>NC_067285.1:3620000-4345000 GCF_020740795.1 Apus apus
AGAGTGTGGCCTTGGATTATCAGTCATCAGAGGAGAGTGGTTTAGAGTCAGGGATGTGAAAAAATTTTAGGTTATGTTCTCACGCCTTCTAGCGCATGTTGTTTATCCAAGACCCCAGAAACCCAGCCAGGAAGCTCTGGAGGAGCTTGTTTCAGCCTCCAAAAGCTTTGAGAGATGTGGGATGGAATGGCCAGAGGTACCACAATCCAGTGGTCCCAGTCTTTACTTAGACCCTCCTTCCACTGTAGCAAAAGAAATTGCACTTTGGCATTATTTTATGAAAGCCCCATCCCTGGAAGTGTTGAAGGGCAGGTTGGATGGGGCTTGGAGCAACCTGGTCTGGTGGGAGGTGTCCCTTCCCATGCTGGGAGGTTGGAACTGGATGATCTTTAAGGTCCCTTCCAACCCAAACCATTCCATGATTCTGTAATTTTAGATCTTTTTTAAGAGTTCTGGGTTGTTCTGGCCCTGTTTAGGTCCAGAGGCTTTCAAGGGGTTGATGTAGCAGGAGGAGGTGGGTGGAGGCTGGGGCTGAGGTCCTGGGTGCTGCCCACAGGTGGGTGCATGCAGCACCAGACCTGCAGACCGTGGTTTAGAGCAAGGCAGGAATGCCAGCAGCCAGGAAAAGCCTGATTGGTAGAGGGAGTGAAGTAGAGAACATGAAAGTTAATGATTAAACTTTTTCTGTTATCTTTATTCAGCCAGGGAAACTGAAGCTAGGCAAGCTTTGCAGGGAGAGATAGTATCTTTTATTAGACCAGCTTGTCTAGTAAAAAAAAAAAAAATAAAATAGGGAGTTTGGGGACCACCTGCTTTTCTTCAGATCTCCATAATTGCATATTGCATTACAAAAAAAAAAAAAAAAAAATCATTTAATTGTCAAAAGGTTTAAGAGGTATTTGAAAGAAATGAATTTAAAAGCAACTCACAAAAAATATCTCTCATTTGGTTTAATTTGATTTGGACATTTTAAGAGAGATTTAATACCCCTGAATAAGAAAAGACTTTTTTTCTGGTGTGAAGTTTGCTGTTAGAAACCTGACATCTGTATATATGGGCTCACTATTTCTACAGTCTCAAAAGCATGTTCTTTTGTGTGCCCTGAGAAGTCCTCATAAGTGTGGACTCACTCTGACTTATTTCTGAAATACTTGCAGTGCTCTTTTGCAACCTCAGGATGCTCTCAGCACACAACAATTATTAGTGAGCAGCTAGTAAGGCTCTACAAAGGTGCAAAGTCAGAAGGTTCAAAAGGAGTGAGTTTAAAATACAGAGATTTTCTTGCCCTGACCACCACTTTTTTCCCCTAAGTCTAAACAAGCTGTGATTAAATTATGATATTGTGTGATTTGGGAGTTTGTTACTAATCAGTGTATTGTTCTTAATCAGTGTACTTCCCATGTTACAGAAGATACTTTTATTAATAGCATTTCCAGTGACAGGTTTTGTACACTCACCCTGACCTCATGAAATCTTCAGCTTGCAGTCCAGCTTTGTGTTGAGGTTTTCCTATTTTCTTTTTGGAGTGCTTTTTTATTTATTTATTTAATAGCCTCCTACATCGTCTGGTACATCAATTTATTAATTCCCTCAATCCAGCTTAGTCTCAGCTGTATTAATGCATGGCTGGAGGGCACAAATAGCTAAAAAGGACTGTATTGTGTGGCATCTCTGAAATCCTTTTTTTCAGAGAAGTCGGATAAAGAGATTGAGGTTCCTTGGGGGGGTTTTACGTGTTGTGGTTTTTTTCCAGCTGAGTGAAGAGCCTTGCAGGTGACTCTCCAGCAGAGCATGCTCCTCTGGGAAGGTGGCTGCAGGCACAGTGTGAGATCCTGCTTGGAACTAGAGGATCTTTAAGGTCTCTTCCAACCCAAACCATTCTATGATTCTTCATTCTGTGATTCTTCATTTTACTGATGTATCTGGGAACAGCTTCAGAGTGATATGAAAATAAGGAAATGTATTAGATAAGGAACATGGATAAAAGCAGGACTGACTGAGTTTCTTTGCCATACTTTTCCTAGGACATTATGAATAGAGCTCTGGCTTCTTCGTGCAGTCATTTTTGGCTTCTTAGTGCAGTATTTCCAGCAGGTCAAGGGAGGTTCTCCTCCACCTCTACTCTGCCCTAGTGAGACCTCACCTGGAGTACTGTGTCCAATTCTGGGCTCCTCAGTTCAAGAGGGACAGGGATTTACTTGAGGGAGTCCAACAGAGGCTACAAGGATGATTAAGGGACTGCCTTACGAGGAAAGGCTGAGAGACCAGGGGCTGTTTAGGCTAGAGAAGGGAAGACAGAGGGGATCTTATGAATGTCTATAAATATCTGAAGGGTGGCTGTCAAGAAGGAAGGGCCAGTCTCTTTTCAGTGGTGCCCTGTGATAGGATGAGGGGCAATGGATGCAAGCTAGAGCACAGGAAGTTCCACCTCAATGTGAGGAAGAACTCCTTTACTGTGAGGGTTACGAAGCACTTGGGCAGGCTGCCCAGAGAGGTTGTGGAGTCTCCTTCTCTGGAGACTTTCAAGACCCATCTGGATGCCTTTCTATGTGACCTGCCCTAGATTCTGTGGTGGTCCTGCTGAGCTGAAGTATCCATGCAAGGGTTGTCCTCCATCGCAGTGGCTTTTCTGGTGGCCTCAGTGGCTTCCTTGGGTGAGAGCAGAAGGGCCAGAAGCCAGGGAGCTCAAGGAAGGGCATCCTGCTCTTGGGGGACCTTTGGGGGCCCTTCTGCCTGGGCTGGGCCATGCTGAGAGGTGGCAGAAGTAGTGGAGTGCGGATTCCATGTGCTAGTCCATGGAGATCAGGTGGGTTTTGGTGGTCACTGCCAAGCCCGAAGTTTTGTTTGCTGTGTTTTTATGGTTCTGGGCTGTTCTAAATGTCAACACAAAATCAACACTTGCCTTTATTTTTTCAGTGTAACTGCGATAAAATCCTAAGATACGCTTCTAAAGCATTAGTTGTAAAAGTAAATCAACTTTAATAGCAAGTGGGTTGTAGTTAAGTGCTTCTGAATGTTAGTATTTAGGGGTTTTTTTTCACTTAGTTATGATCCAGTGCTGTGAGGAAGTGAGGGTGTTTATCTTGGGGAAATGAGTGGGATTTGCAGGCATTCAGCACCATCCAGGGTTATTCCCTCGCTCATATTTTGCCATCCTTGCTGCACTCAGCAGAATTGGCCTCAAATTCCTCAAAGAGCGACGGCAGAGCACAAGGGGCTCCGGGTGCAGACTGGGACAGGGAAAGAAATGGAAAAAAATGTGAAGCAAGAAAGGAGAATGACAAAAGCAGGAGCCCTGTGCAGTCTGTGAACGTGCTGCAGAAAAGCTGGAAACGTGGCGGTGGTTGGACTTCCTCTCCACGCCAAGGTTTCCTTCTTTTGATCTTTGCCGTGGAAGAAGGGTGGGGATCTGAGAGCAGGAATGTGCCCAGGAGCAGCAGTAGGTAGGGAGAAAGTTTTCAACAGTCTGGCACCCTTGGCAGAAACATTTCACATTTGTAGGTTGGAGAGTGGCTGGTTTTGGTCTCCAGAAGGGATGACCTTGCAACAGGGTCGCTGAACAGACGGTTCCAGCTGGGCTTGTGCTCTTGGCAAGTACCCAGAAGCTATTTTAATAGGTCTTACAAGGGACGAGGTCTTGGCAAGAGCTCTGGGTTTTGGAGTGAGCTCACAGTCTTTTTGCCTTTAGTAGCCAGCAAGTGTCACTGGGGCTGTGGAAGAGCCCCTAGAGTGCACATGGTGTGTCTCGGGGCTCAGAGACACCCCTGGTGCTTCTCTTTCTGTGGGTGTGCATCACTATGAAAGGCATCACTTGCTGCCCATGGCTTTAAGGTTTTGCTCCTTGTATTACTTTGAACAAAGACACTGGAGGTCTCCAGGCACACTTCAGGGATTTGAGCCATCCCTCGCCCCAGGCCAGGGCTTTGGGTGTCCCCTGCTTGGTCACAGCTCCCACCACGGCCCACAGCACATCTGCGGTGTTTGCAGGAGGAAACAAGTCAGCTCCCAGCCCTTTTTGGCACTTTGCACTTGGCCAGAGATTGCCTTGGGAGGCTCTTAAAGCCAAGCTGGGATCTCACTCAAGGCTCCCACGTTGGAAAGTGTGTTATGGGCTGCCCTCTTGATGGGTTCTTCTCCTTCCTTGCCGCAAATGAATGACTTGAGGTGACAGCAGCCACAGGTGGATGTGCAAAGGAGGATTTATCTTCTGAAAGGCTGCCCAGGCTGCCAGCAGTGAATGGAGGACCACTGTCCTCCCCAGCATAAAATCGCCTCCAACACTGTCTTGCCCCTCCTCTGGGATCTACAGAAAACCTCCAGCAGATCAGAAATGTCAGCAGTGTTGCAGAGAAAACGTTATGTATATCTTGCTTCTAAGATTGAGGGCACTTTCCGTCTAGTGTGATGGGAAGGACTGATGTCAGTGGTTAACACCAGTGTAGTTTAATTCCTGCAAGTTTCTCACAGCATGGTGTTTTCTTTGTTTTCTATGCAGAATCTCTCATTATCAATGTGCAAACACAAATTTAGAAGGTGCTGGTAGCGCACAGCTAGTCTGACTGAACCCCTCTTGCTTCCCAAAAACTGAATCCAAGTGTTTGCTGTGATGGATTACTTTTTTTTTCCATTCAAGAGAAGTTTCCAGTCTGAACCGTTGGGCTGTCAGTTGTCTGTCTGTACAGCAGAACTGATTTTGCACCCTGGTGCTTTGTTGGCAGCCCCTCTGCTAGTCTCATGGTGGTCCCAGGCAGTGGTGTTTCAGCCAGGGATGCTGCTGCCCGTCAGCAGGCTCATCTTTAACCTTCTTTTAGATCTCACCTTCCCAAATGTCTTCACAGCCTCTGAATCCCTTGGGGTGGTTTGAAGTCTGAGCAGCCTCCTGCCCAGATGGCTAATATCAGCAGCTCTCCCCTGCACCTTCATATAAAGCATCAGCATCGTTCTCCTTGGTTTTAAGTATTTTATCTTTAAAAAGAAACAAAAAACCCAAATGAAAGCTATACATTTCCTTGAGTGGCTCATTTTTTTTTTTTTACTGCAGTTTGTTTCCACTTGGGTAGGAGGGAAAAGAATGATAAAGAGGCTAGGGAGGGACCTGAAGGAGAGCTGGCGTGGGATGTTGTCCCTCCTGAGTGATGCCATGGGGCTGGAATGTGTGTTTCAATGGTGAACATCACATGTATGAAACATAAAGAATATATATTGCAGCTGACATGGGAGCACTGGACAGAAAGTATTTTCTCAGGTTTCTGGATAGTATCAAGAAGCCATCCATTAAGCACGACAAATACAATCTGTTTTCAGCCCTTGGCTTGGTAATGGAGCATGTTTGAGAGAATTATTGGAGTTTTTTGCTGCCTTCTCCATACTGTTTTTAATAGGAGCTGCAAAGCTCTGCCCCTGGGCGGTGGGATGGTTCTAGAGTCCGTGTGGTGTCTGAATCATAACCACAACACAAACCCTAACTGGGTTTTTCCCCTCTTTTCTCCATCCCTCTCTTTTAAAAAAACAACACAAAAACATCAATACAAGAAACTGAGCTCCTCTGAGCAAGCGTTTCTTCTTCCAACTGCTTCTTGTGGCTCTCTTGGTAGCATCCCTCAGCACCCCATATGGCCTCTCTCATCTGCTGTGCCATCTTTGGTTATTTTGGGAATAACCACATACCAACAATTTAAAATGGAAGGCTCTAAATTACTATTGGTTTACTCTTTTATTTTATTACACCAGTTGATATACTTGCAGCTGTATCTAAAGTGCTCCTGGATGAGATGTAGTTCAGTCCAGAGATTACTTCACAGGAGAAGAGTGCTCCAGAGTTTTCCAAAGCTTGTGCTTCACTTCCCTGCCATTTGACAGCATCCCCTGGCACTGGCAGTGGGTTACACCTATCTCTGTGCTTTAATGGAGTTAGGCAAAAGGAGGTGAAGGGGTGTTTCTGGTGTGTGCACCTACAGGAATTCAAATAAGAATAAGAAAATACCATGGATTTATACTCCCCGTATTTTTACCAAGTATTTCTCTGTGGTTGCTGTCTGCTTCTGTAGTTCAGCTGGGGACTGCAATCGTGGTGTTCCTATCAGCTAATAAGGTTATAGGTTTAAATGGGGAATTTCCTATGAATTTTTAAAAATACATTCTTCAAGGAAGCCCTGAGAAGTTATCTGCAAAGGGAACTGGCAAAAAGCCAGCTGGTGTGTGCTGACAGAGGGAAATGTGCTGGAGAGGTCAGGAGTTTGCACCGGCTCTTCCCAGCAGCAGGTACAACTTTTTTTGCTTCCCATCAGGGATCCTACCCTTCACGGGGGAGGATGGGCCTTGCTGCCTCTTGGCCCATCTTTCTGCAGCTCAGGAGTTTCTCTGAAATGCGATTTCCCTCTCCAGAGGGATGTGACATGGACCCATGGGTTCTCCTGGTGGGCTGGAAGTCACCTCCCCTTTGCCGTTGTCCCCCTTCCCTGTGGCAGCCCTGGCTGCAAGCATGGAGCCCTTCAGCTCCAGCTGCATTACAGACTGGCTTCAAACACCCAGGATTTCACAGTCTTTTCCTGGTAGGATCCTGGCAGTCTCAAAGATGCTTTGCTTAAAAAAACCCAGACCGTGTTGTTATTTCTGAAAAAAAACATGTCATTTTCTAAAGTGTCTGTATATTTGTGTGGCTTCTGTCCGTACAGAACCAAGGGCATCCAGAGTATTTGCAATTAGAAATTACAGCAAATGTCTCTTTTCCCCTGACTGCAAGATAAAGGCTGTGTCTTACTTCATTTTCGCCTGTGCATTTTTTAGGAGAAGGATTTTTTAACAGGAGAAGTAAAAGAAAGAGCATCACTTGTGAGTATGCTGTGGTAGAGGAGGGTGGTCCTCTCAGTCCTGCAGCACCTGCAGTGCTTTCCAAAAACAACCCTGTCCACACGGAAACCTTCCTTCAGCACTTGTTTGAAGGCATCTTCCCAACCCACTTAAGCCTTTCTGCTTGCAAGAGGTACTGCTACAGCTGGAAACCACCACCCCATGTGTTATCTGTGACCCACAGAGGTGGCTTTCCCAGAGGTTTCCCCTCCATCCGGCCCTGAAGTGCCAGTTTACAGCCCACAGGAAGAGTGGTCAAAGGCTACTATGGAGTGGGCACCCCTGAACCACCTTGGGAGGGCACTGTGGGCCCCCAGCTTTCCAACTTGTAATGGTAGGGTCATGGCTGGGACAGTAAATCTGTGGAAAACCTGAAGTGCTCAAGAAAAGCCAACATAAGTTCAAAAGAAAGATATGCCTAAACAGGTTATCAAACACTGGCACAGGCTGCCCAGGGAAGTGGTTGATGGTTGGGCTTGATGATTTTAAGGTCTTTTCCAACCCAAATGGTTCTGTGTTTCTAAATTCCCTTGTCTTGTCTGAGGAGACTGGATTTTAGGGAAGCCAATAGATCTTTTGATGTCTATCATCAAGTCAGTACCAGCTTCAGGGGGTAAACCTTTGTTCTCCTTATTCCTGACCCTGTCCTCTGATTCCAGGACTCCCCTGGGCATCCAGAAGCACCCAAAAGGGTCAGCAGGACCATTGTCTGTTAGAGGGCTTAATCTGCCAAGGAATTACTGTGTGTTTCTCCTGGGTGTTTCCCTTGGACCAGCTCTGGGTGGTTCAGACCCTGCAGTCTGCAGAGGGGAGGGATAGAGCTGTTTGAACCAGTGGGATGGTGATAGAACAGTGATGGAGAAACACAGGTCTGCGACTGCGTTGCTGACTGACATCCCCAGGTACTGTGTTTCTCCCAGGTGAAGCAGTGTAACCAGTACTGCTAGTGCACCAGCTGTGCCCTGGTCTGGTTTTGGCTTCCATGGCTGAAAATCAGCTTGATGGATCCAAGGTAGTTTCCACAAAGGGCACGGAGATCCCTCTGTTAACTGCCTGGCACTGCTTGCCAGCCAGGGAGTGGCAAACAGTAAGATGCAGCACTAACCCTACTAACTGGGAGTGAGCTGCAGATTTTTTTCCTTATTTATTGAATGAGGGCTGTCTCTTGCTGTGGCTGGTGATGGTGACTGGAAAGAGAAAAAAACCAGCTGCTCCAAGCCATGAGCTGCCACACGCTCTGCAGACAGGGCATTGCACAGGTATGACCGTCTCTGTGTCCCGCAGTGGCACGTCCCTGTGCTGCAGGAGAGTGGGTTCGGGATAACAATGATACAGGGATGCTTTACCTATTTGGGACAAACTGGGCAGGAGCAGGAGATGGGCGTCTCCACGTAGGAACATCCTGCTAGCAAGCGGGTGTTGTTTCTGATGCTGAAAACCAGTGGATTTACACAGCAAGAAAGAATTTGGCCCTTCTTTTCTGGGTGCTGGATGAGATCAGCACAGCCGTGCTTTCTCCCCCTGCTTTGTGTTGGTTTTGCTGCTGCTGCTAAAGGCTATCAGCCTGATTCTGGAGCCTCATTCAATATACTCTGCATGGAAAAGCATGTTTCATTTTTATTTTTTTTTTTAAGATTAAAAAAAGCCAACCAAACACACAGACAAAAAAAACCCAAACAAACATGAAACGCAGCGTGGCACAGATTAAATCCATTTGAGACAACTCAGAAAAAACCACGCCGTATGTGCAAGTCAATAGGAGGAGGGGAGTGGAAGGGGGAAAAGGCAACTGTGACATATACAAACCCTTTAGTGTGCATAGCATAAGATTTTTTGGCTGGCACTCACATGATTTTATTCAAGGGCTGGGAAAGAACTACGATTAGTTAAAAGCTTCGGCAAAGTCTGGAGGGAGTGCTCTGAAGAGTTGGGAGCCGCGCAGAGGTGACTGTAACTCCTCTCGCAATTTCAGACTATTCTTCTGTGGCTCAGGACAAAAGCCTTTTCTTTTCCCTCCGTGTTCAAAGAGACATTTGTCTTGAGATGTTGCAGCTGTGGGCCGCAGGATTGCTTGTTTGAAGATACCCCCTCGTAGACGAAAGGAGAGGCAACGCACTGCAAAGTGGTAGTATTTTCTCGTGTGTGGGTTCCCCCCCTTCCTCCTCCCTCCCTCCTCCTCCACTGCCATGTGTGGTTTTTAATAAGAAGAAGAATGTGGAGGCAACATTTTCCAGGCAAGGGGAAATTTCCTGTTTCTTTTCTGTTTGTTTAATAAAGTGTGTAGTTGACTGTAAAACTGTAGCTACTTTGTTGTGAACGAGTAATTCAGGCGAGTGTCAGGATCTCTTCTTGATGCACTTTTATATACTGCAAGTGAACATGTTTAAAGCCTTTTGCCTTTTTTTTCCCTTTTCTCTCTTTTTTTTTTTTTTAAATGCTGCGTGGTGTAGGCAACTGAGATTAATAAGAATTAGGCAAATGGCTTCTGCTTTTGTTTCTGTGAGATAGTACCAGCCGTCTTGCGGTCACACAAAGGCTGCCATTTAGCAGGGAGCACTCCCTAATTCTCTTGGCAGGGGTGCCATTGGGATCGGATACAAGTGGGTGGCAAAGGGGAGGAGCAGCAGGAGAGGACAAGCAGGCTTTGTGTATTAAAAATGAAACAAAAGCACTTTATACGCGGGGCTGCGTGCAACAAGCGGTGCTGTCTGTGAGCCGGGGTGGAGTTTGAGTTCTCACTGTGACTGCAAAACCTTTTTTTTTTTTTTTCCTGTGCCTTTTTTTTTTTTTTTTCCCTTCTTTCCGTAAACCCTCCCTCCTCTCCCTCTGCCTTACCAGCCTCTCCCTGCAGTGCTGGCGAGGGTCCGCGGGCAACTGAAAGCACCTAAAAAACCCCCACATATGGAGCAGTATTTGCCACAACTTTGCAGGAAGGGCTGAGGGTGTATTGGCAAATTCAGCTTGAGATTTGGGGGAGGGGGGAGTCACTGAAATCGGTGAGGCTGTTGGGAGGAAGAGCTGAGCCCACCCCAGACCCAGGGAGAGCTGGTTCTGCCTGTACCAGCCCGGCTTGCTGTGCTGCCAGCACTGGGTGAGGCAGCGTTGGGCTGGGTGTGCACAGCACCCTACCCATCAGGGCACTGAGCCTGGTGGGTTTTGCAACGTGGGGCAGAGTGAAAGGGTTAATGGCTGCGGTGTTGTATCAGAATCTAGGGGTGGGGGGGAACGTCTGGCTCTTTAATTACTTTCTGATCCATGGCATACCTCCTTAATGAAGCAGTCGCATGCAGAGCAAACGTGCTCGGGTAGAAAGAAAAGGGTAGCGAGTTTTTCTCTTGGATTTGTCAGCTGAGATGTTTTGGTTTGAATGTGTTTGTGCGGGAGGCAGGAACCAGGGTCCTGAAGAATAGACCCAGGCTGGTGGAAAGGCAGCAAGAGAGGCAGGCAAGGAAAATACACCGTGGTTTAAGTTGCAAACCTGCCAGTGGTTTTTATGAAAATGTAATTTCCATACATGATGCGCTTCGTCTCATATCGATTTGCTTCAAAACTTTCCTTGTTGGCCTGAAGGAGATTCCCTCCTTGAAGCAGGAGAAACGAGAGACATTCCTCTGAATACCTCCCAGTTCCCAGCCAGCATTCATCCTCAGCGACCACACTTTTGTGTGCGGGTGAGGGTGACATGCCTGAGAAGCCTGTGTCATCATGCACAATTACATCCCTAATCTCAGCAAAGATACAGATGCTGTTTAAAAAAAAAAAGCAAGCTGTGCTTTGTTTGACTTTCAAAGAAGCTTACGTAATGGCAGCATAATAAACCCGTTATTTTGGGGCTTGGAATAAATGTTGAGGTTTCAGATAACCCCTGGTTTTGTCTTCCACGGGCTGTACTTGCAGGGAGCCACCACCAGCCTCCATGAGCTGCCTGAGGATGGTCCAGGTCCCTGGTGGGCACCAGGCTCTGCTCTTGGCTTGCCCAAATAGAGGTGAATGGCTGCACAGCATGGGGACTGGCCACTGGGGCTGGGACCATCACACCTCGCCCCTGCATCCAGTGCCTCTTCATTTACAGTTGTGAGGCTGAGAGGTGATGCTCTAAGCCTTGGATCATATACGTTAGTAAGCGTTTAAGTCAGTGTTATAATTCACTCTCTTGTTAACCTGAGAAAATAATCTAGCTGGGCTGTAGTGCTTCGTGTAAGGACGGTGCGAGCGCTCCGAGATTTGTCCACGTTTTCATTCTTGCTGATCTGCTTATGGCAAGCTTCTTTGGGTTATCCAGATCGTCTCAGCCCTCTGCCCTGCCTACTGACACAGTTGCACTTCCATCTGGAGGAAATGCACGCAAGCATCATGTCTTGCTTCCAGTATGTGCTGATGGAGATCTTGTTAGGAAAGACAGTGGAAAGGAACTATCCCAAAAATTCTTCATGCCTAATGCTGAAATTCTTCTGCTGGGTTGGTTGGTTCTTAATTTCTTAAGGCGAATTCAGAGCTGTTAAACCCCCTCTCTTAAATCTGCCTGTTTCCATGGGATGAATTTTTCCCATTAAAAAATAATTGGAACTATGTGCTGTCCTGTGTTCCCTACACAGTGTAGATCCCTCCCCATGGTGAGGCCATCAGGGAGGCATCGCTTGGGCCCATAGCACCCACGCCTGTCACATACACATCAGCTGCTGTAGATCTTGCTAATGCTTTACCCAGCAGCAATGTGGACAAAAGGGCAGATTAAATTTTGCTTTTAAAGGGGGGGGGGGAAAGAAGAAGGAAGAAAAAGAAATCAGTATGTTGCTCTTCTCATTAGTTTCTTTCCCTCGTTGTCATTTTTTTGGCACGTGGGGCTGCAGTGACACTACCCCTGGTGTTGACTGCAGTCCAGAGGGCTGGAGCAATCCCCAGCCTTGCATGCAAGGGCCAGCAAAGGAGCATCCTGCTCTTGGCTGTAGTCCCACATACTCCAGCAGTGCCACAGACAGCAGCATTTGTTCTGTAGGATTCCATGTGAGACGTTTGACCCCGCTAAATACCCAGTTCCCTCAGCCAGGCTTGTCCAGCTCACCAGTTGCACTGTGAGTAGCGATGACTGTGGTGTAGAGCAGCAGGGGAGGACGCTCTGATGCAGCCTAGGGAAGGTGTGACTGTGTCTGGTACTCCTGGGAGGTCCTTGTGCAGAAGGGTTTTGATAAGGATAGGGGCTTTGCTGGGGCTGGTGTGAGGGGGTTTGAAGGTTCAAACCCAAACCCTCTGGGCCTGGCCATCTTATGGTGCAGCAGCAGAAATAAAACACCACTGTGTCCCCTGAGCACCCTTTCTCCCCACCTGTGCTTTTCCCAGAAACACCTGGGTAGGTAAAAGAGATATTTTGTACAGTCCTCATGTAATAAATTCCCTTACTGAGTGGTAAAGGTGTAGAAATTTCTCAGTGACTTGTCCAAAAACGAACCAGTTAATACCCAGCAGAGCAACAAATAGGATATAAAAATTGGCCTTCTGCAGCCCTTGGTGGGGATCGTTCCTTTCTTCACCTCTGCCTGGAGAACATGTGAAAGGAGGAAAAAAGCAGCACAGCTGAACAGACCCCTGAGTACAAACAGTTTCAAGGGAGCAACCTGTGGGAAGGTGTAAGTGTGAGAAGAGCTGGGTGGGACCTGTGGGCAGGTCCCTCCCGCTGGCTCCAGCTGCACATCCCAGAGCATCCTGAGGGATGCAGGAATAGACCAGGTTTGGTTTTACAAAGGAAGCAGAGCTCTGCCGTTCCCACCTCTGAAGCCTTTGGTAGTTGGTAACGTAACAACCTGGATGCTGGAGGTCTTCAGGGTCCTGCTCTTCCTCTGATTTCCTGTAATCCTTGGCTTTTTTTACTGGATGTGTGTTTGGACATGTCTTTCTGAGCCAGCCAGGATGGTAAAGTCATTCCTTAAAAAACAGACAGTGCCAGCATACATCTATGGCATGAAATCCCAGCCCTCCTGCAGGCAGGGGAAAAAAATTACTGTGGCTTGGGTTTCACTCCTAACATGCTCAGTAAAACGGCTGCAGAGGCCAGAAGATCTGGCTTACATTATTTGCTTGGAATGTGGCCTGTGGTGGTGAGGATCAGCGTAGTGGAGATACATCCCATGAAGTCACCTGTGGCTGGAATAGGGTTGTCCATGCCTGTCCTGGGAGGAAGCCATGCTGTGTTTTCTCTCCAGCCGGGGAAGAAACACAGCCGTGCTCCCAGAAGGAAACCTGGACCTGCAATGGCATTGCATTGCCATTGTCCCCCCAGTTTTCCTCGAATCATTAAGGTTGGAAAAGACCTCTGAGGTCATCAAGTCCAACCATCAACCCAACACCATCGTGCCTGCTCACTTGCTGTGCAAACCATGTGCTGCTCTCCCTCACCCAGCACAGGAACCCGACGCAGGAGCCGCCACTGCCAGGGGGACCTTCCTGCTGCCACCAGTGTAAAAGCTTCCCTCCTTCTGCTTCCAGGTATTCGCCCTCAAATCATGAATGGCCCCATGCACCCCCGGCCCCTGGTGGCACTGCTGGACGGGAGGGACTGCACGGTGGAGATGCCCATTTTGAAGGACCTGGCCACGGTTGCATTCTGTGACGCACAATCAACTCAGGAGATTCACGAGAAGGTAACGGGAGCTGCCGGGGTGGGCCGGGCTGGGGGGTGGTGGGATCTGGCCTCCCTCTGCCAATTCTTTTTGAGCAAGAA
Source organism: Apus apus (assembly GCF_020740795.1). Lineage (NCBI taxonomy): Eukaryota > Metazoa > Chordata > Aves > Apodiformes > Apodidae > Apus > Apus apus. The sequence goes on from NC_067285.1 coordinate 3,633,565, forward strand.
GTGTGCAAAGCTGCACTTGGAGTTGATCACAGATAACATCACCAGAAGTCACTGCAGATTAAAACTCTGCAAGGATATTGTAAAAGCCGGATGTTATTTTGAAAAAAAAAAAAGGGTCACCTTATCTCTTAGCATCAGTTTCTTACATCAATATTATGAACATGTCTCATTTTTTTGAAGTCTGCTTGCTGATTGCAGCAGTTCCAGCATTCTGCACCTCCCTGGGGTGCCAGGTTGCTCTGGCTTTGGCGCCACCATCCCATGCTGCAGCTGATGGACTTCCCTGGGTTTGGCTGCACCTCAGCAGCTCATTTCTCCCCAGCAGGGAGTGGGAGAGGTTTGGGCAGTGTGCAGGCATTGCTGGGCAGTGGGGATGGGTGTTTCTGCTTGGAAACTCAACCAGTTCTAAATACTTCTTTTAAAATAATTATTTGTGTGCATTCAGATAACTCAGAGGAGGTTTGAAGGGATCAGAAATCACCTCCAGGATCTGGGAAAGAGAACTTACAAATACCATCAGTGCTGATCTTTGCAGCACTTCAAATATTCAAGGCAGGGGAAGGAGGATGGAGTTTTTTAGGACACATTGATAGATGATAGATGAGCCAGTCTTGGAGAATTTGGGTAGGTCTTGGGTTTCCAGAGCCCTGAGGTAGCTTATGGTGGGCACCAATGGAGGTTTGAATCTCTGCTGAAGGGGATGGAGACATACAAGACTGTACAGCCTCACACAGATCTTTTTAGGTGCTCTTGAAAACATCCAGGAAAGGTTAATGTGAACAGTTTGACAGGTATTTGTACTTCCAATGTATGAAAAATGTCAAGGAGTTATGAGTGACACACTGTTGTGTTCAAAAACAATAGATGCTGCTGTAAAACCTAATTCCTTTTTAAAAGCAGAATTACTGCTGGTTGGAAGCAGAGGGATTAGCAGATAACCACCTGGAAAAGGGTCTGGCTGAGTGACAGGCTCCGTTTTCCTCTGCCTTGTCTCCCCAGACATACCATAATTTTCAGATACCCATCCAGTCTTTTCCCAAAGGGAATGGCCTCAGTGCTGGTGGGTCACACCCCTGATGGTTTTGGTGACACCCAGAAGTGTTGGCTTGCACTGTGCCTGGGCCAGACAGTAGGTCGGCAGTAAAAATACACAATTTACTGCGTAGTATTCCTGATCCAGGAGCTGCAGGCATCCCTTCCAGATGTCCTGGTGGCTCCTGACATGTCTGTTCTGTTCCAGGTATTAAATGAAGCTGTGGGGGCGATGATGTACCACACCATCACACTGACTCGAGAAGATCTAGAGAAGTTCAAGGCCTTACGGGTCATTGTTCGGATAGGCAGCGGCTACGACAACATCGACATCAAAGCTGCAGGGGAGCTTGGTAAGTCTCAGCTCTGCGCCCCAGCATCCCTCCCACGTCCCTCCGAGTCTTTAAAATCAGCACCAGTACCTGCTGCTTCCCAGGGGAGCGTGCTGGCAAAGTGGAGTTGCAGGCAGGACCTCCCAAAGGGGGTTGATTCAGCCCCTGAAATTACAGGTCTCATTTGTTTGCATGTAGAGATTATGATGACCAGAAAACCTGACCATGACCTAAACAAAATGGTGCAGTTTTAGAAGGCAGCTTTCAGTTTCATGTGGTATTAGAACTGTCCCATCTGAGTCTTTCATGCCACACTGTCCCTATTCCAGGGAGCTGTTGGACTGGTGGATATTTGTATGACTGTTCTGCTTCTGGCACGGGAGAGCTGATCTAGCTTTAGAAAATGGGAGGAGAAGGGTGGTTTACTGTATTTTGTTAAGCAAGGTTAGTGTCTTGATCTGGTCTGGTTCTGAGTTGTGCCTGCACCACTGGGAAGGTGGTGTGTCAGATGGTGGAGCAGGAATTGTGCGTTGGGTTGTTGCTGCCTCCTTTGCCATCTCATCAGAGGTGCCTCAGGAACTTGAAAAAGAGACTTATGGTGGGGACATGTGGTGTAGGCTGTGAAAATGCAGAGGGTCATGTTGTCAGGAAGGAGCCCTTGTGTCCAGCTGTGGGAATTTTTGCATGCCCAGGTTCAAGGGGTGCGTGCTGTCAGACCGTGCTGGGGCCCCCAGGTTTCCTCATGGGTTGGGATGGTCATAGGGACCTTTGGCTCTCTGCGTGTCCCCAAGGGAGAGAGTTTAATTGTATCCGTGGTTTTAGCAGCTGAGTTATAACCAGTTTGATGGTCTGATCCCAAGATTCAGTCTATCAGGCAGTCCTGCAGTAGTGCTTAGGATGTCTTGTATTAAAGGTTATCTCTGGGGAAGTGAGGAATAACAGCCATTTCACATGAGCCATTTTACGGGGTAATTGCAATGAGAGTTTCAAACAGTCATCCCTAAAAAAGCAATTCTCAATATAGTGAATTATTTTTTATTTTTTTTTTCTGAGAGGAGAACAGTGTCTTCTCAATGTAATGGTTTCTTCATGTTTTTAACTCTTATTGTTATTATCCATTATAACAATGTTCTTGAGGCTTTCAACATCAGGAAAGGAAAAATATCACGGGTAAAGTAATGGGATACTGCAGTATAATCCTTCTTTTTATGCTTGGCAAATTGGGTGGCCAAATGATGTGGTTTTGAGTGGAAAATGTAATGACTACCCACAAATGTAGCGTAAAGTTTAATTGGTATTGTTTCCCATAAGGTAGATTTTAAACTGTGCAGTCAATAAATGACCAGTGTCTAAACACTGCTTGGCCACACACTATCAAACTGCCTTTCTGGGGCTGGTGGGACCAGTTTTGACCCAGTAGAAGACACCCCCAGAACAGGATGCTGGTGTTGAACCACCCACCATGGGGGCTTAATTTACTTGTCTGATATTTACACGTGTGGTCTTCTCAGGAATCCCTCCCTCCCACTTGGTTAGGGGCTTCAGCAGGTGGTCACTGTGGTTTCTGGGCCTGAGGTACATCAGAAGTTCCCTCTGTGGGAGAGATGGGGAAAGTAAAGCGAGACAGCATCAGCTTTAGGAGCTGGTGGGACCAGAGCATTGTGTTCCCATCACCTGAAAGGCAGAGGAGCCGGGCGGTGGCTTCAGGGCTTGGGTGGCCATGTTTTTTTTCAACCTGTGGGGTCAGTTTTCTCCCAGTTTCTGTAGGTCTTTCAAACAGCCATAGGGTGGAAAACAGTTTTAAAAACAAAAAAACAGATTCCTGGGAGCAAGGAGATTGGCAAGGGGCTGGGGTTGGGGAGGCATTTTCTGTCAGCTTCTTCTTACTTGCAGTTCCAAGCGAGTACATGGCAGGTTAAAATTAACCTTTTGTGGGAAAGGAACAAAAGGAAGACCCACACCGGGGCAGGCAGGGCAGTGATGGGGTGGGAAAGATGCTCCAGTGTGGGTCTTGACTGGTTTGGTTGGTGGAAGGGGGCAGCTGGCCCTGCCATACTGACCTGGTGCTGCACCATCCTGCTCAAGTGCACCAAATTACTTGTCCTGAAATAATTCAATGGTTGAACAGTGTTATTGTGGGAAAGGAGTGACTTGTGCCAGCACGGTTTAATTCTGTTTGAAGGTAGATTAAACTGAGTAAGAATAAGATTTTCTATTGCAAAATAAACCTTTGCTCCTGGAGTTACTCCCACGTAGCTATCGCACTCAAAATCTCCACTTGTCCTTGCTCCAGAGAATCACAGAATCCCCAACTGGTTTGGGTTGGAAGGGCCCTTAAAGACCATCTAGTTCCAACCCCCTGCATGGGCAGGGACACCTCCCACCAGCCCAGGCTGCTCCAAGCCCCATCCAACCTGCCCTTCAACACTGCCAGGGATGGGGCAGCCACAGCTTCCCTGGGCAACCTGGGCCAGGGTCTCACCACCCTCACAGCAAAGAATTTCTTCCTAAGATCTCAGCTAAATCTCTGTTCTTTCAGCTTAAAACCATCATCCTTTGTCCTATCACTTCCTGTCCTTGTCCAAAGTCCCTCCCCACTTTCCTGGAGCCCCTTCAGGCACTGGAAGGTGCTCTAAGGTCTCCCTGGAGCCTTCTCTTCTCCAGGCTGAACACCCCAACTCTCTCAGCCTGTCCCCAGAGCAGAGCTGCTCCAGCCCTCTGAGCATCTTTGTGGCCTCCTCTGGACTCACTTCAAGAGGTCCATGTCCTTCCTCTTCTGAGGGTTCCAGAACTGGCCACCATACTGCAGGTAGGGTCTCACAGGAGTAGAGGGGGAGAATCACCACGTAGGGAGCCCCTGAGCAACCATCACCACAGCCTCACGTGGTGGCGTTTGCAGAGATCCCAGGCTGCTGTGCCTAAACCACACAAGTCCTTGGAAAATGCTGCCCCAAAGCTTGAGGATGAGGAATAGGTGGGGCGGGGGGAGCTGAGGCAGACGGGGCAGCAGCCCCTCTGCTTTGCTTCCCCCCCTGAGCCGCGGCCGCGCCTTGCCTCCCCAGGGATCGCCGTCTGCAACATCCCCTCGGCGGCCGTGGAGGAGACGGCCGACTCCACCGTCTGCCACGTCCTCAACCTCTACCGGCGGAACACGTGGCTCTACCAGGCGCTGCGGGAAGGCACGAGGGTGCAGAGCGTGGAGCAGATCCGGGAGGTGGCCTCGGGAGCTGCCCGCATCCGTGGCGAGACGCTGGGGCTCATCGGCTTTGGTAGGTGGGCGCGGGACGGGCCTGCCCGGGAGGCCCGCGCCTCCTCCCTGCCCTAGGAGGGAACTAAAACGAGCATTCCCAAACCCAGAACCACCGGGGTGGATCAGCAGGGGTCTCACGCTGATTTTTCAGGGAAGGCGTTGTTATTTGTGAGCCTCAGAGGAGCGCTGGGGGAACCTGGCAGTGCCCCAGGAGGGATCACACCTGCTAGGGCTGGTGTCCTCTCCCAAAATAAACCCATTCCCGAGCCACAGCTGCACCAGCAGGGCTCTTCCGGAGCCCTTCTGCCCTCTGCAGTGGGCAGTGGGTAAACAGTGGGTAAAACAGTTTCTCTTCAGCTCAGCTGTAGCCGTAGAGTTTGAGCACAGCATCAGCACCTCTGTGCCTGGCTGCCTCCAGCTGGAGAAGTTAGCAGATACATCACTGGCTGAGGCTTTGCACACAGGGCAGACGGAACCTGCAGAGCCCGTGGTGGGGATGGGCAGGTGGGGACGGGCAGGGGGGTCTCAGCCAGGCCACAGATCTCCTTCCCCAGCACAGTAGCTGTGGTGGCCCCTTGCTTCCAAGCCCTGACAGTTGTCTCTGTCATGCCCAATTAACCAGCCGTTCAGCCAGAGGCTGAAAAACCTCACAAACAAGTTGCCTACAAGAGGCAGCTTTGGTTTTGTTGCTGTTGTTGTTTCTTTTTCTTTCCTTTTTCGGCGTTCCTTGGTAGATGCAGCGCTGCAGAGGATTGCTTCTCTGCCATGTCCAGAGCTGCACGTGGGTGGGGCTGAGCCACACCTTGTGCCTTCCCCACCAGACCTGCATGGCCACGGATGCTGCCACGTCTGCAAACGGCCCTGAGCTGGCAGGTGCCTGGTGGCCTCACGATCATTTGGGCTGTTTTAAAAAAAATGTAACACAAGCATCTCCCATTCGCTAGAGCCAAGTACAGCCCTCCCTGTGCAAGGTGGCCTGGGTGTGCCCTCCAGCCAGCATCCCCTTCAGGGGCTGCCTGGGGAGCCCGGGAGGTGGCAGGGGACAGGCTGGGAGCCATGGGGCAGCTCAGCCGTGTGGTGGGAATCGGCTCAGCGATCTCCTCTCTCCCCTTCGCGCGCAGGTCGCACGGCGCAGGCGGTCGCTGTCCGAGCCAAGGCGTTTGGCTTCAACGTGATATTTTACGACCCGTACCTGCAGGATGGGATTGAGAGGTCCCTGGGAGTCCAGCGGGTCTACACGCTCCAGGACCTGCTCTATCAGAGCGACTGTGTCTCCTTGCACTGTAACCTGAACGAGCATAACCACCACCTAATCAACGACTTCACGATCAAGCAGGTACGTGCGACCGAGGCGTGTCGGTGCCGCCCGCGGGTCCCTCTGCAGTCATGGCCGGGCACGCCAGGCCCTTAGTGCCTGCAGGCTACCTCTGAAGCAGCTGGTGGCACCCAGGAGCCCATCCATCTCCCCACAGTGTTACCACAGGGTAGCACTGCGGGGTGAGCGAGCCCTCAGCTCCCATGGTGCAGCAGCAACAGCAGGAGAGGGGTTTGTTGGCTGATAGAATCATTCAGGTTGGAAAAGACCTTCAAGACCATCAAGTCCAATCATCAGCCCTACACCTTCAGGGACGGTGCCTCCACTGCCTCCCTGGGCAGCCTGTTCCAAGGCCTCCTCACTCTTTCTGGGAAGAATTGTTCCTGATATCCAATCTCAACCTCCTCTGGCACAGCTTGACCCCATTCCCTCTTGTCCTATTGCCAACACCCACCTCACTACAACCTCCTCTCAGGTAGCTGCAGAGAGCCATGAGGTCTCCCCTCAGCCTCCTCTTCTCCAGGCTGAACAGCCCCAGCTCCCTCATGCTCTTCTCATCAGACCCGTTCTTCAGACCCCTCCCAGCCAGAACTGGACTTTCTGTAGAAAAAACAGACGCAGTGGGATGGGGATTGCTGTGGGACAGGAGCACAGCTGCCCGGCACCGTAAGAGGGTGCAGGCAGGGCCAGAGGCACCCCGGGGCATTGCACTGGGTAGGTAGTGGGGTCACCACACCCAGCTCACTCTCCCCTCTCTCTGGCAGATGAGGCAGGGAGCGTTCCTGGTGAACACGGCGCGCGGGGGCCTGGTGGACGAGAAGGCCTTAACCCAAGCCCTGAAGGAGGGACGGATACGAGGGGCTGCGCTCGACGTGCACGAGTCCGAACCCTTTAGGTAAAGGTCTGGCTGTTTATTTGTTGGGTCACCATCCATAGCAGCGTGTCCATGGGGCTGTCACACAGCACCAGCCCTGGGGAACCATCCTGCTGCTTTGAGAAAAGGCAGCAGCCCCTTGCAGCAGCCATGGGAGGTGGGCGGGCAGGGGGTTACGGGTGTTCAAAGGGCCTCTGGGAGCCTAGAACAAGAAATCAGCCCATGTTTAAAAAAACCAACAAACCCCAAGTGCTCACTAGTGCATAAGGACGCTTTCACTGTGTGAGTTTTGGGCAGTTTTGCCCACAGGCTGCTGCTAGCAGGAAGGGGTTGGTTGTAAGTGGGATTGCAGCTCCTCTCTGGGGAGAGGGGGAGCAAGAGTGGGTTGCTTGTGTTTTCAGAAATAATTAAAAAAAAAAAAAAAAAAAAAAAAAAAAAAAAAAAAAAGTGAATCACAGAACTGTCAGAGCTGGAAGGGACCTTTAGAGATCATCCAGTCCAACTCCCCTGCTAAAGCAGGATCCCCTGGAGCACATTCCACAGGGCTGCATCCAGGGGGGTCTGGAATATCTCCAGAGAAGGGGACTCCACAGCCTCCCTGGGCAGCCTGTCCCAGGGCTCTGTCACCCTCACCATAAAGAAGTTTCTCCTCATATTCCACTGGCACTTCCCATGTTCCAGCTTGTGCCCGTTGCCCCTCGTCCTGTCCCTGGGCACTGCTGAGCAGAGTCTGGCTCCATCCTCCTGCACCCACCCTGAGATACTTGTAGGCATTGATAAGGTGTCCCCTCAGCCTTCTCTTCTCCAGGCTGGACAGTCCCAGCTCTCTCAGCCTTTCCTCATCAGGGAGATGCTCCAATTCCCCAGCCATCTTTGTTGCCTCCCCTGGACTCTCTCCAGCAGCTCCCTGTCTCTCTTGAACTGGGGAGCCCAGAACTGACACTCTCCAGCCCAGGTGCCACAGCTGAGAGGCTGGGAACAGAGGCTGGCATAGGTAGAGGGCAGCCTACAAGTCTCTGGCTGCTCATAAACTTTTACTCTCTCTTTAAACATTGATTAATCTTTCTTTCCCCCCCTGCTCCCAGTTTTGCTCAAGGCCCGTTGAAAGATGCCCCAAATTTGATCTGTACTCCGCACACGGCTTGGTACAGCGAGCAGGCCTCACTGGAGATGAGAGAAGCTGCTGCTACTGAAATCCGGCGTGCCATCACAGGTACCAGCCTGGGGGGCTGGGGTGGCTCCCTCCTCACCTGGGGTGGGAGCCAGGAGGGGCAGAGACAGGGCTTCACCCTGCCCGTGGCTCAGCAGGAGACTGGGAAGGAGCTCTGACCCTGATTTTCTTCCCAGTAAAGAGCTGAGAAACCAAACTTGACTTTTCTGTCACGTGGGTATGTCTGTAGTTGTGTGAGCAGTTTCTCTGGTTATTTTTTTTTTTACTATTATTATTCCATGAGGCACTTGAGCAGCATGGCAAAGGTTGGTGTCCATGACTAGGAAGAAAAGGACAGTGAAGCAGTAATTGCTGCCCCCTTTAAAGGTGCTAGCCCAAAAGATGGTGCAGACCCTCGCCAACTGCATGCCAGAACCCATCCCAAAGCAGTGAGGGCACTTGTGTCCAGCTCTTGCTGTACCTGAGCCTGCTGCAAAATGGTGGGCATGGTATTCCAGGAAACGTGTGGCTCCCTTGTCCTATTGCCCCCACTTTGTGAGCCTGGCTAGCCCCTGCTTCGAATTCAGGGGGCTGAAGGGAACAGCGTTCCTGAAAGCAGAGAGTTGGGACTCAGAGTAGGAATCTGGTCTCCAGCCTGTACCTTGGGACAGCCGAAAGGTCCTCCTGAAACAAGGGATGTGGGATTTCTGTGTTTCCCCTGGTCTCTATACTAACAAATACAGAGAAGTGGAAAAATAGTGGCCTGTTATTAGAGGGTGATAAAGCCAGGCCTCACCTGACTCACCTTTATTACCAACTCCAGGGCGCATCCCAGAAAGCCTAAGAAACTGCGTGAATAAGGAATTCTTTGTCACAACAGCTCCGTGGTCAGTAATAGACCAGCAAGCGATTCATCCAGAGCTCAATGGTGCCACGTACAGGTAAGCTGGGGAACGGGCCCGGCGCAGCCCCGGGATCCCCGCACGGGAAGGGTTTGGGAATTTCAGCTATTGAGGGAGCACTAGAGCCCGCGCAACAGCTTCTACACCAGCTCAGCCAGTGCCTGCAAAGTCCCCCTCGGGCTCAACAGCTTCTACACCAGCTCAGCCAGTGCCTGCAAAGTCCCCCTCCTTGGGGACAGGCAGTCACAGCGCTGGGATTAGGAACACTGCTTGGTTTAAGCAGGGTTTTTAAAGCCTCCTGCTCATCAAGCCTTCATGCTGGTGGGCCAGCCAGCACTTGGCCAGCATCTCAGTAAGTACCAGCACCCCCAGCCCCATAAACAAGCAGGACAACTTCTAAACTGAAGAAGCCATTGCAGATTTGCTCTGCACTTCTGTCCATGCACCGACAGCTGGGGCTGTGAGCCTGGCCCAGCTTGTGGGTTAACAAGCCAGGGTGAAAACACCAAGCACAGGTCTGTACTTTCCACCCAAGTGCCCACGATCAGCATTACTTAGTGCTCCACATGGGCTGGCTCAAAGCACAGGGGAAAGAGACATCAGGCGTGAGGACTCGGCTGCAGCCTGGGCAGCCTTCAGCATAGCAGCATGGCCAGGACTCTGAGCTACAGGAGAAACCCACGGGGCACATCAGGTGGTGGTGAGGAGCAGAGGCAGGCAGGAAGCTGGGCAAGCACATGCCCTGGCCCTGCATGTTCACACCCACCTGCAGGTCCAGCAGCAGCTGCTGACTTTGCCCAGCAGAACATAAGGACTGAACCATCCAAACCTGGTGAAAGCATCACCCTGGGACCTGCTTGTGCCTGCTCCAACATGCGTGGGCAAGGCTCTTAAGCTGGGAAGAAGCCACAGCTTCCAGGCTTCACCTCTGCAGGGTGCTTCATCCTAAGCTCCTTGGGAGCCAGGACCCCTGTAAGCTGGGGTCAGCTCAGCACCTTCCTGGACAAAGAAAACCTCCCCTCCCTTCCCTGCTCCCCCTCTGCCTTTCCCTGAGGCTGTGGTGGCAGCAGGAACTGCTTGTGGCAAGATCCCTCAGTCTCCACTCTCTGGAGGGTTTTTCCCCTCATTGCTCCACATCACATCTTCCCTCTGGACAGGTCAAGAAATTCTTGTTTCTTCTCCTTTCTCAAACTTATTGTCATTTTATCAAACTCAGTGTCATTTCTTGGCATATCCATAATTCACCCTACTCCTAGAAAGGAAGAGGGGCTAGATCCAGCCCCATGTTTCAGCTGTGCTGTCTGGTTACACAAGGAAGATGCAGCTCATCCTCTCTAGAGGGAAAACTAAAAAGCAAGTGTGGGTGTTCCAAGGTATTGGCAGGCAGGGGTGCTTAAGGCAGCATGCTGGCATTTCAGAGAGCATCCATGATTCCTTACCCCATTTTTCTAAAGAGAAAGGCTTCCTGGTGGCTCAACAAGCTGTTAGAAGGTACAGAACAAGACACAGCCCCAGCACCACAGTGGAGGACACTCACCTAAGACAGAGCAGGAGTGATTTATTGTTTCCCTTCCAGCTCTCCCTTCTGAGTCAAAAGAAAACCCAACCTCAGCTCTAGTAGAGAAGTGGAATCTTTGCTGCTTGTTTTCTCCACAGCCTCTGCAGTGAGCAGGTGATTCACGCTGTCTGAGGTGAGCTGTGATGTGACAAACCTGCCTCTCTCTGTCCCCTCTCCCAGGTATCCACCTGGGATGGTCAGTGTGGCGCCAGGAGGAATACCAGCAGCTATGGAGGGCATCATTCCTGGAGGCATCCCTGTCACTCACAACCTTCCCACAGTGGCCCATCCTTCCCAAGCTCCATCTCCTAACCAGCCCACAAAACACGGGGACAACAGGGAACATCCCAACGAGCAATAGCAGATAATTTAAAAACCATTCAATAAACTTGGGACCAAGAGACATTGGAAGAGAAGTTATACATGAACTTAAAAAAAAAAGGAATTTGATACTAAATTTGTAATGTTGATTTTTGGACAGACGCATCATTGATGTTCCAGTGTTACCAACCACGCGAGAGCAGTCAAGACTGGGGAGAAGCCCTGAGGAAGGCACCTGCTTCCTGAAGTGCTGGAAAAAAAAAAAAAGAAAAAAAAAAGAAACTAGGATGTGATACATTAATGATCAACTTCTGTTCTTGTGTGTTAAGTTTCCTTCATCTGTGCATCAATCACATGAATAGTTTTTCCCTCAGTTCCTTGGGAAGGACAGGGCTTCCGCACCTGTTTTCAAACCACTGCATCCAGCAATCCTTACAGAGCTAACACAGAAATGTAAGAGGAAACCATTATGTGGCTTCAGCCCTTTCCTTACTCTTGTATCTGGTTACCTCTTCTAAGGGGAGCCACCAGTACTGGCTTAGAAGTGGAAACAAAACAAAAATGTAATAATAATCCTTTTTTGCAGTCTCACAGGGCCACAGAAGTTCTCCTGCCAGGTTTAAAGTGCAGCCATTCCAGCTGGGATCTGTGGGATGGGGAGAGCAGAAAGGGCTCCTGGCAACAGCCTCTGTCCTCCCCAGCTTAAAAAAAACAAACAAAACCAAACAACAAACCACCACCAATCTGCCAGGCTCTTCTCTGCCCAACACACTGAATAAAGTAGCTGTGCATTCACCTACGCCCTGCAATGATGCAAGAAAAAAAAAATAAAAAAAAGGAAAAAAAAAAAGACCAAAAAAAAAAGAAGAAAGTATTAAGTTTCACACACTATTTGTACTCAAATATATTTTCTCAGTTTTAAATCTGCAGCTATTTTATCAAGTGGAAAAAAAGTCTTGAGCTGGAAAGGGTTCAAGAATAATGTTGCATTTCCTTATGTCTCAGGAAACACTTTTTATGGTAACTTGTCAGACTGTCTATGAACAAAACCCACTTTTTTAGACATTGATAAAAAGTCTTCTTCACATGATATTTTATACAAGAACACTTCAAAAAATGTGTTATTAGATGTGACTGATTTTAACAAATCCTATTAGATTTGTATCAACTAGTTACATGTTATATTCATAGTCTTTTGTGAATCATCGCCTTTTGTTTTTAAAAAGATGGCCTATTTTGAGCCTTTGTATGGGTACATTCCTGTTTCTGTGACAAGAAAAAAAAAAAAAGGAAAGAAATCTTAAGCTGTCCCAAACAGAAAAAAAAAAGAGAAACAAAACCAATGGCTATCAGCAGTATGTTTTGTTTTAGTGTGTTACCGTTATTGTGTTTGTTTATTGTAAAGGTGGACATTTAGCGTTCAGTGCAGTTTTCAATAAAAAGTGATAAAATTTCTGTAATTTCTGAAAGGTAAGAGCTCTCACTTCCAGGTGAGGACACAATGCAGAGTGAGGTGCAGAAATGTAACTCTGTGCCCTCCTCCAAAAATGGGAACAGCAGAGAGCAGGTAAGTTCTCCTGAGCCTGGCTCGGTACATTTTGGTTGGAGCAGCAGGTGGAGCCTGTGGTGTCACAGCCAGCAGGGTGACACTGCCAGAGCTGTGGTTTGTCCCTGGCTCCTGCAGGACCTAGGGGCAAGCTCACTGCCTGCAGGTCAGTTCTGAAGCTGCAGTGCTGGGGAAACTCTTGCTGAGCTTTTCCTACCCAGACTTGCAGGTGCTGCTGGCCCACTACTGTAAACTTTGGACTTGCTAGTGTTATTAAATCAAGAGGGACCTCAGATGCAGCCCAGGTGGGAAAAAGATCACTTTGGTTTAAGCTCCAAAGGTAGCTACACACGTTTTGTGGTTGCTCAATCCCTGAAGCATTCAACTGCTAGGGAACAAAGCCAAAGTCCTGCCTGAAGGTGCCAGGAGCTTCAAGCCTTGCTAGAGCAAAGGCCCCTTCTTTCCTCCCCACCCTGTCAGGGTGCAGCACACATGCCTTAGATGGAGCAAAGAGCGTGGTCTGGAAAGGGACTAAAAGAAAGCTGAATCCAAGTGTCTAGGTTACAAAACTGTATTTTCTTTGCTTTAAATTGAACTGAAAAGTCCTTCCCAGCTGCAAACATGTGAAAAAAGAGGTCACGTGGAGGAGCACCCACTGTCACTGTCCAACAGGATTAGCCATGAACATGACGAGAAACCAGGAGGATAAAGCAGGTTAGGTACCAAAAAGTGTCTGGGAAACAGTGAAATGATGGTAAAAAACAAGAAGAAAACATTCACTTGGCATTAAAGTTTAGATTTGTGTTAAAAAAAACAAACTACTACCTGGTACTTCCATGTGTTTGTTTTTGTTTTGTGTTTTTTTTTTAAAAAAAAAGAGCAGTTGCATCCCAGGTGAGTGCAAGTACTTCCCCATGTGGCAGGATCTTGTGTGTTCCTCAGGCAGGACTCTGCACCAGGACAGTGAGAGGCTGAGCTCAGACCCAGAGAGAGCAGCAAATCCTGTGGGTTTCAGCCACCACCCAACCTCCCTCCCACCCACACCCAAGGACAGATGCAAACAGACAGACTGCTCCTCTGAAGTGCTACATGCTCCTCAGGAGAAGACACTGAGAGCTCCCCAGGGTTACAAACTGAAGGACATGGTTGGTACCGAAGTGCAGCATCAGGAGCTCCTGCCACTGGTGGGTTCAAGTGCAAACACCAGCAAGGCCCAAGGAGAAGATCTGTGGCCATGGAAGAGCAGCAAGGCAATCAAGAGCCTCCAGAGCAGGAGGAAGCAGCAGCTGCAGTCCCCAGTACCAAGTGATTGGACAAAGGACCAGGAGATGAACACTTGCTGCCCAAGATTTGTGTGGTGGCTCCTACTGCTGGCACACCCAGGGGGACTCCCCATAGATGATCCATGTCATAGCAGCTTAGAACAAGGTGACAAGACACTAAATAAAACCTAAAAAAAAGGGGATGAAGGGCAGTTACTGAACAAAAGGTGGGGAAAGGAAAAGCAGCAATCAAATAAGGGTCTCTAAATGCACATAGCCCGATTTTGTTAATGGAGTAAACACCACCTAGTAACATTTGCCATAAGCCATGCAGCAGAACTTAGGAAGAATCCAGAATTACTAAATTTTAATATATTAAAAACAAAAGAAATACAGGGATTAATATTTTTTTCCCACTGAGGAACTCATAAATAAAACCAGAAAAAAAAAAACCCAACCAACCAGACATAAAGGAGGTAGCAATGAAAAGCCAAGTTCTGTGCTAGGAAAGCATGTGCTACTGCCAGCCATAAGATGAGGAAAAATAACAGAGAAACCCAATTTTAGAGGTAAGACTTGGCTAAAAGAGCAGAACTTGCTGACAAGCTGCAAGGTAGCATTTACAGATCAATCTGAGTATTTGGAAATGAAATTTCAAGTCTATCATGGAAGGGGAGAACCATTAACATACACTGACTACTGTGCTAGCACAAAGCGGGGGGGGGGGGGGTTGCAGCTCTTTTAATCTACAGGTACATGAGGTTTGGATTACTAGAGATTTTTTGAAAAAGATACTTCACAGCTCATTCCAGATCTGCTGAAGTGTGTTGACTTGAACATACCATTTTACAGCACATCAGAACAAACCCAACAATGATCAGGAAAGCCAGGAGCTCTGAAGTACCAGCTCTGGGGGAGCACAGGGGATGCTTCTGGGCACAGCTGAGCTGGCTGCAAGGTAACATTCCACCTGCTGTGGTGATGTGCTTTTGGGGACAGGGACATCAGGCAGGCTGCCCACCTGCAGCACTGGGAGATGAGGGAAAGCTCATCCAATTTGGCTCAAGGTAGACTCCCACATTGGTTCTTCTCCCCACCTTACAAGGAAGCTTTGCTTCCTTCAACAAGCAGTACTGCAGAAAGCAAAGGGGGGCACGTTAAAATTCTGCAGAGCTCTTTGCACACCCCTGGAAGCAGCCTCCCAAAGGCAGCAGCTTATCCTTTTTGTCCATTCAAATGGTGCATTGGGGTCTGGGTAAGTAGGATCTGACTTTACAGTGATCAGGTTACTGAAGGAGAACTTCCAATACTGGCAGATCTAGTCCTGACCTGAGGGGACCTCCAGAAGCCTCCTGGGTTACACCACAACAGCTGAATGATGCCACCAAGCACACAGTGCAGACCAGCTCAGGTTGTGGAAGTTCCCATCCCAGCTTACTCCACATTCATTTCCTCTGACAGAAAAGCTTTAAGTCCGCAGCTAAACAAGGTATAAAAGGATGTCACTGCAAGAAAAAAAAAAGACCAAAGGAAAAAAAAACAACCCACAAATTTAGAAAGCAAACTTGAAACGGGACCATGTGCTTGTGAAAAGCCTCTTTAGTATCTGCAGTTTGCCCTTTAGTTCAGGTAAATCAAATGTACATTGCAGGTAAGCATGCATCCTTTCACCTAACATATGTGCATGCACCAACCAGAGGAGATCTAATGGCCAGAAAAAGGTGGAGACATTTCATAATAAACCTCAATGGACTCTGGGATGGGAGAATTGCTAAGTTAATACAGTACTTCATTATTTCTATACCTTCGGTGTTGCCACCAAGTTTCTGTAGGAGTTGTGCACATTTCAACACCATCTAAGCAGCATTTGGAAGAAAAAGCAGCAAGTTCCTCAGGGTTTCCATAGCTCTGAACTACATAAAAATATGTGCTATGGGGCTTCTTTCCAAATTCTAATTAAAACAATTTCATCTACTGCAAAATTCCTTATGCAACCACCACACCATCCAAAGTGCTTTTCAAGCCAACCTGAATTGCACCATGTATGTAAAAACTGGCATTAACCTTTAGTGTTTAAGTGAGATTTTTAGATAAACTTTATCCATTACAGGTTACATGGCTAAAGTTATCAAATATAATAAAACTTCTACTGGAGAATATACTCTGAACTTACAATCTTAGGAACTTACATCAGTTTAAGTATGGCCACATCAATCAACATGCAAGAAATTCCCAGGTTTTACAGACTGAGAAATACAGAACAGTGCTTTTAAAAAAACAACTGGAGCATAGATTCTTCTTTTTAATTAGAACTGCTGAGTGTTTTCTCACTAGATTTTATGACCGAGGAGTAACCCTTTAAAAAATGTGGGTTTTTTCATTTGCAGCAATGGTAAAGTTGATGAAAGAATAAAGGATAAAATGATCCATAGTTTGTATCACAGCAAGACCAAGTTCTGACAGTAAGAAATTCCCAATCGCGTCCGAGTTCTCAAATTTCACACCATTTTTTTTAGTGTATGCTCACTGGAATAAAATCCCTATATTTTAGGACACTTCTCTGAATAAATATTCTTTACATATGCAAAAAGGAATATTAACTATTAGAAGAAAAGAAAAAATATGCAAAAGAAAACAAACCAAAACTTTTTCAGGAAACAAATTTCACTCAACGAAAAATTTAAGCTTCTCTTCCAGTTTGTTCCGTAGAGCTTAGATTTTATTACTCGGGCACAGTAGTAACTGAACTATTAGTAATGAATGTATTCTTGCTTGTGACTTGCTGTGGATATTTTGTGCAAACAAAAAAAAAACCACAACCTCACAATCTGACCTGGGCACTAGTGAAGCTTCCACATAAAAGGGCCTTCCACGGAAATGAGTCAGAGTATTGAAAAGGTGATGGAGAATTCCAGGTTCTTACTGCAAAAGAATCTCAGAGGGAAGAGAGATCATCCAACCTAACGTGCTTTCCTAAGTGCCCTTACTTGAAAAATTTCTTTGCAATAATTAAGATGCTGGTATTACTTTTCCTATTACACAACCTCTTACACAACCACATGCGGTACATTTATAGACAGATTTACAATCAGAAAGAAAAATGTTGGGTTTTCTGTCTTGATAATAAAATTAGCTGTTTTTTGTTTCTTTTTCTTGTTTTGTTGTTTGTTTGTTTTTTTTTTTTATACAAACTGTAGTCCAGCCCATTTTGTTCTCTTCACACAGATGAGCTTCTAGACTCTCCGTGCTGCTCAGAAAAGTCCTTTGCAGCACGTATCCCCTAGAATCGAGCCGATCCACAACAAACTGCTCGAGCACAACGCTGACTCCGGGTCAGACACTCTGCACTGGTTGTCACCTTCTGGAGTTTCCTGATCATCATTCGTCATCATCATCCTCATCTTCCTCGCCGTCGGACAGGGACGTGCAGGGCCGGATCTGCCGGTAGCGGTCGAGCCACTTCTCCACCATCTGGGTGACCAGCGGGTGGTTGCGCCGGCGGGAGCTCTTCTGCATGGCCACCAGCACCCCTCCTTCTGTCACACAGCAGTCCAGCCACTCCCGCAGCAGCTTTTCTTGCTGCTCCTCATTACCTATCTTCAGGGGACACAAAACGGATGGAGAAGGAGGTTTGACACATTACCAGGACGTTAAGCAAGGTGAGACTCCAACAGCCAGGCCAGGGGAGCAGCGCCATTCCTTCTCCAAGCTGGCAGTCAGCATACACCTCACTGCAGCTGGGAGCCTCCCAAAGCCAAACTGATTTCATCCCAAAGATGAAGGCTCTGCAAACATCCTCCAGCTATTCTTCCTTTCTAAATTTGTTACATGCGTATTGCTGATTTAGCTTTCCTGTATTGCAATGATCTGTGAACAACTAATTACAACTAATTACAGTAGCCAACATAAATAAGGAGAAAGTCCTAAAATCACAGAATCACAGACTGGGTTGGGTTGGAAGGGACCTTAAAGATCCTCTAGTTCCAACCCCCTGCATGGGCAGGGACACCTCCCACCAGCCCAGGTTGCTCCAAGCCCCATCCAGCCTGCCCTTCAACACTGCCAGGGATGGGGCAGCCACAGCTTCTCTGGGCAATCTGGGCCAGTGACTCACCACCTCACAAGAAAGAGTTTCTTCCTAATGTCCAGCCTCAATCTCCCTTCTTCCAGTTTTGATCCATTACCCTGCCCTTGTCCCAAGCCCCTCCCCAGCTTTCCTGCAGCCCCTTCAGGCACTGGAAGGTGCTCTAAGGTCTCCCTGGAGCCTTCTCTTCCCCAGGCTGAACACCCCAACTCTCCCAGCCTGTCTCCACAGCAGAGCTGCTCCAGCCCTTGGATCATCGCCTCTGGACTCGCTCCAGAAGCTCTGGCTCTTCTGGCTTTACAAAGCAGGTGTAGGAGCCTAGCAGTTCTTGACATTTCCTCTTGTTATGTCTTACAAGTGGTGTGTTCCTCTCTAGATTCCAAGCCCGTACTTATCCGCTATCCTACCTACAGGATGACCGCTTCTTGCAATTATTTCAGGCTTTCCAACCCTCCCTTCCCTCAGGTACAAACTTTACTGACATGGTCTCCCATCGTCATCATAGTTATTGAAGTGAGTGGAGTTTCCTTAGAAAGAGGCAGAGCATGATGCTGTCTGTAGCTAGTGGTCAATATTTATGTTGAATCCTTAAAACCCAGCGTATTTCAGTCTTGTGTTAGTGCCAGAATCCTTATTTCTGGGTCCTTTTTCAGGGCACATGTGTAGTCACATGCAGTGAGGTTACACTCCATTTACAAAGCCATAAGTATCAAATTTTTGGGGAAAGTATCTTTCAGAATCACCTCAAACAATGGGGAAAAGAGCAGTACTGGCTGAACAGAACAGCACATTCCCTGTCATCTCTGAACTGCAAAAACACGCAGGGGTGCAGAGATTGCTGAGGTCACAGCTGAAATAAGCAGCTGAGATAAGGGCTCCAAGCTACACAGCTCTTACCTCTTGAGCAGAAAGGAAGTGAATGTGCAATAGTTTCCTCTCGCTGTCCACCAGGGGTAGAAAAGTAACAGTAACATCATCGTCAGTGTTCAAGTTAGCACCAGCACCTCGATTGCCATAACCATCGTTCTCCATGGCAACCAGGGCAGAGAAGTGGCCCCTCGTGTAGCCCAGAGCAATCGGACTTTTCCAACAAAAACTCTGTTCCCATAACAAAGGCAAATACACACCTAGGGGGGAAATTAAAACAAAGGGTGAGACTGGGAACTGTGATGTCCAACAATGAAGAATTTTGATAAAAACCTTTGGCTTTTGGCTACACCCAGGAACAACAGCACAGCACAAGCATTTTGGTCTACATCAGGATAGGTTACATTTTTCAGTACAGCTAATTATCATTAGGTTACCATGAGATTAGCCAAGTGTCTCTGCAACTGTGCAAGTTTAGACATAGAAGCCATTACCACCAAACTACCACTCCCCTAAAATCCATGGTCTCCAGTACAGCAAAGAACAACAAACACAGTTAGAAAAGCAGTATTTTGTTAACTCTTCTTAAAAATAAGAAAAAAAAAATCAGATTCTGCATCACAGAAATAAAAGCCACAGTCAGGTGTCTATTTTTACCAGAAGAAAAATTCCACCATCTGCTTACAAAACTTACCATTAAAAGAACTTACTGCAGTAGATGTTATTCAGCACCTACATATGAAGCCCATCCAGAGACGAAGGGACTTCTCATCAACATTAATAGATTAAATTAGCCCACATCAATTATGCATATCTACTCTCCAAAAACACAACACTGAAAAGCTGATACTATTCTGCTCAGACAGAACAGATTACTGATGTTGCAGATTCTGGAGGAAAAAAACCCTAAACCTGCACTTTTTCCCCCCACCGTTTTTAGCAACAGACACTTAACTTGCTGGAGATGCATGAAGCCTGAAAATAAAACCAGAGCTCCTTTCTTCTAGGAACAGAAATAATTCTTGGTGTGTACTGCTGCAACAAAACTTCAGCAGCAGCATGTCTTACCTTGTGACAGTTTAAAAATAGCCACACATAAACTTAAGTGCACATGTAGCATAGCAACCTTTTCCTCACACAGCTGCTGCCAGTCACTTTGGAACAGACACTGCAGCAAAACAAGGCACTTCAACAGCCATGGAGATGGAAGGGCAGCATGGAAATCTGAAGCAGGGGGAGGGTTTTTGGAGGCTTTACATAAGTTTAGAAATTATTTCCTCACTGCAACAAAAATTAGTGGGGCCTACCACTAAGTATTGATCCCTTTTTTCCCCCGTTCTTGAATTAGCAATCAAGAAATACCTAAAAGTCTTTAATTTTAGATTAAGACTCACATCTGTACAACACCCAAGATCAAAGGATAAATCCACTCAGCACCTTCCTCCCATCCCCGTTACCATGAACCTCCCACTGTCATTCAATGCTAAGCACAACAGACTCAGAACAAGAGAAAAGTGTACCCAAAAAATGTCAAGCCTTTCCACTTAGGAGAAGGACCAAACATCTGGTCAAAATTCAGAGTTACACTGAAAACCACCATCTAACAGTTACACATCATGGAGACAGGTCCTCAATTCCTGGAAATTCATCCTTCCTGCATACCTGGAGAAATAACTTCATGAACTTTTTTCCATGAGTTAGCTGGAAGCATCAGCAAAACAATCAAGCACCAAGGGTTGGAAACTAATTTATTAGCATTGTGTGCTTTGTTTAAACATAATGGTGAAATCTATACAGACACTGGTTGGGTCACCAGGACCTTCCAGAACCCAAAGCATCAGCACCCTCAGGGTGGCTGCTTCTCCCCCTTTTCTTCACAGGTTCTAATCAGAGAAACCAAAAGGTTCTTCTTTCCCCTCACAAACTGTGCCAGCTCCTCAGGACACTTGCACTGATGTGGTGGGCTGGAGTGGCTGCTGGGTACCCACCCAGCCACTATCACATCCCTCCTCAGCAAGACAGGGCAGAAAACCTTTTGGGTTGAGCTCGGGACAGGGAGATCACTCACCAGTTACCATGATGAGCAAAACAGGTTCCTTTGGGGGAGGGTTGTTTTACCTTATCACCAATTAATACAGACAGTTAATGCCCTGCTGCTCCAAACTGGCAGATTTTGGCCCCAAGCCCTACTCAGTCTTGTCAGTGACTGAGAAGCAAAGGATCTCACCTCTATGGACACTTCACACCTCATCTAATGAGCTCCTGCCTCAGGCACAGCCGCAAGACCTGTTCAGGAGTGGAACTGATCTGTTTGCCTCAACACAATCTCTACATTGCAATTCTGCAACTTTCCTGGAAATTTTTCTCTGTTTTTCTTCAGTTAAAATGCCTCACCAAGTTAGGAGGCTGTGTTACACTTCTCTTTCCTCTCCAACGTTATGTGATCAGCTGCACAACAGGATTCCAGACACTGCCAGAGAATATCTACTACTATAAAGACTTACAAAAGTCCATCTGATGTAACTTGAGAAGGCAGCGTGACAATAGTGATGACATCCACACAAGCCACAGAAAGTAAGGGGTATGGCCTAACATATCCTGGAAGCCATCCACAGAAGATTCAGTTTCTCCAGCCTGATCTGATGATAATTTCAGTCACCTTTTTTCCTGTGTAATGTTAAAAGCTGTAAATTCATGCCACTCAATGCATGCAGCTAGACCAGAGGCATACTTAAGGCTGAGTAAATGGATCTCCCAAGTCAAAGCCTTAATATTAAAGCAGCATTAACAGTCAGTGGCAGCCTAGGAAACAAGGAGGCTGCCAGTTCTGGGACTCCCAGCAGTTACAGCAAGGATGCCAAGTTGGAAGAAGAAAAAAATTCTGACCAGGGAGATTTCAGAGGTGGACAGGGGGCTTACAGTACCTTCCGAGGGGCTATGAACTGAACCATAATGTCAAGTAAATGATAAAAAATTCATTTTCCCATCTCTATCATAACCTGCAATCTTTTCTCTCTTCCTTTTGTGGTCAGGCAGAGTGCTATGCAGGTCAGAGAAGCCCAAGCACTCCTCAAAGCTCCACTGAAAGGCACGTGCTGAGCAAAGACCAGAACAGCAAGTCTTGTAACTCTTGCAGGAGACCTGTCTTGGCAGCACCTACTGTCCCGAGTCCTACGGCTGTTTGGTTCAGCTGTGCTGCTAGCATTTAATTAGGACACATGAACCACAAAAATGTGGTTGGACAGGGATAGAAGTAACTCCAGGTAACTTGACACAGGACTCCTAAGTTCACCTGTTCACAGCATTGTGTGTTTCCTTCCATGCAGGGATGGATGTGGCTTGTGGCAAGCAAATCACAAGTCATAAATACTCGTCTGACTCAATTCCTGGAAACACGTGTCTAGGCTGTCCCAGACACCCTGGTGCTCACAGAGCAAGAGAACAATTTCAGCATATTTAGGCCACAAAACACTTGTCTGCCCTCAATGCCCCATCTATAAAATAAAAGCATTTTGCACACCACTCAGCCTTGGAGTTAAAAGCAGCAGAAACCTCAAGTGTCAGATCTGTATCACAGGGTTAACTGTTCTTTCCCAGACTATCCTTTTATCATCTCAAATAAAAAGAGAACACCTAACTACAAAGAGTACTGAATTTTTACTCTTTTCAAAAAAGTGTTCACTTCCTCACATAAAGAAGTTGTGTCACTGCCCAAAACTCAGAACAGCTGCTCAAATTTTCTGAAGACTCTAAAGAGATAGAAAAGGTTATACATTTAACATGAACTCCACAACCTGGAGTTCTATATACTATGGGTTTGCCTCCTTCCAGAGTTACTACTTTTTTGTGAAATAACAGAAAGTGATGTTTTGGGAAGTCCTTTACTAAGCTATAAACAGTGATATACTGGTGAAAACAACTGCAGGGCAGTTGTCATGCAGATGTATCTGAGGCCAGGAAGATGAACCACAGTCAAAACAAGCACCCTGACACCCTGTAACACAGCACACCCTCCTGTTCACAGCAGTTTGTTTACTGATGAGCATGTTCCCCCTTCTGTTTTTATTCCTGCAGACAGGCAAATATTAAAGTGCTAGTATCTAATGCAGAGGAAAGTCACCCAAACCCATGTCTGGCCTGCAAAACAGAATTCATGTCTTCAGAAACCTAGGAACTTGTGTCTAAGCAAAACGGGGCTGAATCAGCTCAGCATCCTTGTGTTTACCTCAGGGATAGTTGGGCTGTTTGTCCAGAAGACAAGAAGGGGAAACAGCCAGAAAGAACCTGATCAAGCTATCCAATTTCTAGTACTGCCTGGGAAACAGGTCAGTATTGACGCAGATACATTTTTTATATACTTCAAGTACATCATGGAATTCCTTTGTGCAGCAAGTGAGATCTACATTATCAGTCAATCAATATTCTGTAATTGTAACCAAGTTCTGATCTTATACCTCGCATAACTACTGTTAGTAGAGCATTAATGAACAGAATTCCTTCCTTTTCATCCTTCACTGCATACATTCAAGGTTCCATCTCTTTCATTTTAACAAACCACCAAAAAAACCACTATATCATTCTCCACCCTACTTTAACTTCTCTACCCTTGCCTCTTACCTTAAGGGTGACTCCTTTTCATTATCTTTATGGGCTGCCTCCCCTGTCACCTCCCACAGTGCTGTGCAGTGACATGTCCCCAGAGAGCACCCAGCAGGTACCACCCTGAGAAATGATGCCAGTGCAAACACCTTCTGCCTGCCTTGCCCCAGCTTTAGGGCTGAGGAAATAACTCAGTGCAGTTTAGTTTCTGAAACAAACATTTACAGCCATTAGTACCACGAGCAAACCATTTCAAGCTCCACTTATTAAGCATCTTACAAACCTGTTCACAAGCTTTCACAATTAAAATGTTTTATGTAAATTATAGACTAAAAGGTACTGAATTGAAGGTCAAAATATTTCTGTTGTGGTTACAAGCAGCATGCCTACTACACAATGAAAAACTGCAAGTTTTGAGGGGATTGTTTTGTTCTTTTTAAATAGCCAAGGAGAATGTACCTACAACATAATTCCATCCTCTTCCAGCTAGTAACTTCATGTCACTCTCAACTCTCCTTTATGATTTTATAGGTGAACCTTTTTTAAAACCAAGTTTGAAAAACTAAAGGCTTACCTTGAAAGCGGGTATATCCTAATGTTTCTCCTCGGAAACTCTTATAGTATTTTACTCCATAAACTATAATTGGTCTTCTAAGAATATGTGCAAGTACAAAAATGTGTGTCTGCTCCAAACTCGCTCCAGGCTGAATCAAACACAAAGAAAGACAACACTTGAAACAGAACTCAGCATTCCTCACTTTGAGATTTGAAATGCAGGCTCCAAATGGAGGCAGAAAATAATTTTAAGAGTGATAAGAGCTTTCTTTGATAAGAAAAATTAAAGACTAGAAAACTATTATCTATCAGATGGAAACACACAAACATTTCAGCTTGCACAACAACCTCATCTGTCAGTAATAATTCTTTGTCCTATTGCCCAGATACAATCTAACATATTTCATTCCCCAATTAGAAGTGAAACTCTATATAATGTTTAGTTTCAAAATAACTCGCTCGGATGAGGAAAGGTTAAGGTAAATCAACCTTTTGATGAGAGGAAAAGAGCACATCCAAAGCAAATCACAAGAAAACAGCAGAGAAACTGTGTTTTATATTTTCAGAGAGGAGTTAAAAATATTCCTATAGCAGGAAGCTTGTAGGAATGTAAAACTCATTTTGGAGGGGAGCTATAAAATATCAGCTTGCTGAAGTTTTAGCAGAGTAAGCTTACAGATTTGTAGGAATGTTCTGGGAGGGAAGTGTTGCAGAAACAAGGAGGCAGGACATTAAATAGGCAGTTGTGCATTTGTTAATTCTACGGACTTCACTCTGACACCAAAAGAAACACTTTTTTGCACTGCACTGCTTAATGGTAAGCTGAAAAATTAGAATTTTAAATGAACTCTTCCATCTTGTCAGGAAGAGCCTAACCACTAATACTTTATAATTCCTTAAGAGGAACATTTTCCCTTATCCATGAGAACACCCTAAGTTCTTGAAATGTCTTTTCAGAAAGATTCAAATATCCTTTCTAGCAGCCACCTTCCAAAGAAGCTTTCTTACCTGGCTCGCAAGAGAGAGAATGAATGCCCAGTCTTCCTGCCACTGTTCCTCTCTCAATGAGAAATGTAAACCAAAGCTTTGGGAATACCACGATTCCCACTCTTTCCAGCGTGTATAGAACCTTAAATGAGAGAGAGAAAGAGAGATAAAGACAAAAATATTTACCCAACCACCATACACCTGATAGCAATATTCAACCCTTGTCATTCTTTATCCCAGCTCTGTAAAGAAGGGTGAATAAAGAGATCATACATCAATATAAATGCATTTAGTTGTAGTTTTTTTTAAACTTCAGGAGATTCCATTTGCTAATCTCATTTGAGAAATCACTTGGGATCACATTGCCTACAGCAAACATGCTGTAATAGAAACAAGTTCCTAACAGGCTCGTGGTTAGTGTGATCCTTGCTGTAATAGGGTTTTTTTTAAGCCTTATTTAGGCTTATTTATTTTTAAGTGTTGATGTACAGGGAATAAAACCAAGGCATTACACTTCACAAAGGAGCTCCTCAGTCTTCTCACAAAAACAATATTCTTTATTACTGACCATATCATGAGCCAATTAACTCCAAAGTAGTTGTGTATCAACTGCAAATACATCATAGCTAGGAGACAGAATCTGTTTTGTATCATTTCTGGAGCAAGAGTATGCCAATTTCACATTACATGGAATAGTTATAGAGCAGTGTGGATAAGAATGAAATATAAATAGTGGGATTAATTTGATTTACACTGAAAATTTCAAAGTAATTAGAACTCTGGCTTTGTATTTAAATTAAAATTGGCATTTTTGTACACGAGTCCTAATGTTTTCTCTTTCTGAAACAATTAAAAAATTACCTACACATTCAAGAGTATATGCTGGCTTTTTGTAATTTTCAACTCAGAACCATCACCACACTATGAAAAGGCCACAGGTTTAGTGAAGTGTGCTCAGCCAACTTTTTGAACAATGGCCTTTACTGTGAACACAACGTATTTAAAAAGCCATTGAAATGAACTCATTTCCTTAAAATCTGAGGAAATTAGCAGACAGTGAGTGTGGAAGACCCTGCACTTGATCTTCACCCTCCCTGTGTTGGTCAGGCTCATGGAACTACCACACACCTATTCTGGACAGACAGTGAGTGTGGAAGAAACTTTTCCTATGATTCAGTAAAGATGTAATCAACCTAAAATCTTGGTGTCTGTAAGAGCTGTCAGCAACGAGGCTGGTGTTGCCAGGGACAGCTAAAAACTTTGCATGCTTTAAAAGACGTGTCAAGGAGATATTCTGTTAGGGCTCTGTGCTTACTGACAGTAGAACACCTAGAGGGAATCTTCTGGATCCATCTACAGTCCAGTTTCTATTCACCTAAATACATCAACTGATTCCATCTTTGCAGCTGATAAATAATTTGCCTGTTTCCCCCCCAGAAATGTCTGACCAAACATCTTGTGCTAAACTAATTGCTAGGTCTCTTGAGAGAGGCTCAGATTCTGCTAGAACATCACACACAATAGCAAAAAAAAAAAACAGACAGGAAGAAAAAAAATTACCCCACAAAAATCTTTCCTATGAGGTGTGCTCCTAAAGAAGCTTGTTTGAGTTACTCAGCCATAGCATCAGTTATCTGTAGACATCCACAGGAGGCTGCCTTGTGGACAGAAGCCAAGGCTCAAGATTTTGATCTCATTTCAAACAAACTTTTCAGTTTAGCACGAGAAAACTGAACACATCTATTAAAAAAATTCTGAAAGCCAACTGAGGGCATATGCCCATCCTCCATCAAAACCTAATGGTGGAACACAAAAAGGAACAATTGGTAAACTAGAAGAGTGTAGGCATTTAAAAGGTGAGTGGAAAAGACTCCACAGGCCAGAGCCTCTGGGAACTTCATTACTGAGCTTTCTTCCTGAGTACCAGACACTAGACTGCCTCTAGTAAATAGATTCTTCTTTGTTCAGCATCTTAACAAACATAACAAAATGAGGCCAAACAAGTTACGTGAGTGTTCTGTGTCTGACTAAAAAAAACCCCTTGGTTTTAAGTGTCTTTGTGAAGGCTCTGAAGAACAATTCTATTAGATAAAAGTTTCAGTCAACTGTTGCTGAGAATAGCAATTGCATTTAAGGGCTTATTCCTTCAGCAACTACCACTAAGCCAGTGACAACAATGTCATTTCCTATCTGCCACAGATCCTAACCCCCAAATTTAAAAGTAAATCTATCTTGGCCAACACAGAATCCACATACAGCAAGTACAGGATGATCAATTTATCAGAGAACTGAAAGACTTCTATTACTTTTTCCCATGACAAACCAGCAAATACAATTATCAAGAGTGAAAACAGGAAACTATTCAGAGAACTATGGAGGAACACATGAATCAATTAAAAACACAGTTAAAAAACGTGCTTCCAATAAGGATAAAAATCAGCTAAATTCAGAGTAAAATGCAAATTCTGTCTAGAATATGGAGGAAAAAGCTTAACCAGATTTAATGCACTCTAAACAATGAGTGTTATTGTTCTATACAGCAGTAAGTCAGCAACAGTTAACATTAACATTTTGAAAGCTTGGTTTAAACCTCAATAGTTTGCACCATGTTTTTGGATACCATGGTTGGTTTTGTTACCATAAAGAACAAAACCTGATATATCATAAATTTTTATTCTGTCCTCAGGGGAACTGCTTGTGACACCAGGGACATTCCTGTGTGGTCAAGATGCACACTCCATTATAAACAACTCTAATCCAGATCCATTTGGAGACAGGTTCTTGGGAGAACTGTTGCTGAAGCACCACTTTACCAAATCCAGCTCTGGATGCTAATTTTGGGAGTTTTCTCCAAAAAGCAGGGGACAAGAATCACAGAAGCTACTTAGAGGTACCCCTGAAGTTAACATTAGCAGTTGACTTCTTGCACAGCACAGAGGGCAAGGGGACAGACCCTCTCCCTAGCAGGCCTGCTGACAGTGTTTCTCTTGACCTTGACTACAAGAACGTAAGACACCTAATCGCTTGTGACTTGTTATTAGTCTTTATCAATCTCTTCCCTTAGCCCCATTACACTCTTGAGAGCTGGTGGACACCACTGGGGGTCCAACTGTAGGCATCTTTCCTCTAGTAGAGGCAAACCACAGTACTGGACCGAAGAAGGCTGCCAGCAAAAAACAAAAGTTATTGTACAGAATGATAAATTAATTCTCTGGCCAAACAACAGCACCAGTTAAATGTCAACACTCTGCTTTACTGCCATTACTTTAGCAAACAGAACAAAAACAAGAGCAGCAATACCCAATAAAGCTGTAACTAAGCAGATGGAATGAAAATACTGCAAAGTTTATACAGGAATAAAAGGCTATCTTCTACCAAGGATCTCCTGCAAAGCTTCCACCAACAGCAGCAAGGCATGGCACGTGCATGATTTACACAGCAAGTAAATTCCAGTCTTAACTGTGGTCAGTGCACCCCGTCCAAGCACACAACATAAAATCCTTTCCTCTCTTTAAATGCTGCTTGCTGAATATCACACACTGGGCTCAGAACATCCACATCTCCAGTGCTCACATTTCAAACACTCTAGATCTAGACTGCCACATGAATCACCCTGTGACTCAGCCCCCGTGAGGCACACAATCCGCAGCAAACTGGGGAGCGGTGCCTGTTTCTTTTTTAATAGGACAATGCAGCATGGAAAGCTGCCTCTACAGCTGCCATGGACACTGGCTTACCAATGTGAGCAGTCGTGTAAACTGTCGTGAAGAGCTTTCCGCAGCACTGAATCCTTGTCATAAATGCCCCAGGTGGCTTGCAGCACTGAGTCCAGCAGGCAGTCCCCTGCAGTTCTGTTCCACAGAGCGTACAACCTGCTGTCCAAGCGCGTCCCCAGCTCCAGCGACCAGTTAATGATGGGAGATTCCTCCTCGAGCTCTGCAACACAAGAGCCTCTTTTAAAACAGATTCATCTGAAGTCTCAGAGGATCCAAACTGCACTTTCATGGCATAATCTCAACATTTTCTCCTTTTACGTGAATAAAACTAAGTTTTCCCTCGCAGTACAAAGAGGTGAACTGCAATGGGTAAAGGCATTCCTTGGGTAAAATACTGTCAAGAAAAGAAGGAAAATACCCAAATCAAACCTTAGCCATAAAAAAGCATCAGAGCTCTTGATGATTGTTACTGAAGTGGAAAGATTTGTTCAGTTTTTCTTTAAAGAGCTTGTAACTTAATACTGTAAAGCTTAGGATCTTTATAACTCAAAGATGCATTACAAACAATCTCCACAAACTCCATTCTCTGCCTCACAAATAGGCTGGAGATGTTAAAATTAATTCCAGGGTGAAAATTAACTTGAAAGCAACAAATTTGTATTTAAAACAAATCCAGGCAACAAAGCCACATACATATACACAAGCACTACTTCTTGAACAACAAAAATACTGTAGTGAAAAGCAAGGAGAGAGTCTAACCATTCTCAGAGCACTCACCTTTCTGAACATCTCTATCAAGTACTTCATCAAATAACTTCTCCTGGACTGTGGGCTGTAAGTCTTCAATATCTGGAAAAACAGAAAGCAAACACAGCAAGTCATTTGAAGTTACTGTAAACGAGACATGTTACCAGCTGATGCTCAGGAGAACTTAAGCAACAGCTTTTGCCCGGTCATTCCTGAAGTCTCCTGTGAAAAGCTGCTGTTATTTTCAGATCTGTCACTGGTGACCACAGGCTCCACAGAGCATGCTGAGGTAGGCATGTCAGACTGACTGTCCTACCTTTTATGCAGAAAGAATCAAAGCACATGTGGGCTAAGAATGGATTTCTCTGAAGGAGAAGGTGCAGTAGAGAACCACTTTGAGGTACAGGAAAATAGTATTTTCAGCCCTACTTTATTTAGGACAGCTTCAATTCTAAGCAGTAGTTTTCCACCCATCTAAATGACTTCCCCTCCCCAGTCTCTGCCAATGAACAGGTACAGTTTGCCAAGAGACTCGTTCTTGAACAGAAGATCCACTTTCTTAGTAATTTTATGCAGACTTTAAGAAAATAGTTCAGAGAATCCCAATGGTCTGCAAGCCACACTTTGCAGGTTAGAAAACAAGAAATGGGAAATGCTAGTACTGACAACTCTTCCAAGATCTGCAACTGTGGATCTACTGTTATTAAAAAAAGGCAGAAAGTTGCATAATGAGCAAACCCCCTGTGACTCCTGGATCATGTAGTAAATAACCACATCCTAAAACTCAAACATTTGCTGTACCTTAAAGATTTGCTCATGGTCTGCACTTCAATACAGGATAAGTAGCAAAGGTTTGCTAGGCAGATCAACAACTAAAGAAACTTTGCTAGCTTCAGCACAGTTGTGAAACTTAAATAAGGGAATAAATCAACTAGTTAAACAGAAACATCAAGTATCCCTTTGGGCTGCCTGAGGGATAATGACCGGGCTCTAAGTGGTATTTCAAAGGCAAGAAGATCTCTCCAAAGTTGGAACCACCAGTCCTGCTTGGATCTCCAATACACCAGGGCTTCTAAAGGCAAAGGCCACAAGTTGCTACTGAAGCATATTATTGTTTGGTGCAGGAAGGGTGTCGTGGGGTGGGTTTTTTTGTATGATTGGGTTGTTTTTTTTAAATTAAAACCACCTTGCAGTGGCCAACAATCCATTTAGGTTTTGCACTGCAATGTCTGTGCATTGGTTCTTTGGAAGGATCCTGCCCATTTATTTGAAAGATCGAGTGCAAACTGGTTCCTAAACTATATCACATAGGTAACATCCAAATAGGATTGTGTGATTTATACCACTATCCTTGGAAATGCTGCCTTGAGACCAACTGCTAACTGTTGACTACAAAAGATCTTCAGCTGACTAAGTGCGATGGAAGTGGAAATACACTGACAGTCCCGATGTACTGAAGCTTTTGAACATTCTTATTCCTTAATTATTTAATGGCTATTGCATGCATCAAAAAGCTGCACAGTGGTTTGAGACATGTCTCTTGCAAATACCAAATGAATTCAGTTCTGGCAAGGGCAACATTCTCACGTTACAAAATCATGCTGCTGCTCCTCTCCCTCTTCTCTCTCCCAAACAGCAATGAAGTGTTAGTCTCTAGACACTTTGTGCACTCACATGCCTCTCATACATGACCCACAGAGTAAGAATGGATACAGCTCCTCAAAGATAGCTGTAGACAAGTGGTACCCATTATTCAGAATTTTTAAAGAGGAGGAGACAAGGTTCTTACCTCTGGTAGCATTTTATTAAAGGAAACAGCTACTGAAGATTAAGAGTCTATTTTTGTTAATAGACAAACCTCCTTTTGATCACAGAGTACCTCAACAGTATTTAGAAGTGCTACTGCTATAACCAGGTACCACTGCAAAGAGTAGCTCTGGGCCACAACAGCAAGGACTGAAAGCTAACATAGCTATGTGAAAAGTCATGTTAGAGCCCAGGAGTATTTGGGCTCCACTCTTAACTTTAACATGGTGCTTACTTAGAATACACCACTTTAATTTCCTCACATCTGAAGAGGACAACAGATGCTCATGTCAGAAGAACATACGGGCTGAAGTGTGCAAAACCTGACTATTAATAAGCAGATTAAACTACTAGATCTGACCTATGCTATTAAAACTTACTAAAAACCTATACACACATGCCACCACCATCAGGCAAACTGTAGGCCCAAAACAAGCAATTCTCAGCTAGGTGACAGGAAAAAAAAACCAACAAAACAACAAAAAACTATCTTCAATCAGTATGAAGACTATTGTAACTACCTGCAGGCAACGTAAACGTTACAAGGTCAGTCAGAAAATAGCAAGCAAAGTCTCCCTTTCGTTGATGAAGAGATGCAGCAATTTCACGACGGATTTGTTCTGTCACCTCTGGACACACCATGGCAGGAATGCACTTGGCTGCATGCTGGGATACCTGTAAGATAACAGAGTCACTGCACTTAGCATTACTTCTACTCAAATATGAAGGCTTAGGAGTGATAACCACCAGCAGACAGCATATTTTTGGCAATTAATGCAAGAGAAGAATAAACATTATTGCACTGAAAGGTTATATGTTTAGTGACTCTCAATTAATGCCTCATTTGTCATGCAGCTGATAAAGCTGGTTAAAAACCTCTTTAAATCAAGTAAGTGAATTAACAGGTGACCACTTCCAGTAGGAAAAACCAAAAATAATATAACAGGATAGCAGGAAATAACTCAGAAGTTATGCATGAGCCCAGTCTACATTTAACAAAGAATATCACTGCCACAACTCAGACAGCTTCCTACAAAGAATCTTCTCAAAAGCTATTGAGCTAAGATACTTGAATTCCTCCACACACTAATCACTGACAGAAGGATCTCATTCAATGGCGCAGGGCAAGTGATGGAGGGATGACACTGGATATGTCTAAAAAAGCTTTAAGAAGCACATTTTCACTAGTTAACACACTAGAGCAAAAGAAAGCCTCACTGTGACTCAAACACTACTAAGCATGTTGACTAAGTACTCCCAGAAACTGAAAAAAAAACACCAACAGAAAACAGTATTTCAGCAAATTAATTTCTTTTTAAATGTGTAGTTCCATCCACCCTCATAGCTACTTTAAAGCAGCTACTGATATTAGTCATTATAAATATATATTCTTCTCAAGGCTTTAGCTACATTTGTCTTGCTTCATCTACCCTGTTGAATTACTCAACTCCATGCATTCCATCATCCTTACAGGCTTCTCAGACACCCTACTTCTCAGGAACACACTATTTCAAAATTGCATTAAGCATCAAAAGAGTGAAGAGGTGGGGCAGAGGCAAAAAAAAAATTTTTGCTCTGAGCAGGTGAATAACCAGAAGTCTGAGATGAAGAAAACTCACCAAAAAAACCCAGTAGGAGGGGCAAAGATGGCCAGAACTGAAGTGAACCATACAAAAATCTACATGGAAATGGAACATTCAAGAACAAGGAGACCACAGAAAGGAACCTACCAATCTATAAAATGGGAGAAGAGTGGAAATGCAGCAATTTTGCAAAGCAAGAAAGTTGACTTTCTCTAGAAAAGAAGCTTCCAAGAAAAACAGTGAAGAAAGACCAGGTAGACTTCTTCATTAACAAAACTCAGAAAAATCTACACTGTCATTGATCTTGGAGCTTTGCTTTCAGGGCACTTCCTCTCCCCCACCCAAAGCACAGGAAGCCTCACAATAGCTCACTTCCACCACCAGTAAGGTCAGAACGTGTGCCAAGACTACTCATTAAGGAGAAAGCTGAACGTCCTCAAGACCACCACAAACACACGGTCTTAAAGTAAACTTGCTCCTTTGAAATACCAAAACAGGCACGAAGCTGGCTGCAAATGGTAGTTACATGAGGTCCCTACTGCATCGATGGAAGGGCCAAAGCAACTCACCTCTGTCAGCAGGATGGCCAGCATATCCTGCCTCTGGAAGCGGATGGCCAGGTGGACAAGCGTGTACCCCACGTCAAAAGCAGAGGGGCGGTTCAGCAGGCGTACCTCATCTGCCGTGAGCTGGCGGGCAATGTCCCCTCCTGATGACTTGTAAGCTTCAACAGCAGACAAGTCACCTTCTACAACTCCTGAAGAAAGAAAACACAATTCATTTTAGACAGTGAAGGAGCCACGCTGGATCACACCACATTGCCTAACACAGGGTACCCCATCTATTATGATACAGGCCTGGCCTATGAAGAGCAACTGCACATCGGGACACTTGCTAATTATTTTTAAACTGAAGACTACAAAATATTTACACTTACCTCACCTCCTAGACAATTTCCACTATCCAAACTAGGTGGAAGATACAGATCAAAAACCCACCATGGAGCATCACTGAAGACCCTTGATGAAGTACCTAGTGTTTCATTTGACCAGCAGTACTGAAGCCATTCATTCACAGTACAGAGATCAGCTTGATTTCTTCCCTTGTAACTTATCTTGAAAACCAACTACTGGATCTAAGAAATAGATCCATTTAAAGGCTTTCTGAATTAAAGTTGTTGTTTTGTTTTGTTTTTTTCCCAAATGTGGTTTAAAACAGTGTTGAAAGAGGGTGCAGAGCACAAAGTTTCTCCTCAGCTCATCTTCTCTGTTACTAATTGACCTTACAAGTTACCATGCAGAGTACTCTGTTTAAACTGCATTAAGGGGAAATCCCACACACATACTGGATCAACCTTGTGTTGCTTTACTTCTTAAAGCAGAATGAGGTGGGGGATGTGACCCTAATGTCTTCTAGAGTCCCTGAGAATCTCTACGTTCTGTACCATGCTTCATATCAAGAGCATTCATGCTGCATGCATTCTTTAGTTGCAATTAACAGAATACACCATCAACAGGGTGTGGTGCTGTAACAGTATGAGTCCCAGTGTAAGATTCCCTAAATTTAGAAATCCTGTCAATTATAAAGATCCCATTTTAGCTACATGCTTCATAAGAGAGCTGTGTAATGCTGAGTCAAGGAAACATGGAAGTCACCTTGAAGCCATCTTTAACAGGGAAGTAAAGAACAACAGAAGAGTAAGAGCACAGATCACAGACACAAGAAACCCTGTCCTCTGTTTTCTGCAGCTAAACCTCCTTGCCAACTCCTAAGAGTCAGTAGCTGAACAGAGGCCATGAAGCTGGTCCTCTTGAGGATCAAGATACAGACAGTAGACCAACACAAAAAAAAAAGAAAAAGAAAAAAGGAACACAACCAAGTGTTCTGCCTACTAGCAGGGAAGCACACTAACCACTGGGTTGCTGGCTAATCCAGGATTTGGAAAAGCATTCTCAGCTCAGCCAGGAAGTCTGTCATTTTCAATACTGAGATTATGAAGCTTTCAGAGAATCACAGAGGAAGAAGGGATTATCAGTGCAAGACATTTCTCTACAAAGTTATCATCTCTGCTTAGTGAGCCTCTACAGGTAAGTTAGATTATTCATTTCAACAGTGGTTTAAAGCAGAGAAGTTCCAGAACACAAACTGAATGCAGATTTCAGTCATACAACATCTACCCATTCATCAAGGACTTGAAAGTCCCAACAGGCCAAGGCAGAATGAAAACAATATAGGACAACAGTTTCTTAGTGTTCTGATGTATGTTTCTCATCTGTCTGTACCAGAAGCCATTCCCCTTCTACTCCGGCACCAAGAAACATCTCATTCTGCTGAGCTGACTGCCTATGTACCACACCGGAGTTAAAGAACTAGTCAGACAAGAGTTATATCTGTCCATTTTACTTCTTGTTCTGCAAGAGTTAGAAATTTGCTGATGAAAAAAAAAAATAAAGGGTGCTACTAATGGAGAAAAGCTCCTTCAGCAAAGGGAAATGAACCCTGAAAATTAATTGTTCAGAGTTTCAGACATTCTCCAAAACATGCACCGATATGGGATGTTTGAGCAAGGTGGCCATGCTCCTGTTTCAACACTGCAATTCTGGGTGGAAGCAAAAGGTGTAGTTTTGTCAATATATGCTGTATCCATGACAACAATGTCACATGTAGCACTTTCTATGCAATTGCATTTCTGCCACTGATAAGGCAACACCAAGGCTGCTTGTGATAGGGTTCCAAACGCAGCCAACTGACTTTGAGGTGGTTTTCTGTAAATATGTATAAATATATATCAAAGTCAGACAACTTCTCATGGCCCATCCTCTTAGAACAAATTATAACAGTTTTGACACAAGATCACCTGTTAGCAAACATCCAAGGGCATGAAGAATCCTGATGAAGAGCAGATTCTCTACTATCTTAGGACACTCTTAATTTCTTATGATATTAATTTACACCAGCAGCCACTCTATATCCTTTTATATTTTAACCACTTGTATTTACAGGGAAAATATCCCAGTTACTGTATCTGCACCTTCCACTACACCACCCAATGACAAACATACCAAAGGCTATCCAAGACTGGTAGGTAGCAATCTATATATCCCAAACTAATTTCAAAATTTAAACATATCCCAAGTCCCCAGAATGATCTTTCAGTGACAATCAGACCCAATGACAATTGCAGTTGGCCATGTCAAATACACACTACACAGTAGTACATGCTACTACAGCCCAAAGTCAGTGCTGAGTCAATTCACATTTATTATTATCCTTTTAATCCCCCACCCTTAGCTGCTAAGGCAACTCACTACCATCCCACTCTTAACCAAACCACAGCAACAACTGAGGCCTAAGACTGATGCTCAGAGGCAGTCAAGTGAGGTTTGGCAACGCCTTCAAGCACTAACTAGTACAAGCTGCAAGAAGGATCCAAATCAGTGACATGTGCTGTACTCAGCACTGCCAGTTCTTGCAGTTTATTCCCACGTCTTGCAATACTTGACATTCCTAAAAGCCCCATGTCCTAGAATTAATTACTAAAATTGTTATATAAACTGGCATTTTTAAAGCACATTTCTAAACCTTGCTGATGAAGTTTAAGCTAAATAAATACATCAAAAACGGGTAAACTGCATAAGCTTTCTCGGCCTTATTTTAAAAAAGGACACTGTAAAAGTGTTTTAGGTAGAGGGATGGCAATACTTTGTCTAACAGAAGTAAAGAACAGTGGTGGTGTGCTAAATGACACAAACTAGCACAGTCACAGCTCATGAAGAGATGGTGATGAGGCCATGTGCATGCATCTTATCTGGTCATCCTCTATTCCTTAATCCAAACAGCCAAGTGACTATTTATGGGAGAGAGAAAGGGAAAGAAAAAAATAAAAAGGGCCAGGAGATTTTTAGTTTAACTTAAGACAAACTCACTTCTGGATGCACTGTTTTTAATTGATAAACAAGACAGAAAAATCAAACCATACAGAGCTCATTCTGCATAATTTTTTGCACAGAGCCTGTTACAAACCTCTTCCCCTACAAGAAGCAGCCTCTTGCAAACCTGCTGCATACTCTAATCTCTGGTACTAACCTGCACTGGAGTGCTGTGACCCAAGTAGCCAGAGTAGCATTACTGCAGGGCTTAGATTCTGAGGTCACTAAACCTAGGATCCTCTTGCTGTGGCTAAGAGGTGCCTACATTTCTCTTCACCTGTACTACTAAAAATCTACTCCATAATAGCTGCTTCAAAAGGACAGGGAAAATTCCTGACAGCTAGTCAGGTGCCAGCCTACTTAACAGTGCCAGTCACTACAATCCAAGGCTGCAGTGAACACTGAGCAAAAATAGAGTAATAATGGGCAGATTGCCAGGAATCTCAACCAGAAAACAAATCTTGCCCTAAAACTATAGGGTAAACTTGCCTACATGCAGCATTGGTAAGAGCTGCCTGCAATTCCTAAATTCAGTACCACCACTCCAAAATGAGGTCTTAATATGCTTTACTGACAATAGGAGGCACATTCCTACAATGGCTTTGATTTCTGTCAGATGAATGAGAGCCTCCAATTCATTAAGTCTATTTAAATAGAGCTTAACAAAACACTATTTACAAGAAATATTACAGAAATATTTACTGATGTTATAATTCACTACATTTCATAACACACAAGTGCCTGATTACTTACACAAGCAGCCTTTGAATCGTGTTCTGATACAGTGCTGTGCCAGTTGGATTATTCCCCAGACACCCACTGCATTCTTCAGACTGTTAAAATGTCAAGAGGAAGAGTGGCATTTGCCTCAGGATTGTTCAGAGCCTGGGAGCTCCAGCAGCTCAACCTCCAGGGTGTAGCTTTGATGAGTTACAAGAGCTACACACAAATGCAAACAGATCCTTATGACTCAATGGCTACTTCTGACCCCCAGGAAGAGCAGCTTTTATTTTAAGCGGACTCCAGAAATGTTAGTTTGGTGTTATTGCAACTGAAAACACTGGTCTGTGCCCCCTCCCACCTCCCAAGTTGAGCTTTGCTTCATGCACAAAGACAGGACTACAGTCTGACCTCCCAAGTGACAGGACACACTGCCAACTGCACCCAAGCCATGAGAAAATCCAAGTGCAAGTTTGTTTTCTGCATTTACAGGTTCAGCTCTGTTCCCATTTGTAACTCAGCCATTTCCTCTTATTGGAATACTCTTTCACAGCACTGGGAACCAAGGCTTTCTCTTCATCTAGTAAAACCCTGACTCCGGCAGACAGCACACATCAAGAACATGCAATCTCACTGAACATACGAAGATACACGACAGAGACCAGGAACATTATCTTAAAATATTTCATCCAGAACAAGTTGCTCCAAGCCCCATCCAACCTGGCCTTGAACACTTCCCGGGATGGGGCAGCCACAGCAGGGTTTGTACCATCCTGATCCTGCAATTCTTCATGCTTACAACTGTTAGAACCATCTTCTTTATTAGATATCAGTTACTACCCTTACTCATGTTAAATAAGCCTGTAATTTAGCCTAGCTGCTAAAAACCAAACTACTTCAGCTAAGGTGCTATTAAATTTATTCTTTACAACATGTAAATATTTATAGGGTTTAGTGCAGTTAAGGAAGCTCTTGCATGTTTTCCAAGTTTACAAGCATATCCAGAAGAGTAAATCCTGTTTGCCCTAACTACAGAGTCCAAATGATTTCAGAACAGCCAGATATAAAAGTCTCCAGAGAAAACACCACAGCAGCAGCCTTTCTTTATTTTACCATCTTTTGATAGGTTTGGAGCACACTGGCTGGCACAACTAGAAAGTGAAATAGGCAAATTCTTTCCAATATACTCAATGCAGTTCTAGGGGAGACAGAAATGAAACAAGCAAAACCAAAGAATTAATTTCAGTAATATGCTAAACTAAAACCAACTTTTTCTGCTAAATTAATGGAAGAGTGCAAAGGTGACTGTTTAGATAAAATGTATCAAAGAACAACCCAAAGATTTGAGATGTATTTGATCCAGAGAGGCAGCAGTTTGACAGCAAACAATGTGTTCTCACATCTGAGTGGACTACAAAAGGAAACACTTCATGTTAAGGAGGTCATTGTGCCTCCTATGTGTAATCAACTTCACTATTCCTTGAATTGCTTGATAATAAAGGCAAATGTCCCAAACAAACAAGTTATACATTTTAAAGGTCAGAAGTAGAGATAGATCCCTCTGCAACATAGGCCAGACCAGAAACACGGAGGCCTGTGCTGTTTCTCTTCTGCTACAGATACAATTGCAAGTGGTCTACATCACGTATGTGCTCTCATTTACTCAGACTGATCCTAAGACTGATTTAAATGCCAAGGTGACCTTCCAGCAAGTGAGGGACTGATCAAGTGACAAATTAAAACCTAATTTTGACGCTCAAAAGTCTTACTGCTCCTCTAACACCCAGAGTGCCAAGGAGCTGTGGTTTGACCAAGCGAACTGTAGCTTCCTCTGGAGCTCCAGCTCTCACGCTCTTCCCAACTATTCATTAAGGTGCCATTAAAAAAGTTTTAATATCAGTAACTACTCCACTTCAGCATTTTGAGCATCAAAAACATTCCGTCTGATATAAAAGAGTGGTGTGATTGTCTGAAAAACCTTCATGGGCCTCTAACCATACCCTTCAGTTCCTTCTTCTCTTTCTCATCTCCAGAATCTCCCTTAACATCAGCACACAATCAACAGCTGATCACTCTTCAGGCAATGACAGCTTAAGATGGAAATTTCTGTATACCAAATTTTTAAAAAACTCTTCAAGCTCAGCAACTTGCATCAGCCTCCAAATAAGTAAATTACTTCCAAGACATGTACCTTTAACTTGAAGCTACCCAATGCATGAGAGTATGACTAGGGCATACTCCTTTTTCTATGCAAATAGCTCATACCCCTACATACAGTCCATGTAGTATGTTTCTAACCTGTCATTACAAGACAAAGCAGCACATGTGTAAGAACTGTTGAAAGATGCCCTTATCCCCTATCCTATCTGTTAGAGGTATCCACACCCCTTGGTGCATACTGCTTGCAGGGTTGCACCCTAAAGGGAGGTTGGACAGTGGAAAATCATTGATTATATTAAAGTTAATCATCAGTCCTTCCCTGGCAAGTTTAAATAACTACTTTTAACTTGATTGATTATTCAATTCTTTTTAGCATAAAACATCATTGAGCATTTAAAAAGTCAAGAGACCAAAAATCACAGCGTGCTTCAGGAGTCAAGGTTTTCTACCAGTGAGGCATGCAGTACTTCACCCACTTTGAAAGCTACACACAAGTGTTAAGTAGTTCTGCCAGAATATAGATACAGGACACAGATGACAATACAACAAGATTTCTTAGCCAGGTGAAAGTTGTAAGCTCACATCGTTGTTACCTGGCACAGCAGACAAGTGTGCCAAGTCACAGTTCTCAGTATGACAAAGGAACAGGGAAGGAGGCCAGGCTATGCAGCTCACAGAAGAGACTCTTCCCCCCCGACATCCCAACAGGCACTGTTAGCCAGATGTAGCCAACACCAGCAGGGCAGGTCATCACCTGGCAGTGACTAATTCATCTGGTACTTCCCCAAATAGTTCAAGCCAGCCTACGTTGACACCAGCAAGGAACAGTGCATGACCCCTCCTGCCTCCAGCAGCTTCCACCCACCCATACAATTCCCACCCCCTTATTACCCCCTTATTATAAACAACCCCAGCAAGGTTTAGCTGTACCATGGATGTGATGAGGAAACCAGTCTGGGTTTACTAAAACAGCTAAACAAACCAAGCACCACACCCCCCATAAAAGTATCCCTGCATCAAGCTTCATTTTTAGCCAAGATTAGTTTCCAGACACACATCACTGTACGTTGGCACACAAACAGACCAGGAGGACAGAAACAAGGGGCTGGGAGGACTAATTTGGGTGGCAGTGCCAGCTGAAAGCCCCATGGCACATCAGTCCCTTCAGGCTGCCTTTGCTGCCAGTGAAGAGCCACATGCTCTGCAGGACACAGAGCAGGAGGTGGCCTCCAGCTCTCCAGCAGCTGCAGAGCAGCCCGGGACACTGCCCAGGCAGCCTCATACCTACATCTGGACACAGCAACTCTCCTTTCCCATGCTTTCTGAATGTTTGGGCAACACATTTGGCAGTATTTCAGAAAACTGAAGAGGGAAAAGGACAGATGAAAAAAAAAAAAAACAACAACCCTGTACAAGAGAGAAAGTCAACAAAGGAAAAACTAAGCAGACACGTATGTAGGAATACCAGGAATGAACTAAGCCCTTTTAAGGATGTACTGCAAAACAAAATTCATTACAGCTTGCTCTAAATATTTTGGATTTAAGAAACACACTCTCAGTTGTTTCTTTCACACAGCTAAGAAGAATGCATGTCTACATGGCTTCAGAGCTGCATGCCCAGGAGGGTAAGTCTGGCCCATGGCAGTAGTAGCCACCTTGTTGACCTGAATCAAAGAGCAGAGCATACCCTCTGGCAGCAGTTCGTAAGTAGAGTTAAAGGAGAAAGGAGAAGAAATGTAGCTTACTTTTAATCTGTGGGCTTCAGTTCAAGTGCAAGAGTTGAACACACAACCCAAGAATGCCCAGCAGTGCCCTACAGCAAACACACTCTGCCAGCACCACTGTTAAACCCAGCCCTGAAGTGCCAGGAGAGGGGAAGCTTCAGCAAGAATTGAAGTGTAAGCCCCAAGCAAACCCTGAACACCAGGAAAGCTTTATAAGTCATTACCATCTTCCTCTATTTCTGCTACTTAAAACCATAGCCAGCTGTGACCAGCTTCACCAGGCCCCATGGCAGTACTGTTCTTGCACATCAGACTCCCTAAGCCCCACAGGCCACCAAAACCCTCTTACAGGCTTTTTGGTGCAGATATCATGAGCTACATAAAAGACAAGGGAGCTTTATCTTAAATACACGAGCTTCCACCCCTCCACCTCTCCCCCAAGAAATGAGTCACCTTGGACTCCATGTTAGCCTTGTATTAGGCCAGTACAGCAGAAAGCACTGGTGTCCTTGCAGAAACTATTTGTCATTTCTCATTGTAACTGCAACAGCATTTGTAGCAAGTCACATTATTCAACAGCCATATTTATTAGATGTTCTGCTTTCATGTTAATAGTTTTTAACCAAATCAATCAGTTCTAGGATCTCGTCCTTTTGAGAAAGAATCATTTGATGGATATATCCACCACTGCAAAAAACAAGTCAATAACAATAACACGTGAGTACATTTACTTACAGACTTTGAAAGGAGGAATATCACTAATTCTACTTATTTGAAAATAATATCCTTGATAGTGAGTACTGCTCATGCGAAAAGTCAAAAGTTTCACTCATCACATTTTGTACAGCCTAGATTTTCAAGCAATAAAAGTCTTGATGGTGTGTAGAACCTTAGTGGATGTCTCCAACAAGACAAAAAACCACAAACACACACAGGTACTTTCCTATATCCACACAAGATACATGTCTACGTGTTTCAGCTAGAAAGAGCAAATGTGGAAAAAAGTAGTTTGATAGATGTTTTTAATGAAATTTGACATTAAATTAAAATCTAGTAGAAGGAGCTTTATACTAGATATCAGAATAGGGAGTTCAACTCAACAGCTGTCCTGAAATATCCAACATTTTCCTTGGTACCTTCTGAAAGATAATATCTTCTAAGAGAAAAGAAAATAACCAGTCTGCCAAGAATTACTCCTACTCCTCTAAGCTTTATTTTTAACTTCAGAGAAAGCTACACTGTGCACATCCAAAAAGTTTAAACTGATACATCTCCCCCACATAAGAGTCTCAAAGCCAATGGACCCTCCACAACTGATTTGAACAGAGGTGCTCAGCCTGAACTCAGCAAATCCTAACAAGCCACCACTTGTCAGCTGGACTATAGTAACAGACTACAGAACAACCCTCACTCCATCCATTTTCACAAACTTACCTGGCATTTAACATGAACTTGTCCCATTTAATAACTGTGTTTGGCTAAGAACTGACAAATGCTCAGTTGAGCTAAAAGTCCACAAGAGCTCCAGCAGCTCACTAAGTCACCGTAACATGGTTGATTTCAATGGTAAGAACAAAGGCTTCAGAAAAAAATTGACAGTTAAATTGTTTTAAGTATGTCACACTAAGGCAACAAAATAACCAGCACAAAGTGGCTTACTCCTTTTAAGATTACTGGCTAAACTGGTATACCTTTCCAATGCAGATACACTCTGCAAAGCGTCCAGAGACAACCACAGAACAATCTACAAAGACTTCATCAATCTTCCTAAGGTCATTCCTGCTACAAGGAGCTACTTGGGAAAAAATATGACACCTGTCATAAGCAAAATTAACTTCTGAAATGAAAGACTGACAATCAACAGCTTTGGCTGCTGTTAAAAAGTTGAAGTACAGTAACTGATTCAGTTACAGAAAGGAATTAATGAAATCTTTCAGCAGAACAGTAGTAAAAATCAGCACACAATTCCATCTGCCTTCTGGGTTTCTCATCAAGATCCCTCCTAGAGTCAAACTATTCTCATTTTGAAAGAATCAAATCGTTATTGCCTTACAAAAATTCTACGCACGTAACTTTGAGCTTCATGTACAATTGTGTAGTCACAACTAGCATTAAATACTTGCAGAACTCATGGTCTTAAATACAAACACCACCATTCCCACACAGATTAAATCTGAAAGTGTGAAATACTTTAAGTAATGCTAAAATAGTTTAAAACAACCCAACAACTTACTTTTCAAAAAGCAGCAGATAAGACCCCTAATATTTCATACCGTTGCTATCAGAGTGTAAGATAGACACTGGTAAGGCACAGAACAACCTCCAACAACTGATCCTGGCTTTGGATAACTTAAAAAAATACCATACAGAATTTCAATTGCTTGACTTCAGAAGGAAAAAGCACTGCACATCTGTGAGCATGTAAGGAGCTGAAGGTCTCAGGAAATACTGAGGCAGTTCACTACTTTCAAAAGGAAATGTGCTTGTCTAACTACTCACGCAGCACAAAAATAAACTGAATACTTATTAGCTCAGAAAAATCAAGCCCATGACACTAGAAGCATTTGCACCTAATCAAATACATTAAATAAAGAAGCTCCAAGAATTAGTTTTTGATCTTCAGAACCATGAAGTGACTTCACGAAGCATTAAGAAACAGTATGAGACACACCAGTAGTGCCAGAGTTTCAAATGAAGTGTTTTACTCTAAAAATAGTTGTGTATTTCAAGTGTTCAACCTGCCTGTGTGCTAGGGCACAAGATACTTGCTTCTGGGAAGTTACGGCACAGAAGTAACTCACAAGGTCAATAACTGAAGAAAACCCTGCTCTCACATGTCTCTGTTCTTTAAACAGCATTGGGAGAGATACCCAGAATTTCCTTAGGAAAGCACTAAAATACAAAACAAAATTGAATTTTTTGAAGCAGTTGACTACAAAAATACTTTCTGAAAGCCTGTAAACATTTACAACACAGTATCTGTATGAATACAACATTATTACTTTCAAGGTCAGTATTACACATGCAGTTTCTTGGAGCTACATATTTTGGTGTTATTTTTAACATCTGACAGAGCATCTTGTACC
This sequence comes from Apus apus, assembly GCF_020740795.1. Taxonomy (NCBI): domain Eukaryota; kingdom Metazoa; phylum Chordata; class Aves; order Apodiformes; family Apodidae; genus Apus; species Apus apus. The sequence continues at coordinate 3,677,670 of NC_067285.1, forward strand.
ATTGCAAGCTCTACACTGTTTACAAATACTCCCAGGCTGCAGCTGCTGACTTTACTAGCATATCTTGCCATAACAAAAAGAAGAGTATTTACCCAGTAAAGGCATTTTTTACAGCACTATATGCATTACACTTCTGTAGACTGGTTTTGTAATTTTTCCACCCTTTTGACAGCTACACAGAACAACAGGATTGGGTTACCAGAAGATCCACTTCCACAAAAGGTCAAAGAAGTCCAAGAACAGTTAGGACACATCTAACCCTGTTCAGATCATGGATGAACGCTGCACCCTCTCTTAGCAGGTGCTATTTCAAGAACTTCTACATTTGGTTTACTTTTTGTAAATTAAAATGAAGAGATGAAAAGAAGCTGTTGCAAAATCCAGTATCAAGTTTCTATTTTAATTCTTTGTCCTCCCAAAATACGCAACCACAGGCAAAACAGTAAAAGGTAGCAGCAAACAACTTACCAACACAAGCGTTTAGAAACAGCCAGTCCGTCTTTTTCATTCTGTTTTTTATTTGCTTCAGTTTTTTGAAGTCAACTTCAAGTTCTTCCTTGCTGCCAACAGCTCCAGCCAATTCAATTCTTTGGAAGTCCATTTTCACATCAGATTCACGTTTGGTTGTAGGCGGAGATCTTCTTTGGCTATTACCACTACTACAGCTTCCTCTCCATCGAGCTCTGTCTTGCTCATTGATGATTGAGGAAGCCTCTTCGGTGTCTGCCAGTTCTATTGCCTCGATGTTGTTAGGTCTGGGATGATCACACACAACACATTTCCTGGCCTTTGCCCAGTTTTCATATGTACAAACAGAACAGGTCCAGTGCTGAGCCCTTGTGTTTAGTTTATTTCTGTCATTATATTCCTCACACGGATCAACAGCAAAAGGGACTGGTCTTGAACCAGAACCTGAAGACTGAGGAGACTCTGTGGGACTCCTGGTCCTACGTTGAGACAAGCACTGAGTACATCTTATCGCTCTTGGCCAGTTCAAGTACGTGCACATGTGACACGACCACTTATTTGCACTTTCCATACTGTAGGATGATTTAACCCTTGGTCTTGCACTAGAATCCGGACAAATCAAAGGACTACTCCCTCCTTCAGTGCTCGTGGGATCCCAGTCTCTACCGATATCACTGGAACCACTTTTAAACGGGTCTTCGGTGATAATGGTTCCGCTAGGTCTCTGCGCACGACACATGGTACATTTGATTGCAGATGGCCAGTTTTCATAGGTACAATACTCACAAGCCCATTTAATTCCACGCTCTGTCATCGTGCACTTCTTGAAATGAACTGCGTCAGGCAGAAAGCTAGGTAATCAGAATACATCATTAGTGCACCAGGGCTGCACAGCAGCTCCATAAAAAAAAAGTACAGGAGATTTAACCCAGCTGATCTGTACTGCAGAAAATAGAAAGATCAGGCTGGGCAAACAGGCAATCTCTTTTTCTTGGTACTATTAGAACATCCAGGGGGAGAAAAACCACTACAAAAAGGGTAAGACTTGAGATAACAGCATTTTCAAAGCAGATTTCAGGATTGCAGAAATGAAAACTTTGTCCTGCATTTCTGGAATTTCTTAAGTTTTCAGATGCTTCCACAACAAATACACATTAAGCACTGAGGATACTGGAGAAGAGACCAGTACGACTGCAGAAATGTCATAAATATTAAATTATTGAAATAAGACTTCATATGAATACAGCAGTACAAGAAAAGGAACGTGAAGACTAAATCCTGTGAGGTCTTTTGCAAGACCTCACAGGATTTGGAAGGAAGGAGTGCATCGGGTGGGTGGTTTTGCAATGAGTAAGCAGTTCTTTTGGAAAAGTAGGGTGTAGGAGTTTACATAAAATGCATACATTTGAAAATTTTATACATGTGCTTAACCAAGACTAAGCCTTGATTAAACACTCAGAACAGCACTGCTACAAAGTCAAAATACCACTTGAAAGGAAGCACAAACTATGTGTGTTGACAAACTAATACAGCATTTTCATTCTACAAATCCAGATTTCAACCCAATTTCAACTTACTTTTTCTCTAATGCAGAGGGGATTCTGTCTTCATGCTGGCTCAGACCTTTTCCTCAGATTGCCAAATTTTCAGGATGAGACTAAGCAGATAACTATTCCTGTACACAAAAGGAAAACAGACTCATTATGGGTTTCCTACTGGACCTGAGTAACCAGAAAGTTAATTATTAAATGCCACACCTATTCTGATCCCAATTTACTTGTTCAAACTCAGTCATGACCTGTCTAATATAGAGACTGGTTAAAATAAACCAATATCCATAAAAAAAACCAGTCATCACACAAGTGATGAATCTGACAAAAGAATTAGAACCAAACAGCATCAAATTCACACATACACACAAAAAAAATCTATGAACACTCTTCCTGCAATCTGAAACTTAGGCTTGAGAAGAAAAAAAAAAGCTTTGTGTAGAAGGCATAATAGAGGGAAAGGGTGAGGCAGGTAAATAAAGTACAAATAGAAAAATGCATACAATCTATTTCCTCCCTTACCACAGAATAATTACCCAACATATAAGACTCCATTATATGCTATTTTTAAGCATGCAAAACTGTTTGAAACACAAATCTGCCATATCAATTGACTGACAATTCTCATTCATCATATTGCAACTCTCTTGGCTAACAGAAACACCCAGAGTTTAGTAAACAAAAACGCAGTTACACAACAGGGTTACACTGAAAACTAGACACAAACTAAAAATCAGTTTATACCTGTTCTCCAATTAGGAAATGTTTTATGAGTTAGTACATTCACCACTGAAAAAACTTCTAAGAGTACATTTAAATTTGTCACCCTTATTACTACAGTCTGCCTTCTGTGGACTCCAGCACACAACACAGGTTTTTTCCAACAGCTCAACTCTGATCTATTCAGCAGATCAGGTGGCTGCATGAATTAGGGGCTATCACATGGCCAGGACAGAGGAGAGGGCAGGACTATCCTTTTCAGCAGGGATCCATCTTGATGCTGTATGGAAGCAGATGAGCAATCAGGAATACAAAAAGCCTTCTCCTGAAGTTCAGGTTCTAACATTACTTGTGTGAACAGACTGCAGATCACTTCACTCCCACCTATGTTATAAAACTGTGTCAGACTAGGGAATGTGCTGACAAGGCAATTAGACTTCCTGCTGCTTCTCCTTCATCATTCCTCATAAATGTCCATGCCCATGCCTATTGGAAAAACAAGGGCAAGATCATATCAGGGTCTTCATCTCTGCAACAAAACAAGTGAAAAATACATATGTATACACAGAAAGACATCAACTTCATTTTACTAAAGGTGACTTCATTATGAAGATTTTTCAGGAATTTGGAGGAAAAGCAGTTACTCTGCTCCATAAACTAAAGCTTTGTCAAAACACCTCCCATGTAAGTACACTATCTGCTAGATTTCTCTCTTCTACTTGGTCAAGGCTTTTTTCTCCAATTCCCAAAATAAGACTTCTAATGTCTTCAACATTTCTTAGTAAGCTTATTCTCCCTGTAAAAAGAGTTTTCTGAGTTTACTAGTAATGAACATAGGACAGTTGAAGTTGGTTTCCACCAAAGAGAAGGAAGCAGCTTGCCAGCCTTGCACCTGCCAACTGCCACCAACAGAACCACTGAGAGCAGTTTCACTTGTGCTACCCCAAAGATAACCAGAACGTGGCTGTCCCAATACTTCAATGCCCAACACCAAGATTTGGGATAACCTCTACCTGAGCCAAAGGTATCATGCTTTGAGTAGGTAATGCTTTTAACCAAAACCCAGATCCACACACAACGTGTGATGTAGCCCAAAAAGGATCTGTAACTGTACATGGTCCCTCATCTACCCAGTTTTGTAAAGCCTTAAATCCAGCAGTTCCCATTGCAAACAAATCCCAACCCACATTTAGGATGGCCAAATAAAGCATCATCTGCCTTACTGACATTAAGGCTGAGAAAGAAGATTGCTGCTCAAGTTAAAAAACCGCTGGTTACAAAAATGATCTAAACAAATACTGAGATACTATTTATGAAACTAAATAGCACAGTACATACTGTGTTATGGAAAATCTTTCCTATGTCATGAGATTAGGTTTTTAGTTGCAATTATTCTCTGCACACCTTAAAAAGCTAGATGCTTTCAGACTTAATTCTTAGAGAGGCTGCGTATCTGCAGCTCTGAAAGCCTCGGAGATCTGAGCCCATACCTCTGAACAGGAGGCCTCAGGTTATTATTAAGAATATAAAAAGGCTCAGTGGAGCAACACAGCTTCTCTTCTTTGATAGCTCTGCCAACACCCACTACAGCACAGCTAGATGAGGAAATCTAGCACTTCCACATACAGGGCTTTTTTTGTTTGTTGCTTTAATTTTAGGTCTTGCTCTGACCCCCACCTCCAGGACACCAGAACCATCTGATTTACTGGTGATACAGGATCCTCATCCAACTACCAAGCAGTCTGAAGGTTGTTTTTTTTTTTTTCAGATTTACTTTTTTTTGCCACTGTCAAGTTAACTTATTAATTCACATTCTTCAGAAAAGATGAATCATGTAGTACCTCCTCTCACAGAGAAACAGAGTAACAGGTACATGCTTTGATGTCCAAAAAGCAGGAGCAGACAAGAACTTAGAACCTGCGAAAGTCCAAGTTCCAATTGATCTGTTTATACAGCGTGCTAAATACATTCTGGACAGACTAGTAGAGTAATTCAGTACATTAAAGAGAAGAATATATTAAATTGTGATAAATTAAGTAACAAAGAAAAATCAAAGCATCAGACTACCTTTTTACTAAATAAGGTCAGTCAGAAAAGGTCACCTAGGACAGCCACAAATTTTATTTTTTTTTCCTTCCACTTTTAATAATATTTTACTTTTTACATGTATGTGAAAACACAGAACAGCACAGAGAAATTAGAAAGAAACAATGAAGTCCTCAAATACCATTTTTATGACAGGTTATATTATACTGCCCTCAATTTAATTATTCACTGTGTCCAGAAGTTGTTTTTCCTTCGGCTCAAACAAGGAACAACATGGAGCTCCATTTCATTAAGCGATCAAGCCTTTCCCTGTAAACAGGCCAGATGCTGCTTTAGACCAGCCTACACTACGGGTTCTTTACTGGGATGGTGCTGGCAGAAACCTTATGTAATTACACCAATCAAATCAGTGTTCCCACCTCAACTCACAATGCTCTTATGTATGGATTTTTGAGCAAAGCAAACTGCTTCTGTGTTTACAGGGAAAACGGAGCCTAGGTATCAGCTTAAGCCTTTAGCAAGATGTGCAAGGCAAAAGAAATCCGTGCTTCTTCCCCCCGCCAAAGCAGCTGCCCCTCTTATTCTGCTCCAAAAAGAAAGGCAGGCTGGTTTGTTTAATTTTTATTTTAAAACACTGAAGCAACTTTTTGGAGAAACAGTAAGTAGAAGCAACTTGTTCTGAAAAAGAGGTTTCTACACCCAAATGCAGAATCTATTAACTCAACAGTCCGAGTTTTCACACATCCAACCACATCAAGGAGCAAAGCAGAACAGGACTGTGAGTCAAAGCGAAAGATCAAATAGCAGCACTTTCACTGACTGTATTCTTCATATATCTTGAAACAGAACATGTTCAAAAGTTCATCTACCAAGAAGGGATCTCAATCCGACAGCTGTTATTATGCACTAACAGCTGGATACTGTTGCTGTAAAGTTCACGCACACAATAGACAAACAGCTTTTGAAGAAAAATTGCCCATGATTAACTGCATAATTTGACACATCTTCAGAAGTGTTCTCACTTCTATCTCGCTACCTCAAGTTCTCCTCCAGTTGCCTATAAAAAAATTAGCATACTTCTTAGAAAACTGAAGCTCATTTATTCATAAATAAGCCTTCTAATTAAAGCCGTAAAGGAAAACCCGTTAAAATCACACATCTGGATTATCAGCTTAAAAGTTTATGATAAAATATGCACTACTCTGAATGTAGGTAGTTGTAGCTGGTTTTGTCCTGTGAAACTGCAGAACATTTAAATATCTTTTTAAAGCTCATATAAGCTGAACCAAGGGACTCATTAAACAAAAATTTTGCCAGTTTTTAAACACAGCCAGTAGGAAGCTCTCGAAGACAACAGAGCTGTACACAAGCTTAAATAAAAAATGCCAGTTTGTTTCTTTAAAACTTGTAAACACTGAAAACCACATCAAAAAATTCTTACATAAAAGACATCACTACTGAACTGACTCAAACTCGCTTTTGTTACCTGGCTCCAAGAATCCTTGTGAAGTACCACACTGTCAATACACTTTAACAAAAACAACTTACATTTTTAAATAACCTATTTGAAATTTATTGCCAAATACTAAGACTTGATTCTCAAACAAAATTTGTTCTGGCTAATTTTCTAAGGTGGGGTTTTACTGACATTTTCTTCTCTTAACTTGCTAGATTTTCTTACTCCACCTTCAACTACTCACCATTCTTATATGACTGCTTTCTCAAGCACTGAGCATAAGTGTCAACAGATCAGCATCTTAAGAAACATAAAACCTGAACCTAGGCTTCTGTAGTTTGAAGGGGACTAACAACTGTCATCTCTGCAAATTAGTTTGAAAAAAAAAATTTAAAAACACTGACCTTGTCCATGGAACAACCCAATCAGATCAGTGCTGAATCTGGAAGCTTCGCTGCAAGGGCAGTAAATGTGTGTTATAATAAAGAACAGAAAGATGACTGCAATGTTACACATGTAGCAGCATTTTCTGCATTAGCCTGAACACACTGAAGCAAGGAATTTAACAAGTAAGCATAGTTTCCTTCGACTGGTAGGACAGTTCTTTAAAAATTAAAGGATACTGTCCCACATAGATCAGCAAAAAGGAGAACACATTCGTCTCAGGAAGAGAGTACTGAAAGTTTTCTGCAGACTGCTCTCTGAGGTGGGGCTTTCTGCTTATGAAATTGGTATTTCTTCAAAGAACACAAGCTGGCTGCTTGCAGGGCAGACAGTAGAACTGGTCTCAGAGCAGTTACCGTTACAGAACACAGACACCCCTTTCTGATAAAACACAGATGCAAAGCAAGGACTACTTGGAAAAACAGAGGCTCTTGTCAAACTATGGTATCCTTGCCTTCCTCATTCCAGCAAGAGCAGTGCTCTGGAAACACAGGGATCACCTTTTCTCTTCCGAGTAGTAAAGCTGGTCCTTTGCTCCCAAGAACATGGCTAACTGGAAGAATGTTGCTGTCCTAAGAGAGCCATCACCAAGTTAAAACTGGCACAAACCTCAGTTCTATTAAAGAAACAAACCACTGCTATGCACATCACACCACAATCTACAAACTGTCACACTAATGGTACACGAGAAAAGAGAAATAGAAAATATTTTAGTTATAACTGAGGAACTACTTACAATCTGGTATGTTAAATGAGTTCTAACATTTTTCTTCAGTTCTGTTAGTCTAGGCTGTCAACAAATACTCTACTCCGGAGTTTTAGGTATGACCTCTTTCACTACATACCACTTTTTATTGACTCTTGTAAGTGGGCAATAAGTTAAAATTCAAAAGACTTGGCTCTTCGTAAAGAAAGATGCTGCAAGAAATGCAGCTCTCACCCCCCCACCAAAAAAAAAAAATCTGAGAAAGCAGGTAGTAACTGTTGAAAACATCTAGAATTTGGATGAATTCTGATGGGCTTCATCTAAATGCAATTAATTGAAAAAAAGCTTTTGATTTATGGATTTGCATGTCACCATTTATGGTATTCAGAAAAACTACACTATTTTAGTTGAGTTTTCTTTTCAATATTCTATTCACACTTCCAATCCAACTGCTGTCATTTTAAATAAACCTTAAAGCCTGACTTTGCATACTCAAGAGAATTTACATGCAGTTTCAATGCAAGAGGATGCCTGATTTTGCAAACATTCTCTGCAGTAAGAAGTCAAACATTTGGGAGGTTACATATCTTAGGAGAGATCTGAAATACAAGGATGCAGACCTATCTCTAAACAGACTCTTCTGCAAAAGCTGAAAACTCATCACAGAACGAACAGGTATTTGACAACACTAAATATTCACTCTGATATTCTTTTTTTTTATGTTTATCTCTTGAAGCATGTTTGTGCTTTTAACCACTACAATTAATCCTGCTGGGTAACTGGCAATGTGCAAGATTCCATTTTATTTGTTACTCATCTCACATGGGTCAAACTACATCTAACTACTCTTCTTGTGACTAAAAGCTAGAAAAACCTTAACTACTGAAAACAACCTAGAAAATCAACAGCAAAAGCTTGCAGTTAAGTCCTCTTTCTTATTTCAGGAGAATAACATTTTTCAGGGTTTGTGTTGTTTTAACCTCAATTAAAACATCTTATCTAAGATGTCACTCCATATTAGAGTGGACTAAATACGACTGCTTACTTAGAAACCAATACCATTTGGGAAAGTGAGAGTAAGCAGATCAACAGTTACATAATGCACAGCATCTCCCACATAATACTAATCAAAAACCAGGCAAAGTGACTCAAAATAATGAGCTGTGATAGAATATTTGCATAAATACAGCCTGCAGCAATTAATCCGATCATCATGAACAGTCAGCAAAAGATGAACACTGACTCAAGATGTATGACACAGTAACAAACATGTAATAAAACACTAAAAAATTGTTAGAACTTCATTTTTAAGACATTTGCATTAGACAAAGCACACAAGTCGAACAAGAAGATTATTTACAAAAAGCGAGGTCAAATTAAAAAAACTACAGTTTATCTGTGTTTAGACTATTTGCCTAAAACATGAGGCTCCATTTTGTTTAGATCTCAGCCATCCTCACACAAGATGAGGAAAACCAGATGCTATGCTCTGGATGAAAACACACTGTGGAGTCAGACATCAAAACTCAGAAACACTTCAGCCTGTCCAACAACCACGGAACATTAGACTTGTACATTTGACATTCAGTTTCAGTCATTATCCCCTGGACCTCCTCAGTAGTGGCTGACCATAAATTAGATCATGGCTACATGCAGACACAGTCACTATTTGGTGGAGAAAAAACACCTGCCTCCAAATGAAACAAGTAAACACACTCAACATCAACTCTTGTGTAGTTTCACCCTAATTAACGGCAGGCCACTTTCAGGTACATGTAAGGACAGCCCTTAGTATATGCATTTACAGTTGGGCTATATTTAAGACTAGTTCTAGTTCAAGTAAGTCATACCAGCTACACTCATTTTATCCAGCTTTTTTTAAGATACTGGATAGCCAGCAAAGCATTAAAAAAAAAAGGGGAGGGGAGGGTGTCAAAAATGTTATCACAGCACACACAAAACACTATTGTGTGTGTCACTGCTTAACCTAACACAACTAGTATCAAATATCACAGGGACACAAAAAAAAAATCAAACTCCTTCTAAAGGAGTCACATCAAGTGCTTTTTTAAAACAACTTTTCTTTTTAATCATACAAATAGCAATCTGCATTTGGCTCATAATACATATCCAACAACTGCAAGTTCATTGCTGCAAGGTACTCTCAGCTGATAGTTTCAGAATAACTGCTAAAACAGTAAATCTGCTTTTGAGTGGTGGGACTTTCTGCTAGAGACAACACTCAACAACATTTTTAAAATAAACCATTTAAAAGCCATGAGGTGACAATTGTTTTTCTAATTGCCAAGCTAAACAACAACGTAGAGAAAAGGCCTAGCATGACAAATATATACTCAACACTTCTCGAAACTGCAGAGACAGACTCAGACCTGCAGATTGAAGCTGTTTCAGGGGGGAACCAGACAGCAGCAAGCAGTAAGTATGCCAGCTGTCTCGACTCAATCCCTGCTTACATACTGGGAAGATGAATGGAGACAGAAGAAATACTTTCAAGCCCATTAGCCTGAAAGAAGTACAAGTCATTTACAGTCAGTACAACCACACGAAACAGGATTCTCTCATAAAGCAACAATCACCTTCACAAAGAAAATTTCCTACTTTTTGTTAATGTTTTCCACATTTATTAGTCTTCTTCCAAGACAATCAACTGACTATGGGCCAAGCCTCACAGTTTTCAAATGAGTGGACCAACAAAAGTGTGTGCAACTTCAAAGCTACCAGAAGATTACTTGATCATAGTAGTTCTAATCTACTGAATACAAAACAGACCACTCAAGTTTTTCTTTATAGAGTCATGTAAACCATGGTTCTGAAAATTTTCTTTAGCTCAGGAAAGATAACTCCTGAATATCTAGAAGACAGCAGAACACCAATGTGACTTAAAAAAGTTTCCTGATGTCCCTTAACTCCCCAGCAACTTGGACTTTGTTTCATTAAAAACAACTAGTTAAGACTAGATGCTAGATCAAATCAAAGTCAAAGAATCACAGAGATGATTTTTAAACCTTAGATTTGGTTTACAAAAATAATGGCAAACATAATCCAAATAAACATCACCATGTACTGCCTTCTGGCACAGTAGGAGGAAGGAGAAAAAGAAAGGGGGGGAGGAGGAAAAGACTACAGCCTCCTTGCCCACAAGTGACAGTTTCAGCAAGAAGTCCTATTTACTCTCACCAAAATAGACACAGGTCCATCCATCCAATCCCCATCCCCTGGACAGCAGGCTGCACACACCTGGTACTCATTTTGTACCTAACTCTCATTACTTGAAGGATTTTCAGCTCAATTCTGAGCACAACCTTAGAGACAGATGTTAATTTTGTGCCTTCTCCAGCATTTGTCTCACAAAAACTAATTTTTGTTAACTGAAAATGCACATGAATACAACCAAAATTAGCAACCACCTTACTAGAAATAAAAGTAATGAAGCAATAATATTCTTGTTTTAAGACAAGAGGAACAGATTATATCGGGGTAAACTGAAATAACCAATGGGAACAATGCCCACTTCACTGTATCTGCTGTACAGCCGAAGATGCAAAAGGGCTGCAAGCCTGGCTGCTTTGTAGACCAGAAGCTCTGCACATTCCAGCAACCACCTTCCAGCCTATTCACCTTCCCAAGTTCCTTGCAAAAAAAAAAAAAAAAACCCACACAAAACTACCATTCCTTCTGCTTTCTTGAACTGTATCAGCCCATTCTTGAAGGCAGTTCCTTCTTCAAACATCACTGTACTCATTCCGTACTACACCCCCTCCACACCTCTCTCCACAGAAGTGTTTTTTCATAAATGGGACAGCAGCACATGAAAAAAGTTGTTCTGAAAAATGAGGTAGATGCAAGCCCAGTTTGACTACAGAGCTTCTGAAAACCTGCCCATGCCACAAAAGAAGGAAATACTAAGAAAATATTTTCTATTATTATGTTCTCAAGAGTGGACACTGAAGTGCTGAAGCTCCTCCTTTAAAGTATGTTAACTGTTAGACACTGGAGAGGTAACACTTCTATTATTAATCTTGCATTTCAACAAAATTCCACAAGAATTAACTCCACACACATGACCAGCTGTGCTTCAGCAAATGATGCACAAATGAGCAGTCACAGAACCCATCCGGCCCTGTGCAAGTTAAAGCAATGTCAGCTTTAAAAGATATAACAAATTCCAGTCAACTGACATTACAAAGTTATAGTTATCTGTTATTTAACCAATTTTACCAAGCTATGCCATTTGACAAGTCAACTGGCAAGCTCTTCATCAGTTGTGTTGAAAAAAAATTCTCTTTTCAACTTTGCCACATCTCCCTCCTCATATATAGTACTACTTCAAAAAAAAAAATAGAAATTAAGAACTCTATTATAGCTAAGCCAGCCATTTTCAGCTGCCAAACTAAAGTTTAGTTCCATTTTAGAACCAGGAGACTGTGGATCATAATTCATGCAGTTAAAACAAGGATTTCTTGTTGACATAAATTTTGAACAGCTTAAAATAACTCAGTCTTCAAATTTTGGGGGCAGGAAGGGGCATGAGATTACTAACAGAACTGGCAGTAGCATTTTAAATGCTTTACTGCAATTAGTAGATGGTCCATCCCAATGAAGAATTATTGATCTAAAGTTCTGCATCCATCTCAACCCAGCTGCAAAACTGAGATGGCAAAGAGAAGCTACAAAGAAAAATATGAACACCTAAGTTCATATCACATGAAGGAGCCAGTAAATCTCACATAGTTCCTGAGAGGATATTTGATTATTTGATTGTATTAAACATAACCTCCCACACAATCTGTAAAGTATTTTCTACTTACACTTTCTCTGCCCTAGTAAGACCACATCTGGAGTACTGTGTCCAGTTCTGGGTTCCCCAGTTCAAGAGACAGGGATATGCTGGGAAGAGTCCAACAGAGGCTACAAGGATGATTAAGGGACTAGAACATCTGCCATATGAGGAAAGGCTGAGAGACCTGTGGCTGTTTAGTCTTGAGAAAAGCAGACTGAGAGGGGACCTGATTAATGTCTATAAATATCTGAAGGGTGCATGTCCAGAATGCCAGTCTCTTTTCAGTGGTGCCTGTGATAGGACATGAGGAAATGGCACCAGGTTACAATGCAGGAAGTTCCACCTCAACACGGGGAGAAACTTCTTTACCATGATGAGGGTGACAGAGCCCTGGTACAGGCTGCACAGAGAGGTGGTGGAGCCTCCTTCTCTGGAGACTTTCCAGACCCATCTGGACACATTCCTGTGTGACCTGTCCTGGGTGTTCCTGCTGCAGCAGGGGGGTTGGACTCAATGATCTTCAGAGGTCCCTTCCAACCCCTGATTCTGACTTATTTACAGATACAATATGCAAAGAACACCAAAGATGGATGGGATTTCCTTTCCCCAAGGAATTTACACATCCCATGACATACAACAGGATGGCCAGGCACAAAGCTGAGTAAGACTCAAGAAGTTGCCTTGACCAACTTTGCATTTTAACCCAGCTCCAATTTAAGTCATGCTTCTGTGATGAATCCAGTTGATGCTTTCACGTCACTCAGCGTTCCAATTAAATGAATATTTCTAATTATACTTCTGAGGAAATGCTAATGGATACAACTCTACAATAACAAATTATGGCCTCATCGGCCATCCCCATCTGTCTGACCTTACTGAAGCAGCATAAGAAAAGGTAATATTTTTTCATCAAGAGAATTACACCACTTCATTAAGAGTTCCAAAAATCCTACAAAATGCAATGCATCCAAAAGCATTATTCCCTCTTAATACCATGACAGACTTAAATCAGAAGTGATCTTTTACATAAGAAACACCTGACTCCACAGGCTGGGACACTAGTTCAATCTGGCCTTGAGTTGAGAACACCTCCCCCATTGCTCACCTGTTTCCCCCCTTTGATTAACCACTGAAAAAGAAGAAAAAAAAAAAAAAGGCTTCACAAACCTCTTCAGCAGTCTTCAAAGACAAAATGCCAGATGAGCAGAAGGAAAGGCAAAAACCAAGTGAAACAAATCTCTCCTGAACTACTGTTACAAGGTTCTGCTTGTAGCAGAACGAGCTTTAACAGATTATTTGTTAGAGAAAAAGGAAGGTTAAGTATTGCACAGAAGACCTCTCACCTTTCAATTTTTGAAAAAAACAAACAAACAAGAAAACAAACCAAAACGTATCAATGTGTTAAACTCACACACCAGATTCACCACTCAGGACACAGTAGGTAGCTGGTGAGTACAGACTGTTCAGCACAGCACAAAGCCTGTCAAACAATATTTGTTTACTACACCGACTCCCAAGAATTCCAGAATGAGTTGTCATTATTGGTATCCCTGAATGTCACAGGGGCAGCAAAAAGTTCCCTGTGGCCGTGCTGCGTCTGCCATGTAGGAGACCTTCAGATGCATCTTCTCCCATCGTTTCTCCCACTCGCTGCTCCCCGGAGAGCAGGACAGAGCCCTTCCAGGGACAGAGCCCTGGAGATCCGGACGCAGGCCTGGAACGCCTTTTGTCGCTCCGAAGGAAGGACTCACAGACCCATCCGTGACCTCGGCAGAGTTCACCTCACCCCGGCAGGAAACGGCTGCAGCGTGGGGCTGAGAAGGGAGAGCCAGAACGGCCCTGGGAGCCTGGATTATCGCTTGCTAATCAAACTCCCGGGTTTTTATTTTGTTTGTTTTTGCTGCTGTTAAACGCCAGTTCACAACAAACAAGCTCGCCTCGCTTTTGCGTCCGAACAACACGCTGCACTTCTGATTCCCGGCACAAGTCCCGACCACCCGTCAGCCGGGGCGAGGGGCAGCGCCGGGGAGGTGCTGCCCCCCGGGGAGGTGCTGCCCCCCCCGGGGCTCCCACCGCACACACCCCGGCGGCCGGGGGAGCAGCCACAACGGGGGGGAGACACACACGACACGAGTAACGATAAAATAAAGAGTTCCCTGCCTTTGTGCCCGCTGCTGCAGCACGGCTTTCCCCAAGCTGCTCCAGGACGGAGCAGCAGGACGGGGAAAGCGCAGCTGCCCCTACGGCAGAGGCCACAAACCCCCCCTCCCCGTTCCAGGCAGGACCGTGAGACCCCAGCCGGTTGCGGGGCCACCGAGGAGACCCCCCCGGGGGGGCTGTGTGTCCCCCCCCCCCACCCCCAGCCGGGCCGCCCCCGGCCCCTCCGCGCCCCGCTCCGCTCCCAGGCCGATCCCGGCGGCTCACCCCGAGGGCCGGCCCCGCCGCCCCGCCCGGGGGAAGGCGAGGCCCTTACCTGCCCGCCGGGATCCGTCCCTCAGCCGCCCGCTGGAAGCCGCCCGCGCCGCCGCCGCCGTCCCCCCCACCCCCCCCCGCCCCGGCCCGCTGGCTGCGGCGTCCCCTCCCCGCTCAGGACATGGTCTCCCCGCGGGCACCGAGGCGCTGCCGCCGGAGGGGGGAAGGAGGAGGAGGAGTGCGGGGGAAGCCGGGCAGCCCGCGGGCCCCGCTCCCCGGGCTCCTCTAATGGCGGCGGCGGCTGGAGCGGCCCGCAGCAAAATAACCCCCCATCGCCGGACCCGCCGCCCTGCCGCGCGCCCATTGGCCGCGCCGCGCCCGCCAATCGCCGGGCGCCTCTTTGGGCCCGAGCGGGTGATGTCATCCCTTGGGGGGGTGGCCCCGCCCCCTGCCGCGCGCCGGGAGGGCGGGAAGCGCGTCCCGCTTTCCCGGGATTGGGGGGGGGGGGACGGGACGCGATCCCGGAGCCTTTCCCGGCACCCTCCTCTCCCCTCGGGGGTCTTCTCCCCCGCAGCCTTTCCTCCCTCACGCCGCTCCCTGCCCTTTCCCTGCGGGAAGCCTGGGCTCGCCACCCGGCTGCCAGCTCTTCCCAACAGCCCTTCCCACCCACCCACCCGTGTCCTGAGGGTCCTGGCACGGGACGGGTCTTCATCGCTTGATGCCTGACCTTCCCCCCTCCTCAATTCCCTGCTTTTTGTTCCGGGCTTTCTGCGGTGTTCTAGGACTTTTCATTCCCGGGGTTTCACTCCCTGCTCCCGCTCGAGGAGGCAGAGGATGGGTGCTGCATCTGGGAAGCTCGTCCTCTTCCCACCGTCCCTTCGCCCTTGATCAAAAGAAAAGCCCCCCCCTCGAGCTGTCCAAGCAGGGCAGTCACGCCTCGTGCTGGAGAAAATCCTCCCGCCCCGCAGACCAACAGCTCGGGTTGGAGCCAGGGCCGGGAAAACGCCCTTCATTCTGGAGACCCAAGTCAAAAATTGTCTCCCTTTGCGATTAAACTTGTTCCCTACAAACATCAAAACCTGCTGGGGTGGTGGGGGGGGGGGAGGATAATGTGATTTGTCTCTCCCACGCTAAATTCTCTTCCCCCAGCCTGTGCTTGGGGGGACAAACCAACCAGGACATCTACCAGGCTACAGAACCGACTAGGACAACGGGATTTTTTTTCCTTCACGCAGCCACGTGTAAGATCCAGATGATACCTGGATAAGTCAGGTAGAAGAAACACGCCTTGTCTTAAGGAACTGTGCCACTTCTGCGCCTGGGAGTCCTTCGGGAAGTGTATCCCTTGCCCTTGGTGTCCAGGCAAGGTGATGGAAGAGCTGTCATGCAGCGAAAAATCAAGCAGTGGGGAAAATCCTGAACGTTGCCACAACTGCACAACGACAGGAAGTTTCCAGAAATAATTGTTATAGCCCAGCCTGCACAAAAAAAAAAAAAAAAGATAGGAAAATAAAAGGAATCTATAATTTGGGGGAAAACAGAACTTCAAATTCTTCCGGAGTATTTTCTAAACCTGTCACAAAACCATTTGGTTGAGCAGGGAAATACGCTTTAAACAAAACACAGTGCACTGCAGCACATCAGGAGGATGTAACACACTTTCACAACTCAGAAAAGAGCTTTTCACGCAGCTAAACTTGCGCCGTTTCAGACTTGATAAGAGAAAAAAAAAAAATCACCATCAATTGAAAAAGAAATGTTTGAAGCATTCTAGAGACAAGTGCTTTTCCTACCTGCAGAGTTGCTCTGCAGAACAGAAGCATCCCAAGTCGTGAAACAGGTACCTGGATATTGTGTGTGATGGGGAAAGCCACGTGTTTAAACCCGATCCTGCAAATAGTTACCAGAGCTGTTAGTTTTGAAAGCAAATCCTGGCTGAATCCCCAGATCGCCAGCTGATTTTTATGTTGGCAACATTATTCCTACAGCCAAGTCTCTGGCTTCATCTCAAACAACTGCTGGCATTTCCTGCCAGGTTTACCTTGCAGGTGTTTGCCATTTGTCCTGGACTTCACACAATGGGAATGACCTTTCCGTGGCTTAGAACATTAATATTTACACCTGTGTTTTACCCAGTAGTAGCTTTCAGACTTCTAATTTGGAGAGAAATCAAAATCTACACGACTTGATAACCCAGTTCTCAACAGATCTGGTAGCTGATCATCTTTTTTCTTTTTTACATGTCAGAAAGATAGTTCTATTTTGGTTAGAGGTAGCAGGAGTTGTATGCAAGTACTTATTTCCTATATTCCACTCCAAATTTAAATTTTATTCCACCAGTTGAAGGATTTTTAACTCCCTAGTAAAGAATTTGGAACAGTCACACGAGTTTGACAGCTTAATATGTTATTTTGGGAACTTGGTGGAGCTGAACTCCCTCCTGCTGTGGAGATGATGTGCCTTCTCTAACGGGGTGTGCAACTGCCCTCTGTAACTCGGAATAAACCCCTAGCAAAGCTGTATGTCTTTATTCATGTCTAAAAATACAATTTGCACACACGTCTTCCAGCTTTCCTTTCCCCCCCACTTCTCCAACATCATAAATCCCTGTTCCTCTGACACCTGCTGCTTTCTCCCCACCTTCCTCAGCCTCTTCAACCTCCCCCCTTTCCTTCCAGGTCCTCTAGCACAAGAAAGAGCTGCTCAGGAAAGAACTGACAGTCAATTTCCCTGTCAGAACTCCAGGATTTGATGAATTTTGCAGCAATATTGGTGGACACCAGCTAAGAAACCCAACTCAGTTCCATCCCCCTCCTCAGCCTGGAGCAGCAGCCAGCACTGACAGGAACCCTTTGTGCCTCCGAGGTACGAGCCTTGCTGGCAGCCAGCGAGGCAGATGGCTGGGAAGCTCCCTTCCTATTCTGCAAAGAATGGAGAGATTTAGGAATTGTTTTTGGTTTTTTTTCCAGAATAACCCAGGATTGCAAATTCCCACTCTCTCCTATTAAAGGAGAGCACTTGGAGCCATGCTGCCTTACAAGGCACCTTATTTCTTCCGATGCTGTTAGTAAAAAAAACACAACAGGTTTCTTCCCTGACGTTTCTGTTCTGATTCACCCTGCTTATAACCAAGAGAATGATACCAAAGCTATAATTAGAAAGAAAGCGTCCAAACATTTCACAGCATTTCTGGACGTTGCATGTGACAGCAGGGGGCAAGTCAGCAAGGCAAAACTGTGTGCTTCAGGTAAGCAAAAAAGACAAATCCCAAATTATTTTACGCCAGCGTGGAGTGTTTTTGTGCTGCAGCAGAACTGCCTGAGCCCGAGTGCACGGATTACATCTAGTTAGTGATGTCTAAGTGCAGATCTGGCTCTTAAGTAATTCTCTTTACCCTGGTAACTAATTCTCTTTACCCTGGTAACTACTCACTCTCCAGCAGGGTGCTGGCTCCCGTTAGGAGATCCAGCCTCGGCTTATCCGGGAGCAGGGATGTGTGTGCTCACCAGATGGTTATTTCTCACTAGCTGAACTTTGAATATGCAGCATTCCCTGCTCACACTGGCTCCTCAAATCCTGCTCTTGCTGTTGCTTTATTCAGGCTTTTTCTCATCAAGGAAGATTTGTGACTGAAGCGAAACACTTGGGTAAAGGGTGAGGAACAGAAAGGCACAAGAACCCAAAGGAAAAACAGTGTTTGAAGCTATTGAGAACAGATTTTAAATGGTTGACTGATTTGTTACCATTTCTCATCCTCTCTCTGAGTCAGCCTCAGCCTTCACACCCAGTATATCTCATACTAGGGGTTCTTTCTCCCATTTTAGTTTGAAATATGAAAATATTCAACTGCAGCTAGATCACTGTCCCCCCTGTCCAGTCGAGGATGGTGTCAGGTAGGGCATAATGCCCCAAACAAATCCCTTCTTCCCTGCCCCAGCTGCTGGGTGTTGTTGCAGGCTGCCACCCCCAGACCTCCAAACGAGCTTCAAATATTTGCACCTGAGCCCTGTGTCCTTCCCTGTCATTACCACACACTCCTGGTCCTGATGGAGGGTAATTGCCCCCAGACTAGCCCTGCTCTGGCCTCACAGCTGCATCCAGTGGGAAATGGCTTTGCTAGTCCTACCCCTTCTGTTGGCTCCAGCCTTTTCTCAAAATCACATCCTGCAGAGAATTATTTTCAGTCACAGATTTTATTCTGACTTCCCTGGATTCCTGGCTTTAAGGGATGCCACGTGCACGGATCAAACCCTTTTCCTTTTGGTCTTTTTTCGCTACAAAACAAGAGTTTATCCCACACCCTGAGCCACCAAACACATCGGCACAAGGGGCAGGAAAGAGCAACCAAAGGGGTAAGAGGTCCTCCTTGTCTTCAATAGCAAAAGGAAGAAGGTTGGAAGTAGGGAGCTCTTGGACTGAAAGCTTCAACACACACAGCATTTTTCTGGCTCTCTCTCTGGTTCTGCAGG
Organism: Apus apus; assembly: GCF_020740795.1. Taxonomy (NCBI): domain Eukaryota; kingdom Metazoa; phylum Chordata; class Aves; order Apodiformes; family Apodidae; genus Apus; species Apus apus. The sequence goes on from NC_067285.1 coordinate 3,696,742, forward strand.
GAGAAGAGGAAGGGGGTGAAGGAACAAATCCAGTGGGATGAGGCATTTGATCCACACGATTGGGGAATCTTAGGGACTTTCTGGTTGGGCAGATGCTCAGCAGGTGAAGGAATCTGTGCTGGGTGGCCAAACAGAAAAGCAGCACAGAGGCAAAATGAGAAAACTGGGAGGTAACGGGGTAGCTGGAGTCCAGCCTGCTCATTCCACATGGTTCTGGAGGCTCTGGGAGGCTGCAGGATCTGCCCATCCCAGATGGTGAGCACAGCGTGGCTGCTGCCGCGGCTCCAGGCTTGCATCAGCAGGTTTGTCACAGCAAAAGAATGCAGGGGGGAGGACACAGAGAAGGGGAGAACGAGAGGGAGAGAATGAAGGAAAAAATGCAAACCAGCGTGTTAAAATCCAAGGGAAAAGAAAAATAAAACGGGGAAATGCAAAGAGCTCTTCGAATGTGCTCTTAAGGACAGTCATGAGGGAGGACAATGGCAAGTCACGGTGCAACTATAAAAGGAAGCAGCAGCCTGTGTCCCTTTAGGGGAATGTAAGACACTTGTGAGGGCTCGAGACAGAAACCCATGAGACAAATGGACTAAAATCCATGAACTAATTGCTGGATAGAAATGTCAGGCCAAAAGAGGCTGGATTCCTCTGTGCAGTGGCCAGCACCTCTCTTGTCCTTCACGATGGCACGTGTAACACCGGGAGCCCCCTGAAACGCGTCTGCCAGCAGGCAAGAGTTGTGGGGTGAGCGTAACACTGGCTGCTCCAACACTGCTCACTCAGGCTAGATAAACATACCACCATTATACGACCACAGGCTTTGATGCTCGGGTTAGGTGCCTCCCTCCTCTGAGTACAGACTTTTGTGAGCCCCACCGAGGGCATCACCCCCCAAAAGCAACATCACATACCAGTCACAGATGGAAACCTCGGTGGCCGTAGGTTGTGAAGCTGAGAGGCAAGAACTCGTGCATTTTTCTGCTTGAGGTGAGCACACCCTTTTTTTCCTAGGGAGCAGTGTTATCAGGGGGCATTAATTGGCCCCAGAGGTTGGCAGCCATCAGTGGCTGGTGAAAGGAGCAGGGGATTCTTGTAAAAGCAGGCCACCCAGGAGCGTTGGAGGCAAGAGAGGAGGGACGTTCTGTGTTCAGTTTCCAGAACACAGCACATCTTGCTGAGCATAATCAGCACCAGCTAATCAGATTATTTGATGAGCCAGAGGGAGCAAAATCTATCTTCCAGCTGACGTAATCCACCAACAGACAGCTTAAGGCTTCTGGATGTGATCATTCTGAGTCTCACCAGCCTTCCCCTTACCTATTCATTGCGACTGATCCTTTTTTTTTGTGAGCAAATCTAGGATTAAACACCCTCGGTTCAAACACAAACCAGAAAACAAAACAGGTAAGCCAGACCTTGGGCTCAGAGGGAGTCAAAAAATCCCAGTGACACCAGGGATAGTTTAATGCTATTAGTGCAGACCTTGTAAGGATGGTAGCTGATGAAGCTAAGGAACTCACAAGTCTGGAATTAAAATCTGGAAAGGATGATTTTTCTGCAAAGTCCTGAATTTTGGAAGAGAATCGATTTTGATTTTAACTTGGGCCTAGCCTGAGCCAGGAATTCTTATCACTTTAATAGTGTTGCCTTATTTTAGAGATATGTTCTGCAAAATCTCTACACCTTCTCCCAGCATTTCTCATCCCAAATAGGCAGCTTCAACAACCGGATAAAAAGTAGCTTTCTATCTTATTTCTGTTTTCAGTCTTACAGAGAAGCATTTATCAGGGTACCTCATAATGCCATGCCTTATTTACAAACACAGCAAAGGTAAAATAAGTCAGAGAAACAGAAAAACAAATAATTTCCTAACCAGATTATTTTCCTGGAAGGACAGTTCTTTGATTGCTTTTATTCCTAACTTTACAATAAAAGATGTTAGCAATTATACCTTGAGCAGCTATTGTTTACTTGGATCAGGCATCACAGAAGCTGTTGTGCCTTCCCTTCTGGTACCTTGTGCTAAAAGGATGGGTAGAAACAGAATGATGTCATTGCACTAGAACATTGCCTGGGATCACTGTCTCCCTCCCATTGCACACAGAAATGCTGAAGTAAAGCTAAGACATTTATAGAGCCACAGGAGCTCCTTAGCTTGTTGTCAGTGCTCTCTCCCATTGATAGCTCTTACATGGCTATCTTGTAGGTAAGCAGCATTATAAAGAGTCTTTTTGTAGCACACGGTTCTGTTTCCATGCTAAAATTATGTTTGTTGTCTCCTAGATAACCCTTTCCACCCTGAGAAATACTGATTTTGTGATTTGGGAATGTGCTGCTTCAGTATTCCAGCCACAAGTCTCAGCTGCATCCAAGTTTGTCTTGCCTAAGCTCTTTGAAAAAAGTTTAAGCTTCAACAGCCTCCCCTTCCATGAGACAAATAGCTCCAGAACTGCTCATGTCTAGGGACAGGATTCATTTATAGGGCTTTAATGCAAAAGGGCCTAATTAAAATTGGAATTGTGTACACCTGAAATGGCTTAAAACTCACAGCAAGTTCCATCTCCCATAGAGGTCAGAGGAAGGACTGAGTATTGGAGAATTCAGAAGTATGTTTCACTGCGGGGTGAACTCCTGGCTCCTGATGGATGTCATAAGCCAGCCAGATCCACGTCCAGTCGTTTGTCTGTGCCTCTCACTCCTGGCCAAGCAAAAGAGAAACAGAGAGGGTGAGCCACTGCCTTACGTTTGCCCAGTGCCACTCAGGTTAATCAATAAAACAAATTCTACAGAATTGTGCAAAATGTTGAGCTCCTGCTAAAATTATTGGAAACTGGGGAAGCTGCTCAGTCTCCCGAAGGTCACATTCCTCCCCTGATGATTGCACCTTTACAAACATTGAGATCCTTGACCAGGGGGATTCGCAGGCTTATCTTTTTGGACATGGCACTGCTCTTCTTGCAGGTTTTGTGTAGCCTAGTTTCCTCAAGACTTCCCCAGTTTCTCCCAGACTTCCCACCATACATCTCTCTGACAAGTCAACTGCTCCAGCCAAGGGGCCTGGGGAGACACCCAAGGCCCAGTGCAAAGGTTCAGATTTGGACTTTTTCCCACAAGTCAGATTCGATGGGTAGAGAGAAATCACATTATACTGCCTACATTAGTAATATGAATGACACAACTGAAGTAGATAGAATCCATGTCAAAAGCAGAAGGTGGCTCTTCAGATGAACGGGGCTGATGACTTGCATCAAACTGGGAAGGCTGTTTCTCAAAAGGAGCAAAAATCTGTTTGGATTAGTGCTTTCCTAACACTCTGTGGAAGAAACAGAAGCTCTGCCATTTCATTTTGGTGCTGTTTCTCTTGTCCTGCCACCCTGGCTTTGAATTTGCCACTTTCTTATTCAGAGTGTGCTTCTTGCCCCGCTAACTCAGTCTTCAAGAGGCTTCACGTTGTTCTCAGGCACTCAGGGAAGAGGTCAAGTGGAGCTGGTCTTCCCTCAGAGCACACATCTCCAAAGCTGAACCATGTTCATTTCTTGGCTGTCTTCCTCTCACATCAGATAATATTCCAAATAAGGTCTCACTGGCGTATTGCTCAGAATCAAAATAGCTTTGTCTATTTAAGTCTGATAACCCCTTGAGAAAAGTCCCTTGGACTTTGACTTCCCTTTAGAGCTGTTGACTGCCTGGGCATATGGTCCTGTTAGATCTTCTCAGCTAAACTCTGTTAAATCACAGTTCTGTCAACTCTCAGTATTTTAATGTTTTTCTTGGAATATTTCCTTTCTGTCCTAGACCTCCTGCCTCTGGAGTCAAGTGATTCACTTAGACTCTCAGATTTTATTTCCAAAGTAGATTTCTAGTCCTCAAGGCAGTGAAGAAAAGCATAAAACACAGACTAAATATAACCTCAGTGCAATCTGAAGGTTCAGGAACTAGAAGTCAAGGCAAAAAAAAAAGAACCATGAATATTGGATCCTAAAACTGATTTTTTTAAAAAATAGATTTCAAATATTTTTGAGAATGACAAATTGGTTATTTTTTTTTCCCAGTGGTTTTGACTGCCAGTTCCACAATGCAGAAGACATTTCTTTTTGTGCCAGTGCTGGACCAATACCCCAGCTGAGTGCAGAGGAATGAGTAGGTTTGCTGTCACCAAGAGGTGTCTAAGTTTGCACTAGTTGTCCCCAAAACATGCTCCCTCTGCCTGTTTTCAGTGTTGTAGCCCCATATGAAGCTGAATTTAGTTGGTTTTCATTGAGAGAGGATGTGACCAGAGATCACATGAATTCCCAAAGTTTGCTGAGGCTGCATGAAACAAAATAGATTCTAGAGCTGAAACACAAGCCTTTGACCTAGGACACCAATAAAAGCTTTGGCTTCTTTTTCTTCCAGCCTAATACTGGAGGAGCCATGACAAAAATACTTACTTCATTTTTATTTATCATACGAGTTTATAACTAGAACTGATTAAAGACCATTAGTTCTTTTCTGTTTGAATTTTCAAAGTTCTGAAATAGCAATTTAAAAAAACAGAAAAAAAATACTGAAAACTTGCCAGAAAAAGAATCCTGTTATTTAAAACAAAAAGTGTTCGATCACAGAATTTGAGGCTGTTGTAATTTATCCAGGAACCCTGGGACTTGCTCTCCAAAGCTCTGCCTGATCACCTAAGTTCTCCAGTGCCCAAGACAGGGAGTCCAGGAGCCCAGCATGGCTGGTTCAGAGATGGTCTCTGAAGTGATGGAGATTCCTCATCATAACCTGGGGCTTCCCCAGAGATCCATCCAGTCCATCAAGTCCAGGCCATCTCCTGGTCCTCCTGGCAAACTTGTTAGTGTAGCTCAAATATGTGTCTTAACTCATTAGCTTGGGCAGAACAGGCTGGTTGCAGCAAGTTGTCAGTTATCACAACACCTGCATATTTGGAAACTGTTGAGCAAGAAGTATTTCCCATCTAAAAGGAAACATTTTGCTTATCATGAGCTGACAACATGAGCTTGCAGCCCAGAAAGCCAACCAAATCCTGGGCTGCACCAAAGGCAGCATGGCCAACAGGTCAGGAGGGGATTCCCCCCTCTCCTCTGCCTTCCTGAGACCCTCCTGCAGTGCTGGGTCCAGGTCCAGAGCCCCAGCACAGGAAGGACACGGAGCTGTTGGAGAGAGTCCAGAGGAGGCCGTGGAGATGACTCGAGGGCTGGAGCAGCTCTGCTAAGGAGACAGGATGGGAGAGTTGGGGTGTTCAGCCTGGAGAAGAGAAGGCTCCAGGGAGACCTTAGAGCACCTTCCAGTGCCTGAAGGGGCTCCAGGAAAGCTGGGGAGGAGCTTGGGACAAGGGTTTGTAATGAAAGGACAAGGGGTAATGGTTTTAAACTGGAAGAGGGGAGATTTGGGTTAGACATTAGGAGAAAATTCTTTGCTGTGAGGGTGGTGAGACCCTGGCCCAGGTTGCCCAGGAAGCTGTGGCTGCCCCATCCCTGGCAGTGTTGAAGGGCAGGTTGGATGGGGCTTGGAGCAACCTGGCCTGGTGGGAGGTGTCCCTGCCCATGCAGGGGGGTTGGGACTGGATGATCTTTAAGGTCCCTTCCAATCCAAACCATTCTATGATCACCTCGCAGCCACCTCTCCAAGAGCCATTTACCTGGGAGCTGTTCTGAGCTGTCCCACCTTCTCACCACAAGCAGAAAGCCAGGTGTGCAGCTCACCCCACCTGGCAGCGACTCAGTGCGTTTCACTGCGTGTAAACAAGGCTAAACCAGTTCCATCCCGGGCACGCTGCTCCCCAGGGAATACCAGCACTCTCCTCCAGGCTACACTCACATCATGGAGACCTAATTTAGTCCTGACATTTTGAGATCCACGTGCAAGCTGGTTTGTACAAGGTCACCCCCAGCACAGACAAGTCTTTTTCTTTTTTTTACTACTGTTAGCATGAAGACCTTGATTTCTGAAAAACACTCCTGCCTTTCATCATCATCTGCATGGTATTTTATCTTTCCCCCCCCCCCCATTTTACTCCCATGAAATGGTTGGTAGCAGAGGCTGTGATCCCTGCAGCACTGCAGCCAGCTCTCTCAGGGATGGCACAGAATGCAACCACCTGCATTTTAAATCCTGCTTTGAGTTAAATGGTCTCAGAAACACTGTCCAGTTTTTAAACTGTGAAGGTAACAGAGGCTGCCTGGTAAGGAGGAAAAAATGCATTTGGTGGCAAATTGAAGTGTTCAGCCAGAAAAAGAAAAAAAAAATGATGAGTCCCAGGAGGTGAAGAAAAAGAAATGGCAAAATAATGTTAAAATAAGACATTTTGATCTTTGGGCACATTTGTCTCTCTCTCCTTATAGAGAATATTTTAAAAAGTTCAGCCCTGATCCTGTGTAATTATCCTTGAGAGTTAGTACCAAGCACTTCCACAGGAAAATGATTTAGATCCACCAGTCACTAATTACCCTTCCTCGTGGTGCCTGTTTCCTTGGGTGCTCTGTTTTTCTCCATCACCATGACAACATTTCTCACACCAGAGGGAAAACTGCACTCACATCTTGGGGGTTGTTCAGCCTGGAGATGTTATGTTAGGAGGAGAGGGCTGGAGCAGCTCTGCTATGGAGGCAGGCTGAGAGGGTTAAGATTGTTCAGCCTGAAGAGAAGGCTCCAGGGAGACCCTAGAGCACCTTCCAGTGCCTGAAGGGGCTCCAGGAAAGATGGGGAGGTTAAACAATAGGAAGAAATTCTTCCCTGTGAGGGTGGTGAGACCCTGGCCCAGGTTGCCCAGGAAACTGTGGCTGCCCCATCCCTGGAAGTGTTGAAGGGCAGGTTGGAGCAACCTGGGCTGGTGGGAGGTGTCCCTGCCCATGCAGGGGGTTGGAACTGGATGATCTTTAAGGTCCCTTCCAACCCAAACCAGTCTGGGATTCTATCGTTCCTGCAAAGTCGTAATTCCCCCATTTTCATAACCCAAGCCTGCCTCACCCCAGCAGCTGCAGTATCTGCTTGGATTGCTGAATATTTATTTTGTGGTTGGTCTTTTTGTAAGTCCCGATCAAATTAGTTGGAAGAAAGCTGCCTCCAGAATCTTGAAAGAGCAGCTTTCCTTCACAAATCAACACTGGGAAATATTTGGTGTGTTTATCCAATGACCTGGCAGAACACAGGCTCCTGTATCCTGAAATCTTCTATCATCCCCCATTAAACAAGGAGGGAACTGAATCTCCTTTCCCAGCTACAGATCACAAATGTAAGTGGGAGGAAAGTCAACATTTAGCTTTCACCTTACTGAGATCTGAATCACTTTATCTGGGTTTAGTTCATCTGAAGTTTCTCGCCAATATCCTTAGGAAAGTGAGTGAGAGCATCTTGGTTTGTTTTTTTCTTTTTCCTTTTCCTAAATATTGGTTTCTCTGCAGCTCCCACATCCTCCTTAGCTAAACGGACACATGCTAGAAGGATAAAGATCTCTCTAAAAAAGGAATTATTTCCTAACCTTTGCCTGTCCAGGGGCCAAAGAAAGCTGTGTGATGTTTCCTCTTACATTTGCACAGAGCAGCTCAGGGGCTTGGTCAGCCACTCCTCAGGCTTTCAGTGTTAAGTTGTGTAGAAATCTTCCCCTTCAGTTAAAAATAGTTATATATATTATATATATATGTGTGTGTGTTTTATTTTGGCATAGGAACATTGGTGGTTGTAGCATTTGTTGGTTTTTTTTTTTCCCCTATGGGATTTCTAATGGCAGCAGGGGTTCCTGGACCCTGCACCCATCAGGTGCTGCGAGGACAGGGCCTGGGATCCCGTGTTGGACAGGTCATCAACAGTAATAACAGACTCCAAGCTGTCAGAGGATGTGACCAGGCCTTCTTGGTGATGGAAAATTCAGCCACATTGGATGACTGTCAGCTGCCATGACCTCAGAAGGAAGGGGTTCTGCCCACAGCAAGGAGCTTCTCGCCCACCCACAAATCCAATGTGTCCTTCCACAGGGATGCTCCCAGCCAGCCCCATCCTCCCAGGGACAACCTCTGCTCCTTCCTGTTCCCCACCAGGTGGGCAAAACTGGATCCATTTTATTTGGTGAGCTAGGATCTGTCTCCTCACTATCCACTGCTTGTGGCTGGGGGGAGAACTGTAACCCCAACAGATTTCCCACCTGTAGAGATTCCCATGCAGCCTGTGACAGCCTTTGTATAAGCCATGGAGCTTCTACAGCACTTGGCATTTTGGGATGTATAAGCCTTGCTGACCAGCCTGCCCCAGGACCAGGCTAAGTTCCTTCCCTGAGTAACAGGGAAAGCAGCTTCCCCATTTTTGTTTAGGAAGTCACACTAATTACAGAGTTATTGTCCTCTTCATTTAAGCAGATGCCATAAATCCCAATGCTATTAAAATCTCCACGATTCCAGCTTTCCTTGGGAAGAAATGGCTAATCATGGAACAAGCCCACACCCACACTGCTCTGCTGGGGTGACACTGGGCAAGTGGCAAACGCTGCACAGTCACTGTACATTCATATTTTGCTGGTCTCCTTCCCCAGGAGCCAGGCCAGAGCAGCCTGGAGCAGGATCTGGGCTCCTGCTTCCAACTGTGACAAAGAAGGTGCCAGAGGAGGGCAGAAGGAAAAGTGAGTCATTCCTGTGATCATTAATTAATTAGTGTCCTGCTGCTCCTCCAGACAGGCCAAACAGATTACACATGGCAAAACTGATATAAACCAGTAGAAATTTCTGCTCATCAAGAAACTTGGGAAGATGCTCAGTCCCCAACCTGCCAGAGCCCCAGACAGCGATCCAGGCTGCTCCCTTCTCAGGATGCTCTTAGGTGCTTGGATCCTTTAGGCTTCTCCCTAATGCAGGTAGGGTTCCCAGATGAGGAGATGCTCAGAAATTACTCTCCCTGGTGAGACAAATGCTTGTCAAATGCTTGACAAATTCTGTCTCCAACCTCGATGGGTGAAGAAGCTTCAGGATCTGAGTAAATCACAGCCACGGTCACAACTTCTACTTTGTGCTTCCTGGCAAAAGGCAGAGACCCCCACTGCCAGCACCAAGACAAGGAATTAATGGCAAATGCTTCATTGCCACCACCAAGTTCCTGAGGTGCCTACCTCCATGTCCTGTGCCCATAGAGAACTGGGTGAATTGGGAGGACAGTGTCACTGCCATCATGGTCAGGATCCCTCAAACTTGCTGAGACCATCCAGCATGGCACAGATGGCAGCTCTGTGTCACCTCCCTGCACTCAGAGAACTTCATCTTTGAAACTGTTGCAGACTTACCCAGGTGAGCTTTGTAAGAAAGCCACTAGTAAGAGCCAAATCTCATCTGTATTTGTGCACTTCCTAATTTCTTACTGTTCCCTTGCCTTGGACAGCAAAGGCTGCCTGCCAGAATGCCACCTTCCCTGGTGTCCCCTCTGCACCCTGTCCCAGACTCATTCCAGAGGAGAAACTCACCAGAAGAGGCAATATTACTGCAAAAAGGAGGATCTTCCGCCCCCACCTGCTCAGAGAAAACCAGTCTGGAGGGTGGGCTCAGCAGAAGGAGCCCCACTGCCTGCCTGCCCTTGCAGCCCCTCACAGCTTTCTGTCCCACTCCCCAAAGCTGCTGGTGAAGGGGGCAAGGGCTGGCACAGCAGAAGACAACAAATGTGGATGATGCTCCCAAGAGCACGGGCTGCCTGCCAATGAGCACTGACAGGTGCCTGCTGCTTAAATTGCTTAATACATTGTATTAAACAAAGACCAATATCAAATACACAGTCTCCATCCCTATCTTAGGGCATGAGCTTGTCTAGAGCTCACAGCATCCCACCAGGGCTGTGCTGAGGCACAGACTCCAATGCATGGACATAGCTCCTGAAGGTAGAGCTCACTGCACCATGTCCATCCTCCACCTCACCCCAGTCAAAGGACTGGAGGTGCTGGCAGAGTGCAGACAGTGACCACCCGTCAACTGACCCTCTGCAAAAGCTGAGTGTGCATTTTGCTGAAGTACAAAAACCCTCTTGGCAGGGAAATGATGATGGAGGAACCCTGACATCCATCTGCACAAGTCTGTCTGATGAAGGAAAAGATCTCAAAGCTCAGAGAAGGGTGCATAGCCCCAGACTCACCTTTCTGAGTCTGTGGGAAGGGAAGGCATTTTGAGACTGCTGGATAAAGCCACAACAGAGAAACCAAACCTTGTTGTTAAGTCCCCATAAGGGCAAGGTCCTTCCAAGGCTGGTCCTTCCAAGTGCTGTAGGCTCAGGCCCAAACTCTAATTGCTTTATTGTTGTTGAGTTACAATAGTCTGTGATAAAATCTCCAGCTATACAGAGCATTTCCCTGGCGTGGATTCAGAGCAGCAGACTTGCCTCCATCACAGAATGGTTTGGATGAGAAGGGATCTTAAAGATCATCTAGTTCCAACCCCCCTGCATGGGCAGGGACACCTCCCACCAGCCCAGGCTGCTCCAAGCCCCATCCAACCTGCCCTTCAACACTTCCAGGGATGGGGCAGCCACAGCTTCTCTGGGCAACCTGGGCCAGGGTCTCACATAATAATTTCCTCCTAATGTCTAAGGGAAAGGAAGGACAAGGAGGGGAGAGGAGAGGCACATACAAATCTAGAGTGAGAGATAGTCATACTTGTCTTATGACACTTTAAAAGCCATTAACTGTTTAGCTCATCTCATTTTCAAAAGGTTTCTAGCACAGCTGCCAGTATCTGATTGTCTAAACTGAGCATAACTGTAATTTCTTACCCAGACTTTGTAGAGGGTGTTGATCATGGACCATCCCAGCTTCTCCTGCAAGATATGTAGTACCTGAAAATAATTCAAGGGGACATATCTGAGATAGATCCTTCTTTCATTGGGAAACCTGTAGATGGAATGAAGTACTCATGAAACCCCCAAGATGACCCTAGGCTGGCAAGGGGGACTGGTAAATTTGAAGCAGAGGGAGTTGGTGCAGGGTCTCAGAGATGCCATCAGACACCTGGGGACATTCAGTGCTGCTGAGGTCCCTGAAAAGGAGCACTTGGGGAGCAGCAGGCGGGTATTGGCTGCCATGGCAGTGAGTCAGTGATGAGTTTTAAGGCAATTTATTTCTCTCTCTGCTCCTACCTGTGTAGAGGGGATATATAGCTCACTAACAGAGATCCCAACCTGGAGAAGTTTAACAGCTTCAGCAGAAGAATCAGCCTTAAGTTTGTTTCTACCAAATACACAGCAATGTTCAGAAACATCATTTAACTGCACATCCCATCACACAGGGAGCCCCACATCCCCCTGCATCCATGCTTCCCTCTCCCACTGCATTAATCAGACCTTTTCCAAAGACATTCACTAGCTCTTTCCCTGTTCAAAATCCTAAAATAATTGTCTGTAGCTATTTAAAGCCCTTCACAGACCAGCACACCACGGGTACAAACAAAACCCTTCTGGGTCAGCCCAGCCTGGCTGTTGATAAACAGGACACAAAAAAAGGACAGTCACATTGCCCAGATAAGCACAGAGACTCCTGCTTGTCAAGAACATCCCGGGAGGTTTGGGTGGCCAAGGTCATGTAAACATCACTCATTAATCTGCCCAGGTCACAGCTAGAACAGGCACGACAGGTTTGGATAATGTCCCTGGGGACATTTACAGCTTAATTTATAAAAATACCTCTGCAAACCCAGCAGGGCAAGGGAAGAGGTTCTCTGCTTCTTTCAGGGCTTATGGGATGCTGGGAGATGCTGCTGCCAGGATGCAGGGATTCCCTACTTTGCATCCAGAGAGGGAACGTGAAAACATGGGTATGGAAAAGACCCCCAAGGTGTCTGAGTGAGCTCCAGAGGCACCTGTGCTGTGACTATGGCCCATGGTTCACTACAGGGTTTAACAAGCCATGCAAGAGATTGCAAAACCTTTTTGCAGATTGCAAGGGGAATGAAAAAGACAGATCATTTCTTGCAACAAACACTGCACAGCTCACAGATGTCAGCAGAAGATTTTCAAAGTGGTGGTAAGGTCATTCCTATCAATAAATCATCCTGGCCAAGAGGAGCCCCATGGAGGGAAATATGCGTCCTGGCAAATGGGATCTGCCCTGAAAGGAGTCAGGTAATGACTGCTCCTTCTAATGCTGCAGGATTAAATGAGACCAACAATAGCATCCCTGGTTTTTAATCTCTCTGATGAATAATGCAGAGCATTCCATAAAGCCACGGTCAAGGTGTTCCCACAAACTGGTACCAAATACCAGCAGTGTGTGCAGTCCCAGAACTGCCCATTCAGAGGGTAGAAGCAGAGATGAGTCACTTAAGACAAGTGGGCTTTGCACACTCAGGTGTGCTGGGGTGCACACGTGCAGCCCCTGGCACATTTATCACGTGGAACTGCATGGCTTGACCTGGAACCTCCCCTGGGCAATCCTGCAAATACCTGTGGTAGAGCAGTGAGGAGAAAGCAGGAGCAATTCCTCCCACCCAACCTGATGGCACACTGTACAGAACTCATCTGAAAACAAAAATACTCAGCTGGCAGACTGGGTACCAGGCAGGAGGTGATGTCCAAGCCACAGAAGCACATTACATAGGGGAGAGGGAACAAGGAGCCCAGGGCTACATGGTCTGGGTTTGGCTGCATGGCACACTGGGCCACTGATGTGAGGAAGAGTCACCCGTGGGTGGAAGGAAAAAGTAGTAGGTAGGAAATCACCTGATCATGGGCTTTAATATTTATGCATAGCAAAGCTTACTGTAAGCTATTTTGAAAACAGAAATGTAAATGCTGAAGAGGGAAGGCATCAGGGCTAATGCAAGGGTGGAGCCACGTGGGGTTTGCACATCTTGTGATCCACTTCCATGGCCATTACACTAAAACCACCTGCTGTTCTTCTGGGAAATAATTGGATTTGGAAAGAATAAACCATAATTATTTTTAAGAACTATTACTCCATCCTCAACCCAAAGCTTCTGCTGACTCTCAATAGCACAGATCAGATCCAGCCTAAACTTCTGAACCTCAACCTGCTTTACAACGTTAATCCTTGTGCACAGCCCAGCATCACCATCCCCCTCCTGGGCTGGAGAGAACATGGCAAGGAGTTGGGCTGAGCTGCAGGAGCTGCAGCAAGCAGGGCGTGATGCACCACAACAGGGCTTGAAAGAAAACCCCTCATTTCAGATGGAGTGGAAGCTCTGGCCAAGCAGAGAAAGGAGAACGGGGGCAACAATGGGCTGGGCAGAGCAGGGACTGGGGCAGAAGTGAGCTCAGAGCTCAGGTCTCTGGGCAAATCCAGGGATGTGGCAGCATCCCAGCACATGGGAAGCTGACCAAACCATTAGAAGATAGAAAGCCTTTTACTGTAATGTCTGTCCTGTCTCTGTTTTTTTCCTGGGGAAAAGAAAAACACACACAAACCCAAGCATATGTTACAATACATCCATGGTAAAATTCCCTGTGCCATTTTTTCAATTAACATTAAAAAATAGCTACATGGGGATGCCAATCAACCTCTGGTTTTGACTATTTTGCGTGGGGAAGGAGAAGGGATGGGGAAGGTTTCCAAGTGAGAGAGAACTGCATGAAAAGAGGAAAGAGGTGCTTTGTGATTGTTTTTCACAAAGGATGAGGGTGGTCATAATTAACTGAAAATATGGCAGGAAAGGTTCACTCTCGGCTGAAAAGGCTTTTCTCTCAAAAATGGTTTAGATGATAGAAAAATTATGATCAATAGCCAGTCTAGATTCTATATTGAGCTCAGCTGAAAACGGGTGGTAGATGCATTCACATCCTACGGTGGTGTTAGCTGGATGAAGCCACCTCCTCCCCAGCTTCCCACGTCTCCTCAAACACTCTGCAACCAGGAGATGTTGCCAGTAGCAACCATGAGTGTTTCACCTGTTTGAAGGTCTCTCTCCTCTCCTTTAGCTGCTTCCTGGGCCCTGATCCTGCTGTGTGTGGCAGATTACCAACAGCTCTGCACTTCACAGTCTGTCCTTTCTTCCCCACCAAGCATGCAACTCCTTGGAGCCCACAGAGGCCAGTAGAGACCTTTAGAAGACGCCTGGACACTCCATTTCAAGTTGTGTTCATTTGGCATCCCAGTAAAACCAAATCCTTGATGGGAGAGGAGAGAAAACAGTTGGAAGGGACCTACAACCATCATCTAGTCCAAATACAACGGGACAGCATGGTCAGCTCCAAAAATGAGGAGCTCCAGCAAGAGACTGAGTGAAGTTGGCCAAGGATTTGGTTGCTCACCCATCCTTCTAGTTATGAAATTAGAAGCTGCCAGGTCACATTCAGAAAACCAATGTACATGTGTCTTTCATCAGCCACAAGCCATGCAAGGACCCTACCTTCTCCTGGCAGTGGCCAGCAGCTGACCTTCAGTCTTCCTGTCTTCAAATAGATCCCTTTCCCTGGTGTCCAAAATACTTGCCTAGTGGCTTTCACCCAGTTAAATGCTTCTGCAGATTTTATTAAAATGGCATTTTTAGTGAGTAAACGATGTTAATAGTTTTAAACACTTTTTTAAAACTTACGCTGTTCTGTTTAAAACAAAACAAAAAAACCCTCACCCATTCTTACCAGGGGATCATCTCCACCAATCCCTTTCTCTTGCCTCCAGCCTCCCCCAGGTGTTACCAGCCTTGCTGCAGACACAGTTGTCAAGGCAGCCCCCAACTGACGGATGCTTTGCAGATGGCAAACAGACCGGTAGGAGAGGAGCTGGCAGATGCTGCCCCCGGGCTGGCAGCAGCAGGCAGGCTGCCAGGTCAGCTCCCTGCACCCTCCAGAGGCAGCACCCAGCATAAACCCAACCTGCTTCTCCTCAAGGACCTCTCCTGAGCATCCCAGCTCTCTGTGTCCATAGTCATTCCGCTGTGGATCAAGGGCACCATTCCTATGGCCTGGCTGCGGTCTCAGTCATCAACACCAGCTCTTCCTAAACACTGCTTGGTTTTCCTCCAGGTCTTCCTTATGGATAAAACATCCTGAAGAACCTCCATCTTCCAGAGACAATAAACGCCCTGATCTGCTCTTCCAGCACCTAAAAAGTTGCACTCAACTTTATTCTATTTAGGACTTTCTGGGTTCTCTCCTTCCCCTGAAAAAACATGGAGGGTTTTTTTTTTCTCTGATGGTTCCTCTGAGCCCACTTTTTAAATGACAACTCTGGAAGACTTGAGTCAGTGCCTTTGTAGTGGTAACTATAAAAAAAAGAGTAGATGAAATATCTGCAGAGAAGTTGGATGGAGCAAAAAAAAAAAAAAAGAGCATCAGCACAATAGCAGGTGTCAGTCTGGGAAAGTATTTCTGGAAAAGGGAAAATCGCAGCATGATCCGCGTTGAGACATTTTGATTATAACTCCCCCCCCCAATGACTGTGCAGCTACAGCTAAGAATTATACAGAGGTATTCAATGTGATCACTGCCAAAAATAAAGAGCAAGAAATAAAGCAGATGTAAAGCAGAGCAGCACCTTCTGTCAGGTGAGGTACTGAGACATCAGTGCTCCACCTGCCTAAGAAAATCGTGTCGTATTCCCGGGATGCTGTATCTAAGGAGCCTCTAAGGAGCCTACAGATGTGGCTGGAGTTTGTCACGGGTGGGCACCCACTTTAGAGCATTTACATACTTTGTTCCAGAGGATACTCAAGGCCTCTCTGCCTCTGGGCTCCTCTTTCAGAAACTAAAGCCTCTTTTTCACCTGGCAAAACTGCCACTGCTCAGGGCATCATGGACAAGCTCCTTCTTTTTTTTTTTTATGCACAAGATTTTTTGTAAAAATGCTACTTGAAAGGAAAAAGGAAAAGGTACAATTATGGACAGACATCAGTGGAATAAGAACGAGGTGACATATGCAGAGAATACCCTCAAAGATGTGCTTGGTTCGTCTCTCCTGAGATGGTCTGTGATGATGAACAGGACTTTGAAAGCTGCTGCACTGGGTCAGCTCATGGGACCACTCTCCTGTCTCTGATTCTGACCCTCTGCTGTGAAGCCAGACTTTGGATGCTCACTCTGCTGTGACCTACATCTGTTGTGCAAGCAACCAAGTGCCAAAAACACAACTTGTGCTCTATTCTCCTCAGAGCTTTGCCACAAAGAGCTGTTTGACTTCACAAAACCATAGAATGGTTTGGGTTGGAAGGGACCTTAAAGACCATCTAGTTCCAACCCCCTGCATGGGCAGGGACACCTCCCACCAGCCCAGGCTGCTCCAAGCCCCATCCAACCTGCCCTTCAACACTGCCAGGGATGGGGCAGCCCCAGCTTCTCTGGGCAACCTGGGCCAGGGTCTCACAACCCTCACAGGAAAGAGTTTCTTCCTAACATGGCATCTAAATCTTCCCTCTTTGAACTTAAAAACCATTCCACCTCATCCCTTCACTCTCTGCCCTTGTCCAAAATCCCTCCCCACTTTCCTGGAGCCCCTTCAGGCACGGGAAGGTGCTCTAAGGTCTCCCTGGAGCCTTCTCTTCCCCAGGCTGAACACCCCAACTCTCTCAGCCTGTTCCCACAGCAGAGCTGCTCCAGCCCTCTGAGCATCTTCGTGGCCTCTTCAGAACTTGCTAACTCCTTTGCCCTGTGCTCCTCACTCTCAGCAGGGCTTTTGTCTCCCTCACTACCCACTCACTGAAGACAATACTTGCAAAGCCTTTCAGCTCTGCCTGGAATTCTTCAATCCTTCCCTAGGTGCTCTTCAAGTTTAGTAATACTTGGGAGGAACAGATTCCATGGAACAGGTCACATGAGGTTTGCCCACAGGCAAGCAAAGCCCACTTGGTCCAGAGGGTTGAGCAGAGCCCATTTCTGCCCAGTTCCCAGCACTGAAATTGAATGATCACTCAGTGGAGAAAATTAGAGAAGGGCAAGCTGCATTCTGCTCTCCTGGCTCACAAGATGTGGCTGACAACTTCACCCAGCCAATTTCAGAGCTGTGGGTTGGATTCCCTGGTCCAGACCTGCGCCTTGGCCAGCAGCCCACACCAGTGTGACCCACCACTGCTGTGATCCAGGCAGTGGAAAAGAAAAGAAACCTGAGCATAGATCAAAACCAACAACAAAACAAAGGCCACAACCCCACCCCCCAAAAAAAAACCCAAAACAAACACCCCTGAACTCCAAACCAAAGTCATCTCAGGCTTTCTACCAAATTAAGACAAATAAGCATAAAGAGGATGAGCACAAACCCTTGAGGGGAGAAGCTCTTCAACAGCTGGGTGAAATCTCTCTGAAGTAGCTTTGCTATCCCTCCCCTTCACTGCCCCGTGGGCCTCATGAAATTGTCTCCAACTCTTCCACTGCATTCAAAACCATAGTTGAGTTTCTCCTGGACACCACCACTGATAATCCTGAAACCTGCCAGACACTTTGGGCAAGTTAAACACCAGAAAAAAACCTCTCATCTCTTGCTTTGCAGGTAGGAAATGCAATTCCAAAGCAATTTTCTTAAAGAAAATTAATCTTTCAGTGCTCCTGTTCTAAGCTGGCACTTTGGACCCCAGCTGATAATTGTAACATTTGGGTCTTTCACTCACATCATATTAAAACTGCAACACTCTGCAGCCAAGATATGTGCTGTAGCCCCTTCTGGAGATAGATAAGAAACTAAATGCTATTCTCAGAGGTCAGTTCCATCTACAGAAGTTATCTAACCAAGTAATTACATGGACCCAAAGTCCTATAAACACATTGCATCATCAGCTGGTGATATGCAAAATCCCACCTCTGGGCTAGAAAATGGCTTGAATGCAGTTTGACAGCTCTGAATCCCCTCTAGGCCACTTGTTTGTCCAAAAAAATCCCAAAATTCAAATAAAGCAACTTTCTTCTCCTGCATTCATGAGGGTTATTTGACTTGTTGGATTTAAAACTTCACCAATAAACCAGTCTGAGAGCTGCCACTGAGTCCTGAGTTGCCTTTAGAGCTTATTTGCCTCATAGAATCTCATAGAATGGTTTGGGTTGGAAGGGTCCTTAAAGATCACCTAGTTCCATCTCATACCCCAGAGCACTGTTGGTACCACCATAGTGACCCATAAATAGAAGTAAATTAAAAATCCTCAAACTCCTCCAACTCAGAAACAAAATGTGTGGTGCTGTTTTCAGGGGGATGCTGGGAAGAAAAGTACCTTCCTGTCTGTCTGGAGAAAATCCAGGTCTTGAATGTGTTGCTTCACTAGATGATGTTGGTTAACAAACCCAACTGGAGCCTGCAGATGAAAGGAATGATCAGGGTAGGCTGTTCTTCATCCGTTAACTCCTTTTCTTTCCCAAAAACATGCTGGCAACCAACATCTACTGCCCTGCAAGATTTCTTCCTGCTCCTCGAGCACGTCGGGTCTGCTGTTATAGTGGAGGCTGGCACAGATTTTGTTTTGGAAAAGAGATCTTCCTTGAACATCTACCAGCAGACAGGATTTGGAAGACAGATCAGCACTGGGGTCACTCAAGGAGAAGAATGCCTTGGCCCAAGTCCATATTGGAAGTGTCCAAACTATCTGCAGCCTCCTGCAGTCAGTCTCCAAATATAGGCCCTGGTGGGGTGAGACCCTCCAGAACAACCCTCCCTGGAATACACAAACTGTCCCATCATGGTGCAGGGTGGAAGATGAAGCTCATTGTTCAGTGTTGGCTTGGAGATGCCAGCCCTGCTTCTGCTCTCCTCCTAGCCAGGAAAATCCTGAGGGAAAATAATGATGTAGAAGGGGCACGGAGCCAACCTGGGATTTTTGCAAGCATCCCTGGCTCAGGCAGCCTCAGGGGAAGGATAAAGCTCCTCATGCTGCAGCTCCTCGGGAGGGAAGGTCACATTTGCCACCAGGATTATTTCCCTCCCACCCCAGACTCACACACCAAGCTATATGCCATCAATGCACACACCAGCCTGAGGAGAACTGGGATCGCACAGCCAGTGCTGGGAAGGTAATGCTAAACACAGAACACCCTTATTTTTAGAGCATTTTACAAAAATGGCACCTTGGCTCACAGGAGCAATAGCAGAAGGGGTTGGGTGGAGGAGCTGGGCTCCATCACAGCAGCAACCCTGCGTCTCACTGGGATCACTGGTTTACCAGAGGAGTGTGTAGAGAGGGACATTCCTTACTTTGCACTCCTTTTCTTCCTTTACCTCCCCCTCCCTGGGGGCCATGAGGGTATTTCCCCCTGAGATCTGGCTGAGTCATTGCCAGGATGGTCCTGGAAAACCAAGGGCCATCCCAGCAGAAGTGCCCAGAGCCTCCCAGCACCCTCAGAAAGCTTTTTCAGGGGCTGAGCAAGTGTGAGCACTTTTTTTTTTTTTTTTTTTTTCCCAAGGGAGGAGCATTATGCTGTGTGCACTCAGAAAGGATTTTTAAAACCCACCTCCTGGCAAATTGCCCATCAGCAGGAACTGCCCATTCGGAGAACCAGTTTCCTGGAAAATCAGGGTCTGCTCCACTTCCACACAGGTGCCCTCACAAATCCTGCAGGAGAAATTTTAAAGGGAGGTTTTTTTTTGTTACTCTAAGAGACTGTGTTCTGGTGTTTTAGGCTGCCTGTGTGTCCATGCCAGCAGGAACATCCCACCCACGCAAGGTATTTCAACAATCCTGCTTAAATCTCCTGCTTCAGTAAGAGACCAATTTTGCAACGCATTAAAGCCTTGTAGGAAAAAAAAAACAAACACACAACAAACCCTCTTGAAACAAAACCCACCCCAAACCAACCCTACTCAGGATGCTCACAGCATCCCTGGTACACAGGTCAGAGCTGTTAGCAGGTGAACAGAAACAAGCTGAGATTCAGACTGCCTAGGGGGGGGAGCCTGACATACAAACTGCTGTTGTCTGCACGCTTGCAGAATTAGCAGCAGAGTGAGGGTTGGGCTGCAGCCTGGCTGTGGTCTGCTTAGCCATTTATCCCATTTGGAAAGCACACACAAGGCTGTCCTGCAAGGAGAAATATGCCCAGAGACCAACGGCCACCACACATGAGGGAGCAAGGAGTCTTTTAACCAACAGCAGAGCAGTTGCACCGCTGCTCAGCCGGGGAGGACTCTGTCTGAGCAGCCAGGGCCAGGCAGACAGATGAGGGCTGAGGATGGGATGCACTGTCATGGGATAGTAGAATCACAGACTGGTTTGAGTTGGAAAGGACCTTAAAGATCATCTAGTTCCAACTCCCCTGCATGGGCAGGGACACATCCCACCAGCCCAGGTTTCTCCAAGCACCATCCAACCCAGCCTTCAATACTTCCAGGGATGGGGCAGCCCCAGCTTCTCTGGGCAACCTGGGCCAGGGTCTCACCACCCTCACAGCAAAGAATTTATTCCTAGTATCTCATCTAAATCTCCTCTCTTCCAGTTCAAAACTGTCCCCCCTTCCCTTGTCCCAAGTCCCTCCCTAGATTTTTTGGAGCCCCTTCAGGCACTGGAAGGTGCTCTAAGGTCTCCCTGGAGCTCTCCCTTCTCCAGGCTGAAAAACCTTAACTCTCTCACTGCGGGGAATCCCTGGCTTTGCTCCCCAAATACTGCAGCAGGGCTGTAAGCTAGTGGTGAGGCTGCGTGTGGCAGGAGGGAGCTGGCTGGGATGAGGGTGCTTGGAGCAGGAGGTGAGACCCGATTAGCCGGCCAGCGTGTCCTGGAGCTGCTAATCCCGCCGCAGTGATCCCTGCAGCACAGCTGGGACACTGCTCCTGCCCCGCAGCACAGCCAAGCCAGGAGCCACAGCTAAGTCCTGGGCAGACCTGGCATGACCTCTCTCCAGCTGGGATGAAGCCTCAACACTGGGAAAATGAATGTTTTTTGCCCTTGAGCCTCTTATGCTCAATATCACACATGCCCCCTGAAACTCGGGACACGAATCCAGTGCTCGGGAAGAACGGGTCTGACACAAGCCCAGTGCTGCTGCACGTGGGGGTCCCTCCTTCCTGCATCCCCAGCAAGGCTGTTGATGGGGTTTGTTATGCAGAAGACACGTTTGAGAACAGCTGCTGGTGGCCTCCCATGGTGTGAGAAGCCTCGGCCACCAGGATGGCATCTCACTGTGTCCCTTTGGGCATCTTCCTGGCACCTTCCAGGAGGAAGAAGGAATTAGCTACAACTGAAGTCAAAGACACACCATGTACAAAGATGCTGGATTTTCAGAGCTCACCTGGCTCAGGGTGCAGGAGCAGAGCTTCCACACCAAAGAGAAAAACCTCCTTCTTCCCAGCCCCCACACACTGGGTGGATGTTGGCACCTCCAGGCTCGTGGGCAGCAGCTCCCTTCCATCCCCTGCACTGAAAATAGAGGAGAAAATCTGTGGATACAGAATCACAGAATCATTCTGGTTGGAAAAGACCTTGAAGATCATTGAGTCCAACCATAACCTGACTCTGTCAACCATTAACCTAACTACCATGGCCAATGCTTAAACCATGCTCCTCAGCACCACATCTATATGTCTCTTAAACACTTCCAGGGATGGAAACTCAACCACCTCCCTGGGCAGCCTGTTCCAGTGCTTAATTACCCTGTCAGATACACCCCAGTGCTGGGGGGCACGGCAGGGCTGAGAAGTGAAGGTTGGTCTGGGGAGGTCTGTGGGACTTCGTTAGTCAGAGCAGTGTCCATTTCCTGCAGAAACAGAAGGCACCCTTACGTTAAGTTAAAAAAAATACATAAATTAAGAAATGAAGTTTTGGAGCACAAACAAGTCAGATGTTTCACTTCATGAGCAAGGTGCTTCAGCACCGGCATCCTCCTGAGCTCCTGCTTGGTTGACCTCAGTGGGGGATACAGCCACATCTCTGTGTCCCTGAAGGCTCAAGCTGTTGCTCCAAGAGCCACTTCAGAAAGGCACATGATGTCTGTAAAAAAGCACAGTCTCTGTGCTGTGAAAGCTGTCTGGTGGAGGTGCACCTGGTAGCAGCAAAGCCACCCCTTTGCAAGCAGGAGTCCCTCTCTGAATGACACACAACATACTCATTTTCATCTGGAAATGCTACTGGCTTTTGTTACCTGAAATTTCATATTAAATTGTAAAGGTATTTTTAAATGAAAGGGGAATGAAGATTCACAGTTTTGCAGGTGATTCCAAAAATCCTGAGATTTGCCCCTTTCTACAAGGGAATCAAAGTTCAAGTCCTAAAAGCCTCGTTTGCTCTCTCAAATAAATAAGGAATAAAGCCTAAAAGGAAATAAAAATAAGCAGATAGGCTTGAATGTAACTTGGCATTAATAGAGCTTTAGAAAGGATTAGGTTAAGCTTGAAAAACACATCTAGTTTGATTCAGCAGCTTGTTTGGGTTTTTATTTGGACAACAGGAAAAGCCATGGGCAAAGAGGCACCGTCTGGCTGCGGCAGGATGGGTGCTCCCCTGCCCAGGGGTGAGGAGCTCTGCTCCCCTCTGCTTTGGGTGGAACAGGCATCAACCCAAAGGGAAAAGTCAGCTAAAGCCAGCATTCTGTATCTTGAAGGACACTGCACTCAGGCAATCATTTCAGCTTCATTTGCACCTACTTAATTAAAGCCTCTTCACAGTGCTGCTGCTCTGCTCCTTCCCAGCCACCATACTCTGCAAGGGACAAAACCTTCCACGGCCTCACGTCACAGCCAGGAGAAGCCCTTGTCCTTACTGCCACCATCCCACTACACCTTGCATTAACATTGAAAGTGACAGCCTAACATTTACTCTATGCATTACACCAGAGAGCAAGGGTCTGCCCAGTTTAAGGTCCCATAAAGAGAGGTTTTAAGCTCTTCAAGGACCAGTCGAACAAAGCAGGGTTGAAGGGACAGTAGAGAAAGCCTCACACGTGGAGAGCAAGATGGGTGGAGGAATGAAGAACACATCTGCTGCTACTGCATTCAGCATCCCATCCCCCCAAATTCATAGTGCCCTCAAATCACACCCAGCCAGGAGAGGCAAAAAAATAAGATCAAACCAGTTGCATTCCATGACAAAGACATGAACAACGAAAAGCAACATTTGAGCCCAGCAGAAAAGCCATGTACTGTGAAATCAGTTACAAGGGACTTGACGTTGACTCATTTCTCTCACTGAGGAGGGACCTCTCAGATGCAATTCCCATGAGCAAAGGATGAAACACACTAGGGAGGGGTTTCGCAAAGGATGAAACACACTAGGGAGGGGTTTCTAGGGCAAGCAGGTAGAAGGAATCACTTGGCTTTCCATGTGATGCTGCCTGTTTTGAATGTGGATTTCTGCTGATACAGCCTATAGCCTGCATCAGCCTAAGCTGAAGATCAGAGCAGTCCTACTGCTCTGCCTCCTCCACTGCAGTTACTCTGGTGTTACAAAGGGACTGACTGCATGATTGTGTCTGGCATCAGGATCTCCTGGTATCTGGAAACCATTGATCCAAAGGGGAAAAGCCTGTTGAAAACCTGAGGATTAATTCAGCACTGGATGATCTTTCTCACAATGCTGAAGTCCAAGGCCATTTTTTACATTTCACCAAATCAATTGACTTCCTCAGGAATGTCAGCACAGAAGTAATGATCCAGGCAAGTCCCATCCCCTGTCCCCATCGATTGTACACAAGGTGTCTACACACACCATAGAAATGATCTCTCTCTGCTAAATGTTTTTTTAGTGCTTCACCTCCCTTGAATTGCAAGGGCTTTGATAAATGAACTGAGAAGTTCCCCGACTCCTCCACTGCACGGGTAAGTAGCTCAGTATGTACTACCAAAATTACAGGGTGATTTTTCACAGCAATGCTCAGTGAACCACTGATAAAACATCTACACCTTTACCTGCACCCCAGCACAGAACCTGCTCATTGTTTCTTGCAGATTTCCCAGCTCCAAGGCACAGATATGTTTTTGGACAAGAGTTCAACAGGCATAGCTTGAAATTGGGTATAAAAGCTTCAGTTAAATCCAAAATCATCAGCTCAGCAGGATGCAGGCAAAGCTTTCCCTCCTAGCAACTTGCAGGAGAGCTGGTAAAAATGGAAATAGCAGCACTGGGCTTCATGCATCCTCCATAATGTGCCCATTTTTATTTCCTAGGAAAGGCACAGCTGTTGGCCTTGCTGGGGTAAGATCCAACAGCTCATCTGGATTTGGACAAT
This sequence comes from Apus apus, assembly GCF_020740795.1. Lineage (NCBI taxonomy): Eukaryota > Metazoa > Chordata > Aves > Apodiformes > Apodidae > Apus > Apus apus. The sequence continues at coordinate 3,720,775 of NC_067285.1, forward strand.
TAGCAACCACAAATGACTGAGGGAAAGCCACCCTCCTCTTCAGCCACCTCTATTAAGGAGCCAAGGGATCAACCAGGAGCCTGTGACAAACCTGCTGCTAAAATAACAGCCTTAATCCCACCAAAGCACCTGGATCAGGCATTTATAAGGATAACCAGCTCTACTGGTGCTTCTCTGAGAGCATGAGGGCTGTGCAGGTCCAGGAGCTGGACATTCCACAGGTGCTCAGTCCCCCAGTCTCTCTGGCCAGGCTGTTTCCTGATGTTCCATCTCCATAGCCAATGCACACCAGTACTCATGGAAAGCTCAGCTTTCTCTTCTTTCAAGCATTCAGGCTGGATTAAATTTAACATCACTACGTTAAGAGTTATTATTAGCAAGTGACATCTAGTTTAATATACTCAAAGTCAGCAAAACATTCATCTTCTGCACACCAAAGCCTTGTATTATTTCACGGGCGTGACAGCCAGCAAATGAATTGTTCAGACCTGCAAGGGCTCAGAGAAACTAATGGGTGAGGGGTTTGATTGCCTGCCAGAATCAGGTTCAAAATAAAAGCTCATCAGGAACTGGTGGCCAGTTTGCTGCTGGTTGAAGTTGGGGAGGGTCACAGTCCTGCTTAAGGTTGGTTAAGGGACCTTAAACATCAGCTGGATGTTCAACAAGCAGCGGGGTTTGGGTTCCTATCTTTCATTGCCTCTCCCCTGAGGTATCCTCCAGATTGGGCTGCCTTGTCCCTAAACCACACCTCTCCCAGACGGTTCCCAGATGGCTCTTTGAATTTCTGCTTCCGTGGAAGGAAACCCCATGGCACAGCTGCCAAAACCCATGTGAAGGCTGGTCCAGTCCCCAGGCATTCCAGCAGCTCCTGCCTGCTTTCCAGAGGCTGAGTGCAAAGGCATGTTTGATTAACCAGAGTCCTTCAGGGACACAGAAGAGCTGAACATGCCACAATTATTTTGTAAAGATTTCTTTTGTAAGAAAGACAATTACAACCAAACCCAAACAAAGATCACAGCAAAACATTAGCATCCAGCAAATCAGCACACACAATTTATCTCCTCTCTACCTTCACAACTCCTGGGAACCTCCAGGGTCCCAGAGGAGCTCTAAGAAAACCATGATTCTTTGTCCTCTACACTGGCATGGTCTCACCTTCTCACTTTGGCAGCCTCTTCAAACAGAGGGTGAGAAAAAAACCACATTATTTTCTAATCTAGCCTTCCAGCTTGCTCTAGACACATCTCCCTGGTAGGGGAAGAAAGATCTCAAAAGCATCCACTGTTTGCTTACTCCCCAGCACACTCAGGGAGATGCATGTGGGCTGGAAGCTTTCTGAGCAAGGGTGGTCAATTTGATCTAAGTTGAGTAACTTTATATTCTGTGCAGAAATCTTGCCTGCCAGCTGCGAGGCTTTAGAGCATCCAAGGGCCACGACAACCACATGTGCAGGTTCACAGCAATGCTTCCAGACTCCAGGACACAGATAAGAGTAATAACTCACCTGCTTGTGGTGCTTACAAGTCAGCTCCACGTGATACTTGTTTCCTAATTCATGGTTGAGGCAAAGCTGTGCTTGGGAAGTTACCTGTCTTCATACCTCCAGGTGTCACAGGCAGAGGACACTGGTTTTGCCCTTCCCTGGAAGCAGACCAGAGCCCAAGCAGAGTCACTCTGCTGTCAGTTAGCCCAGGACCAGGAGAAATACCACATCTGCCCAGGGGCAAGTCCAACACCAGCATCACCAATCCCAGTGCTTTCACCAGCCATTTATAGGGATTTTAACAAAATAAAAGTCCTAAAAGCCCCAAACCCCACCACAGCTAACACCAAACATCAGAGTCAAACCTCTTCACGGGTTCCTTTGGTATAAAAACAAGCTGAATAGCAAGGGTTGAAGGGTTGCCCTTCAACCAGGAACTCTTCCTGCTCAGCCTAGACAGTTACAGCAATATAACTCTGTTTAATTAAGTTTGCCATGAGTCTTGAATAAGAACATTTAAGGCAGCTCCATTTATAGCTAAAATTAGCTATTCCTTATCAGCACTGAAGACCACCAATGATCTCTGCTCACAGCTTTGAGACAGCAGCTACAGCAGCCTCTTGCTCTTGCCAATGAGTCAGAAATCACAAACTGGCATGAAAAATTTGTTGGAACAAACCCCACAGTGGAAACAGGCCTGTGAAGGGAAAACACTTTGCAGTACTATTTTCCCTCCTTTGGAAAAAAAAAACACCACAAAAAAACACAACAACACCCAAACATTTGCTCAAAGAAAAATGCTGAGCAGGAAAATAACTCCGGGAAAAGCTAAATAAAAATAATTAAAATTGCTTATCATGAAAGAATTTTGAAGCACCTGTTTGTTCTATTACTGACTTGTCTCCTAAGGATTTTTAGTTTTTTCCTTCCTAGCAGCTTCTCCAATACAGTCAGAAGAAATAAATTTATGGTACACGAAGCCACACGAGGGAAATGACCAACTATTCTCTTTGGTCTAAGGTGATTATCAAGGGCCCTGGTGCCAGCAAAGCCACCCAGCACACCATGGGCATCACAGGGCCTCAGGGGAGCTGGAAATAATTAACACAAAACCCAGTGGCCTTGAGCTCCTTCTGCAGAGCTCAGCAGGCAACCCTTCCCTAATAAAACTGGAAAAGGCAAAGAGCTGCAAGTTAACATCTTGTTTAAAGGTCAAAAAGAGGATAAACCTTCCTCGATTTCCACTGGAAAATGCACAGTGTACAGCAGGATTTAAGCCTCACCCACCTGGGTCTGACAGGTGCCAAGAGATGCTGATGTGACTGACGTTACAATCCCCTCTTCCAGGAAGGTGTTCAGCTGACCTGCTTTAACATCCATCTTCAGGGCTTGCCCTGGGAAGCTGAGCCTGCAAGTCTCTGAAAATAAGGAGAAGGTTGAGCTCCTAACATACACTTTACACCTGGAGCTCTCGTGAGCTCTCCTGAGCCTCTGCTCTCCCTGCCTAGCAAGCCTGCCAAGCACAGGATTTATCCCCACAGACTACCTTGAGAGCTTTGCTCTCCACAGGGATTGTGCTCCTGGCCATTCTGGAGAAGCAATCTGTGTTCAGAAGGATTCAGAGGCTTTGGGTGTCATTAGAGTTACCATCAGATTTATGGGAAAGTATAAAAGCTTAGCTGTGAAAAAAAAAAAATAAAAAAAAATGAGGAAGAATAGAAGCCAGAGAGCTATTTAATCTGTTTAATCTGAAATCCTTAGACCTTAGGCATGAGCTACACCCCAGCCCAGGCTGTGGGGGCTGGGCAGGACATAGGTACCAGTTGCTAGTTTGTCCCAGGGAAAGGAGCAAAGCCAAGGCAGCCGAGTCTCCAGGGCTGACCCATCATTTCCCCCAGGCTCTGAGCTGCCATTCCCAACTCAGCAAACCTGAGCATCACAGGCTGGTTTCCTCCAGTCCAAATAACACTGAGATTTTTCACCTGTTCCAGCCCCTCTGTCCCCCATCTACAGTGAACCACCCTCTCAAATTTTGTCTGAAGCTGGTAAGAACCAGAGACAGCCCTCTCTGCTTCCACCAGCAGGAACAACACCAACTGATCCCAGGGAGGAATCCACAGGTATTTTTGCTCACAGAAAGTAAGAAAATGCAGGAGTCAACAACTTGAAGAAACATTCTTACACCTTGTTAGACAAGGTGTGAAACATGAAGCAGGTAAGAGCTTGGCAGGAGCCCTCTGAAGGTGAGAAAACCAAATTTGAGCAATGCCATATCAGGGTCACATTCTAACCACAGGCTGGGAGGGATGTCCAAGTATTTAGCCATTTACTAATGAAATCCTGTAATCAGGCTTCTGTTTTCTTCCTAAATCTGTAAGCTGTACAACTGAGCACCACAAAGGCAGGTGTACATGGAAACACACACCAGTGGGAGCCCATTTGATAAAGCAATGTGTATGTGAAACCACCCTAATTTTGTACACCAAGAGAAAGCCTGGGGAAGATTCTCCTCAGATGAAGCCAGAGAGATCAACACCTTTACCAGCTGATCCACAGACTGCTCAGAGGCAGCCATGAAAGACCCAAGCAAAGCAAGACTCTTAGCAGAAGGCTTAGACTAGACCTTGCAGCACTGAAAGAAGCAGTTAGGCTGACCAGCACTGACCAGGCACAGAGCTGTACCCTTTCACATGGGACAACCCAAAGAGACAGAAAAGCACTAACAACTGGCCCAGCAGACACATTCACTTGTGGGTAATAAAAAAATCCATTACTTCATGCCTAGAGGATCTCTCTACCACATTAATTATAAGCAGGGGTGGAGGATACAACAGAAGATGCAGTGTCATTTTGATCTGCAGCAATACTGATTGCCTTAAATGTTCTCTTCTGCTCCAATCAAAGGTTTTAAGTCTAAATAAAAGGAGCTAAACAACAGAATATGAAGTGTACTGATCTGTTACCTTAAGTATGGTCTGAAGGATCATTCCACTTGACAGGAAATCTAATCAGTGTTCTGCTGCTGCTTCACAAAGGACTCAGAGGTTCCCTTTAAACTGCAACTCAGAATAGGTCAGAGCCAGTGAAATGTCTCCTGGCAGTGGAGAGACACTAGACCAGAACTCAAAGCCTGCAGAGTCATGAATATGCCAAAAGTAAAGATGCTCCCACTTCACTCTGCCAACACACACCATTCCATAAGCAAACACAGGATCTGAAGACTCTCATAGTGTCAATCCCTGCTAATTTCAGAAATATCTGGTGATGCTTTCTTTTGTAAGCATATGTGATAGTTCCCTCTTATTGAGACTTCCCATATGGTATATTCCTGTTCTAGCTGTAAACAATCAGGGAGGGGAAAAAAATAATCCAAGGAAGCCTGGAAATAAAGAAAACAGCAATTCTAGATTTCTGACAACAATAAAACAATTTCATTGTATCAGAGGAACTACAGGGTTTTTAACCATAAGGCACAGATGCCAGTTTTTAGTAGCTGTTCTTCATGCTGCCTACCTGCTGGTGAGTGGTGACTGCTCAAGGTCGTGCTGCTGGGTTTTGTGCTCCCAGGAACCACCAAAAGAAACTCTCCACAGGTCAGACATGGAAGCTGGGTACTTCATGGGTATGAAACTCTGGCTTTATGACTAAAGCTGCTCCCTCTTGCCTTCAGATGGATCACAACCCAACATCATTACTTTTAACAGCACTGTAATGAAAACTGCAAAATCCACTCACATGTAGTTCTACCAGAATAATATCTGAATTAAATATATATATAAAAAAACCCACCCTTTGTTCTTATGAGTAAGCAGCTACAGTAAATGAAAGCATCTGCAGATTGGCACTGGCTAGAGGGCACAATTACATACTCATTCCACCTCCAAACTCAACATGTCACAGACAAAAACAAGCACAACTTAAAACATTTTTTGTTGTTAGAAGATTCCAGAACCTGGATTTCTGGATTAACATAATCATCAGAATGTGTGGCAGGCAGGTAACAGTTCTAGGCATGTTACAGTTCTACCTTCTCCCCCCTCCATCAAATCCCCCTCTCAGTCCTACAACCAGAGCAGCTTTCACAAACCAACCATTTTGAGCAGCATTTCTGTATCCTGGTGAGTTATTTCACTGGCATCAAACCTGACAAATAGAAAAATAGAAGTTCCCGGATTAAATATGATTTTATTGTCACATTTAACTGCTTTGTCAGATGTACACTTTGCAGGTTTCTGTGCAGAATAAAGAGAAAGACTGTAGTTGCCCTCTTGTCCAGTTCTGATTTCCACCCCGGGTGCCTGCAGCCAGCAAGGAACCCAGGGCAACACTCCAAGACAAAATGCATCAAGTTAAGGCTAACCAGAATCACGTCAAACAGCTAAACCAGACCACTAGGTGTTCAAAGGTAGAAACAAGCCATAGAAGAGTGGTGATTTTAACATCTTTTTTTTTTTTTCTTTCCAAAATAGTTTTTGCTTAATTTAGTACAGGTGAGGAGAGGCTCGTGAACAGCCTTTTGCCTACACATACATACATACTGAAATCTTCAGTCTTGTTGGAAATCTGAACTACTGCTACTTGTAAGCAACTGCTTTGTTCTTCTGGGTGCAAACCAAAGAAGTGGTTATGGACCCCTCAAAGGGACAAATGCTTAAGATAACCTCATCTTCAAATGTGTGCTTTCTCATTTACAGACCAGGGAGAAAAGTCCAATCATACAAACTTCTTAGTGGCACCATTTCACATATTTTGGGCAATGTTAGCATACAAGCAGTGTTTAAATAAGTGCATCCAAACATGAAATTCTCCAAATATACCACACTTCATTTATCCCAAATGGCAATTTTCTGACTAGAACCGCAATTCAGATTAGAATAATCATTTACACATTTCACCCAGAGGAAAAGAGGTAATAAACCCATGGGACTCTCCAAGCAATCTTCTCCTACCCTATCCCCTGTTTATTACATAAAATAACTCATCTAGAAGCATAAATCCAATATGCAGATGCAAATAAAATGCAAAAAGCAGTCTCTGATGTTTATAATTTGCAGACTCCAAAGTCCAATCATGATGGAATTTACTCCTTCTGTCAGTCATTTACTCCTTGTATGTGCACTTTGTATTTATGCTAAAATAACAAATGAGACAATAAATGAGGCTAGTGTGGCATAAAGTCATTGTAAACCCAGCGAAACCAGAATCATTATATTTATGACATTCATTTGGATGATTTACCAGTCATCCCACCCTCCCCCCCACCCCAACACCCTTTACAGAAAAAAGGCAACCATCATTTGAAGTGATACACACATTCTGCTAGTAAAAAAAGGTTGAAACAAACCCCTTCTCTGGTAAAAGAGCATGCTGATAGAAGAAGGTAGACCACATCTGTTCCAATCAGGCTTCTCAGAGCTACCAACATTCCTCTGCTTGCAAAGGCCAACTTGGCTTACCACAAAAAGCTATTTTGAAGGCGGCTGATGATACAATTCTTCCCTTTCAAAAATTAAAATTCAAGGCATGATAGTGCAAGAGGTAAGTTTTGATTTGAGAACATCATTTGTAGACTAGCTGTGCTTAGTTACTACACCCCAATTTATTGTCTTAAAGAAAATACGGCAACAAAAGCTACAAGTTCTCTATAAATTTCATTTTGCCTAAATTTACCAGGACATCCATGAAGCTCACCAGTATTTGTACAATTTGATTATCCTAATGATTCCATTATAAAACTTGCAAAATGTATCACAAGGTGAATAAACCCTCTAGTGCAAGTCTTCTACATTTTGTGTGCACAGAAATCCTGTGTAGTTCATTTCCTCCAGGTTAAATCCCCAAAATGTCTCTGGAACAAATGAAAAAACAGTGTCATGTGGATTTCTTTTCCCTCCCCCTATCAAATCTGGGAAGTTTGAGTGTTCCTGGAATCTCCATCGGGATGTGCTGCAGGTCGTGAATCCCTTGTCTGTGAGTATTCACTGTCAGATGACTCTGTAGGTTCAAGCAAATTTTCATAATCACTGTCTTCTGATTCATCAACATTGTCACCAACTGCTCTTTGGGAAGATGGCATGGATGCTCCATTACCAGAATATTTCAATCCTGCATTTGTGGAAACATAACTGGAAGAACCTACTGCTTGAGGCCGAGGCATAAAAACATTGCTGTCGAGGAGACCATGACTGACAGTACTTTCTTGACTGGATGCATTGAAATCAGAATATGGAGGGGGAGGATCAGAGACATCTGAATCTTCAAGCGTGCAGCCTTCCACAGCAAATCCAGTGTAGGACATTCGGGGAACAAACATAGGTTCCAAGTTATCTGTTGGCATTTGCCTGCTTAAAATTGCTTGCTGCATTCCTACAAAAGCAAAGAAAATCAGTGTACTTAATACTTACTCTGCAATGTTTTACATGACCTGGCTGCAACACACCACACTTCCCTAAATTTAGCAGTACATCCATCAAATCATCAGTGTTAGTGGAACTTGTGGATCCTACTGATCCCATTTCAAAAATGAAATGTGTTCAGAAAGCAGATGAGCCAAGTGCAAGTCTGCTACATTTTTCTGTGCAAAGTCATCCTGTGCAGTTAATTTCCTCCAGTTTAAGTTCCCTAAAAAAAAACAGCTACAGGAAGTTCCCAGAACCTGCTGCTCTTTCCACCTTCATCTTCTCTGTTTCTTAATTCCTTCTCACATCAAAAAGTAGCTATGGAAGAGCTCCTTGTGCCTGCTCCTCTCCACCTTTCTCTTATTCAGTATTGAAAGCTTGACTCAAGTTTGCGGGAACAGTATCAGCTTCTGCTGTGATATTAAAACTCAAAATCACTTCTCTACTTTCCCTGAATGCTCCTTGTTCAAGGGGACAATCTCAGGAACACCAGCAAAGCTACGTTGTCTGCTTCCCTCAGATTATTATTGTAAAACCTTTTCCTCCCAATGCCTGTGATGAGCCCAGCAGGCTGTTGAGACCACAGTGTACAACGGTCACCTTCTGCTGGTCAAAACAGCTGTACTCAAGTGGCACCTCACACTGAGACTGCTAACTAGCTGGCTGAGGAGGAACCACCTTTCCAGCCTGTGTTTTTAGGTCCCTGGCACAGCGATCCACAGCCAGGGCTCTGGCACTAATGTGAGACTGCTAAGGGATGCTGCTCACCAGAGCTGGAAGGGTCAGACACAATCACTGACATCTGTTCCCTGTGAAAAGCCACATACAATGGATAAACCCACCACTTCCATGATCTGACTTTTATTTACACAACTGGAGGCTTGGATAGGTGCTATAAATACATTTGTCCATTAAGGACAAGGTCTTTTTCTAGTCCACGTGGTTTTAACCATCCAAGCAAGACCAAAAGCCACAGATACACCTTGCCTTCAAGGATTTCAAAGCATCTCCATGTTTCATAATTAGTAAGCAGTAACATAAGCACTATGAGGATTTAAGATGTGCCAAGATGAGGCTCTCACAGCTCTGCCCTGGAACTGGAAATACACTTGTACTATCAACCTCAATGATGGAATTTAACCAGCACACGCTTATTAAAATTACAGATGGTTCCATGTCAGTAATAGCTGCAAGTATAACAGAGTATTAGAACAGAAAATTCAAAGTGATCTTAACATGAGATGATTTGGAAAATAATTTAAGGCAGACACACAAAGGAACAATGAACTGTACAAATGGCAAAAAGAGGAATGGTTACATCCTTCTGCTGACAAGAAACACAGGCTTACTCTTGATTTATGTAAGCTATAAATATCAACATGCATTAAGTGTGCTCAGCTGCTGAGAAACAGGCAAGTATTATTTTAGTATCTACTGTAATGGTTACAACTACAATACTGTATTTTTAAACACCACAGTTTGAGAAATAGGGAAAAAACTGGAGAAACTGCACAAAAGAGAAGGTCTCATTAGAAGTCTAGACATCATGACTGAAAAGGAAAGACTGGAATAATCGGGATAGAGAAGAACATGGGAACAATTTAAGTCTTTCAACTGTACATAAGAGGCTGCTGTGGAAAGGAAAGCAGAAGGCAGCTTAATTGAGAGTAGTACACATTAGACAGGAGGAAAAACTTTCCTGCAGGAAGGTTTGTTAAGTACTGGGGGAGACTTCAGTTTTTTCCTGGTTTCTAACTGGTTACTAACCTCCAAACACCTGTCTGAATTGACACTGGTATATTTAAAGCTGGCTTGCAGCTAGGCAATGGACAAAATGGTATCAGCTCTACTAACTGTAACACCAAACTGCTGGAAAAAGCAAAACCATTAAGGCTGAAGAGTTCCTTTAATAAGTCAATTAGCTGTATCTTCAGTAATAAAAATTATGTACTCCCTCAAGTGGCCAGGTAACAGCACTCCATTTTTACTCCATATTACAACTGTGGTGGGAGATTTCCAGGCACCTGGGAAGTGCACAGCACTCACTATACCCTAGAACATGCTCATACATGGGCAAAATTATTCCAGTGGTCTGGCAAGTCAAGCCTCAACTGACTTTTACACAACAGTGTTATAGTCATAACCTGTTCACCAAAAATGTGCCACAATAACAAGCTTAAACACAATACTACAGCAGGCATTGAAATCAAGTGCTCCATTTTCTTCCAGCTCAGAGAGCCACTGACTGGAATACTTAACTCACTAAAAGCAAGAAAATTCTCAAATATTGAGCAAGCAGGAGAACAGAAGGCCAGCTTCAGTATTTAGCCACACACATCTAAATATATTAGAGATACCAGCTGCATGTCTTCTTGTTTCAGCCCTCTCACATGACTATCTGCTCTGGCATAAATTCTCAGGCCAGCATTTGCATCTCACTAGCAGTATCAGAGGCCAGCACTGACTGCTCTTCCTCCTCCCCCAGCTTTTGCCATATGGGCTGGGATCAGCTCCAGTCACACTGCATTCCCATCTCCACTTCTCATTAGCTCTTGTAGTAGCAGTTCCCAAGCTGTTTCACCTACAGACAAGCAGGAAACAGCAGCAACTTGTGCCACTTCCATCTTTCAAATGGTCTGTGGCTGGTGCTGGTTCTTACCTTATCTCTGAGGCTGGAGAAGGAAAAACCTTAGAGAAGTGGCCTGACAGATCAAACTATGCTCTAAAAAACTCATGTGATACAGTACTTGAAATAGACAGGCAAATTCCAACAATATTCTGCATTTAAGTAATTTATTCCACTTTCTAGCAAGTACTTCTGAAGACAGGAATGACTGCAAAATGGGCTTTTAGGGAAGATTTAGTTCAACACTGAAAAGTGATACTTCAGTGCTCATTATGCTCACCACTGAGTCAGCAAATAATGGAAAAAAATGCTGACTAAATTAGGATTCAGTAACTGGGAAGTGGGACAGGAGGATAAAAATGTAGGTGGTCTTCTCTAAATCAGTGGTGAAAAAATCTGACACATCCACTAAAAGCTGCAAGATCAAAAATCATGATCTACATCAAAGTTCATCACTTAAGCATTGATTTTACTTCACCCAGTTTGCCTGGTGTCCAGAAATATAATTGGATTTTAATTTAATTGTGCTGGGATTGTATTTGGGGATAGAGCTGGGGAGTGGGAAAGGGAATAAAGATTTCAAATGGATAGCTACTAGCCTGTTAACTCAGTACCCTTTAACTGTGATACTTCAAAAAGGAATGTCCCCAGTGGTTAGATTTGCTTTTTCCCTTTCCTGGCTTTGCTCCACATTTCCTTTCCTACAACCAATCTTTCCCTGTGTTATTTTCCAAAATTACTTCCTCATTCTTTAGCTTTGTCTCTCTCCTGTGTTTTAATTTTGCTAACATTGGATGACTCTCACAAAAATACCTGCAGTACACATACTTTCACAGCTCAGTTATCATTCAACATAAACCCATCATATACCCCTTCCCAATGTGGGTTTTGTTTTGTTTTGCCATCAGGAAAACAACTCAAAATACTTCCACAAAGCCCTCTGTCCTTACAGCATCTGCTTCTGAAACAAACCAACAAAAAATTAAAAGGAAACTTACTTAATTCTTGTTCTTTTTCATTTTTCTTTTGTGCGATTTGCCTTTTTAACTTGTTTACATCAGCTTGAAAAGATTCAACAACACGTTCACTTTTTTCTACATCTATACACACTGCCTAGGAGAAAAACAAAAGATATGCTAAGATTTGGCAAAAAAACACAAAAGACTTCCATGAGAACATTAATAAAGCTACTACCAGACAAGAAGCAATTAAAAACACAAAACTAAAGAGCTGGACTTGAGAATATCAGACCATAATACTCAACCTGAAGATCATTTTCTTTACTGGTTGTTGCAATTCCCAACTGCTGCATGGCAAGAAAAGCATTTTCAAGTCATTTATCATTATAGAAAGGTTTGTAGTAAGATCCAAAGTTAGTTCTTCCTACTTGGTGGAGGAGATTTTTATTTTTAAATTTTAAATACACTGTTCTTAGCAGCTCAGGGTAATATTGATTGCTTTTTTAATCTGAAGATGTTATACTGGATATTGTTTACTTCTTCAGAAACTAAGTATGGGTCATTATCCTTAAACACAATCACTTTTGAAGAGCACACAGCTCTACAAGCATTGATGAGTCTTAATGTCACCAGCTATTCACAGCTTTTCTCCAAAAGGTTACTGATGTCTCCTGAGTTGAAACATTATGTTTTCATTTCTATATCTGATTTTGAGAAGTTTATAAAGTTTGAACCCTCTTCTCCCAACTAATGGGTGAGTAACACAAATACATGGCTCAGCTGCTCTACCAGAAAACTTTTTTTCCAGTCCTGCAATGTTCTTTGTGAAAGTCACTTTAAAGATAAGAGCTCCTCCGAAGTTAGCTAACACCTAAGTTTCTCTTAAGGTCTGTAAACAGCACAAACAGAGTCAGAGTTTTAACAGGTGTGAAGACAACTCCCTGATGATGGTACATTTTTTTTTTTCCAGACAGCAAGAGCATGAAGGGATGTGTGTGCTCTTGGCAAAAAAAAAAAAAAAGCACTACAGAATAACACCTTAGCTAATGGGACACCCTCTGAAAAGAGTTTATCATGTGTCCTGAAGGTGGCATGAGAGCTGCCTGCCTCCTGGACCCAAGTCACCCACCTCACAAGGCAGGTTAGAAATAGCTGCCTCCCTGAACAAGCAGGGTCAGGGATGACTGGAGATTCCTGTCTTGTTCTCTGCTGTACGTGCCAACCAGCAAAGCTAAGCTGGAGCTGAGACACAAATCCCTCCAGGGCAGATGTAAAGGGAAAGCCTGGGAATAAGCTGTGACTGCAGCACAATTAGCAGATGTGTGTGCTCCCCAGGCAGCACAGCTACACCGCTCTTCACATAGGACAAGCTGTGAATTGACAAGCTTGCACTGAGGAGATGTGACACTCAAGGCACTTTTCAGATGCTTTGTCACATTTGGAGCAGGATTCACTCATGCTCTCCACAAAATATTCACAAGTTTTAACTAACAGATGGAGCTCTTTGCTGCATGGTACATACCAAGAGCCAGGAATCATTTTTAAACTCACACAGGCAAGCCTCTAAACCTATGCAACTTCCTCCAGCCTTCAGTAATGCTTTTCTTCAACACATACTCTTAAAAATAGCTAACCTCTCCCAGAAACCACTAAGCATTACATCATTCTTACTTGCAAAAGAGAAAAAATTGATATTCCCATCAACCACTTTTACAGCAGCCACTGCAAATGCACACACTAACTAGAAACTTTATTAACACATTATTAAAGTCAAGACTTTTTTCCCCTACAGTCTATAATAAATTGTTTATGAGCTCTAAAAATCTCAGTCCCCATCCTTTGGTTTAAGCAAAGGACAAACAAAAGACACCAGATACATATGGATCAATAATAAGAAAAGGAAGTTACCTGTACTTTTTCCTGAAGTGCATTATAAACCTGATATATAGCCCTGATGTCCTTCATCACTCCATCTTTGTCAAAAAAATCAGTACTAAAAAAAAAAAAAAGAAAAAAAGAATTAATTCCTTAGAAAAGGCAATACAAGTTTCTAGCTCATGCTGTCTTCGAATTGCTGGTAAGCACTCTTAGCAGTTTGGTGCTAACATGTATCTTATCTTGTATCACTAAAAATATACCATACAGCCAAGAATCAAAATTGGGACAGCAGTATATTAAATACCAAAATTCCTTCTGGAAGAACAAAGTCCCTTTTGAATGAGATTAAACATTCAGAAATCTTTAATTTTATATATTTCCTTTGTTAACAGTCAGAAAAGCTACCTTGCATTTGCAGTATTTAATCAAAATTACTTAAAAAACAAATGCAGTGGGAACAGACCATTTTCCTGCAGAACTTGGGTTTCTCCTGCTTGAAATGCTTATTTGTATTATTCTTTGGAAGCTAAAGAATGTAGAATTGGTGACTGTACTTCATTTGCAAAGGAAAAATGCTTACCCATGTTCCTTAATAACTTTGGCATAATTCTGAGAAGTGTTTGGCACTGAAGAAACTTTGTATTCCTGTTGACTAGTGTTTCCTAGATTAGGAATAGTAAGCGACACCCTTTGATTATACCTGTAGAGAAAGTTTAGAAAGACTTCTTAATTCATGCTCAAAAAGATCAGTTACAATAGCCTTGATATGATGCCATCTCTCTGATGAGCTCATCTCATTTTACAGCTTGTGGGTTGGGTTTATTATAAAAGCTGCTAAGTATTCAAAGCTGTGTTCAAAATAAATGCATATCAAAACCTCCCTCGAGATGGACCTACCTCTTAGAACCTTTTAATTGTGCATTCAAACTACTTCAGATATAAGAAGGGTGAAGCTACATTCAAGTCCATTATAACAAGCATGGCAGTGACATCTGGTTTCTCTTAAAATATACTTTTTTTGGTAGTTATCTGAAGGCTGAGAGTGAAAAGAACTTTTACTCACCCCAAAACTTTAATTTATAAATGACTTGCTCAGAAAAAAAAGCTCTTGTGACTAACCATTGTACAGCAAGACATCACCTGACAAATACAAAGCTTTCCTTACATGTGATTGTACAAATCTCAAGACAATTTATAGTATAAAGAACAGCAATAAGAATAGTAATTTTAAAAAGAGGACTGGTTCCTCTACACAGATTTTTTACCTTCGGTTTGGTCTAAAAAGCACATATTCTAAAGCATGGGTTGAGTTATTTGCAGTGGAAATGAAGCTGAAGAGGAGGAAGACAAGATCAGGCACTCCAAGAATGTGTGTCAGCTGCTTGTGGATGATGTGCTCTCTATATGACATTTGCTGCTGAGTGTTTCTCCTAAATCTGTACCATCCAATAACGTTCTGTAATAAAAGTACATCAGAAAAAAACCCATAGTATTAGCAGAGATACATGTTTATTGTCTGACAATAAAGTTGCTCACATAATTAGCCAATAGCTTTATTACAAGGAAATTGGACTGAATTACTAGAGGCTTGTACCTGTTAAATAACCCAAGAGACATCCTGTTCCAACAAGACTATTAATTGCTAAACCTTACTGTGCTGCAAACACCTGTGTGTCTTCAATGCCGTTCAGGATCTCACTTCAGAAACACTTCAATCATTTAATTTTAGCATCAAATTTTGGAGCATCTTCAAATTATTAGACTTGAGCAGATGTAGGCTCTCTTTAGTCTAAATATTTCAACTGCTTCTTCACTTGTATTGATTTGTAAGACACTTCTCTTCACAAACATTTGCAAATTCGTGTCTGGTCACGTATGGGACTCTGCTGTGCAGAACAACACAATGATCTCATTGTGTATTTAATTGTGAAAGATTCATATGCACATCAGATAAGACCCATTCTAATTAAATTATTATTTCTAATACAACATGCATTAAACTCCTTTTCTTCATGTAAACTAACGTTTCATTCCAGAGATTAATGAAAAAAGGACACATAACGAAAAATTTGGTCTAAGAAGAGTTCCAAAAAGAGGCCTTATTGGGTAGTGAGGCATTTAGACTGCAGGTATATATTCAGTGCAATAGAGCAGATTCAGCAACATAAGACTTATGTGGGGAAGAAAAGAACAGTTTCCCACAACAGTGCTGCCATTTCCCCTGTTTTGCCTGCTTTCTCACCACAGATGATGCACCTTGCCAGAGTCTCCCTGCAAGGTAGGTCCTAACAAAGTAAAATTCCACTGAAATCTAGCAGGAGACAAGTCTTTTTAAATGATGGTGTTTGACTTGTCTCCTGAAGGGGAACTTAATATGCTTAGTGTGCTGGAGTAGAGTTAGAGGGCTACAGAATTCAGGATCTGAGACTAGTAACTCACTCCATAAAGATGTACATGTCTGTATGTATAAATACACACACAAAGCACCTCTGCACTAAGCAACAATACATTTGTATACACAGAGGAGTTTATTCTGAGGACATTTGCTAGAAGAAACACACACACACACAAATAACATTAGTGTTGCAGCAGTTGCAGAGATTTAAGACTTGCTTCCCTGAAGATCCCTTCTCAACTTAAGTCTTGTCTGTAAGGCAAAGTCCACAATTCAGATGGGTGAGGTGAACAGAAAGTCAAGACTGCAAATTCAATTTGCAGTTGGGAAACTGTCATCACTTTGCATAAAGATGATGGGTTCACACAGTAGACCTTCTTACTCAGACCAGAGCAGGGAAAATTAAGGACAGAAACCCCCCAAACCCAACAGGCCATCAGTGAAATACAACCAGCAGCTGGAATGACATGGGTTTGCTGCTGTTTTGCAGAATAAATAAAGCAAGGAAAAAGGTCTTGCTTTAACCTTGTACTAGCTCTGGCACTAACCAGACCTTGTGAGCCAAATCCAAGCACTGGTGATGCTTTTCGGACAGGTCTAACAGGGTCCACCACTGCCACAAGTTTATCCATGCAGGTCAGTCAGTGTGCTTTTGCCAGAGCAGGATGACTGGTTGATTCACTTCACTACATAAGGAACTAGACCTTCAGCTCTGCTCTTCAAAGTATCAGCTCAGGAGAGCTTCTGAAGTAACCATCTGATGATCAGAAGGACAGTGCATTCACATAGGGAATGAGATGGAACCCTGAAAAAGGCTTTGACTCTCCTCCATATAACTACTCAAATTTAATCTTACTGCCAGTTGTGCTGCTAATAACATAGACACAGCATAAAGCTGTGGCATCTTCTGAGATAGCTGACACGAGTTTACCCAGTGTAAAACTGACACTACAAAAATTGCAATTACAAGGCTTTATCATGACCACTCTTTGAAATTAACTCTTCAGAGCAGCTTTTCAGAGCAGCTCCATTGTTCTTGGTTCCAGCAGCAGAGAACACAACCTTTATGCTACATGTTTAGCTCAGGAATTTTAGAGGGTCAATACTAGCCCTTCACTTTTGGAGGCCTGAACTTAAATCTTTTGCATTTCTTCAGGGAATTTAGACGTTGTCCCCAGTTTAACCTTAGTAACACATTCTGTACAGGATAAGCATTGGGTCAAAACAAACGATCAGATTTGTGAAAGCAAGTATTTCTTCTGGTTGCCAACTCTGTTTGTTTTCCAAAATTGCTCTCTCTCATTACAGGCTCTAATGACTAGAAGAGGATGAAAAGACAGAAAACTTACTTTTCTTCGGTCTTTAAGAATCCTGTCCAAACTCTCCTCATTAACCTTGCCTGCATAGTCATAAAAGCTTGAACCAAAAAAGGAAGAGAGAAAGGTAGGTACATGGTTTACAAACACACATGATACATACAGTAGATAATTTAATCTTTGTGTTCTTTGAATAGATAGAATTCTAGACATTATAATAAGAACTTCCATAGTTTTGCCTTTATCGACACAGGTCAGTATTTCAGTACTCACACTGCCTATTTGAGATATCCAATTTAGGTGCCACGTAGAGCACAGCCAGTCCAGGTCTGACTGCACAGCTCACAGACAGAGGCAGCTGCTCACATTTAACCTAGATGCATAAGACCAGCTGCTGCAAAAACCCTAACCCTTCTTAAACCACTAGCAATGAATGACAACATTATTAGTTTTAAAATGCTTTCTTTGCAGACATCAGATTGATGCCTAGTATTTCACTGCTAGGCCCTACAAAAAGGGGCACATACACAAATGGTCTGTGTCGTTTTATTTTGACTACCATTCTGTAAAACCCTGATTTGATAACAAAAGGGCTACCTGCCAAAGAAGAAAGGAAAGCAGGGCCATTTTACATGCAACTACAAATCAATTTCTTGAGCTCCAGTCCTGCAACTGGACCCTCAAAGCCAAACCAGTCAGACTGAGGTTAGCAAGGATCCAAAGGATCATGGTCTTTCTGTGTGGTTCTGATTACAGAACTGAGGCTCAAACCCTGACAAGTTGTTCTTTTGAGGACAGGACAGATTCAAGAATTTATAAATCTATCTACACAGACAGGTTTATAAATTAAGGAGATCACACTTCATGATAAAAGGAAAAACGTTTGAAAACAGATCCCTCCCTGACTTACCTGCCAAGTCCTTGGTCCCTTTCAAGAGCTGGTATCACTAACACCTAAAGCATTGTAGGAAAACACTCTGTTTTAGAGGTCTATAATCTCAGCTCTTGTGTGTGGGGGTAAAAAAACCACAACAGAAAATCCTGAGCTCAGTACTTGGCTGGTAAATAAGGGTGGAAATAGAAATCGTTTTAAGATGCAGGTTATCTGGAATGTTAAGACTACAACTAACTACTAATGTGAGATTCTACATAATATTTGCATAATCTTTTCAATTAATGTTCGGAATGTTTTTATCTTCTTATAAGTAGTGGATATCTATTTCTCTTTCTAGGATTTATAAGAATATTCTTTTTATAGAATGAACAACTAGTACTTAACAGAACACTCCATTTGAAAACTGCAGAGAGAAATCAGCTCTTTTAAAATCCTTGCTTCTTACTCAGTTCCCACATGTTGGCAAAAGCACTGGAACCAAGCCTATCCTTCACACCAGCAGTGCCAGCTTCCAAGAACAGAGTGGATGAGCAATGTGCCTCCCTCAGACTGGCTACACTGAAGTGAAAAGAATAAGGGAGAATGCCCTAAAATCAGCATCTGCTCCAACTAAAGGAACAGAGAAACCAACAGCACGCTCTGGTACTGTTAAAGGCTGCATGAGCTGTGAGAGCTTCCCCTGTGCTCTGAAGTGAATAAATCCATCCGTGCTCTTCTGCAGCAACCATGCAGTGAAACCCAGACCTCTCCCCCTTCCTCCATCATCTCAGTTACTAAGAGCCAATTTCCTGACTGTGGAGAAGCAGTAAACATGAACAGTTTTGGTATATGCTGCACAAAGCATCACACCAGGAACCAGAAAGAATCTAGCAGACACTGGGATATTATCTTGCTTGTCTCTAGCATTTGAATCCCTGGGTTAAGAGCACCCTCCCTGGAATCACCAGGTAGCAAATGACAGCAGATTTTCTCTCTCATGTAACTAACGTCCATCATAGTATCTTAGGTATTTTGTTTTCTTAATTGGCTGGAAATCTCTAAATAAAGACAAGAGGAGACTGATTGGGAACTCCTTCTAAAATTAATTTCTAGACAGCAGTTTAGAAGCCATCACTCTATAGCAAGTGAAGACTATTAAAAAAAAACTATGAACTAATGGAAGATGCTAAATAGAATATAATAGATTTCAATTTAAATTCTGGAGTGCGGGAGACCAGAAAGCAAGAATAACTAGTAAGCTGAAAGTTTCAGAATAATTAGTTGTTGCAAGTCAGTAAAAGTAAGAACCTGGCAAGCCAGCAAGTGACTAAGGTTAGGGTGTCCTTTATCCATGCAAAGCTAATCTAAGGTTACAGTATCTTGACATTTCTCCTGATTATCAGATATGATTTGGTCTAACTGCTATCCCACCTCCACTACATGAGATACACACCCAAGGAGACAGAGAAATAAACTGAGCTGCCTCAACAACCTTTTTTAACCTAAGGTAAGTGCTACTAAAAGTGTAAACTCATGCTTTCACTGTCATGGCTGGTGCCATTTACACATGTCCCTTTAATGTCATCAGATGAGCAAACACTGGTGGAGACATGTGAAATGCTGATGTATTTCCATGAGCTATCTATTGTAGTGCAGACAATGCAGGAAGACAACAGAAAATGCTTACCTAAAGAGTTTGGAACAAGGCTCATGGTTATGGATTTCTGCAACAACAAACAAAAAGAGACATTTGTCCAACTGCTCAAGGTAAACTGAAATTACAGTGGCATATCTTGTAGGAACCTTCACATCACAGCTACTGAGCAAATAAGCATTTGTGTCAGACCACACACTGCCCTCTGTGTCTCAACAGCACCTGATGACACAGCACCATACCTGGAAAACTGGCTTCTCCTCCTCATCTGCCATTTTACAAAGGAAAATATGTTAACAATAAGCAAGCTGGACACTTGCTCAGACACACACAGACATACCTGAGCCTCAAATACACACTTTTGGTTGTAACATCCTCAAAAAGGCATTTATTGTATTTTTTTCTTTTTGATACACCTTTCCACAACAGTTTACTGGCATCGATACACACTGTGTATTACAGCACCATCTAATAAAAATAGGTATAGCTCAGCTATAGGAAATAGTAAAAAGCCACTGATGTATTTTTATTGAAGAAGCTGTAATAAATTCTGAGGTGCTTATTGAAGCAGCAAAGGTTGCAACATGACAACAATCTTGGAGAAGAGTGAGAGAAGTGCAAAAAAGCAATCCACTTCATCCCTCTAACACCAAGCAGGACTTCCTTTTTCTGTGGTGTTTAAAACTTCTCTAAAGTTCTCCTCTACTCTTTCCACCAAATACAGCTTGTCATTTAATAATATTATCAAACCCTGACCACACAACAACTGTCTGGAAGTGTCTGCTCAGACAGACTAGCACTTTTGTAGCAATACAACACCCAGCTCCTGTATCAGAGCCCTGCCGGAGTTGTGTTTAGCAGCAACTTTGTTGAGACTCTTCCTTCCTGGAGGGTGACTCACCACCCACAGCTCTGCAAGCCACGGGCTGCTGGCGATTGCAATCTCAGCAGAGTCAGGACCAGATCACAGTTCCCAAGAACAACAGACTACACACACTAAGCCACTATCAAAACAAGGCCCTGGACATCCACGGCAGGCATGCTGCCTGAGAATCCCTGCATTTTCACTGGCAAGAACCCTGCAGGATGCTGCTGGTACAGTTCCTGACCTTATTTACTTGGCATTGTTTAAAAGCCTATCAACCCTGCAGTTTCAAACAGGAATCTGTGGAAATGATCTGCTAAACAAAGCCAGCATGTGCAATTATTCCAGCTTAGACCAATTCCTTCCAGCAAACACACTGACTACAACAACTGAGTATACATACTTGATTCTTGGGTTGTTCTGTTGCTCCACAGACCTTGTCTTTTGAAAAGCAGGAAGCAACCAGCCTGCTGCTCAGAAGGCACAAAGCAGCCATCATTCTGAATTTGAGTTTTACACAGTGACTTACTGTATCCCAGACTGGTTTGGGTTGGAAGGGACCTTAAAGATCATCTAGTTCCAACCCCCCTGCATGGGAAGGGACACCTCCCACCAGCCCAGGCTGCTCCAAGCCCCATCCAACCTGCCCTTCAACACTGCCAGGGATGGGGCAGCCACAGCTTCTCTGGGCAACCTGGGCCAGGGTCTCACCACCCTCACAGGGAAGAATTTCTTCCTAAAACCTAAATATGTCTAGCTAGACACGTGTATATAGATGTAGATGTGCATATATATAAAAAACCCACACATGTATATATAAAAATATGCAGATGTACACGTGTATATATAAAAACCTATCTGTATCTTTATATAGAATATATGTACTATATACATACACACATATATACTCAGACACCACCACTGCCTCAGCTTTGAAACAGCAGACACAGAAAGATGTTCAAACTCACTAGTGACAACAGTGCCAGAGAACTGTCAATCTCAGTTCCTGAGTTGAACCGGGAGTTCAAAAGTGAATGGCAAGCAATAAATATGGAAGCAAACATTTGGTAAGAAAATAAAAATACCCAAAAGATCTCCATGGGAGAGTAGTTTCCATTTTCTGAAAATGACTGCAATCAGGAACGTGACAAAAGAGTTACCTAAAAAGGGAGTAATTCTGAGTGCCACAAACACTTGGTTTATGGAAGCAGGCTGAGGCTGCAGCTGGTGACATGACTGTGCTGCGCTGCACTGTCAACAATATCAGTTACCAGTGAATAATCCTGTCTAGTTCTGTCCCAACAGACAAAGCCATCAGCTGCCTTCCTTTCTGCAACACTTTGACAGTGATTGCACGCACACAGAAAATCCTACGCCTTTATTTTTTGTAATTTAGCTCAATTAATTAATTGTAGCTAATTGACACTTCACACAGCCAATTTATCAGTCCTGTTCCCTGAGGAATAACCGGAACAGGAAACCATTAACCTTCTGCATTCTTGAATACACAAGCAGTTAAGGTGGCAGGTACCTTGAGATGTGACATCCTATGGAAGACACTTCCAGAGATCTTTAGTTCTGTATCAGAAAGACATCTGAGAGTCAATCACAAGCTGCCCGTGCATTAGCTAAGCTTTCTGCAGACCCTGCCATGCCATCTGCAACCACCTTCACAAGCCAGGTATGTACACAGCTGGGTTTTTAAAAGAAGCTTTAGATGTATTTTAACATCAGGTCACAGATAAAAAAGGCATTTCCTATTTTCTATAAACCACAGAGCTACAAATACAAAACATGCAACAGCTTCTCACTCGTGTATGAAAATACCCACTTCAAGCAACAATACTTTACTGCAAGATCTCAGCTCTTCTTTCACTTTTCACAACAAAACCAAGCTGTGCTTATCACCAAACTGGCAAATATCCCTCAGCACATCTTGCTGTGACAGTTCATGAGGCCATCAACCACCAGACATCCATCCAAACCCTCTACTGGAAATCTGCCTCCTTCCAGTGTTAGAAAAATCAAGAAATGCAACTAATTTGATTTTGAGCACACGCTTGTATTTAGGCAACCATAGCAAGCAGGAAACTCCCTGCAGGACCAAAGCCAAATAAATAAGTTATCCACCATAAAATGCAGATAAATGCCTTTAATGAATGATCCTTCTTCCACAAAAGGAAATGCATGAAAGCACATCTAGCAAAGGACTGTCTCCCTTCCTCACACCTCAGCCACAATCACAAAAATACTTCACACATCAAAGACTGGAACAATACTACAGGAGAGACTGGAACATCATGTGCTGGTCTCACAAGTGAAGTAATTCTTGCTGAACTGTTGGACTGAAAGTGGAAACGCTGCTTCTTTCAGAATTTCTCAAAGTTCTATCACTTACCAATCACTTGCAGAAACTCAGTGTTGCTGATCTGTGAATCACTGATGCTAAAGGTCTCTTCTTGTCTCACCTCTCCCAGCAGGAATCCTTCCTACAATTTCAAAGAGGAAAAAAAAAACACAACTAAAAATAGGAGAAAACCCCCACTATAGAGTCCCTTCCTGTAACTTTCTCAGCATTAAATGGAAGGACTAAATCAAAGATTTAGTCTGAAATAAATATGAGCTGCAGCCGGAGTTCGATTCACCAACATCCTTTCATGACACTAAAGGAACAGGTTGTCCCACAATAAGATTAAATCCACAGCTCCACAGGTGAATCCCAGCTCATACAAGGCAGAGATGAAGCAAAGGGATGCTCTGCCTCCAGTCCCAGAAGGCAGGCAGGCCCTGGGGGAGGAAGCCGGATCAAGTGCTCCAAAGCTAAGGGCAGGTGGAGCTGACATCTGCAGAGCTCTCTCCAGTGTCCACATGGAGATGGGGCCCGGCTCGGAACAAAACCAAGGATGATACAACTCAAAAGGTAACTAAAGTCTTTCCCACCCCCCCACCCCATCCCCGCCCCAAATGAGTAAGTAGAATAAGGAGGAACCAGGTGCTTTCGGCGGTGCAGCCTGTCCTGGTGCAGGGATCGGGAAAAGCAAGCTCAGGCGAGGAGCCTGCCCGCACGGCAGCGGGGCTGAGCAGCCCCCCGGCTCTCGTCAGCGGCGCTCCCAGCTCCCGCCGCTCCCAGGGCTCCCAGCTCCCGGTGCTCCCAGCTCCCGGTGCTCCCAGGGCTCCCAGCTCCCGGTGCTCCCAGCTCCCGGTGCTCCCAGGGCTCCCAGCTCCCGGTGCTCCCAGGGCTCCCAGCTCCCGGTACTCCCAGCGCTCCCAGCTCCCGGTGCTCCCAGCTCCTGCCGCTCCCAGGGCTTCCAGCTCCCCGCCGCTCCCGCACGCCCCGAAAACCTTGTCCGGAGGGCCCGGCGGCTCTGCAGACCATCCCCCTCCTCCCGCAGCCCCCCCAGCCGGCCGGAGGCACCTGCGGGAGCCCAGCGGGGCCGCACCCCCCGCGCGGGGCCCGGCCCGGCCCGGCCCGGCGGCTGCGGGGCGGGGGAGGGGGGAGGCGAGCCCCGGGAGGCGGCGGCGGGAGGCACCTACGTGGTCGGCGCTGCTGTTGGCGCTGCAGTAGCAGACGGCGCTGAAGGTGTAGCCCGAGATGGACGCCGCCATCATGGAGGCCCCGCCGCCGCGCCCGCCGGCCCCGGCGCGCGCCCGCCCGCCGCCCGCCCTCCCGCTTCCGGCGGCGGCGGCGCGGGGGCTGCTGGGAAACGTAGTCCCGCCCGAGGGGCCGCTCCCCGTGTCCCGGCCGGCCGGCAGCCGCGCCCGGGGGAGCGGGCGTGCCTGAGGGATAGAGCGGCAAAACGCCTCCGTTGGGTTGGGTTGGTTTGGTTTTTGGTTTTGAGAGAGAACCGACCTCACCCTCGCGTCCCCCGACCGGCAGCGAGGAGGACTCCTCCAAGCCTAGAGCGGCGGCCGCTCTAGAGCAGCTGCACTCGGTGGTGCCGCGCGGGGCTTCCGGGCCGGGCCGGGCCGGGCATGGCGGCGGCGGGGGAGCAGCCCTGCTGCCCCTCGGGGGGCCGGGAGGAGCCCTGCTGCCCCTCGGGGAGCCCCTCGGAGCCCTTCAGCCCTTCGGCGCTGGGCACCCGGGAGCAGTGAGTGGCGGCGGGGCCCGCGGGACGCTGGGCAGACCCAGAACCTCTCGTCTCTTCACCCTCAGCCTTCCCTCTCCCGGCATCTCCTGTCGGGATAAGGTGTTTCCCCAGGATCTCCCGGCTCCGGGCCGCTCAGGGGACATGGGGCGGCACCGCCGCACGCAGACAGCCCTCCCGTCCCTTCCCTTCCCATCCCTTCCTCGCCCTCACGCTTTCACCTGAGTCTTTCCCCAGTGCTAACATCCCTGCCCTTCCCCCTCCAGCTGGGATGCTGCGTATGGAAGAGAACTGCAGGCTTTCCAAGATACCGGAGATGCCGGGGAAATCTGGTAAATAAAATGACTCCGGCACCGGAGTGTTGCTCTTATGTCGTTTTTGAAACAAGACCTTGCCAAACGCGGGGGGGGTGGGTTACTGAGCGGCTCTGGATGTTGGCAGAACGGTGGGAAGTGGGAATCTTGCAGCCACCAGTGCCTCTCTGGCCCGGTTTTGCCATCCAGACTTCCAATCTGTGTTTGGAAAACTGTCACGGCATGGAAAGGGAGCAGGTAGTTTTCATGTAAGTCACTAATAGATGTGTGTTTTGTCCCTGGTTTAACTAGGCAAGCTAACAGTGCTGCCTGCTTCTTTAACACGCAGAGGGTTTCCCCTCCCAGATCTGGTGTTTTGGGGAATTTTAAGGCCGTGTGATTCATTTCAACTGAAAGCAAACATGAAATCTGAGCTATGGCAGGTGTTGCCCAGCTGCTTCAGTAGGAGGCACTTTGCAGAAGCAGAAGAGAGGGTGTGATGACATAAATTTGCTGCCTTGATTGCCTGAGCCCTTGTTTTCCATAGGTTTGGAGAAGAAAGCATGGCTCGTGTTATCAGATGGCTGGGAAAACAGAAGGTGCCCCTGGACAGTTCTGTGCTGGACATTGGAACTGGGAACGGTGTTTTACTGGTTGAATTGGTTGGTACATGGCAAACTTTGTGGGGTTTGGTACAGGATCCATGGTACATGGCAAACTTTGTGGGGTTTGGTACAGGATCCTTGCAGCAGTTAGCAGTTCTCACCAGTGGCAACAGTAACCATTTGAAAGTGACTTCCGAAATTACACAGTTTATGGCTTTTAAGTAATTCAGGACCTCACTTGCTTAGTGGAGGTAGAAGAAATGGTTTTGTGTCAGTTGCCAGGCTTTGGAAATCAAGTCAGGGTTCTTTTGGCAAGCACCTCAGGTGCTGCAGAACGGTTCTGCCACTTGGTAAGGTGATAGGAATGGCAAGACTGGACAAGGCAATCAGACTTCAGACCTGGAGGGCATTGGGGGGCACCTCAGCAAAGGGAGCTGCTGAGGGAATGTAGTGGAACAGCACCTCAAGGGGAGGAGGTGCCATGGAGTACAGCTGAGTGGGGGATGCTGGGCACTGACACACCACCAGCCAGTAAACAGGAGCATAGTAAGGAAGTTACTCTGAAATGCAGCTGAGACAGTGTCAGCTGCAGCAGGGAGTGCTGCACAACAGGAGGTGGAATCGCTGGCTGAAAAGCAGGTTAAGAAATGAAGTGAGAACAAGCAAGGCTGCTGTACCCTGTGGAAAACGGCTCCACTAGAACGTGCTGCCACGGGTCTTCTCCATGCACACTGCAGGGATCTGCCCATCCGTGAGCTCCAAGAGAAATGTGGCTGGAGGTTCCTCTCTCCTTTCTGCTTTGAGGATCTCGGATGCAGAAATGCGACCTCTTGCTGTTTTGAGATGTGCAGTAGACCATGGTCCTACCCCTGCTGACTGCAGGAATTTGGTAGGCTGCACCAGTGACCTCATTCTTCTGCCATCCAAAAATTCCAGCTCCTCTAAGGAAATGTTGCAGCCACATGGAGCCCTGACCTTCTCTTTGTTTTTCCCTGAGCATCGTGGGAGCCAACAGTGGTTGAAGATCATCTCTGAAGTGCAGGGAATTCACCACCCAGGTGCAGGGCATTCACCACCCAAGTGCAGGTGTCTACCTGGCAGCACCAGAGACCCCACGATGGTGCAGTGCTGATGACATTGCAAACTCCCTTCTGCTGTTTAAGCTGCTTTGTCAAGAAGCAGCAGCAGAGTGCTTATAAATGCCACCTTCAGGACAGGAGTCCAGTTGCAGGATGCATCAAGGTCACATTTGGCACTTGAGTGAACCATCCTGTCCATACCTAGTCAGGCCATACAGGTTTAGCAGCTTCAGGGTTGTTTATCCTTAAACTTCCCTTCTGTGCCCTGGAGATGGTAGGAGTGAATGGGAACTCCCTGAAGTGACTCAAGCTCTTCCTTTCCAAACAGAGGAGCTGTTCTGGGAGCTGCTCTTCCACCCCCAACTCTTCAGCTCAGGCATCTCAGGAAGCTTGGCTTGCTCTGGGGAGGGACGTGGGCAGGAGGCTGAGCAAATACACTGTTCCTCACCAAAGGCAAACAACACCCTCTTTGTGTTTAGCTGCAATTAGCCCCCCAGTTAAGAACAGCTGCCTAGCACCCAGCTCACAAGGGCTGAGGAAGGGCTGTTTTTAAAAATTCCTCCTAGTTTTCCTCACTGTTGAGGTGCTTTTGGAAGGAGTAGCTCTGCAGCTGGTTGCTTAATGCTAGTTAAAGCCTGTGCATTGTTCAAAACCAAACCCAACCCGAGCCTCCTCCCTCTCTCTGCTGTTGCTGCCTGCAAGATCCCAGCTCTTCCTGGTAGCTTTGGATCCAGCCAGACCAACTGACAGACTCAGATACTCAAATCTGGTCCCTTCAGCTTCTACCTCAATCAAATGTGTCACTGCTCCCCTCCCTCCTGCCCAGCTCCAGGTGGTGCAAGGTGCCCCCCTTCTTGGAAAAAGGGTTGCTAGGATCTCCCTGCCTGACTTCCCTGAACTGGCTTTTAGTTACCTACTTGCAAAGTGAGATTAACAGAAAGTCTTTCCTAGGTGGTGCATAACCTGCCTGAAGATTGCTGATGCAAAGACCTGGTAGCATGGAAGTAATTGCATTCAAATAAATGTTAGTAGGAATAGTTAGAAAAATGTAAGGCTCTGCAGTGGATTTCAGAATTAATAAACTGCATTACATGTTTTGGCTCTTCCAGTTTGGGTTAGAAACCAAATAATTGCTCAATCTCAAATGTTATGTAACTGTCAGTGAGCTTTTCTTCTTATTTTGAAGCATCTGGCATTGGCACATGTTCCCATCACTGAAAATCCCTGGTTTCTAGGTTACTTTTGGTGCAGATAAGAGAGCCTCTTCCCCTCCAGGGTATTACTTTTCACAGTTCTGCTCCGTTTTTCATTTCTTGACATAAACTGGCTCTCAGTCAACAGTTCTCCTGATGAGGTAGTAGGCATAATGGAGTTATTTCAGCTCATTCCCCCAGCTATTTAGGCTCTTGTAATGGTAACAGGAATAAAAATGAATAAAAGGGTAGGGTTGTGGGTTTTTTTTCTGTCATTAAGAGGAAGAGAGGATTATAAACAAGGAGTACTCTTGTTGGATAACAAAATTGCTAGCACACTGATTAAGATTCTCTGCTTCTGTCTAGGCAAAGTCTGGCTACACTAATCTCACTGGGATCGATTACTGTCCCTCTGCAATACAACTTTCAGAAAAAGTAAGGGACAAAGAAGGGTTGTCTAACATTAAATTAAAGGTAAGTTTTAAGAGAAACTTCCCCGAGGAAATAGAAACCAATTGAACCCAAGATTAAATGACCTAAATGCTACTCAGATGTACTCAATGTACAACATCAATCATGTCTTTTGACATTCATTTGTCAGAGAAGTCTCACCCAAATAAATCTATTCACAAGAAGATTTTTGGTCTATTTTTTTTTTTTTTTCTGTTTGTAACAGTCATTAGGGCTAAAAAGATTAAAGATTTTCTTGCTTTTAGCAAGGAGCAGAACAGTGGTTTGCCACTTGGCAAGCTCTGTATTTTTGCTGCCACATTCTCAATTTCAGATTTGAGATAGAGGATGGAATCCTCAAGTGAGAAAATCCCTACCAGTAGCTGCGCAGCTGGAAATCTGAGAGGGAGCAGGGGCTGGGACCAGATGACCTCCAGAGATCCCTTCCAAACTCAACCATCCTGTGCTTCTGTGACTGCCTTTCACTCTGAGTGCTCACTCTGCTACCCTGTGTTCCCCTCCAGCTCCCTGCCTGTGTGATGTCTCTGTTCTGTCAGTTGTCATCTCCTAGTGGCAGGCACTGTCTGTTCTCTGTACAGAGCCTTGCAAGCAGAATCTAGGAAACCAGGGATCAAAGAACAAATAAAGAATGAATTTCAAGTAGGTTAGTTTGAACTTTAGATGGACAGGTAGATATATGGGCCTTGCAGCAAGTGTACTACATGGAGAAGAAAGAAGGTGACATGTAAGAGTGAAAAGCCCATGAGTTACCTGTTCCTAAGCACACCTGTTGTCAGGTTTGAGGCTTTTTATTTTAAAGTTTGCATTAAAGATTCAGGAGCTCCTGAGCAGAAGATTGTTTTCACAATTGCAGACTTCTGGTTTAGGTAGAAGACTTCCTGGCTCCATCAGCTGAGCTGTCAGGATTTGAGATTTGCATTGACAAGGGGACTTTTGATGCCATAAGCCTTAATCCAGATAACGCTGTGGGAAAGAGGAAGCAGTACCTGAGATCCCTCTGCAGTGTCTTGAAACCAGAGGGATTTTTCCTCATAACATCTTGCAACTGGACCAAGGAGGAGCTGCTGAACGAGTTCAGGGAAGGTAAGGAGTTGGACAGAACCACTGGCCAACTTATGGGGTTTTTTAAGGGTGTGATGAGTAAATGTTAATGTTTGTGTTAGGATATTGACTCTCTCAGATCAGAATTGGACAGGGTGAAGAGGGTAATAAATGCTTCAGCCTGTCTCCCCTCTGTTTTCCTCAGGAGTTGCAGCTTCTGTGTTTGGCCAACATGCCAAGGGACAGATTTTGTTACACTCTACAGGATGAGGATTTCAGTCTAGTTAGAGTAGGAAAGGAGGGGGCTCTATCTCCAGGTGATACTTTTTCTCTTCTGGCCCTTTATTGCCAGATCCTGCTCACCCATCTGCTTTAAAAAGAGGGGTAACATTGTTACTCAGGTTTGGGGGAACTGGCAAGTCTGTGACCATGACCTTTTATGTCACCTCAGCAACCTTTCTGATCCACTGGAAAGGGTGGTTTTTACAAGCTCATGCCTGAGGCTTGAAACTTCAGTGTGGATCTAAACCAACAATCCCTTCTGGGGAACTAAAATTACTGGCAAGTTTTCATCTTTTTTGCCATTAATTGGTGTGAGTCAGCCAGCTAAGATTTTTATTGTCCATGGAAAGATTTCAGCTGTATAAAGCAGTGGTGCAGTGTAACAACACCAGTCCTATAAATGTAGAGAGTAACTGACTTGCAGGTTTTCCAGACGAATAAAGGATGATTTGCAAGGAGTTATCCAAGAGGAGAATAAAAATTACTTCCTTCTAATACAAACATTTTAATTTCTGTCTGGCAGGATTTGAAATTCTGGAGGAGCTGCCAACACCCAAGTTTTGCTTTGGAGGAAGAACTGGAAACAGTGTAACAGCATTGGTTTTCCAAAGGAAAAAAGGGAGGCAATCCATCTTGGACAAATTAGATTAGTTGAGAAAAAAAAGTCTGAACTTTAAACCTGACAGAAAACCTCAGACACGTGTGTAAATAACTGCTATTTGAGTACACAGTAATACACTGTGTATGGAACTCTAAGGGACTATAAAACATTGCCCTAGAAACATTTCAGCTCTGCATAACTTGCCTATAAATTTTGCCCTTGCTACAACCTCACTTGTTTTAGGGAAAATGCAAGTTTGTAAGTGAGGGAGAAATAAGGCAATCTCAATATGGAGACTGGTATAACTGAATGATAGTTGTGTTTGGAACACAAAGATTACCTGGTGTTTAATTCCTGTATTGGCAACCAGTGAGCAGTAAAGGTATTCTGCAAAGCAAAAAACATCTCATGTCTCTGTTTTGTGGTGTCATAGGGAACAAGTTTTGCAATTTAAGTGCTGGGTTTTTTTCTTAGTTGACCATGAATGTAGCTGTTAAGGAGGGAATGAATATAAAAGCCATAGCACTTGCAAAAAAAGGACCAGTTAGTGCTTTAAATTCACATTTTCAGAGCTTCTCAGACTCAGCATGGTTCTGTCTCCACGGAAATACCTCAGGTGTTTTCCCACGGAGGAAGGCTGTTGGGTGCTTTTGAA
Source organism: Apus apus (assembly GCF_020740795.1). NCBI lineage: Eukaryota > Metazoa > Chordata > Aves > Apodiformes > Apodidae > Apus > Apus apus. The sequence continues at coordinate 3,751,528 of NC_067285.1, forward strand.
AATTCCTCTTGCCTGAAGATGTTCCTGCTTTAGCAGTTATTTTCACTTATAAATATATAAAAGTGTGAAGTCAGAGTCTCTCTAGCACGTGACATATGCCTCCATCATTAATTTGCTATATAGTAATGTCTGAAGTGTCACCAATGACTGTGTTTTCCAGTCAATGTCTCAGGACAGATTTGAGCTGCATAAATCCAAAACAACCCAATGCACAACTGTCCATTCCTTTTTCCTTTGAAAAAAAATAAACTTCTGCGTGTGATCCTTTTTCTTGATTTCTTTGCCTTTATTTTATGGTTTTATGTTTTCACCATACTACTGTTGTTTGAAAGGTAGGAAATGGAGATTTCTTTGTGCCTTGACAAACACCTTTGCAGGTGACAATAAAACTTGTTCTTTCAAACATCAGGGAGGCCCTGTTAGGCAATCGGGTTTTGTCTCAGGCAAGGTCATGTTTGCTTCTCAGAGGATCACTTCTCCTAATTTCTAGGCTTCTCCTTGCTCCTGGGCTTCAGAAGATCTCTAAGGGTCAAGAAATACTTCTAGTCCTTCCCCAAGACAGGAAGTAAGGGATTATGTGCAGTGGTGAATCCTCCCTCTGCCATCCTACTGGTGATGTCTTCATGGTAGGGATCCTGAATTCTACTTCTTTTTGCTAAATGGGATATACTGGTTTCACTGGGAGCGTGGTCTGCCAGCAGTGGTGAGAGAGTTTAGTCCTTCCTTGCACACTGGGTCAGGCTTGGGCTCCTAACTTCAGTGCCACCACCAAGGTCTTGTTCTCATCTGGGTAACTCTTGTAGCACGATGGACTGGACCTGCCCATCAGGCAACAGGAGTGCTAGGAAATAGCAGTGGTGATTCAGACAGAGGGGTTTTCTGATGGAGGAGCAGCACAAAGGATTCAAAGCACACTGCTGACAGCAGCCCCAGAAAAAGACTATGATATTTGTGTAGCCAAATTGGCATCAGGTAGAGTTAATACAAGCAAATCTTAACTGGCAAGTGCTCTGGCAGGATGTGTTGAGGGCATCTGTTTTATTCCCATCTGTGATTTTTTGCAAACAAAGGCGTGATATGTATTTAATCATGGAATGAAAATAAAGTCGTGGCCATCACAGATTTTCTTTTCATCAATTAGGAGGAATTTAACTATAGGTTCACACTCCATAAGGGATGTAAGGCTCGGAGCAAATATAGGATTGATTATTATTAGATTTTTTTAGGTTTTCTAGGTAATATTTTTGTATCATTTCTAAAGCTAAAAATAAGCTTCTTGAAATGGTTACACACGAATTTTTAGCATCATCATCATGTGTGTCATGCAAGTTGCATCATCAACCACTTTCAATTAGGATTTTTAACAAGGCATTTGGAAACTGATAGTAATTCACAGTTTTCTCTTGCTGTCATGTTGCTGTTTCTCAAATGTTCTGGACATTTGAAATGGCTATTTTATTTATTTTTATTTTTTAATTTTCGTTTCTGTTTTCTTTTTTATTTCCTCCCATATAAGTAAATTTTCTACCAGAGTTCTGTAGTGGTGGGGAGGGACTAAGAACCAACCTCCCCTTCCAGCCTACCTCATTATTTGCCCAAGGTCATGGATTATTGAGGGTTTTCACTCCAAGCATTTCCCTGCTACTTCTGGCCCTATTTGTAGCTCCACAGGCAGCCAGCCTTCAGAGATGTGGTTCCTCTGCTTCACCTTGGCATGAAGGGTTCCAGTCACCACTAAAAGATCACAGGCCTATTATTAGGAGCCTTTAATGCTGGTTGTCTGAAGGAGTTTGGGACAGGAATGTGTTTTTCCCATGGACAAAGGTCTGGGCTGTGTCCATAGGCAGTCGTCTTCATGTCTCTGTGTTGTTCTGGGGAAGAATTCCTGTGCCCAGCTGCTTCTCAGGTCCATGTGAAGGTTTTCTAGTAACATGCTCAAGAAAGCTGAAAAGACCAAGCCTGCTGATAGGTGCCTGTACAGGGAGGATGGGTTGGGAGTGGAAAAATGGAGTGGCCCTCACATATAGAAAGGTTTGGATTCCTAAATTTGTCATGGCCCCTCTTTAGTCTAAACAAGCACACAAGCTGTTGCTTGAAACTAAGGATTTCTGCATCTGATCTGCAGTTTGCATGTTCTTTCACAGGACCCAGCACTTGTAGGTGTCACTGGAGAGTAGAAAAATCCTTGTAAAATATGTTTTAGGAGATTTATTTTCAGGTAATATCAACCCAAAGCTTACTGTTTAAAATCTGCGCTGTTGAAAACTTGGCATTTTATGAATCATGGAGTCTAGGTAGCAGCTCTGATACTGACTTGAGCAAGGGCTTTTTTCTGACTAGCAGGATTTGGAAATGGCATGTCAAAGAATGTCCTTGATTTGAGGCAGCTCATCTTGCTAGATGGTTCTTCATGAAGGTATGATCCCTAAATGTTGTTCCTTCTTCTTTTAAAAAAAGAGGCAGAGAGATAAAGAGTGAATTAGGAGGAACACAAGTAAGGTGTGCAATTAACAGTGCTGTGAGAGGACTGCCCCACACCTTCAGTGTAATAATAGGGTGTTCCAAAGAGGATACTAATATGGAAGCTGTGCCTGTAGTACAGGGTTTGCTGTAAAGACCCAGAGTGCTGGGCTGATGTCCTTGGAGGGCCTGCATTATCCTTGTCTTTTAAGCAATAAAGAAGATTCTTCTCTGAGGGAATGTGTCCATGGCTAAAGTGGAGATGTTCTCTCATAACATTTGCATCCAGATTATTCCAGTTCTGCACAGGCTTCTGGTGCTGGCCATGAGTCTGTGGGGCTGAAGTGTCTTAAGGCCTGAATGGGCAGATTGATGACCTGAAACCCTCACTTGGAACCCCTGGGCTATGTGTCCAGGTGTTGAAGGTGAAGCCACGTGTGCAAGCTAGATAGGTAACTGTGAAGATACAAAGCTGGGCTGACACTGATTCTGGCAGCTTTGGAGTTATTTTTATGTGAGGATGAGTTCTTGAATAGCTCTCCTGGTACATGAGGCACAGCAAGCTTTTTCTTCATTGCTGACACTGGCTTCCGTGTATTTCCACATTCTAGGAATGCACTGGCAGCACTGCAGTCATTGTAAGGAAAATCTGCCTATATATACTCTGCGATGTCCATTCTGCTCTGTTCCAGGGTGCCTGGTAAAAGGCTGCCAACATGGATGTTATTCCATACCAGACAGAATCTTGAAGTATGGTATTTAGCAACACACAGCAACATTTTCAGTCTTTTGGCTCTTGGATCCCTTTCCAAATCTTGGCATGTTGAAAGGTAAAGAACACGACTTGCTACAACAATAACTGCTGTGTTCTATAGGCCCTCTAAGCATTTTAACATATTGAATTGTCTCCTGTAAAATAGGTGGAGAGCACACAGGAAATCAAGGAGCTGGGGTTTTTTTCATGGCTGTAAAGAGACCTGCCTCTCCATTCCCATTGCTCCCTGCCTTTCCTGGGGTGGGAGGAGAGGAGGGCTGCACTGCCTGGTGTTACCTGCCCTTGGGTGGGTGGGTGGTATGGACAGCTCTGTCATGTCCTTGGCTGGAAGGATGTTGAGCATGACCTAACCCTTGTGGGTAGCAGCTGAACTGAGGAACAATTAGTGGACACCTAGGGCTTCCAGTGAGAGGGGATGAGGTGTTATAGCCTCAAGACAAAGGAGGAAAAGAAACACTGGTGTGTTTTATTTGATACAAATAAGGTAAAAGCCAACCTGTGGCTTAATTTCCATTTGTTAGGTAACAGTATAGCTTGAAATGAGCCCATTCCTAGGTTACTGGGAATTAAACTGAGTGCTGTCAGACAAACAAATGATGTAGCTGCAAAGTAGCATATAAATTCTGGATAATCACAAGTGCATAAGCTAATGCTGGAAAGCCAGAGCTAATAAACACTAGTGAGAGAACAGAAATGAACCTCAGTACAGTCACTCCCTTGGCCAAGTATTCATGGACTGCGTCACATGTCAAGCAGAGATGGGAAGAATGTACATTTATTGAGTGATTTAAAATGTTGATAGGGCTGTGAACTGAAACCTCTCATTAGCAGCACAGAGATGTGCACAGGCAGTGTGATAAACCTGCACCCTACCTGAAACATCGACCAAGAAAGGGCAAGCTGAAGGTTCATCAGTTTGGTTTTCTCTGCTGCTTCACCAAAACAGAGAATTGGTGTTTCAAGGGAAGGATCTGGGCTCTTTCACCCTGATTTGCAGTAGCAATTAGCTTCACTGACTGCTGCCCTACCCTAGGGCACCTGAACTCCATGGGTGCTCATCCACAGGGTGCTGCTCATGGGCATGCCCACAGCTGCCTCTGTTTTTGTGAATGATGGACAAGTAACTCCTAGCTCACCTGAAGCCCATTCAGATGCAAACCTGGCTGACAAGGTGATTAGCCTGTTCAAGTGAGAGGAGGGTTCACATGCGCGTGTCATGGTCTATTTATTTTATCTGTCACCTGTTTTCATGGTACCTCCTCTGGGACAGCCTGTAGCTCAGCAACCATGGCAGGCAGGGAGTGAAGCAAGGAGCTGAAATCTGCAGCAAGTAACCTGTGAAATAAAAGAAGGATTTTTCAGGCTTGGTACGTCTGCTTACATGTGGAATTTCTTCTTTATTACATTAAATACTGGCCAGTGGTCTTCTTCAACATTGATTTGGTACCTTGGCCAGAGGTGAGTGGGGCAGGACACCCGAAGCACTGCTGGGTCACAGAGCTGAGGCCTCCCTGTTTCCTTGGCATGCACGTGCCCTGGCTCATCCCCACCTGCCACCCCCAGCAGCGTGCCCGCTGGAGGAAGTTTAGATGCTGAAGCCTCAGACTCACTGCTGATGACACCTGTGTTGTCTGCCTGCGTATGTTCAAAATGTAGCCTCGATTTTTCTACTGACTTCTGTGTCTCCCCTTCAGCCGCCGTGCAGCTCCCTTGCTTGCTAACTATGCTTTGCTCTCGGAAGGAGCCGACGTGCCGGGCACGGTTCAGCTCAGATGGACTGAACACGTTATTGTGAGAGCAGATGGCTTCTAGAGGCCATCTCCTGCAGAACCACAGGATGGTTTTGCTTGGAAAAGACATCTCAGAGCAGCAGGTTAACCCAGCCCTGCACTGCCCCATGTCCCTCAGCACCATCTCCAGGGCTTGGAAACCCCTCCAGCGATGGGGACTCCCCCCCCCCCCCCTTTCCCTGGGCAGCCTGGGCCTGGCAACCGTTTATGTGAAGAAATTATTCCCAATATCCAGTCTAAACTTTCTCTGGCACAACTTGAGGCCGGTTCCTCTGGTCCAGTCCCTTGTTCCTGGGGAGCAGAGCCCGACCCCCCCGGCTCCAGCCTCCCCTCAGGCAGCTGCAGAGCCCTCAGGCCTCCCCTCACCTCCTCCTCCTCTCCAGGCTGGACACCCCCAGCTCCCTCAGCTGCTCCTCCTCACACTTGCGCTCCAGCCCCTTCCCCAGCTGCGCTGCCCTCCCTCCTCCGGGCACTTCTCGGCTACAAAAGCCGAGCGCAGGGCCGGCTCTGGCGGCCGGGCCCGCCCGTCCCGCCGGCGGAGCCACCAGGCGTCACCCTCGGCCCGGGGACGGGCCCGGCCGGCCCGCCCCGCCGCAGGCTCTGGGAGGGTTTTCCCTCCTCCTCCTCGCCCTTCCCGGGCCATGCCGCACCTTTGGGGATGCCCGCTCAGGCCCTGGCGACTCTTCCCTCACCTCAGCCCGGCCGCGCGGGTCCCTCCCGCCGCGGGTGCGGGGGGTTCCGCAGGTGCGGGCCGGGCCCGGCCCGGCCTCGGCCGGCCCCGCTCAGGAAGTGACAAGCGCATTTCCTCCTCCTCCTTCCTTCCTTCCCTCCCTCTCTCCCTCCTTCCTTCCCTCCGCCCGCCCCGCCCGCGGCACGGCGGCGGCAGGAGGCGGAGGCAGCGCGGCCGGGAGCGGAGCCCCCAGAGCCGGCCCGGCCCGGGCCGCGCCGCCGCCACCACGGTAAGAGCGCGGGGGGGGGGGGGGATGGCGGCCGGTCCTGCCCTGCCCTGCCCTGCCCGGGGGGACAGCAGGAGGGCACTGGTGTGTGACACCCCCCCAGTCACAGGTTGGCAGCCCCCCCAAAGCGAAGGCTGGCACACAGCAGCCCACCCCCCCCCCCCCGAAGGCTGGCATCCCCCCCACCCCGGAAAGCCGGCATCCTTCCTCCCCTCCACCCGCCCCGAAGGCTGGCACCTCGCTTCTGCGCATCCATCCCCCGGCGGCTTCTCTCCGCCCCGGGATGCCCTGAGGTCAGCGGTGCCCGGGATGGGGAATGCCCGGCCCGGGAAGGTGAGCGGTGCCAGGGCTGGGGAATGCCCGGCCCGGGAAGGTGAGCGGTGCCCGGGATGGGGAATGCCCGGCCCGGCAGCGGTTCGGCCGCCGAGGAGCCGCTTCCCGAGGCAGCCAGGTGCAGCTGGGAGGGCTCCTGGCGTGTTCCCGGGACAGGGTTGCGTTGCGGGGATGCTGAGCGCTTGTGCCAGGACAACAAGACCCGCTTCAGGATGGATTCGGGTCGCCCGGCCAGGCTGCCGGGGTTTAGGTCGCCTCGCCAAAGTTTAGCGTGTGGAGAGCAAGCGTTGCTCCCCTCCTCGGATTACCCTGCCTTTGCCTCTCTAATTTCTTCCTCCAAACGGATCAACACGTGCTTTCCTCCCTCCGGGCTGAGAGTGCTGTTTAATGGGCTGAAACTTGGATCTTGGTGAGCGCGGCACAGATCTCCCCAGGTTTCGGGGGCTGATGCGGGGGGGGGCTGCAGCCCTGGGGGAGCAGGGGATGTGGTTGAGCATCCTGCAGAGATGCTCCCCAGCCCGTCCAGGACCTTTGCACGTCCTTCCCAAGGTGCCCTGCCACGGTTTTCGTGCCAGGCGTGTGCGAGGTTGCTCAGTGGGGAGGGAGGGGTGCGAGGCTGGGCCCCCGGGGGGGGTCTCCAAGTCCCAGAGGCTGAGAGCTGGCAGCAGCTGGCTGTGCAAAGTGCCCTGGCAGCAGGGAAAGTCTGTGAGCCTTGTTCCTCTGCTCACTGACATCAGGTTGTTCAAATTACACGGTACGTGAAGGTTTCAGGTATAGATGTAGGCAAAGATTTCAGGAGTCAAGGTTTTCTCCTCGGTGACTTTTAAGATCTCCTTGACTGGAGTGAGAGGGTTGGGTGCCTGTTGCTGGGTCGTGCAGCCTCCAGAGAGGCTGGTGTACCTTGGCAGCACACCCTTAGGAAATCCTCTGGAGTCAAAAAGTAAGCATAATTTGTTATGAAATGGGCTGATAGACCAAACTTCAGCTTGCGATTGAAACCAGATGTGCATATTTTCCTTTTGAGTCCTCAAACGGTAATAAAAGACTTATTTTCGACGGATTAAACGCTACTTGCAAATTGCAGAGGTAGCAGGGTCTTGTGGTAGTGCTGTGAGAACACGGAGGGGCTGTGGGGGGGTCTTTTGCCCATCTCTCACCAGTGTCGGGTGTCTCCCAGGGCAGGGGGCTGCTGCTGAATTCCCTCTGATCACAAAGATTCCCTTGGCCGGTCTCTGATGCAGGCAGAAATATTTACCAGGGCTTGGCTGAGAGCTGGAAAAAGTAATAAAGAAACCTCAAAACAATGTATATAATGTTTCTAGAGAAAATATTTGGGGCGGGTCGTGAAACAGATTAATTAGAGTGGTGGTAAAAAAACCTGAATTTCAGAGTGGTTTGCTCTGTCCTTACCTGCTGTGGCTCCCTGCAGGTTTGAAGACAGCTTCTGATTTATTTCTTTGGTTTTGAAAGTCCTCTGGAGCCTGAGGATGCTTCTGGTGGTGGGTGTGTTACACCTGGCTCAGGGGTGCAGGATTTAGGGCTGTTCCCCCTGTGCTGGAGGCACTTTTCCTAGAGAAGGACACAGCCTCCTCGCTTTCAAAAGTGGGAGGAAAAACCCAACCAGAAAAACCCAACCAAAACAGCAGTGCCATGGAATTGTTTCCTCCTCTCCACTTCAAAGGAGGGAAAGACACCCCACTGAGCACGGCCACGCGTGCCAGTGGTTTAGCAGCTGAATCCCTGGATCTAGACTTTCTCACTTCCAGGTTAAACCCAGAGGAGGGAGGGAAACTTTTGCAAGTTCCAGCTCTGCACAGGGCCAAGATCTCCAAGAACCGCCACAGTCAGAGAAAGCAGATGGGCCTTCGGGAGGAAGATCAGTAAGAGCTCAGGCTGTCAGATCCAGAACTTTGCATGGAAAATCAGGGCAAATCGATTCAGTAGTTAATTGATTTCTGTGGATGGGATCCAGGTTCTTCTATATGGAGATCAAGCAGGCTGTGGGACAGAGCCAGCACCGGTGTAGGCTAATTTTTAGTTATGGATACCTGTAGAAATAAATACATGTGCAAAAATATGCACGCATGCAAATAGCTAAACAATATGAATTCCCAAATCCACTTTGATTATATGTAATTAATATTATTTTTTTTTGGTATCAAAGGCTTGCTTCACTTTCAGCAAAGGTATAGGTAGAAAGAGACATACAAGTTTTTGCTGAAGCATCTGTATTTTCGTGCAGGACTGTCTCCTGAGGGAGATGAGGTTTATCAAATTTGTCCATTTTATTATTTCTGGTTGACTTCTGATTTTTCAAATGACCGCTCTGTGGTTTGAGGCTGTTCTTCCTTTTTTCTTTCTTCTTTCTTTCTTGTGGTGTTTTGTACAGGTTTTTTTTCTCGATGTCCATCGGGCTGGAGAGTTTGTGCTTCCTTTGTAAAATGCCAGATAGAATAGAGGACACCCCAGGTTGAAGGGGCTGATTTTGGTTTTGTTCCCTTTCCCCTTCAGTATCATAGGGTTTGTAGAATGATTTTGCTGGGAAACAGTCCTAATGAACGTTCATCTGTAGCAGAGCAGACTTTGGACTAACGGGCTGGGCAGGGCGAGGTGCCAGAGATGCTCAAAGCTCTTTAGAGAGCTCAGCCTGGAGGGGTCGGCTCTGCTTCCCACATCCCAGGGGAGGGAGAGGAAAGCAGAGCCTTTCCATCAGGTCTGCCCTCATCAAAACTAGGGTTGCAACAGTTGAGAATACCTCCAGAAAGACAAGCCCATGTTTTATTCCCTGGCTATGGGGGACCAGGCCAGGAGGAGCCCAGGAGGTTGCTCCTCTGTAGCTCCTCAAGCAAACTCTCTTTGTAGCTGACTTTTTTTGTTTGTTTGCTCCTTTCTCTCCCAAAATGGGGAGGAGGAAGAGGAAGCAAGCCTGCTGACTCGGGGAAACAGCACAAAAAAAAAAAATAGAAGTCTGATGGGGGCTGTGACTCCTGGAGGTCTCACGTGGCTGGTCCGAGGTACGAAGAGAGGTCCCCTTGGCAGCCTCCCCCAGCATGCTGCTTTGCAGGGGTCCCTGCAGGGCTGTGCAAAAATATCACCAAAACAACAGCTCCTCCAGCACATCTGCTCCCCAGAGAGCTAAATATAAACTAACTGGGTGAAGAGAAGGGAATTTTCCACCATGCTCCTTGCCTGGGATCCTGCCACGTTGCTCCCCCCAGAGAACCCAATCCCGCTCTCCAGCGTGGCACAGTACGAGTGCCACCACTCTCTTTGGGGATGACACCTTCCCTAAGTTCCTCAAAAGCAGTTGAGACCTGAGCCCTGGAGTTCTGGTTGTGCTCTCAAGTATCCCCACGAGCAGCAGCCGTGTTACAATTATGAAAAAGGACTTTTCCAAGGTCACACTACGCGTCGGCAGTGGCAGCCCTGCTCCTTGCAACCCAGCTATTTGCTTAGAGCAGCAATGCAGAACGTGGCTCTGGTACAGTGAACTGGAGAGCAGATCCTTGGGCTGGTTTGTTTTTCCAGACTTTTACGAGCCGGCTGGCTTTAGAGTGACAGAAATTCCCAGGCAAGAGCTTATTCCTGAAGCCCTGCCAAGGTGGTGCGAGTTCTGATAGTACAGGCTGTAGATGCATGAGCCTTTAGCCATTAACAGGTGAAGTGGGTATAGAAAATTAGAAAGTGTCATCAGGCAATTAATTTACAGCCAGAATTTCTTCTGGCTTCAGGTGACTGATCCATGAGAAATGAAGCCTATGGCATTGGATAGGTTAGGTATGTAAAATATTGCATCTTATGCATCTAACATATGCTATGGAAGATAAATGAGATCTGATATGTTAGAAGTTTTTGTTGAAATGCACAGAAGGAGGGAACTGCTTTGGACTGACCTGGAGGAGCCTCAAAGCCTGCACGAATTGTGGCTGCTCCAGGCAAGTTTGGCTCCGTAATTGCCGTATTTGGGTAATATTTTAAGAACTGGTTGAGTGAGTGCAAAAAAATCTGTTCTGGCGCATTGAGTTTCTATACTTCCCCCCCCAAAAAAAAAAATAATAATAAAAAAAATTGCCCATGGGAGACTTGGTCATGGTTTTTGCTTTTAGAGGATTAAATACAGCAGCATCATCGGTGTCACCCCTCTGAAGTCCATCCGAAGCATCCCTTGGGCTATATCATTCCCTCTCTTGGTGGATCCTGGCCATAGCTTTTGCTTTCAGCAGCTGGAGCTCAGGGCTTGTGCTGTGCGGTAGGGAGGGAACCGTAGTGAAAGATGAGTTTAACTTTTGTGGCTCTTTTGTGCTTATATATCGTTAGGTCTCCCAGGGTTTGTAAAAAATGAAATCTGGCAAACTTCAGTCCAGCAGCTGGGAAACCTGCCCTCCCTCTCTCTGCTCAAAGCCAGCCCTTGAAAGGAAAGGCCAAAAAGTCCTTTTGATGGCAGAGGAGAAGCAGGGCTTGGGGGTGATGGAGCAGAATGATGCTGCTGTTGAGGTGCACCAGCAACTTGCTTTGGCCTTAATGGCCAGTATGGACTGGGTGGGGGTTAAGGAGATTCACCCCCCTATCCTGCTCCTGAATCCAGGGTCTCCTCAGAGATGAGTTAAAGTCTATACTTGCATTTAGGAAATTCCTTTTTTGTCCTTGTCTCCACGAAGACTCTTGCAGTGACCTGAGACAAGCCTCCATGCTCCTCTGTCTCAGCTGTCCTAGTTGTGCAACCAATGTCATGGTTCTTCTGCACTTCTGGGAAACATTAGGGAAGGAAAAGGCATTAACATGTCCCTGGTTAGGACAGCCTAGCACCTTGGTTAGGCCGGGTCACGGTAGCAATTGCTTGTTTCAAGTGGTGTGGGAAAGTCACAATAACTCTGGGTTTGGCATTTGTGAGCTTACCTTAATGTTACTGAAAATAGCTTCCTGGTGTGCTGGGTAATAGTTGTGGATGCTATCAAATTACTTCAAATATATCTATTATTAACCCCATTATCACAGGCTTTTTTTGTTCCAGCCATTAAAAATAAGTATTGTATAGTATTTTTGAAAGGACAAGCTTTAATACCATTAAAGGGATGCCAAAAGCTATAATTGTGTGCCAAAGCTGAAGATCCATTACAGTTATGAAGATACAAAAAGCATTAGGAATATCCACGCTTGGTTTTGTAGCCTCTGTTAATTCAGGAAAGGATTATCTCTTTATTGGACTATCAGTTGTGTTATAATTGAAATACGATGTGACGGATGGTGGTACTTGGAGCAAAAGCATCGTGGTTAATGAAGATTTACAGTTGCCAGTAGCTTCATTTAGCAATTATCACCCACATCTTCGGTTGCGTGTGGTTTATGTTGTTGGTAGATGACTTTTCCCATGGAGGTTTTAGGTGAATTGCTAAGTATTTAAACTTCATGAAAAAGAACAATAAATTCCAAGTCTCCAGTGTGATGGAACGTGCTGTTGATGCCCTCCCTGTGCCGGTTGCTTGTGTGCCCTCATGGGTTGAAATGGGTTGGGTTCCTCATGGGTTGTACACCAGGTTGCAAAGGAGCCATGTTAGAGCTAGGTGAAGAGGCTGACCAGTGGAGGGGCTGGTTTGCCACCTCTCCCTCCTTGTCCCTGCACAAGCCACCCTGGGGACACAATTCTCTGAATTAATTCTTGCCAGAGCACATCTTTTTAGAAAAGCCATCCAGTGCAGAGATAAAAACATAGTGAGGATTAAGAACCCACCACATCCATTCACTATGCCCTTAATTTATCACAATTATTGTCCATGCTGTTCAGGGAAAAAATTGCACTTTGCCCTTACTCTGAGTCTGCACAGTCCTGACTTCCTGCAGGTCTGGGTGGTGTTAGACTGCCAGCCCGCTCCCTCTGAAGGACCTGCTCAGCATCTCCTTCCCTCTGGGAAGGAGGCCAGGTTGTTCCTGAGCAGTTACCACCCCATGTTCTCCCAGTCTTGCTCTGTACCTGTGTCTTCAAGTCCCTCAGTTACACTGGGAGTCTTCTCCAGACCTTAATCAGACGTGGCAGATGGCTCCAGATGCCTGTAGTTGTTGTGATGTGCAGAGCACAGAGGCAATACCTCTTCTTCTTGTGGAGAGCTGCGGTTTATCCAGCCCACATGCCTTGGTAATCCACTGCACAGGGGACATGTCCCTACCTTTGAGGTGGGTGTCTTTTAAGCAATTAATTTTTTTTTAAGGCATCTCTTAACATCTCAGTTAAAACCTGTGCTGGTTGCTTTTCCCCGTTTTCTGTTGTCAGACTTGAGTCACTTACACGGCGCTGATTTTCCTGTTTCCTTCCCACTTACTGCCAGAAATACTACATGGCACGAGGTGGAAGTCTGGTTTGTGTGGAAGCCAGTATTGCTGGTTTACGTGCAGGTCTGTTTGAGATGCGTCTCTTCAGCATTTATCCGTAACTGCCATCCACGGCTGTGCACTTTCATCAAGTCTGTTTCACCAGCACTCCCTTGTCTCAGCTCAGAGACACGGAGAGGGGTGAGAGCTCTTTTTCTGGTGGTTTGTTAGTCGTGGTTCCTGACTTCTCTGTCCTTGGACTGAAACCTGAGCCTTGCAGGGCTGTTTTTCTTGGGGCCATCACGTTTACCACGCTGGCTTGTGCCTGACCTCCGGGAGCATCAGCCGTGATGGCTCAGAAGGCTTTTTGGCACCAACTTAAAACAGTTGAAGGTGTAAATTATTTGGAGCTGTTGTTTAAGAGAGAATCTATATTTAGTGCCTGCTGTTTAATATCATCCCAGGTTACTCTTGACAAACATGACCATATCATTTTACTTTTTCCTTGGGACAGCACTGAAGTATATATTGACCATTCCTCCCTTTTAGGCATCATGACTGATGTTCCTGCTGCTCTTTCTGACTCTAGAGTGACACTGTCAGTGGGACTTCTTGTTGTCCTTAATGTCTGTAGAAAATATGTGTCTTGTTTTCTGACAAAGCCTGATTTCTAGCTTGCAGTGTCATGCCTTTTAAGGTGGTGTCATTATTTTAGGGACTTCATAATGATTTACAAGTTCTAGGATTTGTTAGTTCCTTCGCTTATTAGTGTAGGAAGTTGATAAGTGTGTTTCCATGTGGTAAAGGTGGACGTTTTTGCTGCACTCTTTGTACTGGACAATCAATTGTGTTTGTGCACTGACAAAATACCTGGCATTTCCTTCCTGATCACCTGCTGGCAGCTTTGGAGCCAAGGTGGGATGCAGCATTTAGGTCAGTTCTTGGGATGCCATTTCAGGAGTCCATGGTTCACTCAGTACCAGGGCTGACCCTTCTGTCCTTTGGGCTTCCCATTTCCACCACACTGAGGAATCAGTTTCTCCTGATTTTTACCTGCAGGGTGGGAGGAAGAGGGATATACGGACAGTATCCAGACACTGGAGGCTCTTGGGGTGGAAAATGTAGATTTTTCACATTTTCTTTTCCCCCCTTTCACTGCATGTTCACACTATCATAAATGAGCTCGAGGAAGCCTGGGCAGGATGGTGTTTCTGCCAGCTCAAATAAAAGCAGGGGCTGTTTTCATTTCCACTTACTGCTGGATAGGGTTTTATTCCTCTCATGTCTTAGGCTGAAAAGTCCAGGATTTTACTGGTGCCAAGCCATAGTGGGGCTCATCCCGCCCCGCTCCAGCTGCGTGGGAATTGGGCACCTCCAGGGGATGAAGCATCCCAACACCTTGAAAGTTGTTCTCTGTGGGCACTGCTTCTCCATCTGGGTGATTGCCTGGTGGGGTACCTTGCTTTGGGGCAGCTGGAGCTGTACCCCAGGCCTGGGGGGAAATATTTCACTGCCCAGCCCTCAGGGAGCCCCTGATGGAGCCAAACCTGCACGAGGTTTGTGCTTTACGTGCTGCTGACACCTCGCAGGAGCTGAGAGTGTGTTATAGCAACAGATTCTGTATTATTCCAGCCTCACAAGCGTCTCCCTGCGATATTAAAAACACCAGCTGAAAGCCAAGTCCAGACTCTCCATGAATGACTCCGTGGAAATGCTGTCAGGCGCGTTTCGGCGCTGCTTGGCTCTGATTTAGACGAGTAAACACAGTGAGTGGGTGTTTGCTTTGACTCCTTCCTCGCAGCGAAAGACTTCCTTTGAGGGAAGGTGAAGCCTCCAGCACTGTTCCCCACCACAGACTGTTCTGCTCGTGGGTTGAACGTGGGCAAATCCCCAAATATCGGGGATGCCGTGTGCCCAGGGCTCTGCCCCTGGGTGCAGATAACCCCCCCAGAACCTGGCTTCTCCATCTGGACATGGTGTGGTCAGCTGGGACAATGTTGCAGGACGTCCTCGGCTTTTGGAGGCATCTCCCCCAGCTTGTCCCACGCTTTTCAGTTCCGTTCTCCTCAAAACTTCCCAAATTCACCTCCAGGTTTGTGTGTTGGACATAGCCTTGCTGTGCAGCTGGCAGTTGCTGGAGGAGGTAGGTTGGCTGCAGCCCAACCTCTCCTTGCCCCCTCTCCTCCCCACACATTCCCCCATCTCCTCCAGAGCTATCAAAAGCAGCTCCTTGGCAGCCAGTGCACGTAGGAACCGTCTTCTGGTAACAGATTGTTATGTATTTAATGAACCTGAGGAAAACAAGGAACGGGAAGGCTGCAGGGCGACACGAGTTGGCGGTTCAGGCTGCCAAATTCGTGCTAATTCAGACAACTCGCAGATGTTTGGCTCCTCGTTTGTTAAAGAGATTTATCTGAGATGCAGGGCTTGGAAATTTATTCCCAGAGAGGCTGAGGTGGCAGTGTGGGTAAAGGTTTCCCTGCTCCAGAGGATTCCTTCCTTATCTGTGGGGATGCACCGCTGCCATACCTTCCTCTTGCCAGGGCGGTGTTGGTGGCAACGAATGGACAAACAAAGGGGAAGTGTGCCTTTTGGTTGCTAAGAAAATGAATAAAGGCTCTGGGTTTGTCTCTCAGGAGCCAAGGAGCTCTTTGAAAGCTTTTTCTTAGCTGAGGAATGAAGACTCAGAGATTGCCCAAGAGCAGAAGTACTTCAGTCTAATGCAAACAGCGGTCTCGTAGGGTTTGCAGGGGATGGTGGCACATGTGGTGCCCTGTGCAGGCACAGAAACCATCCACTGAAAGCATTTGAAACTCTTTACATGTTGCCTGCCTAGTTCAGGTAGATAATTTCAATTTTTAGAAGGTCCTAAGTGCAGATCTTGCTGGGCTTCATGCAAGGTTCTGCAGTCTTAGAGTATTTATCCATAAAAGTGAAGTGGTAGGAGATGATGTGAAGTCTGGCAATCCCTACATCCATCCAGTATTTCCATACTTTAAATTGAGATACTTCTTCAGAGATATCATCTGCCTCTACTGATTCTCCAGCTCAGCCTCAAAACCAACCAAACAAACAAAAAATAAACCTGATATCCATACCTGTTCAGAGAACAGTGCTGGTGTTCTGCTGGTGCTGGGCAAGCTTTCCTCAACTACACCATGAGGTCTCCCAGATCTTGCTTATGCTTGGTCTGTGTGGTGGTTTTTTGGTGGTCACTGAGCAGAAGGCATTACTGTCAGCGTTGCGGTGCTGAGGTCCCTGTGCAGCTCTAAGACATTCTTCTCACAGAGACCCCAAGGGCTCTGGAGCAGTCAAGGAAGTGTGGGCTGGCCAAGAAGTCCCCCTAACCCTCAGAGCATCACTATTATCTGGCTATAAGTAGGTGGACGCCATGTTAGAGGTCGGTTTAAGATGGTTTTATGGTTTTATTAAGTGGGGTTTAGTATATAAACCCCACTGTGAAATTATTTGTGCTTGAGAAGTGTGTCTGTGAAAATGCCATGGTGGGGCTGTGTTTGCTGTCTCCTTCTGGGACATTTCTGGTTGTGTACAGAGAAAAGAATATTGAGAAGAAACAAGAATTGTGTTTTGTGTCTGTTTACTAGAGCAGCACGCTCTGAGCAGTAATTAAAAGTAAACCTGGACTCTGATGGCTTGTTCAGCATCCCTAGTTGTTGAGATTAAGCAGCCAAAGCAATTCTCAGTTCAGCAATTCCTCAGCTTTTGGGAGCATGGCCAACACTCACAGTGTCTCACCGACCGTTGCAAATTCTTGTAATAAATCTCACAATTGGGGAAGGAAATAAAAAAAGCAGAAAGGTGAGATGGTCTGTTGGAGCAGCAGGCTGGGCTGCTGCTGCTGCTTCAGCTGCTCTTCTTCAGAGACAACCCTTGGTCTGACTCTTCCAACAGTCCTTGGCAATATTACTCAAAATGAGAAGCAGTCCCCTAACGAGTGGACTAGGCAGTCATTGCAGGTTTGCTCAAAGGAAATGTGCCATTTGTACAGCTGCTGGGACAAAGAGCATCCTGTAGGATGTCTCTATCCCTGAGCCAGCATGGTGGGCTGCATTCCTGTGGGATTGTCCCTGCGACCAGTCCTGCTGAGTGGAGGAGGAGGATGCTGGGCTCATGGGGCAGACTGGGCTGAGCTGGTCCAGGTGTTGCACCATGGCAAAGCCACGTGCTGGGGATGTGCCCTCAAGCTGGAGCAGCTCACCAGCCTACACAGGTAGCCAGGAGTGATCCCTTGGAATGTCTGATGCTGGTCCTCCGTGAAAACATATATGTAGCTGGAATGTGCAATCAGGAGATACTGAGGACCCCATTATTAGTTCTCCAAACGTGCACACTCTTCTCTTTACCCACCGTGTGCAAGTTCTTGTGCAGGGAGCACATCCCTTCACGTGTCTCCTTGGCACCTCTGCTGCAGACCAGCAGTCTCCTTGCTCGCACCTCTCGCTTGCCGCTTTGCTGTTTTGCAATGACTAATTTTGCTCTCTTCTTTTCCTTTTCAGTTGCCAGGGAGGAAAAGGCAAACTCACTGCCAGCACCATTTTCTTCGAGCTAAGATGTTGAGACAAAGCACCTCTGCCCCTACTCTGTCCTTTCTGTCCCTTTCCACTGCTTCTGTGTCCCAGAGTCTTTTCTCCTGCCACTCCTGTTCCCGCAGACCACAGGGGCAATAAACCTCATGTGTTTTACTGAACCAGATGGTGTGTAATCTTCCTTAATTGTTCTTATTTATTTTCAGTGAGAAGTTGCACGTAGTTGAGGTCCAACCCAAAGGTGCAGGTCTGTGTGGGAGCTTGGACTTCAGGCTCTCTTGGGAGGCTGGGGGTGTTCTGGACACGCGCTTTGGGGCTCAGGATGCTGGTAACCCGTTGCTTTGTGTGACTTTGGCTTCAGGTTGGGCCACTTGGAACCAGGATTTGGATTGAAATAATAGCTTTTTATTTGCTTAGTGATTAATTTATGGCTGTGGGCAGGATCCTCATACATTTGTTGCTCCTGGTAGCATGGGTTAACCTCAGACCTCCGTAACCCAGGTTGCACATGTTTTGTGTTCCTAATGTGGCCCCTGGAGATGGGTACTGATGTGGTGAACCTCGGGCTCCTTCTGTCAGGGTGGCTGCAGAGGTCGGCTCCGTCCTGTGCCAGCAGCTCTGTGGCACACAAGCACTGGGTTGTCTTGGTGGGAGGCTCTGTTCCTGCGTGAAGCCGTTGGTTGCTCATATTCATTGCTCATTTGGTGGCATTTGCAACTTCTGAACTGTCATTACTGAACCCTCCTGCCCTGGGATAAACCTTGGGGCAGCAGAAAAACCTTGCCAGAAGATGGCCTGAGCTGGGACGCTTGGCTTGCTCCAGCCTTGCTTCCTTCCTTCCTCCAACCTTGTACCTTCCTGTAGCATCAGTGTTGGTTTTCCAGAGCTGCACGGCCAGGATTTTCAGTGTGGTGATGCTGGGAATGTTCTTCACTGAGCCCGAGCGTGCTCTTGTTTGCACCAGATTGTTTTGGAATGATGCTGCTGGTGGCGAGGGAGCCAAGTCTGCAACTACCCCGAGGACAGAGCCTGGACTCAGTGTCTTTCTTCTGCTTTTACAAAATTTGGGAGGGATTTGGAAGTAGCTGGAAATCCTCTGCCCAGAGAGGGACAGGCAGTTCTTGGTTTCATTCAGAAAGTAAATGTCAGGAATGCTTCTCTTTTCCTCCTGCTGGGATTGGAGAAAACTTTGTGGGCAGTCAGAAGGGTGCCCAAGTGCTTCCTTGTGCACAGCACAGGGAACAGTGGGAAGCAGGGTCCTGTGAGGGTCGTTGCTGTTTCACTGAAGGCTTTGGGCAGCAGAGTTTAACAATTCAGCAGGGCAGGTGATTTCTGTTCCGAGAGCCATCCCGCCGTGCTGCTTGTGAGGTGCATCAGAGCGCAAAATAAGGCTCTGGCTCCTCACTCCCCCCTGCCCTTCCTGCCTGTAAATGGGTTTTATGTCACTGTGTGTGTCTGGAGATGGATTGTTTGCGGTTGGATGAGAGTTGAATGTTTTCTGCCCAGAGGGGGCTGGTCCCACAGCAAGTTGAAATCTGTGCAGTGCTGGTCCTCAGTTGTCTTCATGAAGAGATCTGCTGGGATCAGAGCTGTTTGCCCATGGGGAGCAGCCCTAGGGCTGTGCTCCTTGCTGGTACCTTCTGAGGAGCATAATTGTTCACAAGTGTTACCTTTCAAACCCATGGATGAAAAATGGATCATCTGATTCATTCTCTTTGCAGTGTAGTTTTTTTCCAAGCCTGCAATACTGTCCAGGAAACATCTCTAAGAGAAACCTCTTTCCACCTCTGCAGCTACAAGTATCTCAAAGGCTTCTGCTGTATTTTGAAGCAAGTCCTATGGAAAAAGAATGATTTGCTGAAATTGGGGTGTTTCCATGTGCTAGTGCTGCTCATGGGTGCTGTGTACAGCTCAGGAGATCATGTCCGTCACAGTGGCCATGGCCCAAGTCTAAACTTAGCCTTGGTGAAGGGATGGAGATGGTACCTTTATCTGATTGCAAAGGAGGAAATACACATCTTAAAATAATTAATGGTTGCCAAAGAGTATCTTTTTATTAGAGTGTGTGTGTTTGAAAGCCTCCAGTATATAAATACACAATAATTTCCTCCTTGGAGTCAATAGGGAGAAAATGCTGGGTCTGCAGAAGTGTTTGTGTCCCACAGCTCTGGTTTGCATTGGTAGGACATGATGGGGCAGGACCGTGCTGGTCACGCCGTGCCTCTGGAGCCTGGTGAAGCAGGACAGGGAGCCAAAGATCACATTTCACTGGGAAGTTTTTCCATTTCATTGCAGTTCCTTGGTGGGGATGATTTCAAAACCAAACCAAGTGGTCCTTAACAGAGCCCAGACCCAAAAGCCCATCTCAGACCTGAGAGGGGGTGATATTAGCTGGCAGCTTGCAGCATGGCTGGTGGTTTATCGTTAGGCTTGTGCTAATTGCAGGAGATGCAGGGAGAGGGGAGGTGATGTGTGCTGCAGCCTGTCCGGCTCAGGCTGGGAGCATCTGCCTGTACTTGCTGCTGCTCCTGCCTGCTGGCTGCCACATGCCTGGCTGTATGTAGGAGCCTGCTGCAGCCACATGAATCATTACCTTAGGGAAAGAGAGTTATTCGTGGAGAAACCATACCCTGTTACCTGTGCTTAACTGCTTTCATGTTGCTCTGAACACTTGTTTGATCTTCACTGCCTGCCATTGGGGTGATGGCTCCAGTGGCCTCCAAAACACAGCAAGTCCAGCCGTGTGGCATCCCTGTCTGCACTGGGGTCAGGCACAACCAAGACTGTGGCAGAGGAAAATATAAACCTCGGGTGGCTTTAGTCCCCATCCTGTGCTTTAGCCACCTGTGGTAAGGCACAGGGGAGCAGGAGGGTGCTGCCAGCTCTGCTCTGCAGGTTTCTCCAGTGCTGGAGCATCCTAAAGAGCCTCCTGCTCCTCATCCTTGGGGTGGATTTAAACCTGGCCCAGCTGCCCTGGCTCAGAGGCACACACTGGCGTCTGAGTGCCTCTCCTTGGCTGGGCTGCTGTGGGCACAGCTGTCTCAGGGGGGCTGCAGGGCCACAGGTTTGGCAGGAGATGATTTTTCCTTGAGGAATGGGAGCTCTGTTCTGGCAGACCTGGGTGGGATATCCATGAGGTGGTCTCGCTGTGAAACGCCAGAGGCTTTGGCAGTGAGCATACCTCCAGCATTGCTGATTTTCCTCTGTATGGCTGTTTCCATGTTATTTGGTTCTCACTTCCACCCATTTTCTGTTTGTCCCTGTCTGCCCCCTGTTAGGCACTGACACTGGCAGCCCTTTGAGGGGGAGCATCCCTTCCTCTGCTCTTTGTTCAGAGCATGGTGGTGTAGGCAGCCATCCCTCCTGAGCAGGACCTCTGGGTTTTGCTGCATGCCAATATATTTGATGAAAGGTTTGTCAAAAAGCAGAGATGTAAAACTCCTCTGGAGCTTATTAATGACTGTACAGCAACACCTTCTGCTTGCTGCTGGAAAACAACTTGGTGTCCCCAAACTGGCCCCAGCGCAGGGCTTGGGGAGCCTCCTGAGCATAACCTTGGGAGTCCATGTGCTCTAACAGAGGTGTCTGAGCTGCCTGCAGCATCACTGGGGGGTTTGCAGGCCCATGGTGATGGGGTCAGGTTGCTGGGGTAGCCAACTGGTCCTCCAGCCACCCCATCCTCCTTTGCATCAAGGTCTCCTCGCACAAACCCAGGCTACCCACAGTACAAATGTGTGATCTGTGCTCAGCAAGTTTCATGTCATTTTGATGGTCTGAATTGCTTTGCTTTTCTGTTTGACTTTCCACTTGGTCATTCGCTTGTCCAGAGATTTATGGTGAAGCTCCCAGTAACTTGTGGATTATAAACCCACTGATGTCCCCTAAGAAGCTGGAGATTGTACAGAAGGAGCTGCAGATTGTACTGTGTGCCCTTGGGAACAGTCAATCTTCGGAAAACCTATTGATTCCCAATCCTGGCTTTGCACTCTGGATGAACTTTGTCCTCACAGAATAATAGAAGGTGGTTTTTCTTTACCAGCCAGCTGGCCTTCAAATGAGCTTCTCACCACACCATCACAAGCTCTAATCCAACTAAGCACGGAAAAGATGGTTTAGGAGCTGGGAAGAGAAGCTGTATCCGTTCATAATGAGGTTTAATACTTTGCTGTATATTCTGAAACATTATTCTAAAGTATTGCAGTTGGGTTTTGTCTTGCATGTTACACGATCGGTGTTTTATGCTCTTCGGATCATGCAAACGGTGGTTTTGTCTGTTTGTGTTAGCTGCAAGGCAACAAAATAGCAAAACAGGATTACAGGAGTGATTTGGTAAAAACACTGATTTCTATAATCAGATTTGAATTGCAATCTGTCTGCTTTTACACTGGAGTAAGTTTACTGGAAGCGGATGCCAGGAGGTGAGGCAGAGCTGGGCAGCTGCTCGTGGTCAGGTCTGTGCGGTGCTGTATGAGTCTGGTTGGGAGCTTGTCTTTTAGTATGTGCTCCTCGTTGTGCAGCCTTCAGCTTTTCCTACCTAAAACTGCCTAAGAAAGAGGTAAGAATTGGGAGGCTTAGCGTGGTCCTCAGGATTTCGGGGCAGGGAGCTCTCTCCTTCCTTGCAGGCAGCTCTTTGCCTTGTTTTTTCCCCACAGGGCTCTTCGTGGGTTGGGAACCAGGGGGAGTAGTTGGGGTGGGACAGGGGCATCCGGGGGATTTCACAGCCTTAATGATGCTGGAGGGGCTTTTTCTGCAGGACATCTGCTGCCAGTCAGTCAGGGGGCAAGGGCTTCTGTGAGATCAGCCCTGGGCCTTTAACAAGCCCTTCTGTCAAAGCCTCAGTGTCTTCGATATAGGGGACAGGAGTTCCCCTTTTCAAAGGGAGAATTCAGAGGGAAACGTGGTTTATTTATGCGTGTATTTATTTGCCTGACATACTTCTGTCCTTCCAGATCACCTTGGGTACCTTATGTACTTCCAGCAGCTTGTGTGAGTGCCTGTCTGTGCTGATGGGGTGCAGAGGAATGCCAACAATTCTTAAAGAGTCTAAAATAAATACTGCCCTGCGGTACCTGCCGTTGGGGTGTTTTTCTGGCGGCGCTCACCCCTTGCCCAGCACACCCACCCTCATCCTTCCATCTCCAGGCAAATCCCTTCAAGCTCTTCCTCTCTCCCTCTGTGCATACAGGGAGGCTGTTCCTGTGCATCCCCCGAGGGGCTGAGCCTTTCCTGGGGGAACATGCACTGAAAGAGGAGCTTTGCCACACAACGGCTGCCGGTGCCCTTCGCCTGGACCCTGATGGCCACGGAGGCAGGACTGCACTACCATGGTGATGATCTTAACCAAAACTCGGGAAAGCAAAGGTGCTGACTCTGTAACATGCAGGACTGAGCTGGTAAGCTTTGTGACATCTTCCTTTAAAACTCTGCTGCTGCTGAGAGCTTTGCTGTAGTTTTAGAACAAGGTGGTTTGGCGGGTTTTTTTGTGCTGTGGGGCTGCATCTCTAGATAGTTTATAGCACTGGCTTCCACCAAAATGCATTAATATCCAGGCAGCAGGTGATTAGCAGAAGATTGGAGTGCTGTGGCTTTTGCATGTGTGGATTTCAGGAAGCACACAGTGGAAAAAAGAGTAGAAAAACAAAAAGTCATTGCTGTGAAAAACACAGGCAAGAAGTTGCTTCACTAACAGGGAACGGATGCTCTTCATGATAGGAGGATGAGCAAGTGGGGTGCAGGATAAAGTGGGAGATGGTGAAGGGCAGCACTGTGGTGCTGAGCAGTCTTACTGCTACCCTGGAGAGATGGAAATCCAAGCATGCCTAAACAAGCAGACAATGACAAAAAAACCCAAATAAATTAAGGGCAGCAAACAGCCTAAATCAGGCTAAAAGGGGAGAGTGGGGCTGTGGGGCTGAGTGTATTGAAGGTAGAGGGAAATGAGGGGTGACTTTTTTATGGGGGCAGTGTTGGAGCAAGTGAAGGTGGGGAGTGGGTGCAGGGGGATGGGGAGCTGTCTGAGGAAGCCTGGAGCAATGCTGGTCATGGATGTTTGCTCCTCTGCCCTTCTGGAGAGATGGTCACGGTCGAAGACGAAATCAGACCACAAGGCTGTTCCTCACAGGGTGCACTGAGAGCCTCAGATAAGGGTGTGCAGGAACATGGCAGGAAGCATCTGGCAGGAGTAGCCATAAATGGGCATTTTGAGCATAAAGAAATAAAAATGTCTAAGTTTGCTGAGGATGACAAACTGTCTGACCAGGCTTCCTGGGCAGATATCGGAGAATGCTGAGGTGAAGGCAGGCTACCCTGGCAGTGCCTGGTGGAGGAGAAGGCAAGCAAGCCAGAGACAGTGTTAAATCCTTCCTTAAAAGGGTGAAATTTGGGAAGGAAGAATATCAATATATCAGAAGAACAGCCTTGCTTTAGTGTTTGCTCCTGCTAGGAAGGAGCCAATGGCTGCTGCTCAGAGTGGTGAGGAGGGAGCCTAAGCATCCAGTGCCCAGGGCAGGCAGAGGGGAACTTGCTGTGGAGAAGCAGATGAGAAGTAGTTTCATCTACCATGAGGGGAAGAGATGGGCACCCGGGCTGTGCTGTGGAGATGCAATGCAAAACTTTGCCCTCCCATGTTTGCCAAGTGCCTCCCACAGCTCCAGGGCTTGGTCAATAGTGCAGGGATGAATTGCTGAGTTGTCTAGGCTGCTAAGTTGGGGCAGATGTTCACAAGAAGAGTGATCCATCAAAGAAAGCAAGAGTTTTCCTGTTGACTTCATGGGAAAAGCCAAAAAGCAAAACCCAAAGGGAATAAATGTCTGAGGAGCAGGATGGTATCACCTACCAATGACTGATGGATTCGTTTGGTTCAGTTCCCAGTTTGGTGCCAAGACAAAACTCTTAGAAAATGGTAATTACACTCAATATGAGACATATGTCACCTGAAGATGTTCCTCCCCCTCCTGTGTTTGCAGGCAGTAGCTGGTCTCTGGGGCTGGCACACAGATGGGCACTGGCACAACTGCTGCTGTCTCTGGGCCTTTTCCCACTTTTTTTGCTTTGCTTTGGCCACTCTTTGGAGACAAGGGCCTGTCCTTGCTGTCTCCTGATTGATTCTACCTGCTGCTTCATAAGGTAGGGCTTGACAGACAGAAACAGCCTGACTTCCCCTAGAAAAGTGGCACAAAAGAAGGTGACCAACCCTGATTTACCTTCTCCCCATCTGCATCCCATCCCTGTTTTCTGCCTCTGCATCCCTCTACATTCAATATTTACAATCTTCTGTATGTGAAGTGGGATCCTTTTGTTGGATTGCCCCGTGCAGGCAGGTGCCAGCATTTGGGACATGATTTTTATTATTGTTAAGTGAGCAGGCAACGTGTGAAACATGGATCAGGAGAGGAGATGTGAATGTGGTGGCTTAAAGCCAGAGAAAATGCAGCTCTGACAGCGCAGATGAACGGGGAGGTCATGCTGGTGCTTCCCTCAGATGATGTAAAGCCTCAGTCAGAGGGGGCTGGTGTTGCCAGGAAAGACACTTCAGAAGCAGAATACGGGTATTTTGGGAGATAATAAAAGAACAATTAGCATGGAAGTGTGTTTTTGCAGACCTAGCTGAAATGGCACGTAGCTGCAGATGACACATTGATTTATTGTATATAAAACTGTCCATGCCCATTTTTAGAAGTCTGATGATGTCTCTTATGCTGTCAAGAAGAAAATTGTTGGAAAAAGAGAGTGTAAAAAAAAATAAACACCACAGAGGTTTGGGTTTTTTTTACCCCTATAACGGCATTTTAACCTATTTTTAGTGCAAATCAGCACAATCCTAGTGTGGACTCTCCAGAAGTGCTGGGGTGAGGATGCCTTGCCTAGAAATACATTATATGTTTAAAAAAACCTAAATAGCTGCTTTGTACCTAGACAGGAGGCCTTAATGGCCTTGGATGGGGTTCAGATACCACTGCTGCTGCTTTCTTGCCCAATCCTGAATTACCACTGGATTGCAGCTCCAGCTTCAGTTTCTCTGGTGTTTTGGATCCCAGAGCTGGGGGCCTTGCTGCAGCTATTCCCGTGGGTAAGGACTAGGTGCAGAAGCCACGATCTGCAAGCTCAGACCTCAGCACCTCAAGACAGGGAAGATGACTAGGTCTATCCTCTGGTCCCTGCCACAACAGCTCTGCTGTGGGTGCCCGAGGCTCTCCTGGCCATCAGGTGCTGAGTGGCTTTGCTGAGGCTGGAGGCAGGGTGGTCCCTGGTGCCCAGGTCGAGTCTGCAAGAATTGAATAGTTTTTCTGGTTGTTTGCAGCACACTCCAAAGATGAGTCAAGGACCTACTCTCTTCTCTTGTGGCGTGATGGGTAAGTAAGAGAAACTTCTGTCTGTATTTACTCCAACTCCACTCCTGCTTTCTTATAAAGATGGGTGGGAAGATCTCTCAAAAATGCTCCCCTGCAGACCTTGGGGTGGGCATCAAACCATCTGCCCTACACAGCTGGAATGGAGGAACACCCACAGTGGTGGGCATCACGCCTGTGCCACCCTCCTTCCCAGAGGTGGTTGTCCTGCCCCATTGCCATTGCTGAGTGAATTGCTTATCTCCTTCCCCCTCCCCTTTGATATATCTGCTTATTTTTAGAGTAATTTATGCAGTTGAGCTTATAACTTACATTTTGAGCCTGAGATCGTCTTTGAGGATCCAGCCCACGAGTGTGTGGCTCTTGCTGGCTCTTGACTGGTTGCAAGATGCAAGTCATAAATATCAGTATTATCACTAAAATGTTCCACCACTTGGCACAAAGTATTTGGAAAGGCCTCAAACAATATGGAAGATGTCTTATATTTTGCCTTGGACAATAACCATGATATAGGAGGTTTAATACCTTTTATTGTCAGAGCTTGCTATCAATGTTTATGCTGAGCAGCCACCAACATTCATGGGGGATTTGTACCTCGGCCAATGATCCTGAAAAACTGATAGTGCTGGAAGATGTGCCATGAAATTGTGTTCTTTGGGCTCTGCAGGGAGGAGGCAGTCACCAGGCGGCGTCTCAAAACCCAATTAAAATTGTAGGTCAAGTTTGCACCAAGCTACTTGCTATGAAAGCCAATACTCCCCAGACAAAGAAGCTGCCCCTTTTCTTCGTGGACGCAACGCTCATTAGTGTTAATGGGAGCCGAGCACATGCATTGACAGGAGATATTTCCCAAGCTCTCTGATAACTCCAGTCGTTGGGGGGCCGGGGGAAAGATGGAAAGCATTTGGATTTTTTCAAATGAAAGTCACAAGCTTCAGAGTCAAGAAGAGGTAGAGACAGCCCGTTCCCTTTCTCCTGCCTGTCAAACGTGAGCAAGGAACAAAGAAACCCAATCAGATGGTTTTGTCTTGCTCTGTGGCACTGGCAGCCTCTTCAGCAGATACGAAGAGTCTACTCCTAATTGAGAAGCAGCTTGTCGTTAAGAGCTTTCACAAAGCCTTCTGTGTCTTTGTAGCACTGTGCTGGTCTTCCTTGGCTGCCAAATCATCCTCTTTCTGAAGGGACTGAATGTCACCTCCTTGACCACAGCTTGCCATGTCATGGTCTTCATCGTGCCCAGTCAAGAGGAGCCAGGCTCCCCAGTGTGCAAGGGCATCGGTTGGCTTGGCTTTAAGTTTAGGTGTCTTTCCTGGGCGTTCCTAATGCCTCCAACTGTCATCACAAACCATTCCAATGTCAAAACTTATTTGCCTCTTTAAATAAGTCCCATGATTGTAATTGCACTGAATGTGAAACTAGGGAAATATTTTGGGTCAAGGTTGCTTTGGGTGGAAAGCGCTGAGGTAAATAACCACAGTGAAGTCTGGGCTGGCAACAGAGCCAGTGGGAGGCAAAGACTCATAGTCCCATGTATGAAGTTGGGGGGCTGAAGGGAAATGGGCTGAATTTTCTGGGGTTGTGTAGCCAGACATGGCTGAGGGTCTTAGCACAGGGACCTCCCCGTTGCCTTTGGGGGTGAGGGCAGCTTTGGGCTGGAAGGCAGCTCGTGACTGGTCCTGGTGGCCACGGGACAGCGGGGCAGAGGGAAGCCCAACCTTGGCCAGGCTGCTAGGGAGAGCATCATCCAAACCCTGGAGCCTCCCACAAGCACTGGATCAGGAGTGTCCATCTCCAGGAAGGAGAAGGAAGAAGTTGGGTCAGAGGCCCAAGGGGTCTGTAATTCACCATGACCAAGAAACCTAGCTGGCCACCATGGCCAGCTTGACCATGGCATAATGTGGGGAGAAAGAATAACCCAACACCCATGTGTTTAGACACCTCCTAAGGTACTGAACACCACAAGGATCTGAAAATCAGTTCTAGATTGTAAAATAAGTCAAAACATGAGTAAACATTAAAGACTTGATATGTTGGATGCTGCAATGTTAGATCCACTTCTCAGTGACCTAAATGATCCTTTGGTTTTCAGATTTATAAGAAGTACTCCTTTAGAAGAAGTGTGATGGTAATATTGCTAAAAAGATTGGGTTTTATCTTTATAAAGCCCTTTGCTGGGAGGACGGTTAAAGATGAAATGCCTGAAACTATAAATTGAACCATTTCTTTTTGCCCTTCTCCTTGTTGGATCCTTTGAACACCTGGCAGTATAAGAAATTCTTTGCTGTGAGGGTGGTGAGACCTTGGCCCAAGTTGCCCAGGGAAGCTGTGGCTGCCCCATCCCTGGCAGTGTTGAAGGGCAGGTTGGATGGGGCTTGGAGCAACCTGATCTAGTTGAAGATGTTCCTGCCCATGCAGGGGTGGTTAGATAAGTTTGAACCCAAACTATTGTATGATGCTAAGTGGCTTTTCACCCTGCGTGGGTGACCAAGGACAGCCAAGAAGCCAGAAGAAAGGCCAGCTGGGGGTTGATGCCCCTAGATCACATCCAGAAAGCAGGATTTTGGGGTATTTTGCAAAGCCACCGGGGCAGAACAGCATCTTGGTGCGTGCTCAAGCACAGTCAATCCAAAAAGAGAAAAAGCCACATGGGGAAAGCCAGCGAGGCGTAGCTGGAGTGGTGGTGAGACCTCACCACAGGAAGAGCAGGGCATGTTTTGCCATCGTGGTGGGGAATTTCCCTCCCTGGGCACGAGGAGCCCACAGCCCACTGGTGTGTGTGTTCTCCGTTGGGAGGTTTGGGGGCTGTTTTCATTTCCCATTGGAGCGCGGCTCCGTGCGCCGTATTTTCATCTCCTCTCTGCAGCGGGAAGGCTCAGCTCATTATGGCCATTAAGTTTGATCCACATTTAGAAACCATCTCTCGAGCATAAACAAGGGGCAGTGGAAAATGCAGGCTGCCTCTTCCCCTGTGCACGGGGACTGGGAGACCAACATTCATCTTGAACAACACAGGGGAGGAAAAAGAAAAAAGGAACTGGCTGCACACCCGTGTGTAGGGAAATGTTTGGGTTAGGATCCAAACAGAACTCACCTGCCAAAAAGGAGAAGAAAAATTGATTGAAGCCCCTAATTGCTTTACAAGTTGCTGTAATAAATTATGTATTAATGTAAATTATTCTGCGGGAAAAGAACGTAGAGGAAACTCGAGCAGAAGGATCATGCATTATGTATAAAAAGGAACTGTAAAATTATGATAGCAGCACATTTGTGTCGCTGTAGTTAAAGTTGTGTCAGCGTTTTGGTTTTACACCCTGCTCCGTGGTTATGAGTGTGGTGGTTAAAACTTGCTCTGTGTCACCAGAGGAGCACGCCAGTTGTTAAAGAAGGCTTCAACTATCCTAAAGCTGCAAGGTCCTGGTGTGTCCATGCCCTGCTCCCAGAAAACATGGAGCTCAGCGTTTGGAAGCCTGGCTGCAATGGGTCCTTTTCTCTCCATGGGGCTGTGCAAATCTCTCGGGGATGCTGCGAGGACAACATCCATCTCCTTGATTTTTGGAATGTGACTTCAGCCCACCAGTGCCTTGTGCCCTGGGGTTGCTCAGTGTGGTGAAGGTTGCACAGAAGAACAGGTGGATGTTGTTAAGGGCTCGGGTTCACTCTTAAAAGTGAAGGTCTTGGGTTTGCTTCCCCCCCACCCCAGGGTCAACAGCTCTGCCACCAAACTGCCTCCAGGGCTGGACAGGGCAGTGAGAAAGGATGGGGGACACACCTCAGATCACTCTTTCCAGGGCTGAATTGGAGCTAACTATCTCAGTCTTGCTTTAGAAAGCAGAAATAGTAGAGGTTTGGGTCCCCTTGAGGCTGGGCAGCCTGTGAGCTTGCAGCTGGAACCTGAATTTCTCGCTGCTTCCTGCATGGTTTGGAGGAGAACTCAAGTTCCCAGTGCCATGGCCAGAGAGGGCAGGATGAGAAACTTATCCTTCCTGGGCTGTGGATAACAACCCTCATGTCCTGGGAGCTGGGAAGCTATTTCACAACCAAAGAGATGCCAGACAACTCACTTGGTGCTGCCTCACCCTTGGAAACGCAGATTTGCAGCCGAAAACATCTCAGAAGAAATTTGCTGGACGTGCTCAGGAGTGACTCAAAGCATTTAGTTTTGCAGTTTAGGTTAAAATCCAGAAGGAAGATGCTATTTCATCCAGGACACTAACAGCCAAGAAGGACCTGATCAACCAGGGGAAGAGAGCTCTTCATGCCACACTTTTATTATACTCTGGCTGCAAATGTTCTTCTGTTGCTTTTTCCAATAAGCCAAGGGGAGTTTTCCAGCAAAGCTGCTCCCTGGAGAACTGAGGGGTTCTTTTCATGGTGGGTTTTATCCTGGAACAAATCACTGCCTGGGGGTAAACCAAACTGAGGGCTGCAATGTCAGAAAATAAATGCACGCTGAACTGCAGCAGCATTAATGGCTCCACTGCAATTATCGTTATCAGCGTGCTCAGGATGGGAATCTTAGCCTGAAAAAAATTGAACAAAACCAGCCACTCTTCCTCAGTGAGGTTTCCCAGAGTCCTTTAATTACACCCTCAACCCTTAGACTACCCCATATTCAATTTGTTTTGGGGCAAACAATTTTCTGTTTGTGCTGAAAAAAACCCACCCTTTTTTCTGGCTTCTCTGGTAGTTTGGGGCCAGTTCAGGGGGGCTCAGGGGAGGTTACGGCTGTCCCAGGGTCTTCTCCCTGCCATAAAAACAAGGTACAAGAGGAAAAGCAAATAACCCCAAGATGGGGATAGGAGGGAGATTACAGTTTTCTTTGCAAGGTTGGGAAGATTTATAGCTGTTTGTGCTGAAGCAGGGCGTGAAAGTGGAAGGTGTCCCGTATCCTCCTCACCAAGACCTTTTGTACAACTTGATGTCTCTGGCCAGAGGATTGTGGCAGCTTGCCATGAAAAAATCAGCTTCTATTTCTGTTTCTTTTGTCTGCTGACTTGACCCAAGAAACCTCTCTGCTGGCAGCATAATAAGGAGGGGAAAATAATAAAGATCTGAGTGTAGATGTCATTGTTTAGTGCAGATTTCTCACTTTTCATTGTGTTTAGTAAAATGAGGATGGCGACAGTTAAAGTGGCGTGTGGTTACTGAGGGCAGAGCCAGGCTGTTTGTGGCCAGAGCTGTCATGACAGCAGCTGGATGCAGGGTGAAATAAGAAAACTAGCCAAAAGTGGTGTACAGGGCCCAAAACCTCACCTCCTGACTTAAAACTGAGCCCTGGTTGGAAGCATCCTGCACTCTTGCATCTTCTCAAGCTGGTACCCAAAGCTGCAGGCTGAGCTTTTAATTCATCTTTCAGTTGCTTGCGTGGAAAAAAACCCTGAAAAATACTGCACCATCTAGATATAATCGTATGAAACTTCACTGTGACAGCCCTCATGGTTTTGCCTCTTGTTTGCAGCAGCCGAGGTCAAAACCAGCCACCAGAGAAGGTCTGCTGGGTGATCACTTTTTTCCACTGCAGCAGCCGATGGGGTTGCCCTACCTTGGTTTTCCTGTCGAGCATCAACAGTGTCTCTGCAGTGAGCTTCGTTCCCCTGGGCTGGGGAGCCAGGCCTTGCCCATCCACTGCTTTTTGCTGTTATCATCAGTGGGACCCTGTGGGACCATCACCCTCAATCCTCTCTTTTGGCACGGTCATCAGTGGGATTTTTGCTTTGCAGTTCCCACACAGAGCTGCCCGTAGCCGTAAACGTTTGAGGCTGCAGAGTCTGGGCCCAGGCAACGCAAAACCCACCTGAGGAAAGGAACATCTCTGTGCCCACCCTGGAACCATGCAACAGGTCACTGCCATCTTTTCCTCTGCTGCACTGGAAGACTGTTGGTGCACACCAAATCTGTTCCTTTAGGTGAACGATTCGGGGTTATGATTATTACAGAAAGGCAAACAATTGGCTGTGCTACGTGCAACTGGGATTTTGAAGGCAACCCTGAGAGATGCCACAGCCTCCAGGTGGCCCCAGGTTTGGGGGATGGAGGGGAGATGGGTGATGAGCCTTAAAACAGGGGCCAAAGAGCATGTTGTGAAGAACTGCTGGAGGTTTATGATGCATCCGTTCCACCATCAGCCATCCTAGAGCTTGCAATGTGCACCAACAGGAAGTTCTCATTTGGATCTTTGGGTTGATTTGGAGGTGAGGACAGAGTTTTATTGGCTTCATTTCTTTGTGTTTGGGAGGGCTGAGAGCAGGACAGCCCAAGGGGTGTCGGGATGGCTTTTGGTTTCCCTCTGATGACCTTGTTGGTATTTCCGCGCTATGACAGGCTGTTCAGTGCCCAAGGTGCGCTCCCCTTCTGTTAGGACCATCCTAACTGCTCTCTCTGAGCAGCTCCTCGCTGGTGTTTCGTCCATCTCAGCCCAGCTTTGTGCTCCTCACTTCCAGTTTTTATGAACCTCTCAGGCAATTGTGGAGCTCAGGAGAAGCTACAGGTCTGAGACAGGATTTAGCAGAGAGATAAGTCAACGCCCGTGTCACTTCATAATGCTGAATTTCCCTTCGCCAGTGTAATCTGGATGTTCAAAGGCATGTTATCTTCTTCTGGCCGCTCTGCTGCCGCTGCCGTTATCATTTTGTCTCTCTCTCTCTCCATCCATGCAGCAGCCAACGTTCTGCTGGCAGTTCAAAAAACCATATTCCAGGAGTTAATTAATCTGTACTAGAAGACGTCCCATCTGCTACTCTTTTTTGTTTACGGACGTAGAAAGCCAATCGCAGAATTAATTAACGCTAATGCCCGTGCGCGCGCGCGTGTTTTTCTTTTTCTCCTTTCTGAACCAGAAAATGACAGATGGAGAGATCTCAGCAGGAAATGTCCACTCCAGCTCGAGCAGCCGGGCGCCAGCATCTGGGACTGCTTGTCGGACAAGGGCGAGGAGGGCTCGCGCTGGCCGAGGGACGCGGCCAGCACCTGCTCCGTCACCAACCTGATCAAAGACCTCAGCCTCAGCGACCCCCACGGCAACTCCTCGGCCCCCCCCAGCAAGCGCCAGTGCCGCTCCCTCTCCTTCTCGGACGAGATGTCCAGCTGCGGGACCTCCTGGAGACCCTTAGGCTCCAAGGTTTGGACCCCGGTGGAGAAGCGGCGATGCTACAGCGGGGGCAGCGTGCAGCGTTACTCCAACGGCTTCGCCACCATGCAGAGGAGCTCGAGCTTCAGCCTCCCCTCGCGATCCCACCCCTTCTCCTGCGAGCATCCCGCCCTCGGCAACCGGCCGGGATGCCAGGCTGGGAAACCGGCCACCGACAGGCAGGGAGGAGAGCGGGTGGACATGCAGAGGTCCCTCTCCTGCTCACACGACCGCTTCTCCTGCTCGGAGTACTGCCCGCCCTCGGCCCGCAGCACGCCCGCCTCCACGCCCCAGCTGGGCCGGCGGGCCGGCGGGCTCTCGCGGAGCCGCTCGCAGCCCTGCGTCCTCAACGACACAAAGGTCGGGGTCAAGCGTCGGAGGCCAGAGGAGGTTCAGGAGGAGAGGCCCTCGCTGGACCTCGCCAAGATGACCCAGGTAAGAGGCGCCGTCCCTGCCAGGTGATGTTCTCTGCTTTGCTGAAAAATCCTCCAGGGTCATGAAGAGGGAGCAGTTCTGCTCTGGAGCCAGGCTGGGAGAGTTGGGGTGTTCAGCCTGGAGAAGAGAAGGCTCCACGGAGACCTTAGAGCAGCTTCCAGTGCCTGAAGGGGCTCCAGGAAAGCTGGGGAGGGACTTGGGACAAGGGCAGGGAGGGAGAGGACAAGGGGGAATGGATCAAAACTGGAAGAGGGGAGATTTAGATGAGACATCAGGAAGAAATTCTTTCCTGTGAGGGTGGTGAGACCCTGGCTCAGGTTGCCCAGAGAAGCTGTGGCTGCCCCATCCCTGGAAGTGTTGAAGGGCAGGTTGGATGGGGCTTGGAGCAACCTGGGCTGGTGGGAGGTGTCCCTGCCCAGGTAGGGATTTGGAACTGCATTAACTTTAAGATCCCTTCCAACCCAAACCGGTCTGGGATTCCCTGATCCTCCTGAGTAAGGCAGCCTGTGTTACTTGGTGACCCTCAAGCACGACATCAGATAAAAATAGCTGTGGGGGTGCTTCATCCTCTGCATGACCCGATAAGGGAAGGTCCCAGAGCCCCCCACTGTGAGGCAGGAGCACTGCAGGAAGAGGGAAGGGGTTGCCTTTGTGCAGCATCTCTTCAGGTGCTGGTGGGACCCCTCTCCCATCCCCTCCTTACCTGCCACTCCATGCTGAGGGGCCAGGGCCACTGCCCAATGCCCGATGGTTGCCACCACAACCAACCAACACCACCATCACTGGGGAATGGTGCTACTGGGATCCAGCCCAAGGCACATCCCGTGGAGCATCCTCCAGGGAGGAAACCCAGCCGGGTCCAGGAGCCCACTGCAGCAGATGGATTCCTGAGGCAGGGATGAGTTTGGAGCAGCAGAGTGGGAAGGAAGCAAAGGCTGGAGCCGTGCAAGGACCAGGGTTTCTGTAGCTGTTGAGTTCTGAGCACCGCCCTGGCAGGCTGCTCTCGCGTGGGAGGACTGGCACAGAGGGACGAGCAGGATTCGGCAAGTCTGGGAGAGCATTCTTGCCTGTGGTGGGGCCCAGCCAGAGCCCCCCCCACCCCGGGGGTGGGAATGCCATGAAAACCAACTAATTCCTCATGGGCAGTAGGAGATGGGGGATAATCCTGTTTGAGAAAACCCTGCAGGTTTGGGTGTTCCCCCAGGCTGCCTTTGATGCCTCGCTAGGAAGGAGACATTAGGTGCGATCAGATGAAGAGCTGAGATACTGGCAGGGTGTTGGCTGCACGTGCCCTCGAGTCCAGCTGTGTATGGGGTAGAAATGGCTCATGTGCAATGGTCCGAGTGACTCAAAGCAGAGGAGAACCAGTGTCCAGGGGGGGCTTTCCAGTAGCCCTCAAAGCATTGACTTTACATTTGGGGAGATGGAGGCACGGGTCAGGCTGTGAGTCCCTGGGTGCTGATGGCAGAGCTGGGGACCTAGCCTGGGGTGCTGGTGATGGATCAGCATTTGGCTCTGGCAGCAGATTGGTTAATTTTTTGCTCATGCTGGTAAACATATGTGTTTATAGCCCTGAAATTCGGTACCATAATCAAAATAAAAATAATTTGACCTGAAAGAAATGTTTTCTTCATACCAGAAGGGATATTTAGGCCAAGCAGGAGGGGAGGGAGCCACTCCTGGAAGCAATTACATGGCCACATAACTGGGCTAATTAAGAAAGAGACCTAAATGTTAAAAGTTCTGGGAAAGAAACTACTTGGGAAAACATTGCCTTTAGTTCTGCAAAATCCTGGTTTTGTCTCTTCTCCCTGCAATTCCCATAGCTCAGAGAGGGGAGGTGAGCTCAGAGCAGTCTCCTTATTTACTCATACGGCACCAAAGCAGAGAGGATTCAGCTTTGGGCAGAAACCCAACTGTGGAGACGTGGTTTTTGTTGAAATAGGAACAATTTTTAGAAGTAAAGGCACCAGGAAAATCCTTCTGCTGTTTTTAAACAAGATCCACCCTCTGAAATGCTGATGGTCATTTTGACAACATGTTAATCTCATGACTGCTTCCTAGGTACGGTGGGCACCAAGTCCCTTCCTGCAGGCTGTGATCAGAAATGGTTGGGATTGGATTTTTCCATGAGTTGGGATGTTTCTTAAAGAGCTGGGTTTCTTTTTCTGATGTGGTTGTGCCTGAAGGATTTGAGAGATGAGCAGTGTTTAAGAGTGTTGGGAGGTGGCTTTCACCTCAGCTATACTCCTGGCTGGGCTTCTTTGGGCAGGAACAGGTGGTTCCACCCTTTGCAAGGCACTTGGAGAAGGTGTCTGGGCATATTAAGTGAGAAAACTGAACTTTCTCAACAAATGGAGTCTGCCAGAGATGCTGTGTGGTGGAGGGACACCTGCTTGCTTTTCCTCTCCCATGGTCTGGTGTGGTTCTTCTCTGGAGGACACCTTGCTATGTGGTGACCTGGGGACCTGCCATCTCCCACCTCCATGCCTGATGCTTTCCATCAGCTCCGTGTGAACATTTCCTGCAGGATTTGGGGTGCCGTGTGCTGGAACGCCTCGCGGCAGCCGCTGGCTTCAGTGGCTTGGCTGAGTCACCTTCAGGAAGCCATGGGCCAGCCATGATGCTGGTGTCTGGGTGCTGGATGAGGACATGGCTTTCCTTCACCCAGGCTCTGGGGAGCTGCAGGGGACACATCCCAGGTTGGTCACACTGATCACACAGTGAGAAGCTGAAATCTCCCCCGGCAGTGGCAAAATGAGCCCTCACTATCTCTGGCCCAGTCTGCTTCCTGCCTTGTAAAGTGTTGATATGGTTGGTACTGGGAGATCTTAATTTGAGAGATCTCCTAACTCAGCTACCCTTTTAGCAGAGGGGTTTTTACGTGAATTATATATATATATATATATATATATAAAAATAACATTTATATATATATATATATATATATAACATTTTTACAAGTCTAATGAGGAGCAGCTGAAGGAGCTGGGGGTGTTCAGCCTGGAGAAAAAGAGGCTGAGGGGAGACCTTCTCATTCTCTGCAACTCCCTGAAAGGAGGCTGGAGTTAGGTGGGTGTTGCTCTCCTCTCCCAAGAACCAAGTGATAGAACAAGAGGAAATGGTCTCAAGCTGTGCCAGGGCAGGTTTAGATTAGGTATTAGAAGAATCTTCTTCACAGAAAGGGTTACCAGGAACAGGCTGCCCAGGGAGGGGGTTGAATCATCAGCCCTGGTGGAGGTGTTTAAAAGACTTGTAGATGTGGTGCTGAGGGACATGGTTTAGCACTGGACTTGGTAGAGTTGGGTTAATGGTTGGACTCAATGATCTTAAAAGTATTTTCCAACCAGAATGATTCTGTGATATATACAGGTATTAGCTGAATGCCAGCTGTGGTCCCTGCAGCACTAGCCCCAGGCAGGGGTAGCTCTGGATGGAGTTGGAGGATGGTCTCATAGTGTTTGGAAATACAACTTACTGTTTTAAGAAAGGCACAAACAACTTTGTAGCCTGTAGGCCATAGCCCCACTGGTGATAACTGTCAGACATGGTGAGAGGTAGTGGTTCCTGCCCATTGTAAAGGCCCTGGTAGGATCTGTGCACTGGTAAAGACTAGGGATGGTGCCAGTGACCCACTCCTGATGGCTTCAGAAGGTTTTGGCTTCTTGGTGAGACTTTGAGGCATTTGCAGTTTGAAGGGCTACATCTGTCGTAACAAAACGTTTCCTCTACTTCTACTGATGTTGGATGGGGCTCTGAGCAACCTGGTTTAGTGGGAGGTGTCCCTGCCCACGGCAGGGAGGTTGGAACTAGATGGTCTTTAAGGTCCCTTCCAACCCAAACCATTCCATGGTTCTGTAATTCTCCTCCTGAGTTTTCTCTGTTGACTTTCCTGCAAGAGTTGTAACCATGAACTCTGAGGAGTCCCAGAGAGCTGGCAAACTACTTCTCCTCCTCCATTAAGGTCCTTGTTGTGTAGTGTGGCAAATAGTGTATGGGACAGAGAGTAGTTGCTGTAGAATAAATAAGGCAATTAAAATATAATTACATCCTTTCATCTCCCCCGGGTTATGGACAGCTTCCCAGGGTCATGAATTCACCACCTGCTCTCTGCCCCACAGCTAGGCTGTGAAGGATGGGCAAGAGGGTCCTGGCAGCCATGGACACGAGCTTAGAAGGTGGTGAGGATGAAGCACTGGGTGTTCTTGATGAGGAAGAGAGAAGACTTTGTGCCTGAAAGGGCTGTGACGGGAGGGTGGAGCCAGGCACAACAGGACTTGTCACATTGCTCACTGGCTGCCATGGACAGATGGTGCCATTCATAGGGTGACTTCACTGTCCTCACGTGCCTTAGCAGGATGGAGTCATCTGCTCCAGGAGTCACCAGAGCATCCTCCTGAAATGGGGATGGGTGGTTCTTGTGTTTTTCAGGACTAAAATCAGCTTCAGCCTGGGCTGGAGATCCTGAGTGGGGTGTGTAATGGGCCTCTCCTGATGGTTGGTAGCCAGGTTGCCCCCTGCTTTGTTTTCCCTTCCAAACTAAGGAATAATGGCAGTTTCCATGAGGATCCAGGCACAAAGGAACTCTCCCACTCCCAAAACTGAAGTAAACAACCCACCAGCTTGGAAATGTTTCAGGTTGGTCTTGACCCTGAGTGGGGAGAAGGTTCAAACTGCAGGATGCAGAAGTGACCTCTTGTCTCCGACCACCCAGCTCTTCCCTCAAGAGGTAAAATTCTCTGTATTTTCACAGAAGAGGATTTTCTGTTTAAATTTTGGCAGCTTTCAGGCTGACTGGTGAGGGCAGGAGAGGTGGCAGAGATCTCAGCTGGCGTCAGCACCCACTCGAGCCAGGGGCAAATATTGCCAAAAGGTAGCGAGAGGCCAAAAAACTGGAGGTTTTAAATTCCAGACGTATCCCAGGAAATAGTTTGCTGTTGATGTAACTTCTGAGACAGATTCCAGCTTCCAAGCCCCAGTGTTTTTTAAATAAACACAAAGGAGAGCCTGCAAAGGTCAGTTTGTGGCTTGGTGGGAAAAAGCGTTGGGTTCAGGATCAAAAGAAAGTGACTTGGTGTGGAGGGCACAGAGGACCTGGGAGGCTGGTTGCTTTTAACTTTGGTGAGACTATGACACTTCTTTACTCATCCCCATTGCTTTATTTTTTTTTAATTTAAAAACTCAAATAGTTGGAAAAAAAAAATTGTCAGTATTGGAAATTAGATTCATAATGATGTTTATTCCTGGCATGAGCTGCTAATGGGGTTTTTTTCCCTCCTGGTTCCTTTGGCAAACAAGTCTCCATACTCACTGAAGTGCAGCAAACCTTGTCTTGGTTGGTGTCCCCAAGGGAAGTGACACTTGTTGAGGTTGCCCATTGGTGCAAGCCCACATTGCTGGTGTCCTCCTGCCTGTGATGCCAGGGAGGATGCTTGTATGCTGTGAGAAACTGAAACATTCCTGTTGATTTCAGAGATGGTTTGTTTCAGTTTTTCCCTCTGCTGTACTAAAATGTAAATCTTTTGATGGGCATCTTAGCTTGACCTGGTCTAGGAGTTTTCTC
The DNA here is from genome assembly GCF_020740795.1 of Apus apus. Taxonomy (NCBI): domain Eukaryota; kingdom Metazoa; phylum Chordata; class Aves; order Apodiformes; family Apodidae; genus Apus; species Apus apus. Next base: position 3,790,164 of record NC_067285.1, read on the forward strand.
AGGCCCAAGTGTATATATTTTCAGGTATAGATGGCAATACATTAAGAGGAATGGGTTCTTTTGAAGTGATGGCATTGGACTGGGCCTCATATGTGTCAGCTCCTCTGCAAATGTCCTTCAAGCAGGATGTCCCTGCCTCAGTTTCCCAAATGGAAAAATGAAGGCAATGCATTTCTTCACCTACCCTTGTCCATAAGCTCCAGAGGCCGCACCTGCTTGGGTGGGCTGTAATTTGGGTGCTCCCCACAGGAATAAAAACCTGCTCTTGGCTGCTGGCTCATGTCACTTCCAGAAGGAGTGTGCAAAAAAGATCCATCTCCCTATAAAAGGCTGATGTGTTGGTACAGCCCTGGAGTGACCATTTCAGGCAAGGTACTTGGGTGCAGTCAGAGGACTCTTGCAGGAGGTGATTTATTGTAGCAGGCTCTATTTTAGTTACCAGACAGAGCTTTTAATAGCAATAACGTGCACTGCAGTGACATCCATTGTTTTGGTTTTATACAGTTGAAACGGGCCCATCTGCCTCAGTTAGAAATTTGTGACTCACCAAACACAATGGGCTGAAAATAAATTCAGCCAGGGAAGCAGAAACAGGCCGTGCCTGGGGACGTGGGCATTGCTGTCATTAAATCACTCTACCAGCGTGGGCTGGACTTGCGTGCATGGACAGGCAGCACCCCCCACCCCTGCAAGGGGCTTCCGAGTGCTGAAGGGCCCCGTGGTACCCAGGGACTGTGCTCTGGCATCTCCTGCTCCCAGCTCCATCCCCTGCTCCCAGCTCCATCCCCTGCTCCCAGGTCCATCCCCTGCTCCCAGCTCCATCTCCCCATGGGCCCAGGGACACAGGGTTGGGCGCTGTACCTTTGTTCACACTCACATGGGAGGACAGGGCTGGAAACGCAAACAAAGCTTGGCAGTGTCTGACCCAAAGACAGACAAAATCTGATTGTGTCCCCAAGACAGGCATCTGATTCCTGTGTGCTGTTTAACCCTCTGGGGCCCGGGCTCGTACCATACGGGGACCCAAAGAGCAGATTCATACTTGAATGAGTCAACATGCTCAAGTACTTGTACCATGGAGACAGGCTGGGAGAGCTGGGGCTGTTCAGCCTGGAGAAGAGAAGGCTCCAGGGAGACCTTAGAGCACCTTCCAGTGCCTGAAGGGGCTCCAGGAAAGCTGGGGAGGGGCTTGGGACAAGGGCAGGAAAAGACGGGACAAGGGGGAATGGTTTCAAACCAGAAGAGGGGAGATTTAGGTTGGACATAAGGAAGAAATTCTTTGGTGTGTTGGTGGTGAGACCCTGGCCCAGGCTGCCCAGAGAAGCTGTGGCTGCCCCATCCCTGGCAGTGTTGAAGGGCAGGTTGGATGGGGCTTGGAGCAACCTGGCCTGGTGGGAGGTGTCCCTGCCCATGCAGGGGGGGTTATAATTAGATGATCTTTAAGGGCCCTTCCAACCCAAACCAGTCTGTGATTTTGTGATTGCCTGGAACACTGGATTGCTGCAGCTTCAGGTGGAGGCAGGGGAAGATAAACCAGCACCTCAAACGGTCAGAAATGGGATATTGCTTTTATGAGCAAAGTGTTTTAGGTGGAAGGCACGTTACTGATGCTTGCTGGGAGAAGTCAGGATGGCCAGGAGCATCTCCCAAAAGCCACCTGTGTCAGATCCAGACAGGGGCCGGGATTCCTGGTTTCCTTGAGACCAACAGCAGCTGGGATGCCCGACACCTTTCTCGAGCTGGTGCTGAAGGACGAGGTTGTGGAGAGGCCGGGAGGGGGCCCAGGGCTGCCTGGCCATGGGGAACAAGCACCACATTGTGCCACCAAAACTGCTCTTTGGCCAGTGTCAATAGATGACTTGACTGCCCGTTTTTGCCAGCTCAGCACTTCAGCACGTGCTAAATTCACCCAATAAATAAAAAATGAGCAAAAGACCTCATGATGGGTGGAGAACAGACGCTGCATTGATGGTTGTGGCTGATCCACCTTGGCTCTACAGCCGGCACAGGCGATGCTGGCCACCATCCTGGGAGGACCCTCCCCCAAAATGTCCCCTTACAGGGTGTGTGGCAGCTGTCCCCCCCGCTGGGGAGGTGAGGCTTGGGATTTTGTGGCACCTGAAGCCTGTGAGAACTTGCTTCCCAAGGTGAGCTCCAGCAAAGCTGCGTCAGAGGGAGCGCCCGTGCCCGGCCCCCGCACATGGGCCTCCTCCAGCAGCCGCCCTGGCAGCACTGGGAGCTGCTGGGCCCTCCGGAGGGTTTTTCCATCCTCTGACAGGGAAGGTAAAAATATTACCTGGAACGACTCAAGGCTGTAGGTGGGAAATGTTGGGTGGCAGCAAAGTGTGGGTTTGAGCAGGGAAAATGAGGCTCTTGGCTTGATCATCTTGCCAAAGTCTAATAAATGCAAAGTTTCCCTGGAAGTCAAGTACATTCATGGCTGCTCTCCGAGGCATGTCCAAGCTTGGAAGCACTTTGTGTTCAGATGGGAAGAGTGTGCCATGGACCTGTTTAGTTACCCTTCACATTGCATCCCCCTTCATTCATCATCACAAGCATGGACCATCTCCCTCTGCAAAGCACTGTAGAGCATCTTCCATCCTCACAGGATGCTCTTGTCCACCTGCGGCCACCCAGCACTCCTGGACCTGGGTTCCAAGCCCAGGGAAGCACCAGAGATGAGCTTGATTAGCAGGAGAAAACTGAACATTCCCAGAAGTGCCAGAGTTTTGTTTGTAGAAGGGATTTGCACTTCTGAGAGGGCTGTTGACTTCCTGCAGACTTGGGCTTTCAAGTGCCTAAATCACTGTTGTAAATATGCTTGCAAACTTTTCTAAGCACTTAGAAAATATTTCTCCCATGTCCTCAGGCCTTCTCCAAGTGCAGTGGTAATTACAAGTTGTCCATTAACCACAACGTGCAGATCTGTGCTTGAAGCTGTTATGTGTTCAGGCCCTAGAAGGCAGCACACATGGAGAGGGACAGCTTGCATTTGAAAAACAGGAGAAGGATGACGTGGGGACTGGTGCAGTTGGGTTTTTAAAGGACACATACCTGTATTTTCACATGGGCTTGTGGGATTTTGGAAGGTTTCAGAGATTGAAGGCCATGTGAAATGTAGTTTCCCCAGCCTGGACACTGGCCACCTCCTCCTTGGGCAGCTGTAACTTCTTTCAGACACACCAGCCTCTGTGTCATCTCCTGCAACAACTGCTTTTACTGTGGTGTGTCTTCCTAGTATCTAATCTAAATCTGCCCTGAAAGAGGATACGTTTACCTTAGAGAATAGAATTTCTTTGCTGGGAGGGTGATGAGTCCCTGGCCCAGGTTGCCCAGAGAAGCTGTGGAAGCCCCATCTCTGGAAGTGTTGAAGGGCAGGTTGGATGAGGCTTGTACAGCCTGGTCTAGTGGGAGGTCTCCCTGTCCATGGCAGGGAGGTTGGAGCTAGAAGATCTTTGAGGTCCCTTCCAACCCAAACCAGTCTGGGATTCTGTGATTTTCAGCAAACAGCTCTGTACTGCCTCACAGGGCGTGGGGGTGGAGGTGGTGGTGGGACCAATCCAGACTGTGGTGGGGGTAGTTTTGATGCCATCCCCCATTGCAGGAGCTGTCATGGATGGGGAGGTGGGGCTGCCCAGCCAGCGGGGACCAGGCAGCTGCGAGTGGGGCGTTTCTGCTGATCCACTTGCTTCCTGCTGGGAAGACTGGAGGGTCAGGAGGACTCTCAGCTCCCCTAGTGTAGCTTCTAGCCCATCACAGCTCCAGGATTCCCTCCAGTCCCTGTCTCCACGCCTGTCTCAGCTGCCCCTTTGCCTTTGCAGAACCGCCAGACGTTCAACAGCCTGACCAGCCTTAGCGCCGGGGCCGAGGATGGCGCCCAGCGGCTCCCCGGCCCCCAGCCATGGACCACGGCCCCCAGCTCCCCGGAGGTGATGCCGGGCAGGACCCCTGCCTGCACCCCTGTGCCAGAGCCACCACCTTCCCGAGCTGAGGAGTGCCGGACCAGCCGGGATGACCTCTCCTGTGAGGAGGAGGAGGAGGGCGGCGGGAAGGAGGAGGACGGGACGGCGTGGCGGAGCGGCGGGACGAGCGCCGAGAGCCTGTTCCAGCTGGATGGAGAGATAGACATCGAGCAGATAGAAAACAACTGAGGAGGGAGCGGGGTCCTCTTCCCCCCACCCGGGGTCGGGGGCTCCCCGCTGCCAGCGCTGGGGTCCTGCCCAACGCTCTCCTCTGGGCAGCTGGAGGGGATGAAGCAGCTTTGCCAAAATTTCATCAGGTATTTGGAGCAATCCGCGTGCGTGTGAATCTTGAAATCCTTTGTTAACTACTGTAGCCAGAGCTCAGCGGCCGGAGGGAACTGCCTGTCCCGCTGGGAAAACCAGGCGCAGGGAAGGCCAGAAAACTCGCCTTCCAGCGAGGAAATGGCTTTGGCAAACGTGGGGTTGCAGCTGATGGGGCTGCCAGGTTCCCCTGCCTCCTGCCTGCGCTTGTTAAAAGGGGATGCACATGGAGAAACCACAGCCCGTGGGACTGGAAAAAGTGTGTGTGGGGGAAAAACCAGAATATTGGGCTTTGCAGCCCGAGCTGGGGGCTGCGGGGGCGGCTGCGGCCCCTGTCCTCGGGCCGCATCCCGCATGGCTCCAGCACCCACCTCGCTCCCCAGGTCCCTGGCAGGGGGAAATCACAAGTGAAGTGTTTTGCTTCGATGTAACAATGGTAAGAGCTGGATTTTTTTACTTTTTTTTCTTTTTTTTTTTTTATTTTTCCTGGTGAGGAATTAAAGGGACCCCCGGCCCGCACGGGACAGCGCCCACAGCAGCGCTCGGTGGGCGCTGCCCGAGGATGCTCAAACCTTCCCTATGTTGTTTTTTTTTTTCCCTTTCCAATCAATCCCTTCTCTCCATCCCATCAGGAAGACGCCCCGATCGGGCTCGGTGCCACCCTTCCTGAGGTTCCCAACCCCCAGTTCTGAGCGGGGCTGGGCCGTGCACCCCTTGCCCAGCGGCCCCGCTCTCTGTGCTGCCCAGGGCACAGCTGCCACCCTGGGGACGTGGCTCTGTCTTACTGTGAAGGGCTGCACGCCCCAGGCCCGCCATGGGGTTACTTGACACAAGTCAGCTGGAGAAAGGCTGAAAATTCCAGGTAGCAGCACTGAAAGCTTTTCCTGTGCCTTGTCAGAAGCACGGATAAAGTGGTGACCCTCATGTTTGTACGATAGGAATCCTATTTTGGTAAAAATAAGCTGTCCGTTGACCAGCAGGTGTAGAAGGACACGTTCATTTTTGTGGGGGTTTTTTCCCCCTCTTTTTTAATTTTTAGTTGGTTTAAAGCTCCAGGAAAGCTCCGAGTGGCTCCCAGCATCTTCTGCAGGTTCCCTCAAGCTCAGGGTTTAACTTCCTGATCTCCATAAAAGTGAGACAGGAAAACAAAAAAACCAAGAAAGTCGCCGATACCAATGGCAATTGAAGGCGTGATGTTTTTAACAGGGCTCAGCACCCACCCCTGGCAAAGCTTTTGGAGCCTGTAACTCAGCGAGGGCCGAGAGCCACTCGAGCAGGTTTTACTCATCATTTCTGGTTACGTTAGTGCACTTTTTTCTGCGGTGGCTGGGGATGCGCGCGGCATCTCCCCTCACCGTGGAACCCCTCAGCTGTTCGATAGCTTTACCCCCAGCCTGGCACCGCGGTGGCCACGGCCGCTCCCTCCGGGCCGGGTGCTGGCAGGCAGAGCCAGCCCCAAGGATTTTTTGGGAAGGGATGACAGGGATGGCTTTTCATTTTGGAGAACCCTCCGGCTCTTCTAAAGTGTCGCTTGATGCATCGCTTAAGAGAAGATAGGTCCTGGTTTCGTTCTTGGCCCTCCTGGAGTGGAAGGCGCTGCCGGTTCTTGGCTTGGAGTCTTCCTGATGCTTGATCCTCCCCCTGCACCGACGTGTCCCCGCTCTCGGGGCACACAGCTCCTGCTGGCCACAGGCACCTCCTCAGCTGCCAGGCTCCAGACTGACCGAAAAAGGGCAAATTCACCCAAATCCATGTCCAGCTGCTGCCACAGAGCTCCAGGTGGGCTCAGCACCGGGGAGAGGGGGGGGGGGGGCTGTAATTCCTAAGGGCTTCTGTTTTCTTTCCAAGGGCTGCTACCGGTGCCATGCTAACCCCCCTGGTAGGAAGGTGACCAGTGGACCACTACCCAGCTGTACTCGCCGTAGCGTTCAGTTTACACACAGCACAACCTGTTTGCCTTACTAGAGATGCTTCTCCAATGAGTCATGGCCTTATCCTGGGCACGTTAGCGTAGGCACAGACTACAGTTAGCGGCGGTTTTGAGGCCACGGTGGGGTTCTCTTGGGTATTTCCTTGCTGGGTTTGTATGATTTCGTGTACTTATTCTCAGTTTAAGAAAGCCTTACTTTTTACATTATTTTTTTTTTCTCTCTCTCTCTCTCTGTAGAGGTAAAACGTTTGTGGATTTATATATATATATAAATATATATAAATAAAGTAATTAAAAATATTAAATATAATATTAGCATGTGCCTCAGATTCAGGGGACATCCTGTTGATTGTAAAATCAGAAGTGGCGCCGCTCCCTGGCAGCAGGAGATCCGCGTGCCCTGTGACCAGAGTGGGAGAGCAGGGCATCCCCCCTGGGGGGGTCCTGCTCTTGGTTTGTAAAGGACTTCACCTGTTACAGGGATGCTTTGGGGACCCCCCCCCCCCACTTCCCATCAAATTCCTGCCGGCTGCCAGAATGTGATGTTAAATATGCAGACGAGGGATGTTATTCCTTGCTAGGAAAAAACAAAACAGGCTCATGATTGTGAAGAGACTCAGTGGCTTGTCCAGGGATTTTGATAGGAAAAGTCTTAATGCGTGCACAGGGTGGGTGCAGATGTAGCTCTTGGAGCCTGTTCTGTGCAAAGATTGCATTCAAAAGACAAAAAAGGAAGTATTTGTAAAATAGATTGTAATTTTTCCACGTTCCAGCGCAGCCTGTCGGGCCCATACGGTTGTGGTTGAAGTGCATTTTTTCAGAGCTCCTGGCTGAACAGGCAAACGGACTTGATGTAGGACCTTAGAGGATTGTAGCAGTGCTTTACAGCGTTCGTGGGTGTGACGGTCAAGAAATCCAAAGGATGGCCAAAAAAAAAAAAAAGAGAGGAGAAGGGAAAAAAAAAACAAACACAAAAAAAGGACCAAAAAAAAAAAGAAAAGAAAAAAAAAGAGACAGCCTTCTGAAGCTATGACCTGTAGTAGCCATGTCTCGCTGGCAATTGCACAAGCGCAGCGGGACCTGCGTGTCCCTGGGGAGGGGCTGCCCGAGGTGCCCCCACCGGTGCAGGCTGCCCCCTCATCCCCCTCCATGACTTGATTGCACTAGAGCAGCTCAGTCTCAGGAAATTGCTTGTTACTTTTACTGTGTAAATAAAGCTTCCTGGTTCAATAACCCCCGGCCGGTGTCTCGCCTCTCTGTGCTGTCCCTGCGGCGGCAGGATCGGGGGTGTCGGGGACACCGCAGCCCCTGGGGTTGTGGCACCCCTTGGGGTTGGATGGGGCACAGCAGGGTGCAGGAGCCCCACCTGCCTCCCCTCTCCCAGAGGGGGTCTGGCTGCGCCTGCTTGGCATCTCCATGGTTTCTGGGGTGGGGGTCCCAAAAATGGGTTGGGAAAGCACCCAGCTGGGACCCTACATCAAGGTGTCCACGTTGAAAATCCCAGGCTTGGGTTTCGCCAGAAACAAATGGGTATTTGATGATGCTCATGTGCAGGCAGATGTGATGGTCCCCCAGCCACCCCTCCCAATGAGGGGACATCTCTCAGGCCTCCCCTCCCAAGCCTGATGCTTGCTGCTCTTTAGCTGCAATGCAGCCAAGGAGGTAACAGCAAAATGCAAATCAACAATTAAGTGCCAGGTGGCACCTCGTGCTTTGTGTTTAAGGACAGAGATAATGGCCCACCCCTGAAAATCAAATCTAAACCCAAGCAAGGCAAGAGCCCACAGCAGGATAAGTGGACATGGGGTGTTAACTAAATTAGTGTAGTATCACCCCACAGCCTTTGTAAACCAGAAAGGAAAACTGCTGCATTTCCTCAAGTGAGCAACAGTTTAAAAAGTTTCATGACAGATGGCAGGATGTTTATCTGCCTGAACTTAATCAGATTGAAGTGATAGGCTTAGTGTGCCAGAACAAAAAGGAAGAATTAGAGGATAAAAAAGAAATTCACAGTGATCCGTCACAGGCCTAAGGTTCGAGCAGGCATCCCTGCCAGGGCTGATGTGACTGAACACAAGGACACCCAGGCCAGATGGGCAGGACAAGGTTTATTCCCGACAGGAAGCAGCAGTTGCTCCGCGATGTGCTGCAGTGTCCCTGGATTCCCCAGCCCTAACCCCGGGCGGTGCCTGACAGGGGCTGAACGTGGCAGAAACTCGATTACTGGCTTGCCAAGGGGGCAGGGGCTGTCCCCCTCCCCAGAGATTTTCTGCCCCGCCCCACCCAGCCAGGGGCACAGACGGGACCCCACAGAGCACCCCAGCCCAAGGCTTGGTAGCCACCGTCGCCCCTCAAGGACATCCCCCATCCCACCTCAGGCACCCCAAAAAGCACAGAAAGGGCGAGTTAAACAGCACAGCTTGTTCATGAAGGGGTGCTGGGTCCCCTCCATTTCCCACCCAGGGCTGGAGCCCTGGTGTGAGCAAAGAGTTAAAGGGGGTACAAACCCCCCCAGCATCACAGGGGGAGTCAGGGGCCCCTCAGCACCCTCAGGGTTCCCCTGGGGCAGACAAGACTCAGCCCCAGCTGGGGAAGAGCCCCGTACTTCTGGGACAGCCAATTTCACCTGCCCTGGCAGGGGCACAACACGGAGGGGAAGGTGTTCAGGACGTGGTGGAGGAGAGCAGAGCAGGTGGGTGCTCCCCTGGGGAGCTGAGGGCATCATTACCCAAGACGCCGAGGGACGCGGTGCTCACCGCTCCGGGCTGGAGGCTGGGGCTCTTCCTATCAGGTGGAGCTGGGAGAGGTGGCCTGGTGGAAGGGGCTGCCCGTGAGGCCTCCTGCTCCTCTTCCCTCTCCCCAGGCACATGCAGAGGGGCTCTACAGCTGCTGGAGGAGAATGTCGACGGCCTCAGCCAGGTTGTTGACGTAGGCGTCGGGCTTCACGTGGGGGTGGTTTTCATCGCAAGGCCTGCGGAGGAGACGGGCACGGTTAGCAAGGACAGGCTCCCAACCAGGTCCCACATCCCCAGCCATCCTCCTGCTGCACACGCAGCCAAGGTGGCCCCTGATGGAGCACTCTGGGATGAGCCTGGGTCTCACATTCCTCCCTTTTCTCTTTCTTTTTTCCCCCTTTCCCCCCTTGTGTCCCTATCTCCCCCATACCCAGGTCTCTCCTGGGTGCTATGGTAGATCCCATGTCCTTGCACAACTGGGCTGGGCAAAAGTTTGCAAAGACACTCTATATCATTAACTAATTAATCCAAATTAATGCACTGCCTTTTACATGGCAATTCTTCATTCAGGCAGTAGCAGTATCAGATGCAGTTGCTGGGAGGACACTTCATGGCAAGCCCAGAGCCCTGTGAAACTCTGCAAATAATTATTATCCCCTGTTTTTTCTGCAGAAACAGGTAAAAAAGAGGAGAATCCACTTCTGACCTCGAGACACAGCAGGTCTGTACGTAGCTTCAGTGAAGGGGAAGGCTCTGCCAGGGTGTAATTTGGCAGGATCACGACCTTCTTGCCAATCTAACAGTGGTGGTTTCAGACACAACCATGAGAAGGGTCAGACTCACCCTCCACCACAAGTCACCACCCCAAAGCAGAGCAGCTCAAAGCCATTTTTGCCAGTGATTTAATTAAAGGTTCTGGCCTAATGAGGCAGGGATGCATTGCTCTTAGGGAGGGGGGTAGAATTTTTCCAAACTTTGTGGCCCTGTGATGGCTTTTGGGCTGAGAAACCCAACAGCTGCTGCAGAGAAAACATATGTACTTCATATGCTGAATGGCTTTCCTTTGGGAAAGAGATGGGAGCCCTAACATCCACCTCCCACCTCTTTCACTCCTTGCAAAGGACAAACCTTTATTTAGCACGGGCCATTTTCTGAGCAGGGAAGATTCATTTCCCATCGGATGCATGGGAGGAAGAGAGACTATAATTATTATTTATGACGTGCAGAATTTGGTGAGCACTTGTCTGTACAAGCACCACATTATTTCTTCAGTTCCAGCACTATTCAGTTCCCCAGGGCTATTTCCTTTTTGGTCATTTTTCAGCTCTTTGTGCTCTGAGTGTACAAGCTCCTCACAAAGGCACGGCCTCTTTCAGGACCCCACACTGCTCCAGATTTTACTGCCTGCAAAGTTACACTATGCAACTAGGAAAAAGAAAAGACCCTGATATTCAGCTCTCCCTGTGTCACCTGCAAAGCCATGTCTAGCAGGGGGGTGATGGATCTGTGCAATGGACTCTTCCTTGGTATTGGGTGTTACTAAAGTATTTATTTAAAAGGCAGAAGGTTATTCCATGGGCCTTTCCTTGAGTATCCAAGTTTTTCTTGTTACAGGGCTAAGGTGCAATAAGAACAGTAATTATGTTTTCCCCAACTGAAGAAGAATTTAATTACTAAAGCAAGCTGTATTATACAATGGAGAAAAACCTTCCAATATAAAGTAAAAATCCAGTAAGTATCCATCCCTTGGCTGGGGATTATTGAGGATTCAAGCAAGGGGCTTTTATGAAGACAGAAACACCTTGGGTGGCATGTGGTAAAACACCAATTTCTTGGCAATAATCTTTTATTTGAGTGGAGAACTAAAAAAGGTAATGGACAAAACTTCTTTCCATTTTACACCCTGAAAAGTATTTCTTTCCTCGCTTATACATGAGGAGAAAATGTTAAGAACTGCTGGAAATGAACACTTCCACAAGAAAATTTAAATTATCCCTCCCTCTTTGATCTATTAAAAGCATCTTGTAATTGATACCTGTGCTGACAATGCAGAACTCCAGCTCTAGCTCAGCTGCTAAATGCCAGTTGTCAAGGAAATACACTTGCTGTCTGCTGTGGAAGGGGTGGGTGTAGATACACGTGTGTGTGTGTGTGTGTGTGTGTTCATAATGCAGTAAAACAAATCAGAAAAGAGGGTATTTTTACCCATTCATCCAAATAACACATGATGACAAGAGACAGCCTGGCCAGCCACCAAACCCTGGCTCCAGAGAGGTTAAAACCCATCTTAGCGCCAGGGGACCTACCAGTTCACCCCTGTATGTTGCCCAACTGCCCACAGGACACCTGGAGTGGACCTGGGCTTCATTTTTCTCTTCTGCACCCCTGTTTTCCATCCAAGCCTGCTTATTTCTCTTCTGATTTGCAGTCCCCACAGGGGTTTTGCTGTAACCCTACAGGGTTACAGCTGAGAACCCCACCGTGCCCCTCAGCTGGCTGTGCTGTAGGTCGGCAGCCTCGCTCACCACAGGAGGGTTTGAGTTGTTTTAATAAGATGTTACCTGTGCTATCCAGAAGAAAATGAGAGGAATCCCAGACTGGTTTGGGTTGGAATGGACCTAAAAGATCATCTAGATCCAACCCCCCTGCCATGGGCAGGGACACCTCCCACCAGACCAGGTTGCTCCAAGCCCCATCCAACCTGCCCTTCAACACTGCCAGGGATGGGGCAGCCACAGCTTCCCTGGGCAGCCTGGGCCAGGGTCTCACCACCCTCACAGGGAAGAATTTCTTCACTAATATCTCATCTAAGACTCTTTCAGTTTGAAACTGTCCCCCCTTTCCTCATCCAAAGCCCCTCCCCAGCTTTCCTGGAGCCCCTTCAGGCACTGGAAGATGCTCTAAGGTCTCCCTGGAGCCTTCTCTTCTCCAGGCTGAACACCCCAACTCTCCCAGCCTGTCTCCAGAGCAGAGCTGCTCCAGCCCTCCCCTCTGAAGCAGATGGGGTGCAGCAGAGCCCAGAGTTCAGCTGCTGCCTCTCCTGCCTGGCCTGGCTCCAGCCAGGACCCCACTTCCCTATAGCGGGGGGACCAGCCCCATGACACTGCTGTCCCCACACCAGCTGTCCCTACCCCTGGGCTGGAAGGGCACTTCATTTCAGCCCGTGGCACATTTTGGAGTTACACTTTCAAGACATGTCATATGCCTTAGATTATCCATATGTTCATCGCTGCGAAGTGGGGGAAAAGGCAATCCATACCATTGTCTGAACTCTGCAGGAAAGCAGAGAACTGGACTAAAACACACTTCCCTGCTCTCCAGCCTTTTCCTAGGGCCCTGCCAAAGAGCTTTTTATTCCTGTCAGTGCCACTCCAAGAGCTGTTTCATGTGGCCTCGTCCTTTGTCTCACAGAACGCTCTGTAACTCTCCCACTGCACACAAGCAGCCAAGCCATGGGTTTTTCCTCCCCTCCCTGGCTCAGTTTTGCTCTTTTAAGCATCTGTTGGAAGGACCCTGCAAGCAATAATCCCCCAACTCTGATGCCAAGAAGCAATGCTCCAAACGCAGCCAAACAACTCAGGAGCCCAAGTCCGGGTGCCAGAAGTGAGGCAGAAGAGAGAGCTCTGCCACAAAACCTCCGGGTAAGCCCAGGAGGCTGGAGGATGAGCCCTTCTTCTGCCACCCAAAGTGAGTGGAGACTGTGGCTCAGCGCCAGCCTCTCCCCTGGGGGAGCTGGGCTTTTCCCAGGGGAAACTCCCTGCTCCTGAGAGCTTTAAGATGCCCTTCAGTGGAGCACTGTGCTCTGGAGCTCAGCCCTGATGTCCTGGGTGTTGCCTGGGTGTGTCAGAGTCTCCCTGGACAGGGCCACCAGGTGCAGGTGGACACTTCAGATCTTGCGCTCACAGCTTCAGCTTGGCTCCTCCTGATGACAATGACTCTTTGCATTGCACGATGGCAGACATCGCAACAGCAGGACCCAAAAGTGACAGCAGAGGTTACTTTTGAGTACTTTTCCTTTTCAAATTCCAGAAATACGAAAAAACACTCTTAAAAATATATTGGATTTGCTAGGCCAGTTGAAGAAGAAACTTGCATTGAGCTAACTTTAAGATAAACTCCTTCCGATCATTTTTTTTTCACATGGGACTCTGGTTGCAGAGAAGAACATAAATCAAAATGACAGAAAATGATACTGTGCAGCTGAATATTGAGCTGTCAGCAGTCTTGGACAGAGCAGAAACTTGCTTGTAAAAAATCAACTACAGCCTTGGGAAAGACTCTCTTCAGTAAAGCAGGGCTCCTTGGAGTGGTTGAGCATCACAGCCTGGGCATGGACACAAGGAACATTTTCCAGCCCAAGCTGGGCCATGACAGCCTCCTGCTCTCTCACTGTGGAATGTGGCACTTCATTTCTACATTGTCTCTTCATGGCCACCTTGCTGGTATATGAAGTGGTCAGGGAAAGAAGTGGCTTTGCACAGGGATCCTCTGGAATCCTGGATGGTCCATCTTGGTCTCTGCTATGTTGTGAGGGCTCAGGGACCCAACGTCTGTTCCCACCCCTCTGTGCACAGAGCAATGTCAGGGGAACATGTTCTTCAACAGAAGAAGCCACCCAAACCCACTGGTGCATGACAACACAATAAAGATATGAAGTATCATTAGCATGATGCAACATGGACAGATGTCTTGAGGCTCAGTAGTTACTCCTGTCCACCAAATCATCCTCAGGAGATGACTAAATATCCTCCTCTCCCAGGGAACATTTATCACTGTCAGTGCTGCAGGAGCTGAGCAGCTATCTATAGCCCCATGTGCTCTGAGCCAGATCTTCCACCCAGACTAAACTGGTTAGTTCAGATCAATGTTTCAGCCTAAGACATGAAGGCAGCAGAAGGGTGCTGCAGAGATCTGCCTCTGAGATTTTAACTCTTCCCTCGGTCACTTGGTAAGAGAAGCTCCAGGATGGTATGAGGGCTACTGATGAGCAGAAAGCCATGGCTTCCTCCTGGTGAAGCATAAAAACAAATCCCAGATCATGAGAGGCAGTGAAAAATCAGCTACTGCAAGAAAAAGAAGATTCACTTACTGTCTGGGTCAGGTTTCCACTTGGACAGGGCTCTTCTAACAAGCTAAGTCCCCTACCTAGACTCAGCTATCAGGGATGGGCTTGAATTGCCTGGACCTGCTCAGGGATCTGTAAAGAATTCATCCAGATACAGCTGAATGTCTGTGATGGATGAAGGTTTGCACTGTCCTCTGCAGGAACTACTGTGAGTCTTCAAAGTGAATGAGGCAAATACAAGCAGCAGAGAGCACTGCTAGGGAGAGGGTGGAAAGATGCGCCAGAAAACACAGACTTCTAGTGAACCCTTCTTTCCTGTATCAGTTGGGATTCTGGGTTCAGTCTGTGGGTCAAGGCAGGCATTGGATGCTGCTGGCAGCTGGAACCAGACGAGCTTGTGTGGTAGGATCATTTCTGCAAAAGGAATGGGAGCTGCAGAACATCTGCAAAGGAAAACGTGGCTGGGTCTGAGATGTCCTGTGAGCTGGAAGCCAAACGCCCCACCAGGAGCTAGGCAGGGGAGCCTGGGCACCAAACCCCCACGTCATCTGTCCTGGGAAACTTCACATCCTGGTTGAAGTGTTCAACGGCAGGTTGGATGGGGCTTGGAGCAACCTGGTGTAGTGGGAGGTGTCCCTGCCTGTGCAGGGAGGTTGGAACTGGATGATCTTTAAGGTCCTTTCCAACCCAAACCAGTCTGGGATTCTATGATATGATTCTATGAATGACTCAAGCACCTCACTTGAGCTCATTTCCAACAAAACACATGGAGAACAAAAAGGAAACAGCTGGATTACTACGTGGACAAAATATTTAGCAGATAAAAGTCAAAGTGGAGGTAGCTGACATGGATAGTCATGGCCACAGGGATGGAAACAGCCTTAGAATCCAGCTCAACCCAAGACTTGCTGAAACTTGACTTCAGAGAACAGGAGCTGACAGGGATTGATCAACACACAATTAGTATCCTAGGTTAAAATTAGCTTTTACATGGATCTTTAAAATAGGGGGGGTAGGAAAAATAGCACACAGGGCCAAAGTGAGGCACCAATGTGAATTTGAAAAAGACAAATGATCTCATATTCCAGCACACAGAGCTGCAGTCAGCTGGCAAATCTGATCCATAAGGCTGTGATTCCCACCATCACTGACCTCCCCAGCAGCACAGCTCTCTGTGGGACAGCAAACCCCATCCCACAAACTCTCCCTCTGTTTGTACCCGGGGTCTCTCTGTGTCACCACACACACTTCCCACCAGCTCCCCAGTTAAAAAGCACATACTCCTGCTGCATACAATTAGATAAAAAACCCCTTGAAACCACTTCTCCTGACACTGTTTTCATCAGGGGCTCTTACCATGGCCGTAAAATACGTGAGACAGAGTTTAACAAGATTTTCTTCATGAGGAACGTAAACAGACACTGTAACCACTGCTGGTTTCTTTGGACAGATGCAATAATTTTCCTCAGTGCCACGAGTGAAACTCTCGTTTCTGTGAAACGTGCAGTTTAATCAGCTGGGCACTGGAAACCCAAACAAATCCTGGTGCCTGGCAGCACACAGCTGATGAATGGCTGCTTCTTGGTGTTAGGATGAGAAACAAACCTGCACCAAAGCCACTCAACACACCCAGCACTGGAGCAGGTCCCAGAACTTGAGGGAATCCTGTACCTGGACTCCATATCTCATGTCACACCCAGAACTCTCCCAGAATAGAAAGAGAATAGATGGCAGGTTGTCCTGCCATCTCCTCCTGGCCAACACGCCTACAAGAGCCCCAGGAAAGCAAATCCATGCCAGAGCAAATGAGCATCCTCCACTGCTCTTCTCCTGCCTCCCAGACCTGCAGACACAGCTAATTGTGTTTAATTGGGACTCATTTAAATGCAAGCATCCACAATCAGGTAAAAATGTACAGGCAAATTGTTTGCTGACATCTGAAGGGAGTCTGTGGGCTTAATTGTCCCCACTTATGTTAACTGCTCCAGTTTTATGAGCAGAATCAACCCGTTTAGGTACAACACTTCTCCAGGCAATATACCTCAACATACAGGAAAATACTGAGACTGAGGGGATAGGGAATTATCTTCCTGCATAAATTACTTTAAAAAAAACCCAAACAACGCTTGGCAAATGCTATCAAACATTCCCCAGATCTTTGTTTTTCTGAATTTCAAGGCACTTCCTGGGGTGAACACTTGTACTTTTCAAACATACATGTGCTGAAAATTTAATGTGGAGTGTTGTGGTAATTTGTTTCTAATCAGCTGGCCGCATGGTGATGCTCCAGCTAATGAGCTCAGACACACAATTCCAGAAATGACTGCTTGGAGGAGGCTGCTGAGGCTAAAATAGGTGCATGGGGGAGCATTTGGTGTCCCTGCTGTGGTTTGCTCTACCAGGACTCCTACCAGGTCTTTTAAAACTGGAACATGCCAAGATATGGTGCAGGACATCACACCAGGGAGCAAGGAGGGGGTCAGAATGGTGACTGTAACCACAGACACGAAGTGGTTCAGGGAGAGCAACTGATGCTTGGTCAAAATAAAAGAGTAAAAGGAAGAGCGGTGAGCAGGACAGATCACAAGCTGGGACCTGGCAGGGGCAAACTTCCGTGGATGTTACACACAGAGCCTGGGAGAGAGCCAACACACGTATTTCCAGTCCTTCTCCTCACAGGCAGGACCTGTGCTCACACCAGCTGTAAATGATCCCTTCAATAATCCCAGTTCCTGCTGTTCCTGCAGGACACACCGCGCTGAGCGGCCCAACACGCGGTGCTGAGGAAGCGGGTGGCACGGGAAGCTGCTTTTCTCCACCCACCCCTGTTTTCTCTCTCAGGAAACACAGTGCACATGAGCACACCAGATCAAGAGTTTTGGAGATTAAAATGCCTGATAGTCCTTGTACAGGCTGTGGACAGGACACAGACGGACCCACAGAATCCCAGAATCACGGACTGGTTTGGATTGGAAGATCATCCAGTTCCAACCCTACATGGGCAGGGACACCTCCCAGCAGCCCAGGTTGCTCCAAGCCCCATCCAACCTGCCCTTCAACACTGTCAGGGATGGGGCAGCCACAGCTTCTCTGGGCAGCCTGTTCCAGTGTCTCACCACCCTCACAGCAAAGAATTTCTTCTTAATATCTGACATAAATCTACCTTCTTACAGTTTAAAGCCATTGCCCTTCATTCTATCACTCCATGTCCTTGTAAAAATTCCCTTCCCAGCTCTACTGTAGGCCCTCTTCAGGTGCTGAAAGGTGCTCTAAGGCCTCCCCTCCTCTTCTTCTCTGCCAAAGGCATTGTGTGGGCTCTGAGCTGGGACCTGCTGCAGTCCCATCCATCCCTGAATCCAAAGTTTAAACCATCATGGCTCAAAAGCCAGCCTTGCTCCATGCTCGAGCTGATGGATACTTGATCAGGCTCCTCAAAGAACACGCAGGTGGAGGGGGTCACTGCATTCCTGACTGCCATCCTCAGCCTCGTGGAAACCATTTGAACTCACCCCATGCCACGAGGGCACATAGTGGTAAGAGTTGTGCAAGACACTCCATTAGGCCAACCAACACAGCTAGAGGAAACAACCTTTTGAGAACACAAAGTGCTTCTGGCTCCACAGGGGTGCACATTCACCCCTTGGTCACTCGGTTTTCCCCATCACACTGGCCCAGACCCATTTCATCCAGCATTGTCTGTCCAAAAGGAAGATGTTGTGCCCAGGCTGGTCACCTGAACCTCTTCAGGAACCTCCTCCTCTGGATGCACAGATCCCTCCGAGGGGAAAGGGAAGGGTTTTCATCCCACCTTCATAGGTAACAAGTCCAAATAGAAAATTCCCTCTTCAAAAGCTGATTTTTTTTCCCCCCCTATTGACTCTATTTAAAATAGGTGATGAGTTGATGGCCCAGAACTCATTCTTCAACAGTCAGGGTAAGGTGTAAAGAGTCTGGTCTAAATTTTAGATAAAGTTTAGATAAAATTAATGAAAATAAATCCTTCCTCTTGCATTACTGCAGTCTGCCAGCACAGGGTAGAGACAAATGATATATGCCAGGAGTGATGGTGTAAGTTCTCACCGTTTGGATGGAAGTGGACCAGGGGATGAGGAGTTCTGCACTGGACACATGGATGCACCTAGTGCTGCAAGGCAAGTTCAGCATGGCTGTGTTCAAGGAAAGCAAGTCTCTTTCTCCCCCGTAAAAGTTAAACACACTTCAGCTGCTTGCTGAGAAAACCTGAGAACTGCCCCAGCTTGGCCAAACCATCCAGTCTAACAGGGTGTTTGCAAGCACCGTGAGACAGCTCTGCCTGCCTGGATTAATTATTGATGCCCTGCACGGCTCTGCCAAATGACCTTACTCAATTCAGTAGAAAATTTAGATGCCCCTGAGAAAGAATTTGGACATAAATATCTTCTTTGTGCGTACATGCAAACAGATGTGCAACTTAAATGCATCTGAGGCATTAGCTCTTAATGGGACTTACAAGAGTGGGAAAGATTAATTTCAAGGGCTGAATGTGCAGCTCAGTGGTGCTCGGGCATCTTACTCTGACAGGCACTTTTAAAGACCTTAACCCAAGGGAATATTTCATTGCTGTCCTTTAATCCATTGCTTACAAAATTGATACGAAATGTGTACAGTGAATGGTGGCTTCTGCACTTGCAAAGCAGCCCATGGAAATTCAATTCACGGAACTCTGGCAGATCCAGACACTGCTAAGAAAGGAGCTTTGCAGATTATAAAAGCAAGAAGTCTAAATTTCAGATTTCAAATACCGTTTGGAGAAGTTTAATTGAACAAGTATCAGGCCAAAGTTGCACTGGTAGCCTAACCCTTGAAATAAGACACTCAAAATGCAGCAGTAAAAGACTGTTTCTCACCAAACAAGAATGTGAGCTACCCTAAGGAGAATAATATTTGTCTTCAGGTGGTGCTCACTACATCAGGCTTAATTTTAAATGAGAATGAAACTATGAGATATCTGTGCCACTCCCAGGAAACCCAAGCAGACAGACACATGCAGCCAGCTCTCCTTCCAAAGGGCAGGAACAGCCAATTCCTGCACATGTTGGGAACCAGCACCTCCCTGCTCCAAAACCTTTCTCATGTGAGAAGCCAAAGAAGCTCCTACATTGGAAAATTAAGTAATGCTCTACATCTTGGCTCCAAAGTTGCTCAGCCCAGACAAGGCAATGACATGGTCGGGCAGCAACCCTGGCCCAGTGGGACCTCTCCACAGGGTCTCTGACTTCTCCTCCTCCCAGACCAGAAAGGAATACTACATCCAACCTCACTATGCTCCTGGATGCCAGGAACCCACCTGTTTCTAAATATGCTCATGCTATCAACTGGTATAACGAAAGGGAATACATATTTGGTTTAGCTGGCAGGAGTTCACCCTAAGCTTTGACTCAGCCCATTTCTATTTATGCCTTCTGAAAGGGCTCAGAGCCACCTGAACACACTGAGCCCACCCAAAGAACTCAAACATACTCCTCAGAAACTTCTGGCCCTTCTAAAGCAGAAATCTTGCTACAGTTATTCCAAATTACGGCTCATTTGCTTAAGCTGCTCCATAAATGAGATCTTCATAATCTTCTCTTTGGAAGTTTGCATACTCCGAATGTCTGCCTACCTTCGTGTCCATGACTGCTGTGCCAGGGAGATGAGACCTCATTTGCCTTGAAAATTCTTTCACCAGTATCTGCACACCTATAGATGTATCCACACAGCACCGTTGGCACTGAAGACAATGAGGTTTGGGACAAGGGACAATCCTTTTCTATCTGCACAGCACCTACAGCAACACAGCCTTCACTTGGTGATGCTGAACTTCTCCTACGGTATCATTTTCTTCCTTTAAATAACAGATTTGCATGGATTATTCTGAACTCTTTCCAGCCCCTGCCAGTGGCTGTTATAAAAGTGGGGATTGCATGAGGAAGGAGAACAGCCCCGTGCACACCACCCAGACAGCAGCTCCTTTGAGTTCTCTGGCACACGACTCCCCAGAGGTGGCAGCCCACGGAGCTATTTATTTTCCAGAGCCTGTGTCAACTACCTCAAGTGACAGAGCTGATCAGCAGCTTTGCTTTCTGCTTTTTTTGCAGTGAGGAGGAAGGCAGGTCTGCCTGGCAGCTGAGTGGGTAATGAAGCAAGCCTTGTGCCTGCACCTCTGGGCTACTGCAGGGAGCTGATGGGCAGCAAGCTCCTAAATCTAACACCAAACCACCCAATCCTGTAGAGACCAGCAACAGGAAGCCCACACTGGATCCTTTTTTAATTGCCAATGGGGATCTTAGGCTGGGCTCCCTCTCTCCAGGAAATGCAAGATGTCCTCTGTTGATCACGTTCACAAAGATGGGAAGCTATTCAAAGAATTATGACTTGCTGCATTTATGGGCTGTGCTCCCTCCAGGTATCTCAGAATCAGAGAATCATCAAGGCTGGAAAAGACCTTTAAGATCATCAAATCTAGCCTATGACCAACACCACCACATCAGCCAGACCAAGTGCCACATCCAGCCTTTCCCTGAACACATCCAGGGATGGTGCCTCCACTGCTTCCCTGGGAAGTCCAGTCCACTGTCTAATCACCCTCTCTGTGAGGAAGCACTTCCTAATATCCAACCTAGACCTCCCCTGGAGCAACTTGAGGCCGTGCCCTCTTGTCTTGTTGCTAGCTGCCTGGAAAAAGAGCCCCTGGAAAAAGAGCCCCTCCCTGACTACAATTTCCCTTCAGGTAGTTGAAGAGAGTGATAAAGTGCCCCCTGAGTCTCCTCTTCTCCAGGCTAAACAATCCCAGCTCCCTCAGCCTATCCCTATAAGATTTTCCCTCTACTCCTTTCACCAGCCTTGTTGCTCTCACTCTCAAGCTCCTTGGAAGCCTCAGCAGGAAACGTGCAGCTCTGCTGCCCTGGAAAGGAGCTTTCCTGCAGCCACGCAGGGAGCCAGCAGGGACGGCTGTGGCATCTTCCTGCTCCTCCTGGCTCTCCCCCACCTGGACTCTGCATGGGGCAGGACACAGGAGGCAGGGCTGGGCTGAGGAAAGCCAGCTAGCACATTTTTCAAGGTGTCAAACCACATCGACGTTGGTGCTTACGAATGGATTATGGAAAGTATGCTAAGCCAACATTGTTAGTGTAAGGATTAAATCCCCAGCGCTCCTGGCGCTCAGCACTCTGCTTGGACCAGGAGAAGAGTGCAAGATTTATACCCACTTCCTTCCAGCTTTGAGTTACAGCTCCTCAGATGAAGGCTGCTGGTGTGTCCCACTTGCTGTGTGCTACAGCACATGTGTACTGCAGGCTCAGCACCAACCCCTGAAGTCTACTAAGAGGTTTGTCAAATGTGCAGTCCCAGTCAAGTCAACAGGAATTTTGCTCTACGTTGTCAAATAAATCAATCCAGATTTGAAGCAACTGACTAATCAGTCATAGAATCATAGAACCATCATGGTTGGAAAAGACCTTCAAGATCAAGTCCAACCATCCACCCTACCACCCCTAACCACTAAACCATCTCCTGAAACACCACGTCTACCCATTTTTTGAACACCCCTGGGGACGGTGCCTCCAGCACCTCTCTAGGCAGGGAGGCCTTCCCACTCTTTCTGTGAAGAAATTGTTCCTGATATTCAATCTGAACCTCCTCTGGCACAGCTTGACCTCATTTCCTCTTGTCCTATTGCTGGTCACCAGGGAGAAGAGGCCAACACCCACCTCACTACAACCTCCTCCCAGGTAGTTGCAGAGAGCAGTGAGGTCTCCCCTCAGCCTCCTCTTCTCCAGGCTGAACAGCCCTAGCTCGCTCAGCCTCTCCTCATAAGACCTGTTCTTCAGACCCTAATCAGCCTGCTTGCCCTTCTCTGCACCCTCTCCAGCACCTTGATGTCCTTCCTATACTGCAGTGCCCAAAACTGCACCCAGTGCTCAAGGTGCAGCCTCACCAAGGCTGAGTAGAGGGGCAGGATCATCTCCCTGGTCCTGCTGGTCACACTATTCCTGATGCAGGCCAGGATGCTGTTGATCCAACCCATTTTTTATCCAGCAAAGCATGTGCAGATCCAAGCCAGGAGCAGCCAGCTTCTCTAAGGAGAATGCTGTGGGAAACCTTGTCAAAGGCCTTGCTAAAGCCAAGGTAGACAACATCCACACACCCAATAAGCAGGTCACTCTGTCACAGAAGGAGATGAGGTTAGTCACACAGGACCTGCCCTTCATGAACCCATGCTGATTGGGCCTGTTCACCTGGTTGTCCTGCATGTACTGCAGAATGGTACTCAGGATGATCTGCTCCATCAGCTCCCCTGGTGCTGAAGTCAGACTAACAGGCCTGTAATTTCCCAGATCATCCTTCCATTCCTTCTTATATATTTGGGTTAATACTTGGGTTTGAACAGTTTGAGCATTTTGGGAAATGTGGCTTCAGCTCAGGTGTTGCAACCCATAAGGTCTGTGTCCTGCATTGAACTTGCACAGCCTCCAGCACCATCTTCTCCATTAGTGTCTGGCTGCCAATTTAATAAATATAATGGTCAGTAAATACTGTGGCCACTTCCAAATAGCTTATTGAAATAAGGTTGTGTGAGACTGACTAGACACTTCTCGTGGCAGTTTATCTCTACGTGCAAACCACAGCCTGAGCTCACAGAAATCATCAGGACTCCAACATTATTTGTTTTATACCACACCCAGCACACACAGAACAGCACCGGGCACCATCCCTGCTGTCACTTTGGTTTCAGACCCTGCCACACTCATCCTCATGAGGCTAAGATGGTATCTGAGTCAGTTCTTCACGACCTCCAAGACCCAGAAGTCCATGATCAGACTGTGCAAGGTGCCCAGAAGAGCTGTGAGCAAAACAAGGGTCCGGGGGGGTAACACCTCCACCTCCCGCGCAACGCACGAGGCAAGGTTTTCCCACGGCTGGTATTTGACCTCTCCCAAGGGAAAACTGAAGGACTTTGCAAGTCATGGGAGAGCAGAGAACTGCATTTCTAATGATAGACTCAAAGCACGAGTAAGGCTGCTGCAGCAGCTCAGTTTCCGCTGCTGTGCTACCTGCTCAGGGTGGGTACTTCACATTCCTGAGCACCAGACTGCACTTGGTGCATTTCTTAAACATTAAACCAATCAAAAGACCTTAGAGTTTTAAAACAGAGGAGAAAAAAAACACAAATAAACAAAGACAGTGGCTTTGAGACTGCTTCACCTTCCTGATACCTGCAGTTTTTGCTTTTATCTCAGCACTTCTGTTGAGATTTCAGCATTTCTGTAATTTCCTCCCTTTGCAACAGCTTCAAGTGGGGAGAATCCTTCAGAGAATCAAAGGCCCGAATTTTGGTTTTAGCTGTGGACCAGCAGCTTCTGTAACCCAACCTGGCATGAAATGAAGTGTATTTACATAGCATGCTTGGTACTTTTGAGAAAATCTACTACTCACAGTACTTCAAGGGATCACTTAGTACCAGGAGTGGAGCAGCCAAGATGACTGTTCTCTGCACACATTGCTAAATTCTTGCAAGGCATCTCAGGGTGGGGATATTTGTCTATCAAGTTAAAAACAACCCAACAAACCCAACCCCTTTCCAGCTGCATTCAAGACAGCACAGAGAAATCCCTGGAGGGCTAATCAATCCTCTTGGCTGGTTTTCCCAGTCTACAATGAAACAGTAGCTTGAAATGTAGGTTTAGTGTGTGGGTTAATGTGGGTATAGAAGCATAATAAAGAAATTTTTGAAATATAGCACGTAAGCCCATGTGTGGAAAGGAATTTACTAGATCATAAAGACAGAGACTTCATTTTCATTAAGTAAAACATTAAAGGAGATATTCTAACTTACAGTCCCATACATTAATGCTCAGCAATATAAGGTGTTTAATTGCCTGTTGTTTTCCCACCATAAATTACTACCTGCAGCTGATGGAAAACCTTCCTCCAGACCTGCTTGTGTGCCTCATTCCCATCTCAAACATTCACACTGGATGGAAACAGCAATGCAGCCTGGAATTACCCAAAGTCCACACAAATGGGCATGACTTCAGAAAGCAAAGAACATTTAGGAACATTGCATGTGTTTCTTAGAAACTACTTTTCTTAGAAGCTACTTTTTGAGTAGCTCATGATGTATGCAATACTCTGCAGGTTTTATGGCTGCATAGATCTGAATTTAATAACTAGCCAGTACAGGCTGAAGATGTCCTGTAATGACCTAATATAACAGTGGGGCAGAACCCTCCTCGTTTGCAGCTGAACAACATCCACATCCAAATACATGCAGGACATATTTTTTACTCCTAAGAAACAAGGTGTTTCCTTCAACCTTCAACTCCCACCCATGTCTCCCTTCTACATCCTCTTGCACTTTTCAGTGTCACTTAAAAAAGAAGAAAAAGACATGCATGTGTCCCCAGAACAGCTACCATGGGCTGCCTGTGGGGAGACACAGGGGGGAGTGTGCTTTCCTCCACGTCCCCTCCAAGTCCCAGCCCTGACTTGGAGCAAAGTCCACTGGCCAGCTTCACTGCTCTGTAAAGCTGGGTGTCAAATCCTCCTGTGGATCACAGGAAGGGGTAAATCCCGAGGAAGAGAGCTAACTCCAGCCCAGGCCGAAGAATCTGAAGAAAAAGCACTGAAAAAATGCTGCCTAGGCATCCTTCTGCTGCAAAACCTAAGAAAATATTGATCCAGCTCCCAAAGAGGAGGCTAAAACTCACAGGCTGTGCAGATCCTCAAACCCACAGGGCTGGCAGCTGCCACCCACATGACCCTTCAAGTTGGTTACACTTCAAGAAGTGATTTTCCAACCTTCCCTGATTGGGATTTACAACACCAAGGTAAAACCAAAGTAAAAACATCTCTATCTTAAAATAGCCCTCTAAAGTCACCAGGAGGATAAGCTGAGTTTTCTCCAGCATTTAGGAGGTGTCTTGTTATTTTTTGGGTTTTCTGGTGGACAAATATTTTCCAGTGCTCTGCACCTGCCTTCATTCTTTTGCTACCAAACCCCTTTTTTTATACTTCTACTTTTTACCCAATTTAACATCACTAGAACCAGCTCTAGGCTGATGTGGACTTCAGGCTTCCACAACTATGCTGCTCTCAGCACAGAGACAATATTCACTTGGCTCTTCTCCCTTGGGCAGTATTGGGTTGCTGTTTCTGGGTGCCCCATGGGTGTGTATTTGCCACATGCCTGTACTCAGTGCCCTGGATTTCTAGATAACGTGCATTTGATGTGGACTCTGATAAGATCTGGTCAGTAGTTACCTGCACTTGATTATTCATTAATACTAAGTAAAATGAGACAAGCTCCCGAGGCACCACGAGGAAGGACACTGGGGCAGGTGCCTGTTGTTTCCCACCTGATGGGACTCCTGAGGAGTAACACCCAGAAGGTGAAGAGAGGTTATTTACAGGAGAAAAATTTGGGTGGATGGTAAGCAGGTTAGCAGGAGCCAGCCTTAACATTTACACAACAGACAAGCAACAAATGAAAAAAACCTAAAGGAAAAAACAGGCGTGTGGCTTGGGAGAGCAGCTGTCACTGTTGGGGCCCTGGTCTTAACCCTAGTTGCACACATGGGGTATTCTGCAAAATAAAAATGACAAAACACCACGATGGGCAATTGCTAGAGGCAATCTGCAAACTCTGGCTTTGAATGGAATCTGCCTGAATCTCAGCTCCAGGGACTTCACTTTCAGTTCCTAACTCTGGAAGTCACCTGTTCCAGCCTTTAGAAGGGAAATGATGTGTTAGTGATGTCCCATTTAGGTTTGCTGCAAGACTTTTATCTTCTAAGCACTTCAGAAAAACTTTCCATCCAGCCTGTGACCACTTACAGTTCCTATAGCTAACTCTGCCCCATCACTGTAATCTGATTTTAGCTCATTAGCCTCAATGGCTAATGGCAGCTTGTATCCCATGGCAGGCTTTTACATGTCAGCACTCTGACTCCAGACAAAGCCTTTTTGTGCTTTTGCAGCTAACCCAGCAAATACTGGAGCTCTGAAAATTCCAAGAAACCAGATAATAGGAAAAAGGGCCTGAAAAATGTTGAATTAATATTTATGCAGAGTCAATTGGACTTCTCAGGTAATTATCAGCAGATCATAGTAAATACTAAGGTGAAACCATGCTCTAATGAAAGTTATTTGCTGATGAGGAGGAGCCTTAAGTCAAAGCTAAACCATGCCACCATTCACACACATGACTTTCATCACAGCTGTTCCCCCCCCCCAGGAAAGGACACTGCCTTCTTTGTGGGGGGCAGCATCAATAGAGTGATCTCTCCATCACCGTGTAGCCAAAGCAACCCAGCCCATTTGCTCTCCAAGCCTGGTAGGCTTCCAGAAGCAAAGGAAGGGAAACCTACCTACCTACCTACAGGATACACTCTAAGGAGGCTATAAAACACAGGCCCAGCTGTGAGCTGGGAGTGAGGGGGGCAGCCCTGAGCCCACCTCCAGCAGATGGGGGTGGTCGGGGTCCCTGTGGGTTGGGGCAGCAGGAGGGCTGAGCAGCCCACAGGGACCTGACCCCTTGGCAGCCCACCTGCACCCACAGCCCTCAAAAGACAATCTCACCTTCCTGAAGGCTGTCTTCCACAGGGGTGCTGCAGCTAGACTGTCAGGAGGATTTTAAAAAAAGGTAGAAAAATGAACGTTTGGTACCTTCCCAAGTTAAATTCAACAGCCTCTGCCTAAAGTGGCCAATACAGGCACAGAGACCTTCTCCTTTCAGTTGACTATAGGCTGGTGAGACATTTATACTATCTACCCAGTAGCCACCACCATGCATTACCTCACAGGAGGAATAAAACACTATTTAACACAGATATTCACAGGCTGCTGATGCCCTAGCACACGGGCAGAGGCAGGCTCCAGAGGCTGGCAGCAACAACTTCACCTGGGATAACAGGGCAGGTCACTTGAAGGAGAAAGAAAAATTACCCATCAGAGAGATGTCTTAAACCTTCTATGATTCCATGATTCTATGATGCAGGAAGGCAAGGCAGCATTTGGATTGAGTTTCACTACCCTGAACCTGGGAGATACTATTCAGATATAAACACAAACCAACAAGCCAGTATCCCAAGCACTTTCCCAAAGGATTAATTACAGCATGCTCCTCCCAGCCCCCATTCAGAAAATCTGGCTGGAAATTAAGTAACAGCAACTGTTTACCCCATTAAAGCTCTGCAGTGAGAAACGACAGCCTCCTGGAGCTTCCCACAACTCGGGGCACGATAAACATCTTTGTTACAAAGCATGAGCCTCTCCACTTTTATTGACAGAGAGTGCCAGAGAATGGGAGCTGCTGAATCCAGCCTCTGATTACCAATTAAGCCCTCGGAGAGGGGCGAGCCTCCGGGCAGCACTGCCCTCCCTCTGATTCACAGAAAACCTTCTCACATAAATTAGCCATCCCCGTGATTTTTAAATGCTCGGGTGTGCCATGGACAAAGGAGCCCTCTCGGGGCTCTGCGCAGCCGTCAGAAGCCTGGCAGGGTCCAGAGGGGTGTCAATCGATCTGTGCCCCCCTTGCCACGTGTGTGCCCTCCCGTGGGGACAAGCCCCTGGGGTCACCCGTGCAGCCCCAGGGAGACCCCCGGAACGCCAGGCGCGTGGCACGCCTGGTTCCGTCCCTCCTGCTTGAAGCGTGTGAACAAACGGTGAACGTGTCCTGGTTTTGCAAACACGGGGCACCTGCAGGGGCCATCAGCGGGTGCCTTGGAGCTCCCTGGCTTTGCTGTCTCCAGCCACACAGCACCCTGCGGAGCAGCACCCACCTCAGCTGGCAAGATCCAAACCGGGTGTTTCCCACTCGAAAGGGGCTACATGAAACCAAAGGGCTACTCGCGTCACCGGCCCAGCTCCCTCATGAAAAGCTGCAAGACCCCGAGCTCGGTCCGGACCAGCGATCAATCCTCCTGACACAAAGTGCCTGCAGAGACGTTTGCAGAACACGTCTGACGCTGCCCAGGGCTTTGTTTCCCCTGCACCTCCTTCCCCAGCATACAAAGCTGCTATGGAAAAGCCCCGGTCCTCGGAGGGAGCGCTGGTTTTTATCAGATGGTAACGATGAGTGCATCATGAAATCGTTTAATAGTTCTCATTAAATGCATTGCTGGAGAGCAGGCCTGATTTACGGACGCTACGCCGTGCGTATAAATAAGCTGCACTTTGCTTCTAACACAGCTGGTCAAGAAAATTAATGTTTCGTTTTCCATAACCTTCGTACTCTCCCTTCCTCTGCCACCACAGCAAAGCTCCAGGCCTGCAACTTGATGGTGCTGGGGAAGATGACACTGCCCCGACTGCCTCACACGGGCTCACCCCAGCAGCAGAGGGGTGGGCTCCCCTGACACAGCCCTGCACTCCAGCCTTCCCAAAACCCTCGCCCTTCCCTGTGGATATACCTCCCAATTTCCAAACAAAAGCCCCAAGTGCCTTCAGGCAGACCTGCCTCTTCTGCATTTGGGCTGGAAGTGTCCCTGGAACAGCGTTATCCCGCCAAGTTCAGGTCCAAGAAATACTGATATATTTAGCACTGCTGTATAACTTTCCATCTTTTAAAGCCCAGTTTTCCTTTTCCTTTTGTGCCCAGGGAATAGGACAAAAGCCACTCCAACCAGACGAACATCCGTCTTCAGAAGGGAGGAAATATGAGGCCATTGCGACACAGGACAGTGGCCAGAAACACTTTTTAATGCTTATATTCACCATGGCACCTAATCCTCAGCAAACACTTCACCAGGCACATAACACGCTTTTTTTTCAAAAGACCTTTGAGTCCCAGCACAAGGTGTGCACTGTGCTTGAGGCTGAGCACAGGGACAACTGCACTTTCGGGGCAGACAGATATTGAGGAGGCTTAGGAGAGAGTGGATTTAAACAAGGACAGAGAGAAAGGCTTTGTAATCGTATGGTGCACATCTGGAATTTACAGGCACGATAATTTTATAACCCTCTCCTTACGGTTTTGAAGCCACGCAATATTCTCCCTCACTTTCCAGCCTAAGCAAGAAACATCTTCATGCATCTGACAACTTTATGTGCTTCTGAGACTGCACACCATGTTGTAAAAAAGGTAGTGGGAAGCTGGCAGAGCCAGGGAGTTACGTCTGGGCACTTGTATTTCACAGGTATTAAAACATGAAGTTTTAAAATCGAAGAGGGAGACCCAGTTTCAGTTTACTTCTGCTCACAGCAAGTCCCTTTATATCTCATTCAGAGACCTTTCTGGTTGCTTTTATGGTATATATGAGCCTCTCCTCATAAAAGCCACTTGCTAGTGACTTTATGTATTTCTTCCCTGGTTGAAACCAAGAAACCTCTCACCCAACCAACCATTTTTCATGTGTACATAATACATGAGGCTGTAAAGTCACTGCAAGGAGAGGTTCTCAGGCACGAGCAGACAAAGCACTGAGACAGCTGAGAACAAAACAATGTGGAAATCACCTCCAACCACAGCAGGAAATGTGGAAAAGATTAATCTCTTTTAAAACTAATAATATTTGTACATTTCCACAGACGTAGCCCCAGCATGGTCACAGCTGTCTGCATACTCCAGGCACTAACCTCTGTGTGGACTCACAATCTGCCTAAAACCAGATCTTAGCTATCATCACGCTTAGTTTAGCCACATATTTGGAATCTAAACCCCCAGAAATTAAGAGCATTTATCTGGGAGGCAACACAGCTTTTGGCAACTGCTGTTAACGTTTTAAACATTTGAAAGTAATTGCTAATGCACAAACCGAGTGGAACTGGAGGAGAATTCTCCCCAGGTTGGAGAGGAGTATCCATCTCTCCTCCAAGAGGAACCGAAAAGTCAGGCTCAGTCTAACATCCCCTGCACAGATGTCAGCACCACCCCCAAACCATCAATGCACACAGACACATAGATCCATTAGCATTGATGTTACTCATTTTGAATGTCTGTTTCTCTGTAGATGAAGAAAATTAATATTCCATTATCTTCCTTTAAAACAATACATAAAGCAGGAAGATGACTTATTTCAGTAGGAAAACAATGATTAGGCTAATTTATAGGGTATATTTATTCAAAAGACAAATTGTTGCTAGGCCTGGTGATGCATTAAGATGAATCTGACCTAATGACTCTGGCTCTTCACTCCTACTAGTTCCTGTCTTGATAATTAAGAGGGATTTAATGATTTCTTGGAGTTTGGTTATGCAAAAATACATCAGTTTCGCAAAGGTCATTAACATCAGGGTTTCCACTGACTCCAAGGTTGATCTTGACCTGATGCAGCTCCAAATCTCATTGTTCCTGGCATGAACCTGTGTTTCATTGCTATCTGGGTTGATGAGAGAGGCTGGGAAGGAATGGAGGACATGGAGAACTGATTTCCTGCCTCTGACACTGGCCTGGTGAGTGACCTCAGGCATGTCACTTTGCCTTTCTGTGTATTGGCTTTCCCAGCTGCAACATGAGAAAAACACTGCTTGGCTCCTTTGTCTGAGCACTGTGAAACTTCATGGTGACAAAGCCAGACACAGAAGAGTGAGGTGTTACCCGTCCCTTCAGGATTAAGTAGGGATAACATTCAGTGATGGTTGAATCTGTGTCCAGGCCCTAGAGCAGGGCTGGATGATGGATCAGTCACAAACTGGCTGGGATGATGCCCTGGCCAGCTGGGAATCATAAATGGTTTTGGCATTGACTTCAAGGACATCAGAGCTTCACTAGCTTCATCTTCTATGTTGCAGGGCCCTATCTGTAAACCAGAAATAATGGGAATTCTGTCTTTCCCTTCCCTCTCCCCAGTACAGATTCTGTGTTCTTCAAACACAGGCTGTGTCTTTACCAACACTGTTAAACTCAGTTTTGGTAGGAACCTGGAGGAGTTACTGAAAGGAAATTAAATAATCTTACAAGCAACAAGACCAGCAGTAAGAGGACAAAGAGTGAGAGAGCAGGAGGGAGGACTTTGTGAATCCGAGCCCTCTGGGGCTGGATCAGTCGTCTGCAGGGCACGTAGTGCAGGCACAGCAGTTCCAGGGAAAAATTCATCCATAAAGCATGGGCCAAATTCTGGTCACTACCACCCACGAGGTGTTGTGAGGTCCCACACAGCTGAGAGCAGGATTTGTCTTTCTGTGTGTAATGTCTTGTACGTAAACAAAAGGGGGAGGAAGAGACCTCTTAGAAAATCATCACAGAAATTATCTTGGCTTTTCTAACACCAATGCCAAGAATGCAACTGATAAAAAAACCCTAGAGCTGATCTCTGCCTCATGATTGGATTTCTGCCAGCATGGATGTGGAAACTGGGATTGTTTGCTTGTGTGCATGGATGTCCCCTGCACAAAGTTTCCACTAAATGTATACAAGAAATCTCTGCCCTCCAGTGCCCCAGTGGCTCTGCAAAGCCGTGTTCCAGGCAGTACCTGCAAGGCTATGTAGCACCTGGGGCAGCCCCACGACAGCCCCAGTCAAACCCCAGAGGCTTGTGTCTGGCACCCATGTTTCATGATAACTTTGTGACCTTGCGCCAACCAATTAGTCTATATTGCAATTTCAACATGAATGAAGCAGAACAAAAAGACCCAGCCAGTCTTCGACCACCCGAGACCTGGGAATGAAAGGGGCGCCCTGAGAAAAACATGCTCTGGGTATCATCTGATCATGCTCCAAGTTCCCCTTTCCCACCTAGATGTCATTTGCACGTACTCTCAAGGCTCCAACGTGCTTTAGAAGATGTCTGAAGCATTAGGATTACACTCACACAAATCACTCTCCTTCCTTCTGGTTCACCTACTCCTGTGCAAACCCCTGGGCCAGCAACAAATCAGTTAGTTCCTCCTGGCCAGCAGGGTGGAAGCAGCTACTCCTGAGAGTAAGTACTTACAGTCATTGCCTCCAGGGAACTGGGCTGGGGCCAGGAATTAAAGGTAGCCAGCTGCTCCATGCCTACTGTAAATATTTTGCAGGCAGCAATGAAAGCCTGTTTCACTCCTTCACCCTGGAAAAAGCTTGCTCTTCCTAAGGAAGGGGCAATCAAACTGTTAGTGACTGCTTCCTCCAACACCTCCACCTTGCCTTTGGAGTCCTTCTGGAGATCCCCTTCCTCCAGCTTTCAAAGGACCATGACCAACAGTTCGAGAGTCCCTGAGGGAAGTGGTGGCTTTGGCTGACCAGAGATGTCCAACCCATGCTCAAACAGGCCAAGCCTCTCTTGCCCAAACAAGCGAATCACAACGAGCTGCCATCTCATAAAGAGTTTATAATTAAGAGTTCTGCTAACATTTAAGCATTACATATCTTTTCAGTTCAAGTAAATTATTCAGGAGATGTCATCCCTCAGGACTACCTGAGCTACATTTTTAAATAGTTTTATGCACTGAACAGGTACTGTCATAATACCAGTGATACCAAAGGATGTGAGATGAAGAAGGGGCAGAAGTGGGCAGGCTACAGAACATGGAAGAGAGAGCTGCATTCTCTGGATGGCCATGAACCATTGCCACCCAAGGCAGAGGAGAGATCAGAGGTGTCCCTTAGCCTGGAGAGGAGGAAACCAAACAGAAACAATGCACCAACTTCAGGAACCACAGGAGCTGCTTTCTTTCCTCCCAGAACCACTACCCTGTTCACCTGCTGCTCTCCCCTGTCTTAGGTCTCATCTACTGTGAATGAATCCACACTGTGACTCCACCAGGTTTTTCCAGAAAGAACCTGGAATCAAGGTCTACCCTCAAGGCTGCACAGATACACGGGGCAAGATAAACCCAAAACAAGGACCTCTTGTCCTACCAGTAAGAGGAGACCAGCTGCTGTGGAGTGACCCCAGATTTCCACACTTCTTATTTCTGTGCAGGAAAACAATTTTGCCCCTCATGTTTTCTGCCTGGTTCAGGTTAAACTGGGTGAGAAGGAGACGCAAGAAGTAACTGCAAGGCTCTTGCCAATCAAAGCATAGAAAAGGGGTGGAGATCCAGGAGATCCTCAGCCTCCTCCAGCAGCATCAGTGTCAAACTTACAAAGGGGCCAGTAAAAAAACTTCTGAGGAGCAAACACCACCTGGGCCTTCTCTGGTCTCCCAGATGGGACCAGCTGCTGACACGAGGGTAACAGCAGCTCAGTAGGTCTCTTTTGCTCTGAGGCATAACTCCATAAAGGTTATCAAGGAGGTTTTGCTACCTGGTGGTTCTCCTAAGAAGCAAGAGATGGCTGTTCAGGCCAATAAGGCAGCATATCTTGTGAAGAAGGGACCAAAATTTGGCAGGGGTTATGGAAAAAATGCAGACTCTCGTTCCTTATTCAGAGGTAAAGACAAGCACGAGGCGTGCAAGCCTTCTGGATGCCCACAACCACTCCCACTATTCACCCTAGCATCTCCTTGGGACTTGAAAGAATTCCTCAAAGGAAAAAAAATGCTGCGGTCAGTGATGAGTGGGCTCATGACTGAATAGTTAGCAAAGAAACCCCAAACGTGTCCAGGCTGGAATGAAGAACATTCAAAGGCAAATATGCCAAAGTACCGTTTGAGTTCTGCAGGGAGCGGCAGAAGGAACATTTGCCAAGACGGTGATTTCTGGGAGTTAAACGTGTGCCCAAAGGAGACCCGAGTGATGCCACCAACCCCAGGGAATGCAGGAAAGGCACCAAAGCCTGAATGTACAATTGACCTACAAGCTCAGAGGTGACAACACTCTCTGCCAGGTAGAAGAGAGAACAGCAGCGCTCTGTGGTAAAGCTTCATCACTTTTTCCATTTTGATTTATGCCTCCTTCCTCAGCTGTAAAACAGCTTAACTCCACTCACCTACAGCAGACAGGTTGCATCTGCCACGTATCTCATGAACTGGGATGCGAGGAGGACAAGCTGGCCTGGTGGCCAGGGCCAGCACACTTCATAAAGGATGATCAGCATCCTGGAGAGACGCCATCCAACCGCAATCCATCATCCGGAGCGCAGAGGATACAAGTGTGGGCTGAAAGTCAGCTATTGTGTGGTTGCACCTACTGAGGGACACTGGTGGAATGAGGGTAACAGGGAAAACAGGAAGCCTGAGCCTGTTTGTCCAAGGACAGTGCTTATAATAGTGCCTGTCTTTATTGCATACAATGGACGTTCCTGCAAGACTGTCACGTGCCACAGGGAGGAACATCTGGAGAAATATCTTTCTTTGGATACCTGGGAGGGTGAGGAACCCCCATCCTGTCAAGTATGAGATGAGTGGAGCACCAGGATGGAGAAGCAGAGCAAGGGTGAGGATGGGAGGGAGTGGGGAGAGCCAGCTGCCTGTTTTGGCAGTGGTGCTGCCTGAGGTATCAGGGAAGTCACTTCCCCTCTTCGCCTCCCAGTGGAAAAATAGCATGTCATCTGACATTGAAGAAATAACCACTGACCCTTTCCAGAAGTACTGAGTGGTGGATCAGCACTGAGAAGAATTAATTCTGTGCAGGATCTGGTGCTGGTTACGGTACCTCCAACAGTGGGAGCATTTTTGCCAAGGATGCAACTAAGCTGCTGCAGTACTTATCTCCTTGGGAAAGCACATCTCTGGGTTCCCTCCAGAAAGCTGCTCCTTTCCCTTGCTGTGTTACTGCCCGTTGACTCCAGCAGCACCTCTTGCTCCCTGGGAGGCTGAAGGGATTTCCAGACCTGGTCTGTGTTTGCTTGGGCACTGGAGGAAAAAAAAAACTGACCATTGTTCAGCAACCAGAGGTGCAAAAATGCAGTGACCTTGTGAATATGGAGGACAGGCCCAACCTGGAACAATCTGTTTTGTTTGGAGACATCCTGGCAGCGGCTGCATTAAGAATGCATGGCTTCTAATGTGGAACATGTGTTTGGTGAGGATAATAAAGCACCTGAGTAGGAAAGCTGGGCTGTTGAGCCTCCTTCCCTCTCTCGGCAGCCTCCCAGTTCCTTTCTGGTTTATGACTTTATGGTGAGAACGCAATCAGACAGGTAGGCCGGGAGGTTTATCTGTCCTCAGAAAGCACACATCAAAACCAAAAAGGATGGGTGGGAAAATGACTGACAGCAGTAGGATTTGGAAACATCAGCAAAGCTGCAACCAGGTCAAAGCTGGTGCCTGCTCTGACCGAGCACTGGATTTGATTTAACCCCCTAAAACCAGTCACTGCTACCTCCTGGGTACTCCCTCAGAGCAGCTTTTTGGGATTCTTTCAAACACTCTGATCCACTTCAAGCATCCCATGTGATGGCTGCAGTGGTGGCTCGGAGGGTCCCCATCCGTGAGGTCTCTCCATGCTCTGCCCAGGGACAGCCAGCCCCGGGTGATGGCTCCAAAATCCCAGGAGATTCTGAGGTCAACCCAGCCTGGCTCTACCCCCCTCCTGCTCCCACCTGGGGGCAGGAAAAGCAAGGCCCTGGTTCAGGCACCAACGCAGCATCTGAGGCTGCTGACACGGGAAGGGTTAAGTTCACCACAGTCTTGTTTACCCTGCACATTAGAGAGGGATAGTTTGCTGTGAACATGCTGATCAATATCTCCCAGCTGGCAGATTAATCAGGATTAAGTGAGCAGCTATTAATTTTGCTCTTTTCCAACAACATTTAGCCACCGTGTGAAAACGTTTCCTCTATCAACAAACAAATTAACCTCGATATCATCTAGCCAGACATTTTAAAGGGACTTAAAAAAAGAAAACCCCAAACCAAAACACTAACAAGAAGGGCCAGGTCCAATAATCTGGCTTTAATTAGAAGTTTCCCAGTGTGCAGCTCACAGGAGGAGGATGAAGCAGCCACGGGGGTGTTTGCCCAGAGCCAAGGCCAGAGCTGGGTGTGGAGAGGAAGGCTGGACACCTGCAAAGCCACCTTTGAAGTGGCAAACACAGCAACATGCAGGAGCAGCAATCAGGTCCCCAATACCCCTTTCCAGCCCACGGGGGCTCCAAGGCCAATGTCAGAGCAGCACCCGAGGGCACAGACACCTCCTTGGTCTGCAGGAATGTGGCCAGACACAGAGGCAGACACCGTGGCAGGGAGGTTTGACTCCTCAGGCACAGCATTTTACTGCTAAGGAGGCAAATCCTCCAACTCTCCCAGCAAACTTCAGGAACTGTTTTACCACGCTGACTGGTGCAGTTTGCTGCTCACCCACGGGAGCTGATTATTTCTATCCATGCAAAGTGCCTCCCTTCTTAAGGCATCTATCCACCTTTGGCCAGGGCTGGCAGGCTCTGCGTGCAGCTACCCATACAAACACACCCCAACCATCCAGCTTGGACTACCCTGGAACTCCTTGGGATTAAACCCCCCAGGCTAGAGATGATGACAGATGCTTGCAGATCCATGAACAAACGACCACAGTGCAACAGCTCTGAAGAGCCAGCTTCTGTTGTTTTGTCCCCTTTGCCCTGAAAGTCTCTTATTCTCATCCATGGGGTGACTCATGGGGGAAAAGGACATGTCCTAGGAAGAAGGGAAGCAGGACACACAGAAGCCCAGCTCCAAGCTTTGTGAAAGCCCCTTCTCTTGGCTGTTCTGCACATTGCAAAGGCACCAGAAGTTCTCCAAAGAAAGGACAATACACAGGGCTGGACTTTATTTCCATGCTTCCTCTGAAATCACACTTGGCAGAGCTGCCCCAGCCTGCAGAAAGAGCATGGGAACAAGCATGGCAAGGGCTGCTCTCAGGTTGGAGCTTGCTGGGTTTTTCTAAGCCATCTGGGCTCTGATTTAGCTTGCAGAATCAGGCCCTGTGAGTCCCAGATGAGAAGTCAGGTCCTAAATGAAAGGTTCAGCTTGGGATCGATGGCAGAGCAGTGGCTGAAGAACATGCTCATCAAATCCTCATCAAATCCCTTTGCTGCCCCAAAGGAAAACTCACCCCATCCATTCCTGTTGCTCAGACCCCCTGACTCTATTGCCTCATCTAGCCAGAAAATTTCTGCTTCTATTTCCCATCTGCTGAAAAAGGAGGCACAGACTCAGTGCAGGTAGAGCCCAGGAAGCTGATGAGTTTCCCGGTGCTGGGTTACACAACCCATCCCCTTCCCAACAGAGCAAGCCAATGTTTGAAACCCTGGTGCCCCCCAACCCATCCCTGAACCCCAGATCCTGCCTAGATGAAGTTCCCACCACCGTGTCCCAGTGGCAATGCTGAGCAGCCTTAGACCAAACGACCCTGGTGCAAACCCCATTCACTGCAAATCCCTCATCCTTTATGTAGCTCCAAAGCTTCACGAGATGCACGAACATCTTTCCTTCCTTTCTCCACACGAACCCAGAAAGGTCCTTGAAGAAGAGAAAAAAAATGGGCCGCAACTTGCCAGCTGGTGTGAATTCTGTCCTCTCAGTTATGCTACACAAGCCACAAAGGCACGACCCTAGGGTGGGGAGCGTGTCATGCTTGGTGACAAGTCTTTTCAGAGCAAACCTCAAACGTCTGTTGTTGCAGAGCTCTC
Organism: Apus apus; assembly: GCF_020740795.1. Lineage (NCBI taxonomy): Eukaryota > Metazoa > Chordata > Aves > Apodiformes > Apodidae > Apus > Apus apus. The sequence goes on from NC_067285.1 coordinate 3,827,607, forward strand.
CTTCCTTCCACTCCACTCCCCACAAACTATGAAGTGCCAAGTGACATCCTGCTCTGATTAATAGCTGTGTGGCACTGGGACTCCACCCTCCCCACTTATGTCAGGAACTCTGTTGATATAAATGAAACTGAAGAGCTATTGTGCAAATTGGGCCAAATCAAGCCATATTTAAGCCAGAAGAGCAGCAGTTCCAGGGAGGCTGCAATGTAGCAGAGCAGGTTCAGATAGCACTGAAGGCCAAGCCAACTTCACTGTGGAGGGAGAAATGGGTTTTGTGCCAGGTAGGATTATGGATAAGATGATGTTTTCCCAAGACTGGATATAATCCAGGTAGCAGCAGTTTCCCAGCGCCACCTCTGGGAATGTTAAAATAAGACTTTGCACTCTTTCTTTAAAGATCTTAGAGAGTTTTACAAACATTAGGGAATGAAATCTCTCGGTGCTCCCCAGGGTGGAATATAAACCAGCTGGGATATCCACCGAGGCAGGTTTAAAAGTCTCAAGGACTTTCTCATTTGTTTTACTGAAAGGGAAACTGAGGCCCCGAGGGAGTCGAGCCAATGCCTCCTAATTTGAATGCCTGATGTTAGGCAACCCATCCACATGAAGAAATCATTTACAATTTTTACAATTTTTCTTTTATCAGATTAAAGTATTACAAGCCTGATCCCCTTCCAGACAGCCTGGTTGGCTGCATTATGTTTCAATACTTGGATTTTTCCCACATAAAACACCACCAGCACATTGCAGAAATTCAACCATATGCCTGCATGTGCTTACACACACAGGGCCTTGAAAATGGCAACACCAAGTAAGTATTCCCCACAAAACCAAAAATTCCCTTTGAATATTAAAGCTCTTATAGAAAATATATACTTACTACTGCATAATTAAAAAAGCCTCTGCAACTTTAATGCATATTGCCCTTGATCATGTGGAAGGAAGAAAGAACAAAATCATTAGGAGCTAAATTATTCTAGTAGCCTATTATCATAGTGTAATCTTATTAAAGAAAATTCATGCTGGTATAGCCTCTTATCTTCTCCACTTACAGAAGAGCCATGTGGTGTATTTCTGAGTGCACAGAGATAATAAAATTACAGTGAATTATGCAGCCTGCATATGGAAAAAGAAGCATAATCCTGTCCCTTCGTGGAGGGATGCTGATTTTTCTCAGGGAGGCAAAACCAGCATCCCCAGTTATTAAATATAAAGGGACTATTCATTAATATCTGCAGACAAGCGATTTTGGAGAAGATCTAGGGGCTGCCAGTGCAAAAAGGCACAGCTTGCTGCCACAGCTTGGCCAACAGCTGGTGCTGCTTGCTGGCTTCAAGGGCTCCCATCACACCCCTTGGTTCTGGGCACCTGTGCCTGCCCACCCAGCCACGTGTGGAGCCCTGTGCCACCAACCCCGGGCACCACCAGTGTGTCCCCTGATACAGCAACAACTGGCACTCATGCTGTTCTCCCTCCAGTGATCCCTTCCCCAAGGCTCAGCATCTGGCTGTGTCCCTGGAAACTTTGGCTGTGCCACGGCAGGACACCACAACAAAGCGGAGCATGGAAATCCCACCTGGCTCAGGATAATGAGGACAAGGGATGCCCTGAGAGACAAGGTGTAACAGAAGGCCAAGCAGATAGAGGGGGAGCAGACCTGGTCCTACAGCTTCCTCTTCCACCAAAACACCTCTCTGCACATCTGGCCAGACCTGAGAACCATCATGGTCTGGACCAGCCTGCCACGACGCTCACACAGCCCTGTCCAGCTCATCCAGCTGTCTGGGGAGAAGATGGGGCACACCACGAAGCCCTCTGGGTTTTGGGATCTTTGGGCCAGCTGCTGTCTGTCCTAACCAGCCTTTACAAACAGAATTTAGCTGGTCATGAGTTAGGGACACATGATACAGAGCTTGTAACCTGATTTAAACATCAGCAGCATAAGGGAGAAGGGCCTCTCTTCCCTCACCACCTGCTGTGAAGGACAAGCACACAATTAAAAAGTTTTCTGTAAATGTTAATTACAATGGACTTACTTAGCTAACAACCAATTGATCTTTTGATAGTATTAAGTTTAGAAGTGTAATGAACTTGACTGAAGTATGGGTTACAGTCTTGTTCTAATTAAAACAAAAACGTGTAACATCTATTAGCCATCAGAAAGGGTTTTAATGGCTGTTTGGGGTCAGATTGTTGAAAATATTAATGTGTTGTCCACAGCCTGCAGCACTTAATTAGCTTCTTCATCCAAGTGGAATTCATGGGCCTTTAAATGATGCACCCAGATAAGGTGTTCTTGTGCACTCCGAAACAGCCGGGATATAGATCTGACCCATTCCTTCCATGCCACCCCTCCTCTGCCTTCCAGTTATAAATCCTGACCTCCTCGGTCCCCTTTGATCCAGGGAAGAGGTGAGGAAAGCTTGTGTTTCTGAACCCCTCGGTGCAAACGCATTTTGCACACCCCTGCAGGGAGAGCTGTACCATTTGCTCCCGTGCTCTGGGGCACAAAGCAGAGCAGGGAGGTCACGGTTATCGTGCAAGACTCTGAAAGAGAGCAAACAACTCCTACTGCTTCCAGCAGCCACGGGGAAAAGGTGCTCAGCCTTCGTGCAGCGCTAGTAGCCAAGCAAAGCCAAGGTCCAGAGGCCACAGGGATGAAATATGAGGAGCCCTGGAGGTCAGGATGGTGAGGGGAAGGGCACACACCTCTTGTCAGTGCTGTGCTGTGCTACAGCTCTGGCTCTAACCTTTGCAGCACTGGGAGGAACTGACCTACTTTAAGCCAACTTTTTAATGCCAAACGAAGAGGGGATCTGGAAACAGGACATTCTTCCTGGAAAGCGTGGGACTTAATTTCTTCCACTCCTTTGGCAGTACCTGTTTCTTCACTTCTTTAGGACAAAACACACAGCCCTTGCCTTCTTTTTCTGGGAGCTGCCCAAGGCAGGAGAATGCTGTTTGCTGTAGGTGATGTCTCCACCCAGTTCCTACCAGAAGCGACACATTTGCAAAGTCAAAAAGTCACTGCTCCTGAGGCCTCTCCAACCACCAAAACCCTATTTTAAAGTAACTGTGATCCCTTTTCTCCCAGCTGTGACCTTTGTCTGTCTTCAGTAACCCTTCCTTCAGGAACTTTGTTTCTAAACCACCCAGAGATGCTTGAAAGGAAGAGGGAGGAATTGCATCTCCAAAGGGGACCAAGGTCCCAAAACCATGGGGCAGTTTTGAACAGCTAAAGCCCTGTGAGGCTGGTGCATCATTTCTTTAAATTCAGAGTCTGGGCTTGCTTTCTGAGAAACAGCTGCTGTCACTGCTCCAGGTCCTCCTGGCATCACCAGGCCAAACATGTTGCTGGACACCGAGCTGCTCGCGCCAGCAGAAGCATGACAGGCTGGAGGGTGGTGGAAGGAAGCCACTCTCTAACCTGGCTTCCCCTGGACAGACAGGCAGAGCAGAATTGGAAACATGCAGCTGCAGGTCTCCTGGCCAGGAGGAGTGGTGGAGAGGCTGTGTAAGAGCAGCAGTTGCTCAAAGACAGGGCTGGGGAGGAAAACGTGTGAGCTCAGGAAGAGCTTGTGGTTATGAGGCAAAGTGTCACAAAGCAGCATGCGAGGTGACACTTCAGCTAGTCTGAGCTAAAGGCTTCCTGCCATCATAATACCTCTCTGGGGTCACACTTGAGGCAAACCGTGCTCAGCACAGCCATGCAGCAACACCTCACCTCCAACACACCACGGAGATGGAGGGACTTGTTGCAACAAGTCTGATGGTGCAAACCCTTCTGGCCTTGGTGCCATAGCACCTACACACCCACAACCATGCACATACGTCTTCTTCCAGACTGTGATGTAGCAGCTTATTAGCGTTTTTATGGCCACTCTGGTCACCTCTCTTGACACAAATCACTGCCTGGATGGGGAGTCTGGTATCAGTGGAGCCCTTCTCAACTCCCCTGTCACCACTCTACTGCTGCTGAGCCCTGTCACGGTAGTGCCCTGACATCTGTGAGCTTTGCAGTTTCAGGATAACCTCACTTTAGACAGCCTTAATTGGCCATATTGACCCAGTTAGCAACTGGTGTTTACCCAGTATCTCAAGTCCTTAGTTATGCACACCTGGGTGTGCCCTGAATTGACAGAGGGAGGAGAGTTTACGCTGGAATTCGGAAGTTGATTTAAGAACCCTCCTGTGAGGAATGAGGGCTGCAGTGCAACCCTTGCCTCTGAGAAGAGAAAGACCCAACCAACCAAGCCAAGAGAAGATGGCAGGGAGGGGAACACTGCAGGGAGTAAACTTAACTACATGCCTGTTAGGTTGCCAAGAGCTGGAGGGACAGAAGATGCTATAAGGTTAACACATTAGCATCAGGTAACATCACTGAGGCTGGAAGCCCCAGGAGGGAGCGAGCCTGCAGCCAGAAGTAGCCATGTCCAAACAACTAAACACCCTGCAAGTTCATCAAGAAATAGAGATGAGTTTAAGGAGAAGATGATTCACTCTAATTCAAGGACAGAGAATACCCCAGGCAGAGGTCCCAGCCCTGCTAGTGCTTTGACTTGGAAATTCAAAGGCCCAGAGTGGAGGGAGAGACATAGTGGGGACAATGTTGTTGAGGGGATGCACACCTGGGGACACCATGGCTGCTGGGGATGGGAGGAAGGCTGAGAGTGAGGGTACAAAGCAGTGACCACTCTGCCTTGTAGCAGAGAAAAGAAACACACCAGAGACTTGAAGCTAAAGAAAAGCTGCTGGGAATTTCTGCCCAGCATCCAGGACTGCTGCCATTGAAATCAGCCAAACCCCAGCAGGCAACCTCCCTTTGCTGGGTTGGTTTGCTCCTGGGATGTAAGAGAAGCCTCAAACCTCCATTTTTCTGAGTATACAAACATTGCCAGGTAACTCTGGTGAGTGCTAGGGAAGTCAACAAGCAGACAATCACATGCTGCAGCTGAACAACCTGAACAGAAGTGAGATGATTCACTGAGAAAACCAAGCTACACGCTCTTCCAAAAGCCACAGATTTTGCTCCTGAGGTTTTTGTGCCATAAATCCCATCAGCTGTTGGATTTACATGTTGAGATAGGGAGAGGTAAAGCAGGGTTAAGAAAAAGATAACACAGATGCTACTTCACCAGCCTCAGCTAATTTTCATGCAATTCTGGTTTTAGACAAAGAGCCTCCCACCGTTTTTTGTATGAGAACAGTAATGCAGGGCATTCACAAGGGCTGAGATACATCCCTTTTGTGGCTAAAGCCCCTGCTTTTGGAACTTGCATCCTCAAGGAACACAGCAGGGAGCAGGGATGTGTGCTCAACAACTCTGCCACCAGACTAAATCTCTTCCTCAAGACCTTCCTCAGCTCCAGCTTTGGAGCAGACAATAGGACAAAATTATTTCCAGGGAAGCCCTAATTGCATTTTGTACTATCAATAGGTTATGCTGAAAGCTAAGCAGGGGCAGACAAATTTATTCTTTATTATGGCTATTTCAGGGAACACTGAACTCTGCACAGATTCAGCAAATCTTTCCTTTTTCCACAAGATACTTGAACTTGCCCTTCTCTCAAGGGACAAGATTAAGGCTTTGTTAAAGCTGAGCTTTAAGGGCTTCACTGAAAACAGATGAGCTGAAAAACATCTTAAAGTGTTGAACTGAGCTGCAGCAACCATGGATGGCTGTTTTCACAGCCTCATAAACTAGATATTAAAAAAAGTTAAAAAAGGAAATTAAGAACAAAACAAAGAGAATGAAATCCACTTTAGCTGAGATAAACTGACCTGGCCACGTGTACATACCCCAGAAAGCATCTACAGCTATCTCACAAGCTAGAATGAGCTTCTCTTGGCTAAGAGTCTCAACTGTCTGTGAAAGAGGAATGTGAGCTGATGCTTCTTTTACTAAAACAATGAAAATAATTACTCTTTTTTAAAAGCATATTTAAAGCTAAGTGAACAGGATCATCCCAGCCCCTCATAAGAAACCTCTGACATTTCACAATACATGGTATAACCCTCTGAGGACATAGTTCTGAACTCATGCATCCTTGTGCTCTCCATGCCCCATCCCAAACTGTCTGCCCTTTGCTGCCCTTCCCTGCACCATCTCAGAGGAAACCATCTCTGTGTAAATCTCTGCAAAATCTGGAAGGCAAAAGAGGTTGCTCAAATTAGGTTGTAAAGCAGCATCCTCTCAGAGCCCAGCTCTCCAGCCAGCTAAGGTGTTGCCTTCACTGAAACAAGCAGGTGAGTTTTCCAGACTTCCCTGAAATCAATGGCCAAACCTACGAAACAGGGAGGTGTCAGTCCATGGGACAGCAGCCAAATCCTTTTGTGAGCCAAATAACCAACTCCTTTGCTGCCCTTCTGTAGCCTCAGCACAAAACCAAACCCTTCTGGCCTATCTGTTCACATATCCATGTGTGATGTGGAAACCAGACAAGGATAACTCAAACTTCCCTGTGGCTTTTTCAGAGCATAGGATCATGTTAGCTTTTCCCACCAGACAGACTTTGCCCCATGCCTGGGACAAGGCTTCTCCCCCAGTGATGGAGAGGATCCCCCTCTCCCTGCCCCCAGCTCTCTGAAAACCAGAATGCAGGATTTTGTTGCATGACTATAAATGGTGAATTGTCTGGACCAGGAAGGATTATTTATTTATTCACTCATTCCTCAGCACATGCAAAGCCAAGTTCTGCCTGCCTCCTGGGACTGCACACCAGGGCTAAGGGCTGTGGACCAGTCACTGGGGTGAAGTCCCCCAGGTACTGTCAAGTGGGGCCATTTTATTGTGCAAATAAACCTTCCTGGAGCCAAAAATGAGGAGTATGTTTGGGACACAGGGTTTCTCATTGCACAGCAGCATTCTGAAAGCCTGCCCACCTGTCCCTTCAGAACAAAAATAGTAACAGAAAGACTTTAGGTGCCTGCCAAATCTTTCTTCAAGGTCTTATAAGGTGTCACCTGGAGAGATCCCTCTTATCACCCATTTCAAGTATTCTTGGCTTTTTAGCTCTTGTAACCAACAATAATACCTGAGTGGACCCAGGTGCTCTGATATGTTCTTGGGAAGCATCAGGTTGGTTTTCTTTCAACTTCATTTCTCTATTCCCCTTTCTTCCCATAATGTCTGTTCCTCAGGCTCTGCCCACCTCATTCCCAGGGAACAGGATAACCAGTACAAAGTGACTGGCACATTTCATCCCTGAGAAGGAAACTCCTCCTGGACACGGCAGCACTGTGTGACACTGGGCAACGCTGTGGTACCATCACACCTGGAGAACATGGTCCAGCTACATCCTTGTGAAAGGGGTTTAGCTGCTGCTGTTGATGGACTCGCACCCACTTACATCTTGGGCTAAGTTTGTGCCTAAAAATCATGTGTTGAATTTATAAAGATTTTCTCCCTCACCTCTCTGCAGCGTGGATGTTTCAAGAGAAGCATCACTGGACTGCTCATCCTGGAGGATGCTGTTTGCTTCCTACCCAAGATGGAGGCCAGGGGCACATCTGGAGGCTCCCCAGTGGTCCTGGCCCTGGTGGGCATCAGCCTGACAGCCCCTTGCAGCCCTGAAGGTCCCCCAAAGCACCAGCACCCACTGAAAGGTGCAAAGACCATTTCCAGCAGTGCCATGTGACCACATGGAGCACACACTGGCCTTGCTGAGTTTTCTGTTTCCCATCTTGAAGCCCTCAGAAGGGCTTCATCCTGTTTCCAGATTTAATCCATTAAAAAAATGCACTATCCCTACACAGTCTTGTTTTTTTTCCTGAGCTCCTGCAAAGCTCTGTGTTAACTCTCTGTTAGACAAGATTTTTGTAGTGGCCTTACTCTGAACACAGGTCCTAGGAAAAACTGCCTGGGTCAGACAAACCCTCTGTCCTCCAGCTTGGAAACTCACCCCAGGAAACACACTAAAAATTGACATTTTGTGCTTCTCCTGAACCACATGGCCATGGAGTCCAAGCCCTGACTGATGCAGCAGCCAGCTCTCCTGCACAGCCACCAGCCCATCTTGAGGATATGTAGCATCACCACTTGACTTTCCATCCTGGAGCTCCTAGTTATCTGCCCAGGGTGAGAAGCTCCAACAGCACTCGTGGCTAGGCAATAGCCAACTCCTGACTCAAGGCCTGATCAAAATGAAAAAGGAAGACAGTCCATGGAGAGTCTTCTTCTGTTTCCTCAGAGTCTCCAGGACCCTTGCAAAGTAAGGAGTCACCTCAGTCCTTTTTCCACTGTGCTTCCAGCTTAGGTTCAGTCCTGACTGGAAATGCCCAGTTAGGCCAGGAACAGGCAAGAGTTCAGCAACAGCACCCTGGGCTTCACACCCACTGATGCTGGAGTTGGTCGTGCCACTGGGGTCTAGGCTTAAAAATAAAAGTTACATATATGTCCCCTTCTTCCAAACCTTCCCATGTAGCTACCCACTCCTCCTGACCTCCTTCTGCTAACGTAGGGAACACGATTTGGGAAATGCTCCCAAAGAGAACAGAAATAATGGTGAGACAGGGATCAGATTTTCAAAAGTGCTGAATCAGTGACCAGCTTTTCAGATGAGATGTGCCAGCTCCAGCACAGTGGAGTCTCCCAGTGTGTTAAACCTGCTGGTCACAGGAATTCCTGCAGGTGGGAGTCAAGAAGAGGGATTTCTTCAAGTCCAGGAGATCCATGACCTCCAGCCACTATCAGGCCTACTCAGAGTTTAGAAAGACAGAAAGGAAGCAAAAGAGGATGAAATTACTCCAATTTTCTTACAACACAGGGCACTGCATATGCAAAAACTATGTATACATATAAAAGGCAAAATAAAGTCAGGCATCAAAAGCTGCACCTAAAGGTCTATAATAATTTTCACCAATGCATTTTCAGTTAATTTTTCAGGTGAGATTTTGGCTGAATGGTCAAACACGGGTGAAGGGAAGGGAGCAGCTGTCACCAAGTCCCCACTGCTGGGTGCAGCTCCAAGCCCCACGTTGGCTATGACATGGCTCATGTCACTTAATGCTGTAAGAAAAGCAAAGCAACCCCCAGCTTGCTTTTTTGGGGATTCAGCTGCTGTAAGGAGCTTGTTGGCTTTTTTTTAAGGAACGGCTGCTCCAGGGCTGTTGGGCAATTGGACTTCGGGAAAAGAGCCCTTCCTGGCCGAAGGTGGGAAGCTGGGTCAGGCAGAGGAACTGTCTGTCTTTGATGCCATCTACTGGAAAGGTGGCCCCACGACCTGGGACCTGCTGCTCTGCTGGAGAGCACAGAATTGCAGGTGGATGCTGCAAGCAGGATGCAGGTTGCCCGGCCAAAATGATGCCCCACAGGATCCACAGATGCAGTGGGACTTCCAAGAGCACAGCTGAGGTTTTCAGAGATGTGGTGTGATGGTCCTGCCAGTCCATAGACGTCCAGAAAAACCAGGCAGGAAGGCAGAGCCCAAGGCATGAGCACTGCCATGGGAAAGGAGGACGAAGAAGAGGGAGTCCCTGGCTGCAAGGTTCAATACACAGGAGATTATGGCCCTTCTAGGAGAGGAAAGGTGAGACAGAGCTTTAAGGTTGGAAGGGCTTTCTTCACGTCCAGCTACAGCCCAGGGTACTAGTCTCTGAAATCAGACAAAGCAAAGCTGGGCTGTTGCCCACAAAAGACAAGTGAGATTTGGACAGTAGGTCTGAAATCCTGGGAATTTTCCCATGAGGATGGACCAATATTCATCAAGACACTCCACGACACCAACTAGGTTTTCCTCCCCACCCTCATGCTTTTCCATGCACCAGGCAGGCTTATTATAGGAAAAGCAAGGCTGATTTATCTGCTTAATTCTCATTTCATTTTTTCTGATGCTGACACTGTGTCCCCCCTAGCAGGCTGGTCAGATGCCACCCTCTACAACAGCCCAGGCACTGCCTGCAGTACCCAAATTACTGGAAGATGCTTTATCCAAACACTCTGCAAGACAGAGAAAAACACTAGGTGCTTTTTTTTAGTCCTAGCTATTTTAGGAAGGCATTAAATACCATATTTCATCTCCTGGAGGGATTATTCAGGGGGGTTTTGTGCCTTTTCTTTAAGAATCCCAGCAGATAAGACCAAGACTGGCCCAGGGTTTGTTTTGTGGGGGTTTTTTTCTGTCCCAGTAATCATGATTTGCAGATAGGAAATCCCTGCCAAGTGTCCCAACTACATGGTATGTGTTGGCTCCAGATGTGGAGCCAGCACTGACTTGGAAAGCAAGCACAGCAATCTCAGTATAAAGGGCACTTCTCCCACACTGTCTTCTGAAATGAGCTTGACAACACGGTGACAGCCACGTGGCCTTCTGGAGACAGTGGCCTGTCCTCTCCAGAAGAGTTGGGACACTCCAGGGAGTAGATACCCTGCCCCAAGTCCTCCTGTGGTTTTACAGTCCCAGTGCTGTGCCTTTGGAAACTTCCTCTGTCCTCTGAAAGATCCAGAAAACAAAGAGAGCAGAAGAACCAGCCACCCAGGGGAAGCAGTAAAAGTGATGGCAAACAACGTGCAGTTGGTAAGCAAACTGCAAGCTCAGAACAAATAAACCAAGAGAACAAACTTTTCTCCAATCTCCTGTAATTACACAAAACTTCCATGTTATTGGTAAGGGCAGCAGGCCAAACAAGACAGAGAAGTGTAAGCAGATCTTCATATTTCCATGTTGCCTGTATCTCCCAATCCAATAAAGACACAGTCCAGCCAGCTGCCCTATGCATTATGGTGCCAGTATATTGTTCTCTATGGCTATTTGATGCTTGTGCACAGCTTGGACATACAGCAGCACCAAGAGTTACCAGAGGGAATAATAAACATGCCTGAGAAGGTCACTTCTTTGGAAATGAAACCCCTCAAACCAACATAGATCATTAGGAAGTCATTTGGAATCTGTGGGACTGGTGAAACTCCCAAGCCAGGACCCACCTTTGCAGAGGACACCCATTCCAGAGACTCCTTCCACAGAGCAGCTCTCTGCTGCACGCTCCCAAAGGGATATCACAGGGAACAGTGTCCCCAGGGTAGCAGGGGGAGCCCACCAGGACCCCCAGCAGATTCCTGCTCCTGTGTAGTCCCAGGCTTCAGCTGGGATGTGCAGAACAGCCCATCACATGCAATTGCCTCTTCTTGCTTTCCAGCACAGAACGAAGCACAAGAAGAAAGCAAGGCAGACACAAACCCAAAGGAACAAATAAAGAGAGGAATCTGGGGCAAAGAAACAGGGAAAGGGGAAAAAAATGAAGAAAGTGAAAGGCTATGACTGAATGCAGCCAAGGGAAGGGTTGACCAAGGGAAATACAGGCAAACTTGATGTATTCTGTTCACTGGGCCACACGTATCTTTGTTTAACAGGTTATGGTGCCTCCAGTCTTTCCCTGGGTGTCTGCCAGAGAGCTGGGCTGACTCTCCATACAAACAAATGGGATTGATTAAATTCTGTTACAGTCCCAAGGATTTCCATAGGCATATGTCCTATACATTTACAATCCAGAGATCTGGCCAAATTCCCCGCAGAGTAATTGCTACAGAAAACTGTTGTTTTACTGCCTAGTCAATCTTCTAGGAGTTGCCTATAAAGACAGCAGCTCCTGGATTTACTTGGCAACCAGCCCCTTTCCCAGGGATGGCCACCTGGGATCAAGTTTGCTCACTGGCCGAGACTGTGCTGAAGATGGATGCAGTTTGTGCTCCATCCTGTGCCAGCCAAATTCTGTATCACAGCCCTCACATCCAATATAGAAACACTCAGGGAAGACAGTAACGCTCAGGGTAGCTTTTTGTTTCTTGCCACCTCCTGCCAGCTGAGTGGCTGGTCTTGTCAATGCCATCTGCCAGGCTGCCACGGAGGAGACGAGGAATGGTTGGTAAGCGAGTTAGAGAGCACTGAAAAGGTCAGGCAGAAGAGGATGCTGCCAATTACTCTCATTTATCAGTTATTTCATATCTCTGCTGTTCGCAGAGCTCTTGCTGTGAGATGGGGTTTCCTTCCAGCCACTCCCACAGGACCATGGGCTTTTCCATCCAGGAAACACGGTTGCACGTGAGCTGGAACAGGCACTGCAGCTTTTCTGTATGTTCTTCCCGGAGCAGTGTTCTCTCAGATAAAACCCACCTGGACATGTGTGTGGGTTTTGCTGAGAGTACAGCTGGGCCCTGGAGCACAGGCTGGGCTAGCACTCCATGAGCCCCGGCTCCCTCTCCACCAGAGCCCAGTGGTGGTTTGGTTTGCTTTTCCCCCAGACCTCTAGCTGCACCTTTCCCTCAAGCTTGCAACACAGCCTCATTCCTTAGGTAAAGTCAGGAGGACCAGTACAGGCCAGGAGGTCTGAAGGTCAGTAGGGTTGCTGCTCAGAACTGCCTGGCTTTTCCTGGGAAGGGATGCCTGCAAGATGTCCCCACACCATCCCAAGGGGACTGTGCAGGAACAGCTCAGCCATCAGCAGCAAGGAGATCCCTGCTCACCAATTTCAACCTAGGGCCAGGACAGAGGTCTCCATCTTAGACCCCTCAGAAACCAGGATTTGGGCTGCTCACAAAACCCCCTCCCTGAGCCCCCCAAAGCACAGCCACCCTGCACAACAGCACAGTGACCCACAGCCAGGCAGGGACAGTTGCTGGGACGGTCCTGGGGAGCTGAGCTGCAGCAACTGGGAGCTACAAAGCTGTTTATCCATTCCCATCAGATCCAGTCTCTCCTTTCCATCCAGGAAGCATCTGTCTGGGTGAAACTGTGCTCTGCATTATTATTCAGCGTGGGTAAGTTTGAAACGTTTATAGGGGAGACTCCTCTGCTCTCTCTGAATTGTCTTCTTTCTGTTGGTAACAGGCTGTGCTTTGGCAGGGACAAAGCCCTTGAGAATGGCCATATTAGTACACAAGTGTGTGGGAGGAGGGTGCCAGAAGAAGCAATTTTGAGCTAAATCATGTACACTGCAGCTGCAATGGAGGGTCCAAGGCACTGATGAAAGGCAAGGAGGTCACTCCATTCCCCTCTCTGCGACCATCCTATTAACATCTCCTGCAACACACTTCCCAAAACTTTCCAAAAGCCTCTTAGAGCAACTTCTGAGAAAGCCTGTGTGTAGGTGACATGGAAACACTGTCCCAAGACATGGCACTTAGTGCTGCAGCAGATTTTGCAGCTGAAAGTGATCCCAGGTTGGGATTTCAAGAACTCCTCTGCCACTTGTGACTGGGTGTGTGCAATGTTTTAAAAGTAATTAAAACAAAAACAAAAAAAAAACAACCAAAAAACAGGAAGAAAGAGATACGTGTGGGATTTGCAAGACCTTTTCTCAGCTCTTTGGGAGGAGTTGTGGGAACAGCTCCCACTGGCTTTAGCTGGAGAGGGACAAGACCTCTACATGGCTCTCCACATATGGATGGCACATTCCACAGCCACACTGGAGCTGGCAGCACAAGTCAGAAGCCATTCCTAAACTTGCCTCTCACTGCCAGAAAGCCCAGCTTCTATAATTTTTGCCCACATTGCAGCAGGAAACCAGAGAGATACACAAAGACCTCAGAAGTTGCTTCCATTTCCTAACACCTGGAGTGGCTGTTGGCTCTCAGGTTCAGTGAGCTGCCTACAAAAGGGGTGAATGTGGAGCAGAGCTGGCACTAAGGGTACAAGCTCTCCTCAGGACACATGGCAGAGGGGACATTTTGTGTTGCTGTCCCACCATTTTCCTAAGAACATGCCAAGATTTCTTCCTTTGCTTTGGTCAGGCCAACCATTTCACAGCTCCCAGGCTACAAAGCACTGATGTTCCCTAATAAATCACCAACCCCACCATCATCCAACACCTTTCCCAAACTCTTCAGAACCTGGATTGATGCAAAAATGGGAGTCTGCTCCCAAGGTGTGGGGCAGGCAGGGATGGGCAGCACAGGACCTGGGAGCACGGGACTGTAAAGACACTGCTTCACCCTCAAACACATGTTCTAACCACCCTTCCCCCACTGCCTCCCCATTTAGCCAACCTGCCTGGACCTTGTGGCCTTCCCAGTGACAATGAAGCAGTAGCAATGACCATGCAGCAGTCCAGGTGACAAGGCACCTCTCCTACACATTCATAGAGGAAGGTGCAACCCACGAGAGCTGCCACACCAGTTCAGACAGGCAGCCTGATCTAATTGTGCATTCTGCTTTCAACAGTGGCCAGTTTCTGACAGTGGTTCAGGAAAACGTAGGAGATTTTATATTAGAATGTGTGCCCTGAAGGAAAATTGCCTTTTAAATTTTATTAGTGAGAATTTGGCTTGTGTCTTGAAGCACGAAGGCTTCCAGTGCTACTGAACCCCTTGGACTGAAACTCTGACTCAGAAGGAGTCAAAGGAAATTTTCTTTCTGTCTTCTTTGGATGAACATTTTCATCTTTTAGGGTTTGTTGTTTGGGTTCCATGTGTGCTTCTACCAACCTTAAAATCCCAGAGTGCTTTAGAGTTGAACAGGAAACCAAGGCTATGTGTTCCTATTCCTGCCTGCTGGACTGGAAAAGGCAGTTGCTTTTGTGGTAAGAAAAGAGTAAATATTCAGCCAAAAGGCAGCACAGCTCATAAACCCACAAATGCAGACAGGCCTAGCAATTACCAACTAGCTACACAAAAGAAGAGGAACAATTATTACATCCCAGATCCAGGCATTTGCTCCTAATATTAAATGATGGCAACAAAGAGCTTCCAGGCTCATAGCTCTGCTCCCTTGCCTGTCTTCATTTTCCTGGATTCTGGATAACCTCTTTTTAAGAAACCCTGTATTGTCCCAAAGGGATTTTCCTCCTTGTGCTGCTCTTGCAGCTTCCAGCAGAGGTTTTCAGTTTTGGTAAGACTCTGGATGGACAGGTGATGACCATGGCTTGCCACAGGGAAACTGCAGCCAGCTCTCCAACTCAAACATGCTCTTGCTACTACGACCTTCCCTGCACAGGGAACCTCTGAATACATATTGCCTCTCCCTACGTGCAGGGAAATAAACACAGATCCACAGGAAAAAGGAAAAATTAGGCAGCTCCTGAAGAGGGGATGGAAGGAGCTCTGTTCCCTTCCCAACAGCTCAAGCTGCCCACAAAGGCCAGGTACTTCTTGCCTGCACAAAGCAAGTGGAAGAAGAGCATTTTGACTGACTCCAGCTGATTTTTGGCCTGTGCCTCCTCCGCCCCCATCCGCATTCCTGGTTCCCACGGCCTCCAAGGGGTGACAGTGAAAATAACCAGAGCAGCTCACGGGCCGTGCAGATGAACTCCCAAGTATTCAGATGACTGAACTGCACCTCCATAAATCTAGCCGATCCTCTGCTGCAGGAAAGGGTCCGGGGTGTTAAATAAATACAGTAAATTTCAGAGGATTTGGTAAAATTAGGGTTGTCATTACTTCTCCATTCCAAGAAGACTGATCTTGGTTATAATTATCCCAGCTACATCCAGTCTTTCCAATAGCTCCTACACTGTTAAGTGAAGCATTTGCTCTCACAAATGCCCCTCCTTCCCCTGATCTATGCAATGTGTTCCAGATGGATGGAGAAACCTTTTTTTTTGGGTGTTTTTTTTACACTTGGTAAGCTATTTCCAGGCACCCAGTGGGCCAGAGCAGCAGCAGGTGTAAATCAGCAGAGCTCTACTGGTTTACTCCACTCCTTATGGCAGGTGAGAACCTGTCCCCCTATTTCTAAACTTAAAATAGCTTCCTGCACACAGCAGATCTTCCCTGAGCAACATCCCATAAATGAGTGTGGTAAGAAAAAAACCCACCAGACAAAGAGAAAAGACAGCAACTGCACAAATCACTTTGGGCAGGTGATGCAGTGTGCCTGGCAGCTCCTGGGAAAAGCCACTTTCATTAGGCTGATTTAAATGCAGGCAGGTTTTGGGTTTATTTTTTTCAATCAAGGTCTTTGTACCCTCTCTGTACTAGGCAGAGTTAGCCTCAACAGAACTGAGCCAAAACCTGCCCTTCTGCTCCACTAATGAGAGCAAAGAGAGAGGGAAGAGCAAGCTCAGGAGAGCCCACATGAACTAGCCCAAAAGAGACCAGCACCTCCAAGGCCTGGTGAAGGGGGAGACAGGGATGCTTTTAAGATGTGCTGGAAAGACACAGTAGAAAAACCTACATAGAAACCAGGGACTGGCGAGGGGAAAAAGTTGCTCTCTAAGTCCCAGCACATTTAAGGCTGTG
Organism: Apus apus; assembly: GCF_020740795.1. Taxonomy (NCBI): domain Eukaryota; kingdom Metazoa; phylum Chordata; class Aves; order Apodiformes; family Apodidae; genus Apus; species Apus apus. The sequence continues at coordinate 3,843,775 of NC_067285.1, forward strand.
TCTGCTCTGTGGGAGACAAGGATTTGTCATGGAGAAGGGGTTGTGAGCACTTCATTAAGGACTGCTCCTCAGAGGGAATGCACAGTATGGTTGGATTCAGTAATGGCCTTTTAAAACCTATTAGTATCTGAATTTTTAATCTTAATGTTATTTGATAACTTTGGGAGCTCCTGGAGCAAGTCCAGAGGAGGCCATGAAGATACTCAGAAGGCTGCAGCAGCTCTCCTGGGGAGACAATGGAGACAGGCTGAGAGAGTTGGGGTGTTCAGCCTGGAGAAGAGAAGGCTCCAGGGAGACCTTAGAGCACCTTCCAGTGCCTGAAGGGGCTGCAGGAAAGCTGGAGAGGGGCTTGGGACAAGAGCAGAGAGTGAGGGGTCAAGGGACAGTGGCTTTAAAATTAAAGAGGGGAGATGTAGGTTGGACATTAGGAGGAAACTCTTTACTGTGAGGGTGGTGAGACACTGGAACAGGTTGCCCAGAGAAGCTGTGGCTGCCCCATCCCTGGCAGTGTTGAAGGGCAGGTTGGATGGGGCTCGGAGCAACCTGGGCTGGTGGGAGGTGTCCCTGCCCATGCAGGGGGTTGGAACTAGATTATCTTTAGGGTCCATTCCAACCCAACCCATTCTACGAACTTGGGCTACATGCAGCAGTGCTGGTCATCACTGTGTGTCTGCCAGGGCCTCTGGACACTGTCTCACAGCTCCTGGGCCTGCTCCCATTTCTCAGCTAAGTCTCTGCACCCACCTCCAACTCTGTGTGTGAAACTACAGGATTGCTATCTAGGGATGTTTTCAAAAAGAAGCAGGTTTAAAAGCTTGTGTGCATAAAAACACAGCTTTGTACAAAACTACAGTATCACGAAGCTCGGGGACTGCTGAGAGCAGGGTGATCAACCACGCCAAGAACTGCAGGAAGAGACTTTTCAAAGCAAAAGCCAACTCCCCACCTCTCTACATAGTTTAAAGATGACAAGGAAGTTGAGTGTTTGCTAGAGCATCTCAACCAGCAAGCAAAAATAAAGAGCTCCATCTGCAAGAATAAAAGCCAGCTCTTCTAGTGTGTGCCTTGCTTTCATTTATGTCAGCTCCACTAATGCCCCGTGAAGCAACGGGGCTGTGACACAGCAGCTGACCTCCAGCAGCACTGGCATTTGCTGCTGGCAAACACGAGATTTATTCCAGCTGTTTAGGTTTAGGTCCTTGCCTTTCACATGGTTACTCCAGTTAGGCTGTACTTACTAAAAAGTATCAGGGAACAGAAGTTTCACAGACTAGCTGCAAAGAGATCTGTCTCTCAGTCAGAGAGGCTTCAAGCTTTCACATCAAAAAATGTGAGAATCAGAGAATGGTGACGGTTGGAAGGGACCATAAAGATCATCTAGTCCCAACCCCCCTGCACGGGCAGGGACACCTCCCACCAGACCAGGCTGCACCAAGCCCCATCCAACCTGGTCTTGAACATCTCCAGGGAAGAGGCTTCCAAAGCCTCCCTGGGCAACCTCTTCCAGCACCTTACTACCCTCATGATGAAGATTTTTTTCCTAATATCTAACCTAAATCTCCCCTCTTTCAGTTTAAAACTATTACCCCTTGTCCTATCACTGCCCTCTCTGGTGAAAAGCCCCTCCCCAGCTTTCCTGGAGCCCCTTCAGGCACTGAAAGGTGCTCTAAGGTCTCCCTGCAGCCTTCTCTTCTCCAGGCTGAACAGCCCCAACACTCAGCCTGTCTCCAAAGCAGAGCTTCTCCAGCCCTTTGATCATCACATGGAAAAGCCCCTCTTAACTATAGTATAGGAAGTCAATTCCTGACCCTGCCTAGGCTAACACCTTCTTTGGGCTCAGTCAATGCCAATGAAACACCTTTGCAATGGCAGCCTGGTCACTTCCCAGCAGACAACCAGAAACATCCTCATACTTAAGTCAGAGAAATCCTACCCAGAGGCTGATGAGTGAAACACAGCTTGTCTGCGCCTGTTGCAGTGGCAGATGTCTATGAACCAGCCTGGCTGTAGGAAGAGTTTCACTGCTGTGATGATCTGAGAACATCAACACCCCAAGAAGGCCTGGCATGCCTGAACACTCTTCTCAGTCTCTAACCAAATCAATTGGTTTCATATTAGATGAGACACTGATATGGTAAAACTCTTGCCCTCTTCTCATTGTTGGTTACAAATGCCCAGCAGTATGCATGAAATCAGTTCTTGACATAGTGTTTACACAGGAACAGCAGCTTTTTCAGCTTCACTTGGGACTCAGGGACCAAACACTGCCCACAGTTGTGCTTTAGGCATCTCTGCTATAACAGCATTATAAATACATAATGAGAATTCAAAAGGCAGAAGGAAAACAGATGATGGAGACACCCTGGTTAAATATCACACTTAGCTCTCACCATCTGAAAAGAGCTATGAATTCCAGCGTGCACTCATCAACACTGAGGTAAACATGTCCTCGTTTAGAGCACAAGCACAGGAGCCACCAGGAAGCATCCAGAGGGAAAAGGACATCAAGTTTCAGAGGAAAACTGCCTACTGCATCGTTAACACACTTGCATTTTTAAAGAAGACAAAAAAGCTTAGCACAGAAATATGAGGAACTTGGTTCAAGCACTTTGGATTTACAACAATAGCAAGGTCATCCATGCTACTTGAACACAGATTTTGATAAAACCCCTGAAGTGCAGGGGGAGCTGCTGTCAACTATCAGAGAGCTGAAACCAAGGGAGGTCATTCAGTACTTGGCCATCTCAGACACCTCCATGGCCACCGTGAACAATATCCATGCACTTGCCAGTCTAAATCATGCAGACTCAAACCACAGCTGTGACTGGTATCACCAGATATCACTGGGTGGGCTGATGGTCAGAACCTCAACTGTAGCTCAATACCTTTCACCACACCTAGCAGGAAACAAAACCTTTACAGAACAGGCTCTGCCTGAATGGGACCATTTTTGCTCCTATCACCTCCCCTCAAGTTACACACAGACCACGCTCCCTTTCCGACATGTGGCTCTGATCCTTCTCCTCCATCTTCCTGCCTTTCCCTCCCCCTTCCCTCCTTCCCCCGATTCACGGTCACAGCGAACGCGCTGCCTGATTATCCACCACCACACGCATTTACCGCTCTTGTGTGGAAAGCAACGAATTTGGAAGCTTTTCCAGCTTCCCCTCTGGATGATGTCACCCTGGGCGGGCGCCAAGCTGGGTGACGAGTGAAACTCCTTCACTTCAGGGTCAGACATCCTCCTATTTTTAGGCCTGATTTCAGTGTCACGCAGCCAAGAGCCGAGCTGAAAACAGTTCACGTCGTTCAACTGCAAACGCCTGCTGGGGCTGGAACAAAGCTCGGCTCTGTGGCAGGTGGAGGGGCTCTGCAGCCCCTTTCAAAGGCCAGCAGCAGCTGCTTTGCTCGGCACGGTGCTTCAGCACTTCACACCAAGATGAAAACCACTTCAGGCTCCCTCCTGCCCTCCACCAACTGTGCCAGTAAAGCCACAGCCAGGGGCTGAATTTGAGCCGGCACCGAGGAGCGCTGCTGGCTGCGTCCTGCCCCAAGCAGCCCTCTGGAAAAGTGCACTGAGAAACAAGCCTGCTCCAGTACAAACTGGGAACTGGCAGGGTCCCAGGGGATGGGGAAGAAGGGCCCTGTGGCTGCAGTGGGCAAAGCACAGGCTATTGTGCAACCCTGAGCCCTGGAGCCAACACACGCATGGAGCTGTGAAATAAAAGTACATGCTGGCCTAAGTAACATGCAAGAAGCATGGCCAAAATCGCCCTCCACGACTGGAGGGAGTCCCTGAAGGTGCCACAGAAATTGTATTCATGCAGGAAGGGGACTATGGACTGGGAGAAGCATTTAGCAGAGTATCACTGGCCCAGGTTGCCCAGAGAAGCTGTGGCTGCCCCACCCCTGGCAGTGTTGAAGGGCAGGTTGGATGGGGCTTGGAGCAGCCTGGGCTGGTGGGAGGTGTCCCTGCCCATGCAGGGGGGTTGGAACTACCTGATGTTTAAGGTCCCTTCCAACCAAAACCAGTCTGGGATTCTATCAGACCTAGGTAATCACATGAGCCCATTTTTCACTCAGAGCACAGTCAAGAAGAAAAGGAAAAGCTTTTGAGACGAGCTGTAGGTCAATATGAGGAGCAACAGTACATGCAGCAGCTGCAAGTCAGTGGCCAGTGGGTGTCCCTGGCCCCGCTCCCCACATCCCCAAGCCCCATCCCTGTTTTTAAGGAGGACAATGACTCAAGTTTAAAGACCTGACAGAAGTCACAGACCCCATGCAACAGCACCAGCCCTATGTGCTGGATGAGCTCATGTGAGCAGCCTGTGAGCACGCAGGGCTGAGGTGTAACCCTACACGCTGCTGACAACGACCCAAACCCACAGACAAGTAAGAATGGTAAACGATTGAAGGCAAAGTGTGAACATGAGTCACATCCCAGCACCAGCTGCAAGCTGTCCTCATCCCCAGTGAAGAGCACTGCCCATGCTGGTGCTGCTCTTTGCCCAAAACCCTTTCTCTCACACTACCCTCTCCCTCCTGCTGCAGTACGTGAGCACTCACATATGGAGCCACCAGGGTTTCCCAGCACTTGCAGAAGCTGGCACTGCCAGGTGCTTTATTTTGAACACCAGGCAAGTCACATCATGCCTCTCGAAGGGGATGAAAACCAGACACCAGCCCAGGCTTGGCAGAAGCAGCTGGAGGGGCAGCAGTCCCCGTGTCCTGTGGCTGGTCCCTCAGCCTGAGCAGACCAGCCGCCCTGCTCCCACGCACCTCAACAAACACCCGGCTCCACCATCTCTGTGGGGAAAAGCCACAAGGCTGCAGGTGACCTCCAGCATCTGCGGGCCGTGCAGCACAGCAGGAAAGCATGAATACCTGTTGTTTTGTGCTTGCAGGTGCCTGCACCAGGTACTGCCCCAGCACCGTGGCTCCTGAACATGTTTACAGTGCAAGCAAGAGCCCAAGCCAGAAGATTAAATTTCAGATATTAAACCATTTGCTCCGAGGGAGTTACATCAGCAGCTGACTTGGCCTGTCTCACTCTTGTTTGCTTCTGTCTCCCTTTGAAAACAACGCTCTGCATTGGTTTTATCAATCAGAGCAGTCTGCCTGTCTGCCACACTCCCCGTGCTACTGGCTGGGAGGACTCCATCGACCAAGTGAGCTGGATGACACTTAACTACAGGAAAAAGACAGGCAGAGAAGAGGAACCTGTGTTTTAAAAAAAGGAAATCTCTAGTGAAACCACAATTATGCAGCTGTCCCAGCTCTGCCATTTCTGCAGCACACTTCAACACGCTCATTAGCATTTTTACAGAATTAGTTAGCTATTGGTATGGTGTTCATCATTGCTGGCAAACACTGAACAAGCTAATACAGCTCAGCATTCTGCAAGTGACAAGTCTTAAGGAACAGCGATGCACTCGGCCAGCTCCCAGCACTGCTTCGCTGGGGAATTCTTCTACTGCAGCCTTACACTGGCACTGAGGAAAGGTCCCTGAAGTTAAAAATAAGCAAAGACCTGCTCCCTGTCCTGCCTCGCAGACTGTGCTGCTCAGGCTCATACCAGGGAGGGAGGCTGGGGGTCTGGCAGGAGCTAGACATGGTCCTCAGGGGAAGCCACAGGTGTCTGCAAGGACAGTGGGTGCTTTGCCAGAGGTGAATACACTCCAGGGAAACCCTGGAAAGCTCCTGAGCTGTCTCATTTCAGGCAGTGCCACCACCACCTCAGCTTATAAATTATGTATCTGCAGAAACACAAAAGTGTTGATCAAGCAGCAGCCAAGGGCTCTGCTTGATGCACGAGTGCACGTGGCTGTGGCAGGTGGAGGAAGGCTGCCAGCCCAGGAGGGCATGAGCAGCAGAGAAGAAAAACAAAACAGCCATTAACTTGGAATGCTTTTCAGAGAGGGTCTGGAAGTGGTTTAGTCCCAAGCCCACCTGAGCAACGTGCCCTCCCAGGTCTCACTGCCTCTTGCTTCTGGAAGCTGACACCAGTACAACCTCATCCTCCTTCAGCCCTCTATTTAGCAACATCAGAAGGGGAGAAACAGAAAACTTTAAGGCAACTGTCTCTGTTGTGGCACACACTGTGTGGATGTGAAGCAAGAGGGGAAGCAAAACTGCAGCCCAGGCTGATGTGATCACTGCCAGCTTGATATGCAAAATGCAAATCACTTCCTTTCAGAAGTGCCTGAGATATGACAGCTGATCAGAGTGGGACTGCTGAGGAGAAGTCAGTCGTTAGACAGGTAGAGAGCAGAACTCGTGAGACTGTGGGGTAATGCTGCATTTCCACACTGACCTGATAAATTCTTCCTGTACTTATCCTTGTCCCTACTCTCGTCACAGACTGATCTCTTTTCTGATATTCAGACTCATTGTTTGAGAACAGCACCTGAGCACAAGCACAGCACCCACCACAGCTATGTCCGAGCACACTCTGCTTCCCCAAGTTTTTTTATGGGACCAACAAATAAAGTAACCTGCTAATAAAAACCAAACAAACTCCCATTTCTCTTTTAGACTGAAGATAATTATATTTACAGGTTAGCTACAACATAGCAGAATTCCCTATTCCTTCTTGCTTCTTTGAGGTGTGTTTTAGCTCAGATATAATCGGAGAGGGAGAGGACAATTCAGCTGGAAGGGACCTATAAGAATCATGTAGATCAACAGGTACTTCCAATATAAACCAGTAACTTCACTGGAAAGGAAACACTTGGCCCTGCTCAGTTAAGAAAACAGAAACACTTAAGACACACAAAAGATGGTTCTTCAGAATGAGAGGGTAAAACTTTCTGCTTCCCAAGTTCACCACTTGTAGCTCAACAATCACGTATTTCCAACGCAAGTTGTTATTTTGCATTGTGATTGGTGATGCCCTTCACTGAAAAGTGGATGGTTGGATTATAACAGCACACTAAGCAGCTGGAGATTAAACCTTCTCATAAGCTACTCATATCCTACATCAGATACTAAAACTGTAATTTCTGTGTCTGGGCATTTGGACATACTGGGAAAACTGAAGGCTGTCATCAGATGAGTGTGTACGCGAAGGCACCGCAGCATTTACTTTGAACTTCCTCCACAAAGCTGATTCAAAGATTACAGTAACCAAACTGTGGTCAAGAAATTGATAAACACATGTGAAGAAGGTCCTCACGTGGACAGAGCAAACTGTGATTTGAATGTCCAATAAAAGGTTAGTAAGACTGTGACTGACTGCAAACAGCTCTCATGCCACAATGAAAAGTGACTTGCTGACACTAGGTTTTAATAAACACTGCTTAAGACATCAACTAACATGAATTATGACTTTTTACAGTGTAAATATGGGTTGGAAGTCTTTCCATTTAATACTTCAAACAGGCTTGATTATCAGGACTGTGAGGCCATCAAAACGCCTCTGGTTCTGTTTCAGCACAAAGGGAGTGCCTCAGCCTGTTGGCTCTCATTGCACACTTCTGGTATGTTCCACCAGAGATGTGAACAAACTAATAAAATTGTTCATCTTGGCTGTGGTGAGTAAGGCAGTGAGCAAGAAAGTGAGGGTGGAGGGATGCTTCTTCTCTGGAGAGCACTAAGATGTGATTATTTCTTCCCAAAATGTGTCATGAGCTTTTATTTACTATCACAGTGACAGCTGTGAATTTATTTATGGGTGGAAATATATTTTTTTTTAAGAATAATTTTATAGCTTCATTTAGGAGGTTATTACAAAGACCCACCCTGTTTTTCTTAATCCTTAATCAATTGATGATGGCAGCTTAGAAGGCCTTTCCCCTGTCACAACTTTTGTCTTGATCACGACTGGATATTTATCATTTCCTATAAATCTGTACAAATCCCATATGTTTTTCAAACAGGTAAGAGGAGCAGATCACAAGCCACTTTCTTAATAAAGTCAGGATAATTATTCTCAGAGGATTATTATAAAGCAGGGAAACTGTAGAACAGCAACATGAAGTAACTTGAACCAGTTCTCCCAGAGAACAGCAGGCAGAGTTGGAGAGAGACAGCAGCTCTCGTGGGACCTGTCCTTTTATCCTCCATCCCTGGGAGATCCTTTGTGTCCCCAAGGAGGGAGCTCAGAGATGTTGCAGTATCAGCCATGGCTATGAGATAAGTCTCTAATCAAAGGAAGAAAACCTCATGTGGACACTCAGGGGGATGAATCCCTACTGCCAGCCTCTGAAACCATTTTGGAGCCCACAGGCAGGCAGGGGCAGCAGGTATCACTGCCATGAATATTCCTGGTACAGCCACTCACCAGCAGCGGAAAGTTCTTTACTTACAAATGAAGACCTGTAAATAACAACAAGGAGAAAGAGGTAGGTAATTGTTGTGCCTTGCCAAGAACCACCTGCAATTTGACACACTGACGCACCTGGAAGCTGATGCCAGTTTTACAGGGAGACAGCTGGAAAACCCTCAAAGCAAATGTTCTCTGCTCTGACTTGCACGCTACAAAGAAGAATGGGGACATTACCCAGCGTTGCAGAATCAATAGTTATTGTGGAAATTATTGGTTTGATGTCAAGGCCAATCAGCTACAAGTGGAATTAGCACATACCCTGTGCACATGTTCTTCCCTAGATAGGAAAGATGTTGGCTGTGAAGGGCCTCCATGCAGGTGTGCACAGAAACTGTGTAATTAGTGTCAGATTTCCCAATGCTGGAAAATCCACCACCAGCTGCTTCTCTCAGCACACAAGGGTCTGGAGCAATGGCCTGATCTGTCCTGTAGAAGGCACAAAGTGAGAGTGGACAAACTTGCAGACCAGACCGACCCTCTGCATTTGGATTTTACACCAAGGAAGGGCTATACTTGGCCAACCCAGCTACTCACCCCATGTTGGAGAACCACACTGGCTGAGATTAACTCAAAACACACCTTATCCCTATACCTTTCCCCTATTGCTATGACTTACACCAACAGAAATTTTATTCCATGTTGCAGCCAGGATATGTTATATTCCATGGACTAATCCATGCATGGTTTGGCTACTGAGAAAGAGCTACACACTTGAGACTACTTTAGAGGAGAAGATAAGCACAGATACAGGACTGAAGAACATGCAAAGCTTGTCATGCTAAAGGGAATCAGCTACACAAAAGAAACAAGACAAAGGAGCTACTTCTCAGACCTCCACACAAAGTGGTGTAAAACTGAATGGTTTTAAACCCCCCCCAGGACCAGGCAACACTGAAGAAGACCTTGCAAAGGTCGGGGATGTGAGCACCCTAGGATGGAGGCAGCCCTGGGGCTCCATAAACACCCCTTCTGCTTCTCCTCTGGCCCTCAATGTGCCTGTAAAGCCAACCACCCCCACCCAGTATTCACCAAACCAGTTCCTCAGACCAGCAGGGAGCTGGTACCCATCCCCACCATCACTGAGCAACGTGGAACAAACACCAGCATGGAGAAAGGCTCTGACGCTGCAGGCTGAAGTCAGTTTCCTGCACCCAGCTGGAGGCTGCCTGCCCTGCAGACCTGTCCACCCATGTCTACTGTTGAAACCCCTGCATCAGCAGATCAACTGATTCTTTCCACAAAGGGCTTTTAGGGTCAAAGGGGACTTTTTTTTTGTTTTTTTCTAGCTTGTTAAAGCCAGTAAGATGCACAGAGTTGCTTTGCAGCCTGCAATCTACACAGGACCACTGAAGTCCTTTTAAAACACAAAAAGGAGCTCAGTAAACCTTGACTCACGTGTCCTCTCTTGTGCTATGGTGCACAACCCTTTGCTGGCAGTTGGTGGGCAGCAGACCCCAAAGATATTCCCATGAACTGCTGTGACCCCTGACAGAAGGAGAGCTGCCCCGATGCACACTCATGCACCAGAGGTGACAACATCTGCCCGTCAGGGACAGCGTTTAGGTGGGACTGGAGGGCTACAACAGAGTCTGGACCAACAGAACAACATGCAAAATGCCTTCGCTGGCAGAACTTGTGCCCATCGTGTCATTTCCACGTGCCCAGCAGCATGCTGTGGAAAGCACCACTGGGCCAAGCCGAGGCAGGATTGTCGGGGTGGAACTGGAAAAAACTGCTCACGGCTGAAAAACAGAGACAACTCGTCCAAGGCAACCACCCCTGTCCCGAGCTGCAAGACCCTGACACCTGTGGAAAGCCCGGTGCGCCAACACAGAGCGTCTCCAGCAACCCCCTGACGCCTCTGGGCTCTACACTCCGGTCGCAAACCCGGGCTCTGCCTCCTGAGATGTCCCCAGGCTGCTGCTGAGGCCGAAGTGAACGGACTGACGCTGCCATCCGGAGGTACCTGGGTGTAGCACGCAGCTCTGTGGCAGCAAGAACCACCGCACGGGTGAAACAAGAGGTCCTCTGCACGATCTTATCCAGGTCAGACTTCAAACCAGCCATTAAATAATTCATTTCGCAGTTATTCTTTTACTCATCAGCTTTCACTCATTTGGGTTTTTTTTCCCACTTCTCTCAATATTCACTGTGTATCTTGATTTTCCACAGATACCACATCAGTCGTTCTTAAAAATATATGCATCTCTGACCTCTTCTGGCAAACAAGAGCTACTTCACTTTACTCACAACTGCTAAGTCCAGGACTGGCAGCCCCGTGCTCTGTTTAGAGAGACACTCATCTGTATTTCACTGCCGTGCCACAGAACATGATTTCAGATAACAGTAACCACACTGCAACAGGAAACACAACAGTGGAAAACAATCTTTCTTCCCCATCTAGAACAGCTGGTGACTCCCTTGCAGCTGTGAAATCATGACTCCACCTCGATAGAAGAAAATGTTTTTCCAGCATATGATGATACATATTCATTTCTCTGTGTGTGTGTGTATATACAGCTTATCTCAGTTGCCTGAATAGTTTGGATGCAGCATTTTTGATGATGGGCAAAGGATGTCACGGGAGAGATTTGTCCAGTAGCAAAGGTCTAACACGCCTCTGAGTGCAGAGATTCCTCCCTCACTGACACCTGTATGTCTGTGACAGAAATCTGTGGATTCCCAAAATGACCCCATTAATATCACAGTAAAATCCACCATTCAATCCTTATTTTTCTCCTCTAGGAAATGAATGGGATTCCACAGATTACAGACAAATAATCCCAAAAGCACAAACTAAATATTTAAATCTCTGGTATTTGTTGAGTTTTATTCAGACAGATAACTAATTTTGAGATGTACTATCTTAAAAATGCAAAAATAAACAAAATAAAATACACTTGGATCTCTCTGTTTGGTTTTTTTCACCCAGAAACCATTAGGATTAAGGCACTGGGTATTATATTATCACCTTACACAAACTAAAAGAAAAACTGAGAAACAGATTCACTTGAAAACTAACAAAACAACTTTTCATATAGCCTATGGCAAGCTCTACTCTCACTTGCTGCATCTCTCCCCCAAAAAAAGTCTGTCTTTTACAGTTTCTGTGTTTGAAAATCAAGACAATTTGTAAAAATATAAATTATGACAGATGGTGGTGCTGAACCATGCCTGCTACCACAAGGCATGGTTATGGCTAAGAGGAAGTAGTTAAGAGAAGACTTTGAGTGTTATGGAACCCAAATAGGAAGTGTAGGGACCAACATCTGCACTGCATTTGGAGAGTCACCATGACCTCAAACCTAACCTGGCCTGAGCATCAGATGGTGGCTTCATTTTCCACCAGGCAACCCTGGACCATGCTCTGGTTATAACTGCACTTAGGTCTCCTGTCAGCAGCTGCAAGGAGGCAGCTCTTGGGTCAATGGAAGCACAAGATCATGGAGACACCTGCACGGAGAAGGGTTTGAAGGGTCATTTGGAAGAAGTGAGTGAGCCTGTGGAAGCCTGCATGCTGGTAAGACTGGGAAGTGGAGACACAGTTCTCACATCCCAGGTATCCGAGTGCTAAATACATGTCTAGAGGAAATAGCAGACATATGGAGTCCCTCATAAAGCTCTGAGATATGACCCTCAGAGAGCACTGAGTCTAATTTTATAATCTTAACTCCACTGGAAGTTTCAGACATGTCTTGTATCAAGTGTACAACACTTTCACCCAGCAGCAAAACACAATAAAGCAAGCAAAACCCAAGAAACACATCAGTTCTATGCACTGTGATGAAAAAAAATATAGCAGTAATTTAACAGAAAACATTTTTTTTTAAAGATCAAAGACAGTATGTCTTTCCCTTCCTGCCACTTTCATACACACTGTGCTTTCCCAAAATGCTTTTTATAAATGAAAATACCATCACCCATGCAAGCCTAACTGCTGCACAAGGAGATGGTTGTTCAGACAGCAAGTGGAAGTGGCAAGTTTGTGCCACCAACAGAAAAAGATCTGGAAAACACATGGAAAAAATCTGCTTTTGCACATTCACTTGGAACGTGTACCAGCTTCCAAACCACAACCCCTCTCCTTTTAGAAACTCATGTGTTGCAAGGAAATCAGAGCACAGTGTCGTCTGGCAGAAAGGGTAGACACAAAGTCATTCCTTCCATTTGTTTCCCCCTCTTTCCACGACTGCCCCCACGGAGGGCAGGGTGTAGGGTGTGCACTGACCTGTACTTCCCTGTCCTCACTTGCAGGGCTCTCATCCCGCAGCGCTGGGCACCGCCGACATCGTTCACGATATCATCTCCAATCATGATGGCCTGTCAAGCCATGACACACAGAAAAACTGGCGTCAAGGCAGGTTGGTTTCTGCCATTCCCCTCTGACATAACAAACAGCCTGGTTTGATGTTCAGGGCTGCCACCAGGCAAATTAAACAAGATAATAGTGTCATCATATTGATTGAAAGTCATCCTACCTTGAATATAATTCATGCTATAGCTCCTCCAGCAAAGAACTAGAGCACATCTGGACAATTTGTCATCAATCACAAAAATCCAAGTGATTCAGCACAGTTCAAAGGGAATGTTGGATTTTATGAAGTTAGTCCTGCTCTGTTCCTAATGATGCATTTATGTTCTGCTCCAAGTAATGGAGATGAAGCTTAACTTTTTAAACATTCCCTTAAAATTGGTCTTCTCAAAGCCAGTCAAAAGCTTAAAACACTGAGATATGTAACTGCACAGAGCTTGATACCAACTCATGCTCAGGCTGAGACAGAAATTTGGGAAATCACTGGAAAATCTAATTTAGTATTTTTGTACAATGTGATGCATGTACCAGCTTAGCATCGTTTGCGTTCCAGTCAGCCTAAGCCTGTGCAAATATTAATAAACTCAAGTGAGCAGATTACAAAAAAAAATATGTAACTGAGCAAAGAGACCTTCTGGCTGTGCTACGATTTGTCTGATAAAACCATGTAGCCCACGTGCTCCCTATCTTTGGTAAAGATTTTTGTTAAATTGAAGCGTGTCAACCAAGGGGTCTTTCTCATTAACAACTGCCTCTTCAAAATTCCAAGTGCTTATTATCATCCTGCACGAAGAATTATTACACTTCAAATTTAAAAATGGTTGGGGAGGCTTATTTTGTAGTTTGAACAAAAAACAGCATCTACACTAACAGAAGTTTCCAATTAATAACCAGAAAATCAGCTTTCAAGCTTCCAAAACCATTATGGATGACCCTGAAGGGAATGAGGGCAGGAACCATCTTTGAAAATACATAATCAAGCAGTTTCTATGTGCCCATCCTCGCTTAAATCTGTCTAGAAGAGAGACCACCTTTCCTTACCACACCTCCAAACAAGCAATCCAGCATGAAAAGGATGAAGTGATGGGTTAATTTTAAGTAATCAGCAAATAAAGCATGTACACACAGATGAGAAGAACAGAATGGAAGGGCTGTAAAGAACCTGGCAGCACCACTCACAGCCAACCACCATTTCCAATTTCCCACCCCAGCTGCTTTGAGATATTTAATCATTCTCAACTACTGGCTTTAATAGTTTCTAATCCCTTCTTATAAAATTAATTGCAATACCTCCCTGAGGGGGACAGGGAAGGGCCCCCATAGAGTCTGCAGGGGCACCCCTGGAGCAGACCTGCCCTCCAGCACCCAAACACCTTTAGTTCAGCCTGAATCCAGAAGCTCAGGATGAGACTTCTGAAGCGAAGACAATTTCAGCCCTGGGTTCTCAAAACCCTAAAAATGAAATTTCCTCTGAAAATGAAAGAAGGGCAGAGCAGGGCAATGTTTTAACCCATCCAGGCAAGTTTTCTCTGCAAGATGCCCAGCAGGTCTGCAAGTGCAGCTGCAGATGAGCAGCAATGCCTGTCCAGGCCAGCTTGTGACATACGCATACAAAAACATACTCCAGCCCCCAGGGATTTCACAGATTTACTATCAGTGAAGGGCAATAATCACTAAAGGAGGAGCAATTATTCCCAAATCATTTAGGATTTAAAAAATCATTGGCAAGAAGATAGAGGTCAAAAGGTGCACTGTCAAGGGAAATAAAAAAACTCTACCTGTCAAACCTGGGTTTAACTTCCTCTCTGACTGCAATATGGTAAGAGAGAGGAAAGATATAGAACTGAAAGGTCACATATCTACTGAAAGCAAGAATTAGAAGATCCCTGTTCAGGTTCACATTTCACACAGAGATCACACCATTTATCTGTTCAATTATTCTGCAGAAGTTACTTTTTTTGAGATAGGTTTAAAATTTACAAAAAAGAAAGGCAAAAAGCATGAGACAGTCTCTCTGGTTTTAGGGCAAATCATCACAGGGCATAATTTCTATTCCTAAATCACATAGCTGGGGAGAGATGGTGTGTGTAGTTGTACACATGCAGTAAATAAAGAACAGTGCAAGCTGAATGAAGCCACTGCTCCTGAGGAGTCCTCATCAAACTCAGCCCAGATGGGCAGTGATAATGGAGAGGAACACAACCTTTGAGAATTTGGGGGTGGGAAGGCATAATATAATCCCCCCTGGACAAGTGTCTGTGGTAAAGAGATCAACATTGTGGTCAGAAATCTTACTGGTGGTGTCTGGGCCTTGGATGCAGAGCTGAATGGAAGTGGGGACTGGCTCCTCTTACCCACAGAAACAGACAACACTAAGAAGCCTTCAGAGATGCTGGTAGGATGGTGAATGGGAATCTTAGGCATTTCGTGTACAAACAGAGTTTTAGTATTTACTAAAATCACAGAAAAATGTTTGAACAGAAAAGGAATTATGGAGTAAGAAAATGAATGAGGCAGAAAAACAATACTGTGCACTAGCCAGCCATGCCTGTGAAAATTCAGTGCAGTAGGACAAGCTCAGGAGGCTGAAGTCTATGGAGGCTGCAAATGAAGAGCTGCACAGGGGAAGTGTGCAAACGTCAACACAATATTTAACCCTGTGAACCTTTCTAGAGTCAAACATATTTATGCCTACATAGACTTTTGCTATAGGTTTAATGCCCTTAATCAAGGTAAATGTGCCAGGGACATAAGGAAATAAAGCTCGCACAAAAATTCTCCCTATTTTCCTTGGCCTAGTAGTCTCCCAGGCTTCAGGATCCCATCTTACTGTTAATTAAGTTTCTATCTTGGAACTCCTAGCTGTGCAAACATCAGACATGCCAAGGGCATCACACATGGCCTCTGACCCAGGAGAAGCTGTGCAACAAGGCCAGGGAAGCAAAGAAATACATGAAAACTCCCGGGCAGATTTCCAAAGGTTGCAGGGCCAGCCAGGTTTCAGCAGGACTCAAAACTTCACTCAGCCACTTCACTCTTCTTCCTGAGATGGAAAGTCTACCCCTGCTGTGGCTGGTGGGCAGGGAGGGGACACCAGCATGGCAGCAGGTCCTCTGTGCCACTCTGGGGGTGACCTCCCTCTGCTCTCACGCGCCACTAACTCCCACCTGAGACTTGCAGGTGGCAGCAATGAGAATTGGTTAACTACCAGTAGTTTATGCACTCCAGTATGAACTGCCATAACTCCCATTAATGCAGGACAATTTGCTACAGAGAGAACTTTTTATGATTATATAAAGCTACCAGAACCCTAACATTATTTAGGTTTTATTGTAAAGCTGTAAAAATCATCCACTGTTACAGCTGCCTTAAAACATATGAATTAGGCATTTCAGTAACCTTTAAGATGTGTTATTCTTTGTCATCTTACTGAATCATAAGATAGGTCTGGTTACCTCTAAGAGGTTTAAATTTCCAATCTATTAAAGTATTACGGACAATCTGTTATCTCTAGGCCATTGAAGAAAGGTTAAAATGAAAATTTGACTTTGGGGAGCTCCTCCTGTTCTAAGTGCAGGTTGAAAACATCTCAGCAGCAGAAGGCAAAGTCAGGGGCTTGGTAAGAAGCAGTTATCATGGGAAAGCACTGGTGATAACTTTATTGATTAAAGCAGCTTGAGAAATTTCAGATTTGCCACTGTCTAGAACTACTGTGGTGAGACAGCTTTATTACAAAGGTATTTTTCATTAAAAGTCAGGTGAAAGAAAATGGCAATGTGTTTTCAAAAGCACAGCTCGTCTGAAACGGGTTAATGATGGTATGGATGAAATGCATTCCACAGGTGGAATAAATTATTGGCAAACATCTTATAAAAGTAAAGGCAACTAAAACCAGTCCTAGTCATTAGAGATGCAGAGAAGTATAGCTCATTCAGGATACAGGTTAAAATATAATACACAGTGCATTACTAAGGAACTCACTGAGCTGCATATACTATGTTTTTATTATTCTATATGACTAACTAAAACAACCTACAAATCGTTCTAAAAAGAACATTAAAGTTGCAAGGCCAAGCACCCAGAAGTTATAAACAATTTCAGAATTAAAGTAGTTTGCTCTGCTATAATTTGCTCCTCCTACGCATGTGCATCATGATCCAGGTTTTAACTCCAGCATCATGGACTGTTTTCTCCATAGTCAAAGCACAGAGAGACTGGTGCCATTCTGAGGTGGTGTCTGCTGTGTTCCTCCTTGTTTAGGCAATACTCCCTCCATCTCCAGTCTCCCTGAATACAAAACACTATGCCTACAGGCTAGACATATGACTTCAGGAAACTGATGGCATTTAACACTAGAAACTACAAGGGAAAAAATCTGTGTCAAAATATCAAGTTAATCCCTAGCAGCACTATGAACACCTGGCAAATAGCAGAGATGGAATAAGTAGCAATCTCTGCTGAGGACTATTCCTGCTTTTCTGTACCCTAAACAAATCCTCCTGAAGCCAATGGGAACCACTTGCTGAGGCCCACCCCATGGGACCATTTTTGGGAGCTTGATGATGCGTTAAATCAAGTTTTGCTCCCTGAAGCAAACTTTTTGAAACAGGAGCTCTGGGGTCCTGTCACATCCCTGTGATGGTTCCTTCCCTCGGTGCCAGGGCCTGGCACAGTCTCTGCTTACCAAGAAAAACAACATTTGAGGACAACCACCTCATCCTGCCTGTGGAAAAGGCACTGCAGACAATGAGAGAAAACCCCAAAAAAGCTCTTCCTTCCCACCCCTGCACACTGCTCATTTCTGGTGCAAGCAGAAAGGAAACACAACCCTTATTGCATCTGATTTAGACAAACAGCATCCAAGGGCTGAGTTTGGTGAGTTTTGCCTTTTTTCTTTGTTCTTTTTTTCCAGTTACTTTTCCCTCAAATACCATTCTGTGCCTGAAATGGATTTTTGGGGTTGTTGGTTGGATGAACGGATTGAGTAATTGCTGTGGCTGTACCTGGGATATTAATTTCAGACTGGGCTATCTTGTCATGGGGAAGATAGCAACACACTGAAGGGAGCCCAGAAGAGAGCCCCACAGCAGGGTAGGGTGCAGAGGGACAAAATCACAAGGCAAGCTCCTAAGAACTAAACACACAGTTTCAGTAAAAGACAACTACTGTAAGGATAACCAGTCTGGGGGGAACGGGAGGGAGACAATATCCAGGAAAGCAAGCAGCTATTTTGCTTGTTACCTGGAGCAAAACTAGTTTGACAAGGAAGCACCCAAGGAATCTCAGGAGAAGGTGCCAGTCCACGAGACCTACTTTGCCATCAACACTGCCCCTCAGGTGCTTAGAGAAGTCCAGTTGTTTGCTCACTGAAAACTACTCTGGACAAACTCTTAATAAATGTGAAGCAGGGAATGCTCCTGCACAGGGAAGGAGATGGATTGGATGGCCTGCTAGATCTTTTCCATCTCCCCATGCTATAATAAAGTAAAACCCAAGCACATTGTGAATTACAGGGCCATAATTTCATCTCCAGACTCTAGGGACCTACAAGCCACCCAAACTTCACTCCTGTTGTTTATAATGTCACCAAAACCCTCTGATGGAATTACTGCATTGTAATTCACTGCTGTCTGTGAGTCATCTCATACTCATCCCTATGTCCTGTGTGGCATGACAACAAATCATTGAAAAGGATCTGGCACAACTACAGAGAGGGTAAAAAATGGGCTGTGCTAAGTAGGGAGCACCACACATTCAGCAGAATGTTTCCAGAAAGTGTGATTAAATCCTCTAACACCAGAGGAATTTTGGGGTCAGTCAGTGCTCCCCATTCACCTAAATTAGCAAGCATCCTACTTCTGCCTTTCCCTTTTACTAAAAAAAAAGGTAGTCAGTGTGACACCAAAGGGAAGTGTGACCTTTTGGCTGCAATTTCACCATGCTGCAGCCTCCAGCTGCCAAGTGGACTGCCAGACATTGGGGCACCTCTCATCCTGTGAGGCACATCATCTTCCATAATTCCTTGGGAGAGGGAACTTTAGCCTCCAAATATAGGAATTTTGCAACAGAAGTGCATGTTCTTTGGAACGACATGATTTGGGAGGAAGGTGAACAAGAAGGTACAACACACCAGTACAAGTAGAAGGAGAAACCACAGTAGAGAATGGAGGATGGATGGAAGACTAAGGTGGGTAGAGGTATGGATGGCACAAGTCAGAGCAAAGAGAGACAGGACTGAAAAGGGAAATACCAGGCAGTCAAAAAGGACCTTCAAAAAAGCAGAGATAATAACATCATGCCTTTCAGGAGGGTAACAAGAACACACAGGGAAGAAGAAATTCAACAGGTCCCCACAGCATTTACCCTCTTGGCTGTCAGTTCTTTTTTGCCTACTTCACATTATTTGATAGAATGGGTAAATATACAACTTTTTCCCTCTGAAACATTTTTTCAACTATTTTTGTTTGTTTGTTTTGTGTTTGTTGTTTGTTTTTTGTGGGTTTTTTAAATAATTAATAGGAAGATCCTGAAGATAAATATGTCGTTGCATATATAACAGACTGTGTCTGGAAAAAAATATTGACCCCCTCCTCCTGGCCACATTCCCTTCAACCTCTTCTATAACTTTCCATGAAAGGCAGCAAACCCAACATTTTTTTAAAGCAGCATCAGTGAACACAACAACATGGCATGGCCAGAGGTGACAGCATCAGAAACCTTACCTGCTCTGGTGGAACTCCCAGTTCTGCTAAGGCTGACTCAAAAAATGTCTTTGCTGGTTTCCCCACCACCTCAGCTTGAACATCACAAGCATACTGCAAGAAAAGGAGAGAGAAGGACCCATAAAAAAATGCTGATCAGAAAAGGATTTCCTCACCTCCAAAACTCTAGTCCATTGTATAAAATTACGTGATTATTGATTTTTGCCCTTAAATACCAAAACGAAGCAGATGAAGGTGTGTATTGGGGATTTCGGATAACAAAAGTGTTTCGTGTTCTCTGGCAGGAGAGGAAGTTCTCCTGAAACATCTCAAGTTACAAACCTTTTTCATTCATCATGAGAGCAGACTTCAGATTCAGCCCCAATATCACCAGAATTTTTTAAGAGCATGACTCTTAAAGAAGCTTTTAAAGAAACATCCTTCATATGAAATTATCAAAACTACTGGAGGACCTTAAAAGATTTGGGTTCTTCAACCAGATGGCGTATTCTTATGGATTCCAGTGACGAGCCAGATTTGAAAAGCTGTATTTTCCTGCAACTAAATATCAGTAATCTCTTGGAAAAGGTGCTTCTAGCTTGTTCCTAGACAACTAGAAGCCTGAACTCTCCCCAGAACTCACACAGATACAAACTGAATTGCTGCGAGTTTGCATTGTATCTGCTATCTTCTGTCCTTGTCTACTACCCTACTTTGCTTCATTCCCTGCATTCACTATGTTGTGGGGTTTTTTTAAAGTCTCTGCAAGCCTATAAAAAGGAGAATAAGGAACACTTATGTTGCCTTATCTGTTGGATTCCAGTTCTGCACAGACTTAATCAAGCTTAAAAACATGACTGCATTTAAGTATCCTGCTGAATGAAAACCTTTTGCTGTGAACTCTTAATGTGTCTGCTATCAGCTCTATACCAAACATAAAATGGACCTTCAGTTTTTCTTGGGTAT
Organism: Apus apus; assembly: GCF_020740795.1. Taxonomy (NCBI): domain Eukaryota; kingdom Metazoa; phylum Chordata; class Aves; order Apodiformes; family Apodidae; genus Apus; species Apus apus. The sequence goes on from NC_067285.1 coordinate 3,864,080, forward strand.
CTTGCAGACAATATTCCATGCTTTTTTTCTGTCTCCTTCTTTCAAGGGCCTCACTTCCAATAAAGGTACCCCAATGGCAAAAGTTCACCTTTTAAATAACATTTTTAAAAATGAACAAAGCCAGAAAACAAATGAATCCACCTGTCTTTAGAATGCAGCAAAAGAGTTTCAATCTGTGGAAACTTCCTTCAGCAAGATGAGTAATGACAGAAGGTGACCCATATTTATACAAGTTACTCTTTTAACAAGGTGCACAGAGCAAGTAAGCATAATGCAAGCTATAAAATACCTCTAATGCCTTCATATATGCTCCAACATCAAGTTTCAGACCATCAGTTTCTTTATAGTAGCGTCTGGAAACAAAAGTGATAAAGTTGCAATGAAATGAAAATGTTGGCAGTTAAATACAAAGAAACCACATTTTATTATTTCTGTGCCTATACAGGCGTCCATATGGCTGCAACAAAAAGTCAAGTCATCAGAAACTCTGGAGCCTTAATTTAACACCAGGAATTAAGTAAAGAACAGGCTCAGCACTGTGCGATGCCTGGGGAAAAGACCTCGGAGTGGATGCCCATCTGGCAGCTGGGACACAACTCTCCTGGTTCAAAGGGATTTCAACTAGCTCATATCAAGGATGAACTTGGCCTTTATTTTGCAGCACAGAGCCCTGGCTGCTCAGAAAGAGCAGCAGTTACATCTCTCTTCCTTTAATCAGCAACAGGGACGCCTTGGCAGATACAAGATGAGGGCTGGCACCAGCCAGCAGCTCTAACACCTTCTTCAGGACATCTGGAAGGGGACCAAGAACAGTTGTCCATCACTGCTCATCACCAGCCCCCCACATGAGAAAAGCCAAGGAACTGTTTATCAGGACAAAGAAAGCACTCCCAGCTAAATTCTGCTCCTTCTAAAAATGTTCCTATTGCCATGGAGCTCCTAAAATCAGTTAGTACCTTTCCAGTGTTTATCTGGAATACCCGTTCATACTAACACAGGTCTTCCAAGCTTTCCTGATCAAAGACAGGTTTCTATATGACAGGGGAAAAAAGGTAGGATGAGCAGTCAGTTAAGATTTTATGCCTTATCCTTCTGCCATTTTCGATTATTCAGCACAGGCTCCCTTTAAAATGACCACTTGACCTTTGCTAGAGCAGCCATTAACCTTCCATAGTCTAGCGTAAACAGCTTAATTTTCTGACAGTGGCATGACAGAAGAAATTACAAAGCCAATTCCCACTCTCAGCCCAAAACAGATGCTAAATGTAAATCACTCCATTTTCAGGAGGAGGGCATTCTGCTTCAGTGACTCCAACACTTCAGTTGCCTATGGCATGAAGGAAAACTTCAACCAAAATTCGACCAAGGCAGGCACCTTGTTAAGATCCACCCATTTACACTGATTCTGCACGATAAAAATGAAGCTGGCTTGTGGCTGTTGGTTGTCTATGGCCCTCTTGTCTATGGCCATTATTAATTAATAATTTACCCAATTTAATAATGTAAGTAACCCAATTTATAATCTCCCTTCTTTGAGTCAGAATTCACCTATCAGGGCAAATCATTCAGAGCTCATTTTTACATTGTCTAAATGACTGACCATTAAAAAAACATGCTCGTGGTCAAAACTGAGCTCAGAATATCCAAAAATCTCTGGTTTTCAATGAAAAATAACATAAAAAAAAATAAAATCACAGCAGGCCTAGTTTAGAGCTGTCTACATCAATGAATGTCCAAATAAATAAATGCTTTTATGTGCACAGGGTACAAAGGCATTTTTGCATTGATCACCTTGCAAATCTTAAAGAAAGGTTGAATCTATATTTCATTGTGAAAGGTGGCACAACATAACATAAAACCTGGTTGTTTTGTGTACATTAAGCATTCTGGTGGCTCAACATTCTCTCCTTATCCTTCTGACTGAGAAGCAGCAAGGATTTTTCACCCGTGTTGCAGGATCAGAGCATGCCAGCTACAGCAACACAATGGATTGAATTGCTCCTTCCTGCTGATAAGTTCTACCCAGCTGGATCAATAACCCACAAACCAAGAAGGCTTTTCATGCCCCTTCCAGCCTATTGAACCACTGGAAAAAGTTGTCACTACAGTTTCCTCAAGCTAAACACATACAGTCTTCTTTTAAGCCCATACATGGCACAACAGTTAAGAATAACTCCAAGGCCATTGGGGTTTGTCATTATTCAGTGCTGGCATTAATAACCTTGTGTTTAAAATCCCCAAACACAGCTAACTAGATTTTTTTTTTTTTTTTTTTTAGGAAAACATTCCAGTTCCCTGACTGGATTTTTTTCTGCGTGTGACAGCAGGAGGTCAAATTTTATATTCTTGGGCTCTCCTCTTCAGTCTTCTCAGCCACCACACTCCACTCAGAGCCAGACGAAAATCTACCCCATCTCTGACATAGTTTGGGAGGAGTTCATGCAGTGCAGCTACTTTCATAAATTGGTAGGGTTTCCATATCAGCAAATATAGGGGGGACCTTACAGTGACCTTTCAATACCTGAAACAGGCCTGTAAGAAGGCTAGGGAAGAGCTCTTCACAAGGGCATGTAACAATAGGACAAAGGGTAATGGTTTTAAGCCAGAAAAGGGTAGATTTAGGTTGGACACCAGGAGAAAGCTGTTTAACATGAGGGTGGTGGATCACTGGAACAGGTTGCCTAGAGAGGTGGTGGAGGCCCCATCCCTGGAGACGTTCAAGGTCAGCCTTGATGAGGATGTGATCACCCTGCTTAATGTAGGGGGGTTAGATGACCTTTAAAGGTCCCTTCCAACTCAAGACATTCTATGATTCTATGAAATAAACTATTCTTAACTTCTTATTCCCCATGTATAGCAATTCTCAAGCCACCAGCATCAAAGTGCTCCCTTATGTATGGCCCGTTGGACTTTTTTGTTTGCTTTGGGCTTCTTTCCCTATTAAAAATAATTTATTTTCAGTTCAGACAGGAACACATGGCTACAGGCAGCAGTTACACCAACAGCTCCCATCTCTGAGATCTTTCAGAGGCAAAACCAAACTGACAAGCAGTGCCCATCATCCCACTGGCCTCTTACAATACTAATTCACTGAGGGGTCACACACATCAAAGTCTAAATTCTCCATGATTTCTGCGGGTTTTTGAAGAGAATCTCAGACTTGCTCTCAAAACAACAAATGTTCTTTTCCTACTGGTTTACAAAACTACAGCTCTACAAAACCCTCCCACTGTCACCTGCAAAGATGCAGATTGTTTCATCAAAGTCTATCTCGGTCTTGAACAGTGACTTTGAAGAGTAGGAGGCTGGCATTTGCTGTGTTTATACACCAGGCTGTCTCCAGGTTCTCTAAAGGCTGCTACAGTTCCTCTTCAGAGGAGCAGCTACATTTCTCACTCTCCATAACTTGATTAAACACACCCACACAACTGCTTAGCCTGTGCTGTTGACAGAAGAAAGGCACCAAGGGCTGTAACACCACAGAGACTCTACTGACGAGTAGTTTCAAAATCAACTGGAGGATTAGCCCGTGGCAAGTTCAGTGACTTCCAATGTCTGCAATCCTGCACCAGCACAGGTGGCTCATGGGGAGCACCAATACCACCTTATTTTAGAGACCTGCACTGCAATCACCTCAGTTTTCCCCTACATCCCCAGAAAGGCTACAGGTAAGTGACCCAGGACAGGAGGCCAAGTTAGGTGACTTAATTACCCACTGAGGACTCCTCACTGACAAGATACCTGAGCAGATCAGCCTCCCAGTCCAGGCAGACAGATTAACTGCTTAAAAGGTGGCCACTATCTGGCTTCCATTAAGTACAAAGACACCAGAGGAAATGAAAAAGTGCAGAGAGACTGGAGGAAGAAACAGTGCTTTACTCACCCCCTCCCAAGGGAGATCAAAACAGGCTTCTCCATCCCAATCAGAAGCTGAAAAGCTTTGTTAAGGTTTGCATAGGTGAAGTTTTCTGCTGCATCTCCAAGAACCACACAGTTGGGGTTTGTTTTATCAAGTTCATCAAATTCGGGGACAAGATCTACAGAAGGAGAAATAAAAAAATAAAATCCACAAACCCCTTACCATTTCAGATCCCATTGGAACTGATGGTTTTCCCCTGGATTTGTGTTTCCCTTCATTAATCACTCAACATGTTAATTAAAAAAAAAATAAAAAATCCAAGTCTGAATCAGCTGTTCTTCAGACCCTCTATTCCCAACTGTATCCTGCTATTCCTGTCCTATAACAAAGAGCAAAATAAACCATTCCCTGCCCTTGCCTTAGCTCCCACCATCCATATCTCAGTGGTTCCTTGCACCCAAGCACCTAGACCTGAGGCAAACTCCTGGGTAGTTGAATGACAATGTGTAACAGTGAGGGCAGGACCCACCTCCTTCCTCTGCACCTACACTGTACAGGAGAAAACACTTCACACTTAAACCTCTGCCATGAAAACAATGTAATGTCCTGCACAAGACCTCACCCACCTCCTAGTCTCTGTGGTTGATCAGCAGACTCCTCTGTGCACTTGCTGACCCCCAGTACAACTCTGTGCCTGCAACTCTGCCATAACCGAGACCTTGCTCAGACCAGACCGTTCAGGTCTGTTCCGCAGTCTCACAACTAAGGAAAAAGCTCTTCCCTGTAGGAAAACAACAGCTGGGAGCTCTTCCCTGCACGGCCTGTGGGAATTCACTGCTCTACTGGTAGTGCCCACGTCTCCCCGGGGTGTCCCCTTAGGTGTCCCTGCATCTGCTGCCGTGTTGTCCCACCGTTGTGGACGAGCAAGTGTGGCCTCAGGCCGCGCTCCTTCAGCAGGCGGCAGGCGGCTGGTGCCGGGGCCGTGACTTCGGCCACCGAGATGTCGAAGCCCATGCCCTGGAGCTTCTTCACAAACTTCTCCCGGGTCGCTTGGGTTTCGTTAGTGCAGAGCTGCAGCTTCAGACCAGATGCCTTGATCCTGCCGAGTAAAAGCAGCGAAGGGGTTAACCAGACATAGGAAGTGAGCTGAGACATCAGCTCCGCCGTCCCACACCTAACCTGGACGGTTGCAATAAAAATGCACTGGTGATGTTACAGACCAGGAGCAGGATCCCTTTCTGTGACCAAGACACACCTAAAATATTGATTCTGGGCGCTATGGTTGCAGTTTTCATGTGCAGAGCCCCTGCCATAGCATGTAACCACCCTTCCAGAGAGCTAAGCTGAACATGGCAGCACAGGTGATGTCCACCCATCCCAGGACACCACACACGCACACGCTCCTTCCACACCTCAAAAACTCCAAAATCCAATTCCTTTTCTATAAGATGGTCCACAGATGTGGACACACGTGACCTGAAGGCACTGCACGGCCATGAGTACAGTACCTGGTGAGAGACCACAGGCTGTGATCTGCATTTTAACTTGGATTTTCACCTTTCCACTTACTGATCACCTGCTGCAGTAACCTCCTGGAGGTAACAGCAAGGCTCTGCACGTCTGCAGACTCCAGGTAAGAGGCCAGCAAGTTGCAGTGATGCTTCTATCAACACTGGGGTGGGCTTCAGCTACATTTATCACTTCATCTCTCCTAAAACACCTGTGCTGTTACTTGGTGAGTAATCCTGAAAAATATGGTGCTGCAACCGACTCATTAATAAATGAATCTGCTATCTGCTTCTCAAGGGAAGAAAACATGGCCCCAGGTGCCCACAGCCAAGGACAAGGCTTCTGTGAAGAAGTACTCTGCAATCTCGTGCAAGTCCTCTGCCTCTGAGCAGCTTTGTTTCCTGACCCAAGCTGGGGTGACCTCCTAGGGGTGTCACAAAAAGGCCTCTTCTTCTCCAGTGATGAGCTGTCAGCTATTTGGATAAATAAAGTATTTCAAAGTAGCCAGGGAAAGAAGAATTGAAAATTGATCACAATTATTATAATATATATATATATGTTTGCCAAAAGGACCGTCACTCAGCTCCTCAAATATATTAAGATACCTAATTTTTGTCAGCTTTAGTGTGAATTTTACATAATTTTCTTGGAGGAACTAAGCTAATATAGATTTAGAAACCTTTGAGGTTAGGTTTAGAAATTAATATTAAAATATTATTACATTTTTTGTGTTAGGATAAAAATTAGGATAATTTTATATTTAGGATACTTAAGGATTATATATTATTATATATAATAATATAAGGATTATATTATATTATATATATATATTATTATAAAAAAGGACTTTTCTATTAGGAAAGCCTTTGCATTGATTCTCAAGACAACTAAATGTGGTGAGTTCCTTCTCTAAGGAAGATGACCCCAATTGGTTGGTGTAAACAGCAAAACCATGTCAGGGGAATGTATCTGATGATGAATTTTCCACCAAAGGATTCTTAGAAATCCAGTCCTGACCAGAGAGCCCCTTCCACTTCTTAAAACTGCACACCAGTGTCTTCTTCAATACCACAGGTGATTCATTTCTTTCTTATTATTTGTCTTTCCTAATCATAGGTATGTGAATTATCAATTACACTTAGTGGTTAATTGCCCTTCATAAAGATAGCTTTTCTATTTTAAATTAGGCAGTTAATACATTGTAACTAATAGCATCCACTTGTACATTATAAATATATCTTCATTGATTGGAGCAGTGAATGTGAGATTCACTCACAAGTTAATGAAGCAATTGAGTGAAGAAGTGCAGGGTGTACCCAGGGAATAATTATTGTTAATGAATTATGATGTGACCTTCTCAGAACAATGAACAATCGGTGTGACAGTGGGATGACAGCATTCCACATCTGTTATTTCAAACACAGTTTCAGCTGGAGTTCAAAAGCAAAGCAGTGCAATTGGGCTCCAAAACAAACTTTAACAGAGATTGTCGTGGTTAGAAAGAAATAATCTTATTCTAAATGCAGAGCCTTTCTGCAGACTCTTAGGAAAAAGAAACCCATGATTCATCCATCACTGCCTGGAAGCAGCTATCTGTTGAATAAGAAGCTATTCTTTCTCTTCTTAAAGGTTTAGGGAATGAATCCAGGAACAACACTAACCACCGACTTGCCCTGACAAACAAATGTGCCCTCACAGGTCAGCTGGAGGAAAGCAGATTTGGCATTTCTGTATTACACATTAAACTCCTCAGTTTCAGATAAAAACCAGAGCAGCATTTCTGAAAGGCATGACCAAAACAGAAGCAGTCTGGACATATCCTGGACTGTTTCATGCCTTCATGAACTCAGCAATTAGAGCTCAACAAACGAGCTCAGTAAATGCTTAGGAGCAGGTGAGGTCTACAAAGAGTCAGGCCAACCTGGTCAGAAAATGGGACTCCTCAGGTGAAACATGAATAGGGCTCTCAAAAATATCTTGGGAGACTACACAAAAGAAAAATCACAAAGAACTCCAGAGAAGACTTATTTCTTAAAAAAAAAAAAAAACAACACCAAAACAAACAAACAAAAAAACACACCAAAACAAATCAACCAAACACCAAAACCCCTATATTTTTAATGAAGAGCCACTTTTCCCTTCAAAGTTAGCAGTCTGTGAAGACCCCCTGCTAGCTCTGCACCAAATCCTTGTACAATACAGTCACACTCACCAGTATGAGCACGGTTATACACACACTGGGATGAATCTACCCCTTGATGCCCAGCATGGGGACCCTGAGCAGAGCCTGCAGGCCAGCACCTATCAGCGAACAACTGTTAACTCAGAGCTTAAATAATTAGGGAGAGCTTTTAACAACAGGTCTACGTGGGAGAAATCCTGGCTCTGCTTGCATTTACAGCAAAATCAGCCTTCAGTTTTCATGGTCAGGTTTTGCACCAGGAGGAACTAAGAGATGTCTGACAGAGATGAGATGCTTTGCACAGGCAGTCAATACTCTACTGGAGGCACTGCTGCTAAACGTGCCAACTTAATGGGAAACCTTGAGCTACTGAGATGACCCAACCACCAGAGTTCACATTTTAAGAAGCATGTGTGGAGCAAGTTACCACCACTTCTAGTGCCAGCAAGTGTGGGGATGTTAGGAGCAGAATAAAGAACAACATTTATAAGGCGATGCCTTGTGAGATAAAGAGCAATGGATTAGATACCTGCAAGGGCAGAAGAATGAGGCAACAGCAGATGAAATACATTTATCAAGATCTCCAGCGTCTTAGAGATTTATTGACATCTGAATTACGGCAGCACAAGCAGAGCCAGGAACCCCAGTGGGTCAGGGCTGCAGCTGATTTCCACACCTCATGGCTGGGATTAGGATCCCAGCCAGACTCCAGAAGCAGCAGCAATCAATCCTGGTTAGAGCACAAGCCAAGCACACGGGCAGGCAGAGGGAACTCTGCGTGAGCCAGGTAGCTGTGGGCAGCCCAAGGCCAGCTCTGGGTCCCTGTTCGGGTCCAGCAGCAGGCTCAGCCTCAGACAAATCCACTCCATTGCTGACATGCTGAACACAAAAGACATTTCTGAGCCCAAAATGACAAGCAGACAGATGAGCGCTGAACACCAACAGGTGGGTAAGGAGCCTTTTTCTAAGCCTCACCAGAGGAGGGATTTGAACCCGCTCCAGGCTGAAACAACCACTGGATTGCCCAAACAATCCCTAAATCTAGAACCAGGGCACCCAGCCAGCCCGGGGCATGCCGTGAGCACTTGCACGGGGGAGAGATGGAAATGAGGGGTTTAATTTCAGCCCCGAGCTGCCCCTCTTGCTACGCCAGCTCTTTGAACTGACCTTTACCTCATTCTGCTGGAGCAGGACACGAGGCTGAGTGACAATGTCCCACAATGCAATTACCGTGCGTCTGATGAGCCGGTCCCTTACAAATCACCTCGAACTTTACACATCTGCTGGCTGTCAGCATCTGCCAGGCTCACTCACCCGAAAATAATGAAAAAACTCTCATTATTGTTCCATAACAGGTAAAGTGTTAGGACAATTATTAGACATCCTGACTGACCTTGTGCAGACTTTACCAACTACCCTTGCCAACCTTTACAGGCAGCCTTTGGGCATATAAAACACAGAAAAGAAATGGCCCTGGAATCTAGGCTGGAAGCCATCACTCCTTCTTAAATTCACATTGTCTTGCACTTGGTAGAAGCAACTAAGGACACTGCATAAAGCTAAACTTCAGATCTGCTATCTTTGATCACTGTCTTCTGCAACAAAGGTTTTTCCTAACACAGGAGCAGAAGGAGAGTCCTGTGCAGATGAGCAGGGAGACAGAAAGCAAAACCCTTGGAAGAGGCAACCAGCCTGAGCTTGGCAACTGTCCAAAGCCAACTTCAAAGGGGTTTGGAAGAGCCCTGGTTATGAGATTTCCAGAGCGATCTTTTTATCCTGCCTTTGGTTTTTCAGAGTGGGTTTTGTTGTTGTTTTATTTTGGTTCGTTTTTTCATTTAAAAGAAAAAAAAGTGTGCTTAGCACTTATGTTATTTTACTCTTTTGCTTGACCAAATGAGTACCAGTGTGCTTTAGTGTAAACCTGTCCGTGTAAATCCTAACACCATCTTTGAAGCACTGAGGAAAACTAGTACCAGAGAGTTATCTACCTGCAACCAATAAAGTAAACTCAGGACTTGGGCAGGAATGCTGTCCTCTCCTCAGGGCAAAGCCAACATTTGCTTATTGCCTCTGCAAGGCCAGGGTGCTGGTGCTACAGGAGAAACATCTGTCAAGAGGGGATGAAACCAAGCCAAGAAGAAACTAAGCCTAATGGCCAAAAGTAGAAATGACTTGCCCAGTTTCAAGGTCAATATAGAAGAAAGAGTTTGAAAAGAGCAGAAAATCACACCACTTCTTTAGCCTGCCTGGCTGACAGAAGACCACAGCATCTAATGGGGTTTTAGCCAGCATCTGAAAAATTAAATTGAATTAAACTGAATTAAAATGGGGTTTGCAGCAAGCCATCAGTACTAGCCCCCATCAGTCTGCATAACGGTGGGTAGAAGCTCACCCAGACCACACCTCGGAGTGTCAGATTATATTACATCTATGAATTAATGCAAATCCCAAGCCTGATTTTGCAGGCTTTTTCCAGGAAAATCTCCCACTGCTGGAGAAGGATGAACACCTGAGGATTCAAAAGGGCCTTCTGGCTCAATGCTGGCTGGAAGTGCTAACTAACACCTTCTGGAGTCCAGCTGTGGAAATGCCAGGGGGGGATGGCATTTGCTCTGCTTTATGTGCCCTCTGCTTAAAAAGAGTATTTGTGGCAATAGTGTATTATAATTTCTCTGTGAATCTGCATTCAGGCTATTTTAGTGGCTGCTTCAGTGACAAGCATTTTTCATCTTCAATTTCAGCTTCTGAAATAACACCAAGAAAAATCTTTATTTCAAAAGTCAGCAAGCCAACCATAAAAGCTTTTGTCCATCCTTAGTTCATTGGCCAGCTTCTACAGAAGGAACAAGCCTCTCCCAACTCCAGAGAAACACTGAACTTCCCAATATCTTGCTCAGCAGGTGCAGTGAGATCAGAGGACTGTGGAAAAAACCTCACACATGCTCCTGTGACACAGTGACCCTGACTTGCTTTCTGGTTGTTCCTTCTCTATCCTGGGGTCCAAACCTTTCATTGCTCTGATTTCTTCCATCCTCACAGTATGTCCAAACTGCTCAAATCTTGCTGCCACATCTCTGTGACTGCTGCCCCCTGATCTCCTGCTGTCTCCATTCACTGATGTCCTGTCATTGGTCCTGAGTGCAGCCAAGCTTATTAAAGCTCCTGTTCTCTGGTGGTCCAGCTTTCTGCTCCATATAGCAAGGCTGGCCTGACAAATCTTTACATACTGCACTTCTTGGCCCTGCTCCCCCTTGCACTCTTAGTGGGAAACTGATCTCTACATCTGCTATCTCACGAGCACAATTTCCTCTCCAGACCCATATGGCTCAACTCTATATATAGAAGTGGATAATTTGGAAGGAATCCAAAGGAGGGGTTGCAAAAGGGATTAAAAAAAATAGGAGGGCATTACTTTTGAACAGGCATGAAGGCAGATTAACAGGCACATGTGAGGGAGCCACAAGAAAAGAGGCCAAAGTTATTTAAGGATGGGCAAGGGTGAAAGAAGTGTGCCATTATAAAACTGAAGACTCTGTAAACACCACGTTGAGACACCGTTTGACAGCAAAACCTAAAAAAAAAAAATCACTAAGTAGTAGTTCGAAGTAAACTTTAAAAACCAAGTAATGGGTTTTTTTGGGGGTTTTTTTGGTGGTTTTTTTTAGGTATTTCAATCATCTGGAATTTTTCAGACATAGAAGTAAATGCTGGAAGTTGTACATCAAAACACACACAAAGTCTGACTTGCCCTGAACTCTCTCCAAAAGCTGCCTCATTGCAACCACCAAATACAGCTGGATACCAGAATGACTGAACAAATCACCTGATACCATAAATCACATTCCACCTGCCTGAACAGAAGGGTAGACAACAGAATTGCCTCCAGATTTGTGGACAACAATGTGCCAAAACAGTGAAATCTAGAATAAAGTATTGAAGGAAAATACTTCTTTTCGGTGAATTTGCAGAAAGGAACCAGGAAGCAGAATATAAGAAAAACCTTTAGTCCCAGAGTTTAAAACCACACTGCAGGATCTGAATCAGGGCTTCCCACCCTGTCTGGTAGTGGCTGACTGATGTTATGATTGTAGCAACACAGAACACCATTCAAACATGGGGGTGTGTTTTGTAACAAAAGTAAACTCTGGTAGACTTTCAGTACTTCCTATATCTCTGCCTTGGAGCTGTGAAGAAAAAAAACAACCCTAAACTTTGAGAATTGATTTAGCACGAACAGGTCTGGAATATATTTATTTGCATTAAGCAAAACATTTTTATGGACAATATAATGAATCATACACCAATAGCTTTCATTCTGTGCCAAATGCAGTTGGGTTTTTTTTTGGCTTCTGAAGCTGCTAATTATCACATTCAAATGTCAGTCAAAAGCACCTTATGTTTGTCGAGGTCAAATTATTACTTTGTATACAAACAGGACCTGTTTGTAAATACTGAACTCTTACTTGTTGGAAGAAGAAAGTACATTGACAAAAGGTTTAATTTAACCTATTTTCTAGAGAAAGAATCCACTCTCACATGCTCTGCTTCCCTACTTTGGAAGGTACATCACTTGCAAAGCCAGCCTGGAACCTGAGCAGCGATCCTGCTGAGGATTTATTTACAAAGTCAGACTCAATTTTAAGATTCTGGACTGAGCTCATCAAACGTGAAAGATCAGGGGGAAAAAAGTGTACTACTTCAGTGGTAAACTGAGACGAGTCTCAAGTTCCAAAGCACAGAACAAGGCAGAGTCCTGCCCGTCCACTTCAGGGATTAATCAGTATTCCTGCAAGGGAGTGGACAAACAAGTACCATCAGGTAGTAGGTATCACTGGAGTATCTCCTATTGCTCTTTGTTGGTAAATATTTGTACAGCACATAATCGTGCTGATGGACAGTAAGTAGCTCAAGACCCTAAAGGTTAATGATGTTTAAGTTCCAAAGTGCACTTACTCATGCAATTTGTGTAGACAGCACTTGGAGTACTCACCACTTCAAGGACACGGGTCTTTTAAAAATAATAATGAGCATTGCTGATTAGAAAAGCAAATACAAGTTAGGAAGGTTCAGTGCTCTCAGAAAACTGAGTCCATAGCTAATGTTCCAGACTGGAGTGCAGCTGTGATGACTCTGCACCCACGAAGGATCAATTCCTGGAGCTCTTTCTGGCTCTGCCGGTGAACAGCTACACTATACAGCACTGCTTCATCTTTCTGTGTCTCTGCTGCTTCAGAAAGAGCAGGTTACAACAAACATTTCCTACGCCTTGCCGAGCACACACTTTCAGATGGCTCTTTGTAAACTCCCAACTGTCCCACCCGAGCCCCCGCCCGCTGAATTGCTTTACGGCTCCAGCTCCTCTTGTTCTCCTCGCAATCTCCGCCTTGTTAGACTCCCCAGGTATTTTATTTTAACACGACTGTCCAGCTGCTCCCCAGCCTCCCTGCTCCCCAGATTTCCGCTGCTCTTTTAAAGGACGCTGCAGAAAGCTGTGCTAACAGATGCACTATCCTGGCCAAACAACAGGATGTTGTAAATGTCCAACCACTGTGTGCTTTTCATATGGATATGCTAATGGACACACTATCAGCACACAGCTGTAAATGCAAATACAGGCTGAGCATCTTTTATGGATGCTTAACCACCTTCTGTCTTGTAAGAGACCAGCTCCCTGCTATTTGTAAGATAAAAACCGAATAGGTCACCTCGTGTCAATGCTGTGTAAATCAATTAAGCCAATAACGGCACGGTACAGAGGCACTCTTCAGGCTGGCTCCAGAAGAAGCCTTTAAGTCACCGATGGGCTTTCTGATCTTGTCCATGGGCTTTCTGATCTGCTCCCCAGCGTCTGCCAGTTAACCACACATGCTGGGAAGAGGTGTGTTTTATTTAACTCTGTTACAAGGATTTTTTTTTTAAAACAGTAACAAACAGCTGCCACAGTAAACTACACAATCGAAGAAACCTGAAAGGCTGAAAGTTTTAAAGGGCCAAGTCATCTCATCAAGCTTCTGTTGGATTTCCTAATCATCCACCACTCCAATATTCCCACCCAAAGTTAACAATAACCTCTGGGTTAAACCAGGGGTGCCAGGGCCTTAGGCACATGGGTGCCTGTCTGCCACAGTCTGGCCAAGGAACGTGAAGGATCCAGAATCCCCTTATCATCACTTGAGCACAGAGGAGGTTTGCTCTGTACAACAAACACTTCTGTGGTTCACCCTTTTGGCCCCTGATTCACCAATTCCCTTCCAGGACATCCTGAACCCTAAGGTATTTCAGAGGTAACATTTAGGAGAGATGCAGGTACCTTAGCAATAAATAATGCATTCCCACTTACTTCCATCTCAAGTGACTACTGATGCTTTCCCCAGGAAGGCACAAATAAGTGTGTTACTGAATGTCATCTTGATCAGGATGTTTCACTGTCCATCAGCTTCTTGGGTCATTTTTTCTGCTCCATCTGCCCATACTGCTAGCTAAACCCAACCAAACAAAAGAGAACCAGCCCCCTGCAGCCACCATAAATATAAAATGGGCCAAATTCTGCTGGCAGAAATTACATTGCTACTCTCTCAAATACTAACTCAAATAACCACACAGTAGAATCTGGCAGAGGACAAGCAAAATAATGCAGCAAATATAGTTTTAGAGGATTCAAAATGGCTTCAGTCACAAGAAACCAACAGCAAATGAAAATATTTACTTATGCTTTTTATTGGTGTGTAGTAGATGATGTTACACAAAGTTAATTGCTGGAACAGTGTGGGAGATGATGAAGCAGGACAATCTGAAGAGAAGAGGTCAGCTGTCACATTATTAGAGTCCCTACCTTAGTATGAATTAACAAAATGGTATTTAAGACTCCTGTTGGACTTATATATGCATTAAGTAATTTTAAACATCTCTTTCAGGAAAAGATAATACCAATTTTAATTAGTTATAAAGGTTCTACCTATCTGCAATTATGACTCTTTAATTGATACAAAAATGAATTAATTTTAAAAGAGCCACTTCTAGCTTTAATCCATCTGCTTGAAACCACAGAGCTGCACTATGATGCAGATACAAATATTAATAACCAGCTGGCAATAGGATAATGAGTCAATAAAGATTTTAAATGGTGTGAGTTAGAACAATTACCAACCTAATGGGCAGACAAATATGGCTACTTGACTTTACCCAAGGAAAATTATTATTCTTAACCACTTACACTGAATGACCTGAACAAACTATTTTGGGTTTGGTTTTTTCCCTTCCTGGCACTTCTCCATACTCACTTTTGCTGCCCCAAATTTCCACAGCTATGACCACCACTTCTCCATTGCTTACTGACAGGAAAGTCTGAGCCCACACCTGTTAATGACAACCATCATCTTCCCAACACACCCCCTAGGAAACAAGCCTCATGCACAGAGCTGCAGAGAAGCCCCAGGGGCTTTTCCAGCGTTTCAAAAGAAAGCCCATAATATCTTACATTTAGCCCAAGGCCAAAATTTTACTGTTGTTTCATCGGTGCAGTTCTGACATTGCCCTAAGTTAAACTGCAGTTTATGTTGTCTCCGTATGAGAAGTTTCAGCAAATGAAGTGACAACAGCCTGGAACTCAACTGAAAGGCAAGTTTAAAAACCTAGGAGAAACAAAGAATGTGACAAAAACATGTGGTGAACTGTGATGCAGGGATTATTATGTCCTGGTTTTTAAAGGCATGATCTGATCTCTGACAGTAACTACGTAGTTGTTGATATTTATGTTTCTTTTGGCCGTGCTGGGAGGTCTCAGCTCCAGTCAGAGCTGCACAAACTCAGCGTATGTGACAGTCCCAGCAGAAAGTGTCAGGAAATGAGAGGAGGGTGGTAAGATGGGTTCTCCTGGAAGCTGGAGAACAGAAGACTCTCCTTCACCAACAGACTGGCTGATACCGTATCAGCCCCAGCCTTGATGGGAAGGAATATTATTACCAAAAGGATCTGAGTGAGGCAAGAAGGAAAGTCAGGGAGGTTTGATCTGGGCAGAAGCTGCCCTTTTGCAATCAGCAAACAGGCTGTTCTACACACCCAGGGGAAAACAAGTGCTCTCATTTTGCTACAAGCCTTCTCTCTTAGGGTCTCTCAAATCTGAGCCTGTAGCAGAGCCACAGGAAGGCACGAGAACAGGAACCACACTGAAATATTGTAAATGTGGAGAAACAGAGCAGAACTCGTCCTCGACCTCATGGAAAACCCACGTGCCACTGGATTTCAATGCAATGTCTTTAGAAAAGCAGCTTTTCCCTCTACCTAATCTCACTCGGAGGCTGCTCTCTCATCAGACAGACATCCCAGCACCTGGAGCTCCCCCCAGCTGGCGGGGACCAGCTAAGCCACACAAACAGGCCAAGAGCCTCAATAAGCCTCAAACTTCTTTCAAACACTGTTTTCCAACAGTGCTGGAAACTCTGATCCTGCAGATGAAAAAAGAAGATTCATCCCATGGCACTTTATGTGCCCACCACATGTATTTCAAGAGATTTGAACAAAGATATCACCTAAAAAGAAAAAAAAAGGAAACAAATAGCCACAAACACTTCTTTTATGATCAGTGCATCTAGGAATTGTCCAGTTCTACCTTTTCCATGGTGGTTCCACCAAGGTTTAAGCATGTATTTTAACTTAACTCTTATGATAAATTTCTGTGATTTCAGTATTTCTTACTGCCTGTTTCCCTGCTCAATAAAGCACTTGCCCCAGGTGTGTGTGTGGGTGTGGGTGTGTGTGTGTGTGCTGGGTGGCCCCAGAGGACAGCAGCCACACAGGTGCTCTCCAATCAGGCTGCCAATGCTGCTCCAGCGTTTCCCAACATTCCAAGTGGGATGCACACAGCAGCAGTCGCCACGTGGAACTGGCTTTGCTGCTGCGGGTCGGTGAACCAATCACACGGAGCCAAAAGGCTCTTCTGGAAACCCCCGGCCAGCTCCGGCGGGGCAGGCCCACAAACCAATACCTGTCTCTAAACAAAACTGACACGGCGGCCACTGCTCTCCCCTCGGCCCCATCCAGCTCCCCTGGCCCAGCAGGGCCAACGCGGGTACCCTGGGCGAGTCAGCCTAGTTGATTAGAGTCAGCTAAGTTAGAGGAGTGAAATCCCTGTGTCCAGCAGCGGTTACTCAGCCTGTGCTCACAGGATGACCCTGCCCAGGGAGGCAGGGAGGCAGGGAGCCGGCTCCCCGCGGGCGCTGCGAGCACCTCGCCCCGCAGCGCTCGGCGTCGGGGCCACCCGCCCCCCGGGCACTCGCCAGGTGCAGCGCCGGAATTCCCCGCTTCCGCCGGGCTGCGAGAGAGGCCCCGGCTCACCCGGCAGCACAGCCGACCGGTGGGTGGACAGAAGGACCTACAGACCCCGCCTGCCCTGCCCCGCTCCGCTTCACGCCGCACGCCGGTGGGCTGAAAGCCCAGCCCCCCCGCTCGCCCGCGGTTGTCGCGCCAAAGCCCGGGGCCAGGCTCACCCCGCCTGTCCCGGGGTGCCGAGCCCGCCCCGCCATCTCCCGCAGCTCCTCACGCCACCGGCTCCACCTCCGGCCTCCTCCCGCCTCAACGCGACGGGGCGTCCCGGGCCGCGCTCCGCCGAACCCCCCGCCCCGGCACCCACCTGCGCACCGCCTCCACCGAGCCGGCGATGGGCAGCCCGCCGTCCCCGCCGCTGTCGTACAGCACCCCGCTGACATCCAGCAGCAGCCCCCGCACCGCCCGCGCCCAGCCCGCCATGCCTCCCGCCGCGGGGCTGCCGGGACTTGTAGTCCGGTGGGAGGGGAGAGCCGCCACCGGCTCCCCCGGACCCGGGGAAAGGAGCCTCCAGCCTCCGCAACGCGCCCGTCACCTGAGCCGGTGTTGAAAGCAGAGGCAACGCAGGTGTTTCCTCAAACATTTATAGCGGTTTTGGCATTCCTGAAAGGGCTCCAGAGCTCCAGGGGTGCCTTTGGGAGAGCACAGAGTCACCGAGTGGTCAGGGCTGGAAGGGACCTCTGGAGATCTTTTAGTCACAGAGTCACAGAGTGGTCAGGGTTAGAAGGGATCTCTGGAGATCATCTCGTCACAGAGTGGTCAGGGTTGGAAGGGACCTCTGGAGATCATCTCATCATAGAGTCACAGAGGGGTCAGGGTTGGAAGGGACCTCTGGAGATCATCTCGTCACAGAGGGGTCAGGGTTGGAAGGGACCTCTGGAGATCATCTCGTCATAGAGTGGTCAGGGTTGGAAGGGACCTCTGGAGATCATCTAGTCCAACCCCCCTGCTAGAGCAGGGTCACCTACAGTAGATCCCACAGGAACACATCTAGACGTGGAGGTGTGGAGCATCCCGGCTCTTGACTTGGGTCAGGCTTTTCCGAAGGGACCACGAGCTCAGCGTGTTTCCATCCCGTGGTTCCTCTCATGCTGCAGCCCACACTGCCCCGGGGGGCCTCGGTGGGGTCTGTAGGAGCTGAAGTCCAACAGGATTCAGCCCTTAGAGCTGACAAGACCCACATCAGCTCAGCTGAAACTCTGACATCGTGCCCTGCCTCCGTGGTGTCTTCTCATACACGCCCAGCACTCCATACAGACCACTGAGAAAAGACACTGGTTTGTCATCCAAGGAACTGAACCGATCCCCTGAGTTTTACAATAATGGATAAGATTTCATTAACTGTGTTCCAGCTTTACAGATAATATCACCTTCTCCCTCAATAAAGTCCAAATACGTTCTTGTTTGCCAATACTACCAATAGTGTGCCATGACTCCCAGAATATATAAGAAGCTGTGGTGGAATTATGGCCCACTTTTTTTTTTTTAAGGAAAGCAGGGGAGCCTTGGCAGCATTGATTTGCATCACTGCTTCTGGCTTCTCCTTAAAGATAACATCTAAACTGTGAAATTCATTAAATAGACCCAGAAATGGATCAGGTTATTTAAAACAACATCACTAATGGCACAATATCTCAGCTGTCTCCACCGATAGTGAACATTGTCTTGGATAGTGTTATCAGTCCAGGACACCCGCTATGAATATTGATCTGCAGCTTGTTACAGCCATCACTTGCCATCAGGACAGGTCAGGGTTGAAACCCACCTAGCATCAAAGCAATTTAAAGACAGCACTCGGGCTGAATTTCAATGCCTGAGCTGGGAAATGGACCAACTTCAAACGGACTGCTAAAAGTAACCCCTGAACGGGTGCTTTTCCGTGTGTGCCTTTCTATGGGTGTGTATGTTTGCAGGTGGGTGTGCATGCACATCTTAAACTGATGGTGCCTGGAGATGTCTCCTAGCTCATGAATGAACCCCAGTGCTACAATTTACCTTCTCAGCTCCTGCAGACACAAGAACTCCAACAGAAGTACATATTGTCTCACATGTGTCAGATCTGATTATTTTTTTTTCTTTTAAAAATTAAAAAATCTCTGGCATTGCCAAGGTTTGCAAGCATTCCTGATTTACTGTATGGCACTACTCAAGATTTCTCCATGTAGTTTGAAGCCAGTGTTGTGCCACAGGAAGAACCTTTGTCCAAAAAGCATAAATAGGATATGCATTAGGACACCTTATCCATTTCCTTTATTTCATCTCACTTTTGAAGCAAGCTGTCCAGCACCTGCAAGTGCTCCTCTTCCCCTCCTTCTTCTTCTTCTGCACCTCAAGGAACCTTAAGGACATAACCAACACTTAAGTAGCACACAGCAGTGTTTTCCAGTTCTCCACCACCTTAACTTTCAAGCAGGGTGCATGCCCAAAACTAAGCTTTTTTGGTGTGTAGCTTTAGTGTGTGCACTGCTCAGGACAGAGCCTCCTTCTCTTCCACTCATGGGTTGTACCCCACATGAGGGGCCAGTGCCAAATGGGCTCTTGGATGTTGCTACCCCATAATTAACCATTACAACTACTTGTGATCACATCTCCCTGCACATCTGCATCTCTTCTCCTTGGTCTGCTGTCATCTTAAGGCCTATGCCTCAGTGATGGCAAAGAGAAAGCCCAATTCTGCTGAGGCTGAGACACCTGTAAAGAGGAGGGGGGCTGTGTGCTGCACCTCTTCCTGGGAATAAAAGCAGGTGGAGTAGGAGATTCCCCCTGAGGGCTGCCTCCTCTGGCTGAAGGGTGCCCCTTGGTCTACACCTCAGCCTGATCCACAGAACCAGCAAAACACAGAGATACAATGGAGGGAAGAAAGGATCCTCCTGAATAGATACAGACCTACAGAAGCACGTGGCTGGCAAGTTTTTAATAAACTAGAAGTGGTTTAGTCAGAAGTGGTCATGGACATGGGTCTGGTGCAGGATGGAGAGGCTCGACCTGCTGTTGCCTACCCTGTCCCAGATGTTGATATGAAGAAACCACAAAGCCTTTCCACTCCAGGCAAGGTGGGTTAGTCAGGGGGCAGCTCCTCGCCCAGCACAGCTGTGCCTCAGCTTCCCTGCCTGTTACCTGTGAACACCATGGACCAGCTCCAGGAGCTGGGGGAGCCCTTGGTGCAGAACCTGAAACCGGAGTGACCCCTTGCCGAACCAAAACGAGAAGCTGTGCAGACCTGTGGACCCCACAGCAGCCTCGCATCCCAAACTGCGTCTGCTGGCAGCAGGATCGCTGCGAGCCTGGAGCGGGCTCGGTGCAGCGGGGAGATGCAAGAGCCGTCCTCGCTGAGTCTGAGGCAGGAGGCTCGCTCGGCTGGACACAGGGGAGCTGCAGCTGGGGCAGCGGAGGGCGGGGGACACCAACCCGGCCCCCGGGAGGGCAGCAGCTACCGTGTGCAGCCGCATCTCCGCCCTGGCGAAGACCCGCGTGTGGCGGTGCCAGGGTTCCCGGCCGCCCCCGGCCCACCTCTCCACCCCTCCTAAATCCAGAGCAGGTAACGGGAAATCCCCGTCGCCGGGAAGCTGGGATGAAGGGATGGAGCCGGCGCGGCGGGAGGCGGGGAGGGGGCTGGGGGGGCGGTGTGCCAATGGCTGCGCTGCCCCCTCCTCTGCCCCCACCCCGCCGCCGGCCCCTCCGCCCTCCCCGCCCGACCCTCCTCCTCCTCCCCGCCGCTCACTCCGCGCCTCCAGCGCCCCGGCTCCGCGCCCGGCTCCGCGCCCGGCTCCGCAGCCCTCCGCAGCCCTCCGCAGCCCTCCGCAGCCCTCCGCCGGCTCCGCGCTGGGAGCCAGCAGGTCTCCGGGAAGCGCGGAGGGCGGGGAGGGGAATGCCGGAATGCCCGGACCGGGGGGCCAAAGCGGCCCCCATCCATCATAAAATCTCCTTCTCCATCTTAGACATCCTGGATCCCCAGAAATTCAGCAGGAGACGCGAAGCGGCCGCGGGGAGCTGGGGCAGCGTCCCCGGCTCGGGCGAGCGGGAGAAAAGTTTGGGAAGAGTTGAAGTAGGAAAGGACGCTGCTGCTCCCGGCAGCGGGAGGAATAAACTAGAGGCACATGGTAGGAACGCGCTCGAGTTTCTCCGGCCGGCGCTGGCGGGGCGAGCAGGTGGAGGCAGAGGGGACCCCCGGCCCCCCGCGCCCCCCGGGGTGCGCTCCCCGGAAGAAATACCGGGCAGCGCGGGGGACGGGGGGGCTGGAGGTGTATTTTAAGTCTGGATGATGCAAAGGGAAAAGTCCTTGGTGTGTCGTTCCGGCCGTGCGGGAAGAGGCGGCATCCCAGGGCGTGCTGCTGACCCATCCCGGCCCCGGGCAGGACCCCAAATTTGGCTCTCGCCAAGGCACCGCACCGGGTATTTTTCCCCCTACAAGCGCCCCTTTCCGTGGGGCGGGAGGGGTCGGCTGCCCCGGCAGCGGGGACGGCCGGCCGGGTAATTGCTCAGCCCGTCCCCACCGGAGGATGCCTTAGCTCCCGTTGATCGATATCCTATTACCGACTCCCGCCTATCTCCTGCCCGCAGCTTGCAGGTGCCCACTTCAAACCTCCTTCCCCCGGCCTGATCCTAATATTGTTCGATTAAAACTTACCTTTAATAGATGACATCTATCGATCCGGCCCTCGCAAATCTGAAACTCCATTAGCGCGGGGATGGGGGGAGGGGATTTATTTCACTTCGGCAGGGGACTTTAATAACTTCTTTTTTAATTGGTAAGAAATTCATATCGACGCCCTCCCCGCACACACACACACGTCCCCACCGGAGAGGCGATGGCCCAGCGGGGAGCGCCGAGGGGCTCTCGCACGGCGGGCGGGGTTTTTGTTCTCCCCTTTATTTTATTGTAACGATTTGCCGTTATTTTATCGCTTTGGGGCGGGGGGGATGGAGGAGAAGGTTTGGAGGGGTGGCAGGTCGGCTGGGTGAGGGGCAGGAGGAGGGAGCCCGGCCGCCCCCCTGACCAACGCCGCCGTCTCCCCTCAGATGCAGAGAGCGGCCCCGAGGCAGCGGGGCAGGACCGCGACCAGGAGGGTCCGCCCGGCGACGGCACCGGGACGGGGACAGAGGCAGGGACCGGTGCCCAGCCCGCTGCCCGGCCTCCCGGTGCGGAGGAGCCGGTCTCCCCGAGGGTCTCCCGGCGACGGCGGGCCGAGGCGGGATGCGGGAAGCCCCGGAGGGCACGGACGGCTTTCACCTACGAGCAGCTGGTGGCCCTGGAGAACAAGTTCCGAGCCACGCGGTACCTGTCGGTCTGCGAGCGCCTCAGCCTGGCCCTCTCCCTCAGCCTCACCGAGACGCAGGTGAAGATCTGGTTCCAGAACCGACGCACCAAGTGGAAGAAGCAGCACCCGGGAGCCGAGGGAGCGGCTCCCCCCGCATCCCCGGCGGCGGCGGGGGGCGGCGGCAGCCCCAGCCCGCCGGGCTCCGGAGCTTTGCCCTTCCAGACTTTCCCTTCCTACGCCGCCGCCAACGTCCTCGTCCCACCGGCCGCCCCCTTCCCGCTGGGCAGCGGCCCCTTCGCCCCTTTCCTCGGCCCCGCGTACCTCGGCCCTTTCTACGCCCCGCACCTCTGAGGGGGCAGAGCCGCGGGAGCCGGCGGAGGGGCTGCGGGGCCGGGCCCCCGAGCCCGCCCGGGAACCAGGAACGGCCCAGGGCTCTTCTCTCCAAGCGGGGAGCAACGTCTTGGCTTCTGGTGGTTGCATGGCGATTTGAAGCATAAGAAAGTTGATTTTTTTTTTTTTTATATATATATATTTTTTTTTTCCCTAGTGGTGGCAGCAGCATGTTTAAGGCACACACTTTGACAAAGAGAAAAAAACAAAACACCCCACCGTAACCACTGGATTTTATTAGCACGTTTGAGATGTAATGATAGACGTTGGAAATGGGAAAAGGAACCCTCTTTACACACGCCTGACACTAATTCCCTCCCGATTCCTCTCCAAGTTCCTCTTTAAAACACTCCTCGTTGCCGTCTGGCTTGCCAGCACATGCCTCAAACCTCGAGAGCTCGGGAGCTGTGGCACTTGGTACTGCTGCTGTTATCCTGAAGCTGGCGACGGTGCCGCTTCACATCCCAGGGATGCTCAACAGTGAAGACTTCCCCAGCCTCTGCTTTCGCTCCTGGGACTCGGCTGTGCCCTGTCTGTCCCACGTTTTATCACCGTTTCTGACTTCTGACCTGAAAACTGCAAGCCGTGGACTTGGTACCTGACCTGGAAGGGAGTTTTTCTTTGTGTCTGAGAAGGTGTAGGAAACTGCAGCTCCCTGTCATCAGGTGATGAGCAAGAAACCTGCTTGGTCAGTGGGAAAGTGTCCAGTTGCTGCTCATGTACATGGCCTCTCTGCCTTTCTTTTCAGTTTGTTTCCCGTGACTTCAAAGGTTTTGGATGAGATGTCTAAAGATCATTCTTTTTGCAGGGAACAGTTGTTCTTGTAATAACATAGCATTAGTGCCAAATGAGGCAGAAAAGAAAACATAAATCAGAGAAAACGATTATTCATTTCATTAAAAAAAAAATAAAAATGGAGCATTTGTGGTAGAAAACAACTAAAATGCAGAATTTCCAGCATGCCGAGACCTATTTTCCAGAACAGAGAAACACATGCTTTTTCTTTTTTTTTTTTTTGCTTTTTTGGATCATTTATTAGAAAGGAAAATCACATTTCATCTCCATCGTCACAAGCACCGGAATGAAAAGGAATTGTAGCTGGGGGCTCATCCATCCCTGAGAGGACGGGAAGTAATTGGTTTAAAGAAATAAATACATCTGTCTCATGCAGTTTCACAAATGATTACAACACGCTGCTAAAGACTTGGTCTCTTGCAATGCTTTCAAGTACACATTGGCTCTCCAACCAAAAAAAACTTGGCTCATAAATCCTATCTAGCTCTTCTTGTGTTTGTCTAAATAAAAAAGTGTTGGGTTGTTGGTTTTTTTTTTAATTATTCCGTGTTGAGTTGTTTCTAATTGTATGTGGATGAAGCAGTGTTTGCTTCCTGGATTGCTGACCCACTGGCTGTGGGTCTCAGCAGTGCCCTGTGCTGTGTTTGGGTGATGGTGGGTGGTACCTCCTCCTCCTCTGGGCTGGCTGTGAGGAGGGGCTTCACGGGACACCCCTCTTTTCCAGAAATCACCTTCCTGACTTCCAGCTTCACCCAGGCAGCAAGGGTGTGAATCCCACAGGGCCAGGCCTTGGGAATGACTGCTGCCTGCACCCTGCCAGGCTCACTGAAACTGCCTTCAGGAGGTTTTCAGTGTCTTCTCCAATGATTTGCCAAGCTATTAATACAAGACAAGGTTCACCACAGGTCATCCCTGTGGAAGTCATAACTACTGCGTGAATGTATCTAGTTGCAGGTTGATGAAAGTAACTTTTTAACTAATTTGGCTCAAGTTAGAGTGACATCAGAGAGGGGTCAGCACACCCGCTCAGCGTGTGTCCAAATCTGCCTGGTTTTCTGGCCAGTCCCAGTGTCTCACCCGCCAGGTCACAACGCTGCTGACCAACCAGCTGTCCCCTGTCTAGCTGCCTGAAGTCACTCAAGAGCTCAAGCCCTGCAGGAAGACAGAGGCATTCTAGCAGGCTCATCTAGTCCATTTTTCCTGCCTCAAGTTAGGACTAACTGGACTTCAAACCTCTTGACCTGTCTTTTCTTTCTACTTGTGATTGTCATCACTGAGCAGAAAACAACCCTTCTTTTCCTTGGGCTGTCACTCTGAGGTGTTCCCAGAGCACGGAGCAGTTGGTCACCTGCAGTGCACTGCAGTCTCTGATGGAAAAAAAGGACTGGTGCCATCATTTGTCAGATGACTAGTTCTTTTCCTTAAGAAGGGTACATCGTAGCAAAAAACAGGGAATGTTACAAATAAAAATAACTGGAGTACTATAAATTGTCTCCTCCTTAGAGGTGCAGCTTCGCTGTTCAGAAACCTTTTCAAGGCTCCGTGTTTTGCCAGCAATTTTTGCCTTTGGCAAGACTACATGAGCTTCATAAGGAAATCTGAATACTTGATTCCTATGCAAGAAATGCCAGCCCCTTTTCCACCTCTCCATTTAGTCGCTTCTACAGCCCTGGGTTAATGAAAAAGGTTTACAATTAGTTCTAGAGAACATAACCCCTGTTCCCACTTTGCATGACTTGCACCTTGCCCAGCCTTGGAAGGGTGGTGCATTGCAATGGGACTGAAGATTTTGCAGCAGTGATCCCAGGACACTAACGTTTTTCTGGCTAAATGCTTCCAAGCCCTTTGGTCAGACCCTTCCCATCCTGCTTTGTTGAGGAGGCAGCTGCTCAGCTGGGTGGTCCCTGTGGCTTCTGGTTAGGGATGTGGAGAGTGGCCACTGGTTGCATCTGTAATTCAAAGCAGTCCTGGAAATGACAATTGCTGTCAAACCTCGTGTTGTCCAGATGATGCTGTTCACGCTGGTAACACTTCTGGAAATGCTCCACTGAGTATCCAGTATCTCTAATAATTCTGGATACAGATTTGTGCAAGGTTTTCAAGCACAGACAAAAATGGACTTTCCTCACGGCTGAATATAGATGTTAAAGGGAATCTCAAGTCAGTCCCATGTGTGAAGAGAGGAAAACCCAACAACATCTATATTAAATTAAAAGAGTTTTGAATTCAAATGCTCTAGAGAGAACAGGTAAGTTCATATCCTCCTTCATTCCTACCATATTGTCTGGACTAACAGTGTCTGCAGTGAGCAGGCAGCAACTGCTGGGTCACAAATGAGATCAAAGTCTGATTTTCAGCAGGTTTACAACTCTCAGGTAGACCAGACGTCTGGCAAAACATTTGGTGGGATAGATCCTCCTGAAAAAAAAAATTGATAATAGGACTCTTGCATCACTAGACCTGAACACATTTTCCATTTTCCAGTATGACCCTGTATCAGCTGAAGTTACCTTGGAGAGAACTTTACAGCACTTCCGTGACATGGAAAAGTCGTGTTCTGGGCCCTGTTTCTGCTCGTGCACTCAAAGTTTCTGGGAAGATAATGAGTGAAACTAATTAATGAGCTGCATGTTACAGGTTTGCTTTAGCCTCTGAGTTGGCACCTTTGTCATTTTATTCACAGGAGCTCTTTTGTGGTTCCTGTGATTCATGGAGCCTGTAGCAAGACTACCTTTGCTTACTACTGTAGAACAAATATTAAACTCAGTTTCTCTTACATTTTCCCACTCAAACACTGAAGAGTTCCCAAGCTAGCTTCCCTCTCATGTTGATCACCTCATTTGCTGTGTTCTGTGTAATGCCACATGAAAAATGTAATTAAAAATGTGGCATTCCATGGGGCTTAGGCATGTCATAACACTGCAGAGGGATTTCAGTAGTGTTCAAGAGTCATGCTTTTTCACCAAGCAGCCTCTGAAATCCTCTCAAACATACCAGATCAATGTACAAGATCAATACAAATAAAAGATTTTACTCCTACACATGCTGATTTGTTACAGTAGTTTTGATCATGGAAGTTATTTTACTGCTATCATTTAAAGAAAGAATCACAGAATCACAAATATATATATATATACACACACATATATATATTAAAAAAGGAGAGAAAATACAGATTCATAGCCTTAGCAAAATGGGAATCTGAAAATATGTCATGTTTAACATCTGTGAACATAACAAATGGAGAGTCAGTTGAGTTGAAACCTTGTCCTCTCAGGTTAGGTCAGTTCTATGACAATGTCCCACCACTGTTGGTTGTCCCCCCTGGCAGACTGACAGCTTTTCTTGTCATTCACTCCCTTCCTTTGAATGACACTGAAAGTCACAGGTATTGGTGGATTCAAGAAATGTTGCATTTCACTGGAATTGCTAGAGAAGAGCATTAGTTTGAAGAAATGATAAATGATCTGCAGAGAACAAGGAATAGATTAAATGCTTTACTAGTTTATTTGTCCCTTCTAAGGAACAGCCAGATGATGGTTTAGATTAAGGTAATTTCCATCAAGACCTTTCTGCTTTCTGAAGATCTTCCTTCCTTTGGTAATAATAGCATAGAATCATGGAATCCCAGACTGGTTTGTGTTGGAAGACACCTTAAGGATCATCCAGTTCCACCCTCCTGCATGGGCAGGGACACCTCCCACTAGACCAGGTTGCTCCAAGCCACATCCAGCCTGGCCTTGAACACTTCCAGGGATGGGGCAGCCACAGCTTCTCTGGGCAACCTGTTTCAGTGTCTCACCACCCTCACAGAAATGTCCAACCTAAACCTTCCTTCTTTCAGTTTTAACCCATTACCCCTTGTCCTCTCTCTACAAGCCCTTGATATGCTCATCATATTTCTGATATCTCAAGTTGTGTGATTTTTGACAACAATAATTATGAAATAAATTGTTTTAAAACAATGGATTTCAAAGCAAAGTGTTTTGTCCTAATGCATCAAGAAAACCTGTAATTTTCTGCATTTCCTGGTGGTCTAGAAAACCTAAGGGTAAAGTCCTGAATGTGGAAGTCCAGGAGATGACACCATGTCACCCTGATGTAACGACAAGTGGCAGATGATGCAATAGGTCACCTCACTGATCTTCCACTGCAGTGGTGCCAAGTTCAAGCCTGACTTGGTGGAACCATTATTTAGGCTCTGCAGTTTCCAACTGCAGAGGAGTTCTGGCCAGCTAGTAGGATCAACCACCTGCCTTGCAGCAATGTCAAATGGCAGGGCCAGCATGGATCTGCCTTGGCAGAATCCTGAGAGGAGTTTCAGAGCTCCTGAGATAAAGTGTATCCAAATGTTCAGTGCTCAGTCCTGAGATTAACCAAATTGACAAGATATTTATTCTTATTACACAGTTAGACACATTTTTGTTCATTTTCCCTGTGCTCTCATGACAGTTATAGTTGCCATCTGCATCAGATTTTGAAAGTCTGGAGAGCAGGTAAAGCAGTTGTTGTTTCCAGAAATCACCGTCCTGATAAAATCCAAGACAGAAGAATGGAAGTTAGGATGAAGAAGGTCTGTGGGATCTAAATCAAAATACATTCATACAAGGAAGAAGCAAGCTCACATATGAGGCACCTGAAAGCCTGAAATTCAAACTGACTTGACTCATTCCAATTTTCTCTGGATTTATTTTACCACTTCTGTTTTTTGTTTTTCTCAGGCTTTTTCCATTTTGTGTCTTCTTGGTAGCACGATGCCCAAGGAATGTGATGCTCACCAGAAATGTATGTAGAAAGGCTCCTTCATTTAATTAACTACAAGTTCAAGAAACAGAAGAGTGTATCATTTACCTTTCAGTTTGGCTTCACGTAAGTAAAATGTCTCAGCTCATTTTGGAAGGCTCTGGACACAGGGTCAGTAAATGACCAGAATAACAGAAATATGGGCCATGGAAAGTGACTTTTCTATACAAGGCACTATTAAAAATCAGCATGGGCTTCAATCTCATTGATGAAACTGAAAAATTGAAGGGTACAAGTAGTAAATTCCTGAAACCACCCATCTCTCCATTGGTATCTTATCACCATCACAATAAAGCACCTTCATCTTCTTCTTTGGCCTTTTCCAGATGTGTTTTCAAATAGGAGACACCTGCCACAGAAAAGTCTTGCCCCCGTGTAGGTCCCCATGTCCTCATGTGTTACAAGAGTCCCATCACTGCATACTGTTATCTGGTCAATCGCAGATGACACAACCATCTGGAAGGCTGGCCTGTAGAGTACCTGACAACATCACACTCTTCTCAGAAAGCAGTTCAGTGTGAAGTGTCTGGACGGTTCAGACTGGGTCTGCAGGTGGACTTCTCCAGGGCAAACCACTTGGTTTGCCTTAAAATCTGCCTTTGGCTCAGAGAAGCGTGACTTTTTTTGCTGAGTGGCAGGACAGTTTCATCCAGAGGACAAAGGGTGAAGACTACCCTTGTGGCTTCCCTAGAGGTGGGAAGAGGGGTGGGACTGTCTTTCTGCCAGCACTGTAGACTTGTGTTGGTTTTAGATAATTATGAACTTGCACCTTGAGTCTCATGACTTGGATGAACTCCACATCCAGCCTGCTGGCTGGTCTGGCTCTCAGCTCTGAGGTGAGGACCTCTTCCTGTGAGCTGAGTGAGAAACTCCCGTGCCATCAAACAGTGGGACACTGGTGCCCTGTGCCCGAAGACGGGCTGTCCAGGTGCTTCAGACACTCAGGGCAGCAGAATCATGGAACGTGCTGAGTTGGGAGGGACCCATCAGGATCATCGAATCCAACTCCTGTGCCTGTGTAGGGCACCCCAAGGATCCCACCACATGCCTGAGAGCAACCCTGCTGCTGCACCAGTGCTTCCAGCAGCTCCCACGAGCAGCACATGAATCCTGGGATGGCGCTGGGTTTGTGCAGCCTTACAGACTAAGGAGGCCAAGCCTGTAATTCCCTTGTGTTGGCCCTACCTCTAAATAACCACAACAACTGGGATGCAATTCCTCAGTCTCCTCACAAGCCTAATTCCTGATGACTTCAATGAGCATTTCTGCCAGAGAAAGAGCTGCAGAATTACTCCTAACAACTGGCATGACTTAACTTGTTCCTTCTTATAAATGTATGGTTTACTTACATGTCACACTGGATTTTGTGGAATGTAATAACCCTCTTTCCTCAAGTAGGTCAAGATTTTCTTCCTTTCTGCAAGGCAAATTATTGTAAAATGTGAAATTTTCATGTCTTATGTTTTTCATGTTTTGTTTACTGTCGTGTGAAGTCTTTAGGGGAGCTACAGGTAACTTGATATTACACATTAAACTTCTGCTTTCCTTTTTTAAATCACTGGAAATACCACGTCTAGCTGAGAGCAACTGCTCCAAGGCCTGTGGTAATAGCTGCCATTGTGCACAACATGAATAATTTAAAATTCTAGCTCGATAGCACTGAAAGAAGAAAAGTGGGTGTTCTCTGTGTCTTGATTATCAGTGCCAAAAAACAAAGGAGGAAAGAAAGTGAGCCACAACAGGGCTACACTGCTCCTAGATAAAACTAGGGATCACTCTCTCTTTGAGTACTGAATAACTACATTCCGGTTGAGAGTTATTTCATACTTGCAATTTTTTTAATCTCATAAACAGTCTGCACTAGCTTTAAAAAATACATTTACACGTAGCATGGATACGTTCCACACTACGTGTTTGAGAACACAAACCAAAAGAGGTTTTGTTTCTTCTTCTTTCAGGCCTTGCAGAATGCAAAAGAAAGCAAGCCCTTTCTTGCTGCAGGGTTGTTTGTTTGTTTTTGAAACACTCCACCTCAGACCCCAGTCTGCAGTGTTTACGTGGGCACAGGATGGCTGTTTTCCCAGGAGTGAGGCTGGATGCCTGACTTCTGAAATCACCTCTCCAGCTCCAGCCTGAGCACAAGCTTCAGCACTTCAGCAGTTGATCTTGGTTGCCTTTGGTTTAATTGTTCAGATGTTTGTTTTCCTCATATGCTATGGACTATTTAATCCTTTGGACAAGTTCTGCCCTTTCTGCTTTTTTCCATTTCCTCTAAAAAATGCATGGCTGGAGGAATCTAAAATAATTGGAAGTGTCCTTGAGAAAAACAGGATTTAAAGGCAGGGAAAAGGCTGATGTTGAATACAAATTCAGTCTACAAAAGATGAAGAGAATGTAGCTCCCAGTATCTCATTTTCTGTGGCTAAATAGGCAGAAGACAACACTAGCATGACTTCAGCAAACTGATAAGCTATCTACCACAATAATGAAATACCAAAGCTAAAAAAAAAATAAAATATATATATATCAAAATAATAAAGACAGTTTAAAGCTGTATTTCTTACCTAGGAAAATCCCACTGATCTCACAGATTGCAAATCCTGGCCCGTGGCTACCCAGGCTATTTGAGCCAAAACCAGATGGATCATAGAATCATAGAATCATAGAATCCTAGGGGTTGGAAGGGACCTCGAAAGATCATCTAGTCCAACCCCCCTGCCAGAGCAGGGTCACCCAGAGCACATCACACAGGAAGGCGTCCAGGTGGGTTTTGAATGTCTCCAGAGAAGGAGACTCCACAACCTCTCTGGGCAGCCTGTTCCAGTGCTCTGTCACTCTCACAGTAAAAAAAAATTTTCTGATATTGACCTTAAACCTCCTGTGCTCCAATTTGTATCCATTACTCCTTGTCCTATCACTGGTCATCACTGAAAAAAGCTTAACTCCATCTTTTTGTCCATCATTGTTTATTGTCAGCCTTGAAATTTCAGGTGTTTTACACACACAAAAAATAATAATTAATAAAAAAAAATCATACCTTTAGCTAGAGATAGAGGAGTTTCAGTAGCTCCTGGCCAACAAACTGCTTCTGGACTTCAGGAGCTTGACTTGGCACAACCACGTGTTCCTTCAACAGACGCGACTGTGCAACGTGTTTTGCCCCTAAGGCACAACCTTCCTGGGCTTTTTTTTTTGTTGTTGTCTGCATGCAACTTCGGCAGCAGACGTAGGGCACAATTCCTTGGCAGAATGAGACGGGTGAGAGACATCACCACGTCAGCGAGGCCAAGCCCGGCTGCGTGTGCGGTGTGTTTCCAAGGAGCAGAGCATCACCTCTCCTGGTGGCAGCCCTCGCTGCACCAAGCTGGCTGCTCGCTGGGCACCTTTTCTCCCAGGGCACAGACCTGCCAGCACACAAGCTGCTCCCTGACAACCGGAGCGGCTCCAGCAGTTTTGGGTGGAATACACGGCGAGATTCGGGAACGGCGCCAGACCTGCCGTTGCTTTAGCGCCGGGGAGACGCGCCAGTTCTCTGCGCTGTCCGCCCAGGGCACCGTGTTTTCTCTGAGGTGAAAAACAAACTCTTTCTTTCAGAGCTGATCCAGTTGTCAGGACGATTCACGAGCTAAAAAAAAAAGCAAGAGGAACCCGGGGAGTCGCGGCGGCTCAGAGCGAGGTGTTTTTTTTGGGTTTCCCCCCGCCTCTAGCGACAGGAGGGGAATGTCCGAGGTGTTCTGCATCAGAGCCGGCACGTGTGTGTGTGTACCGAGCACACCTCACGCTTCCCCGTGAGCCACCGGATTTTCCGCTCACAAAATGCTCTCCCCAGCCGAGGGCCGCCTGGCACGGCGGAGCAGCCAGGCTGAGGCGGTGACAGCCGGCGGGAGGGCCAGAGGGGCTTCAACCCGGCCAGCCGAGGGGATTTAGGGGGGCTGTAAAACCCGGTCCCCCCGCCCCGGGGAGCCGCGCGGAGGCGGCGGGAGGAGCGGGCGCCGCGGCGGGGGAGCGCTCCGGTAGGGCGGGGCCTGGGCGCTGAGCCGCCTTCCGATTGGCTGAGCCGCGGGGTGTCGTCGCCGAGGGGGGAGCATTCTGACCAATGGGAAGCGGGGGGTGGAGGGCTGCAGCCAATGGGCGGCGGGGGCGGCGGGCGGTGGGCGTGGCGGAGCGCGGAGCGGTGACAGCGGCCGCGGGGCCGCCCCCGCCTCTTCGCCGCGGGCTCCGGGCCGAGCAGCAGCAGCTCCCGCAGCAGCTCCCGCAGCAGCTCCCGCAGCGCCGGCGGTGGCCGCGGTCGGCAGGTACAGCGCGGCGGGTTCGGCTGGGGCAGCCCCGTGGGAGCCGTTCCTGCCGGTCGCCTTGCCCCCCCCCCCCCCCCGCCCCGCGGGTGTGAGGGCGCGGCCCTGGCAGTGCGGGCCAGGCCGCACCAGGCCCCGTCGCCAAGGCAACGCGAGGGCCCGGGGCGGCTGCGGGGCCGGGGCCCAGCCGCCTGCCCGCCGCTCCGGGCGCTCCTGCGGCCGGGTGTGACCGGCTGTCCCCGGGGGGCGGGCGGGCCGAGCCGCCAGGCTGTCATCTTCCTCCCGCGGCCTGCGGGGGGGGGGCTGCCGTCTTTGCCTTGGCTTTGGCCCGAGGGATGGCGAGGAGGTTCTGGTGGTTTCACCGCTGCGTTTCTGGCTCTTTCTGCGCTGCCGGTCTAGGTCCCGAGCTGTTTCTGATGTGGTGCTCGCCTGGAAAGGTGGTTTGGCACGTCCAGGCTGATATCCCTCCTGCTGTAGCTTGTCCTCTTGAACGCTCACCCCCTTCGCGTTCAGCGGGTAGAGGCTGCGGTGTGGCACCCGCTCCTGTAAGCTGCATTAACACCGAGCCTAGTGTTTTTCATCTGCTCCATAATAGATGCCACTAGCCTTGGGGTGTCTTTCAGCGTGTGCCAGGGACTGGGTACATACAGCCATTGGATTCAGCTCTGAGGGCTGCAGGCAGGGTGCTCTGGTCTGGATATTCTTGCTCACAGTTGAGCCAAGTTATTCAAGTATGTTTTACAGCTGTGCTCTGAGTAGCTTTTGTATTTCTGATGCAAGACCTTTTCCACTTGGTGAAATGCCCTGGCTTCTGATTCTTGTGCTGCATGCTGCAGGGCATCAGCATGTTTCTCACTTCCTCATAGTTTGTTTTTTTTTTCTCTTCCTCCCCCCTCCCCTTTACTGTGCCTCTCCTTTTTCCTGAAATTTCTGTTCATTGTGTCTTGCTGATCCTAAAAAACCAATTCATTCTTCTGCTTTTAACTCCAGATGCATCCATAATTTCCTGTTTCCCTCCCATGTAATCTCCCACACCTTGGCTAAAATGATGTGGCCCCACTAGCATAGTCTGCAGGTCATTTCTCCTCATGGAGGGCAAAGTCCTTTTAAAAATCCCTAGTGAGGATTTTTCCAACCTGAAAGAAGTGAAATAAGAACCTCAAACTGGTAGTTTGTAATTCTTAATGCAAAAAGGCAATGCTCTGATACAGGGCAGATGAGAGTTTAATTTCTCTTCAGCTTTCATTTCAGAAATATCTGGAAAAATCTCCAAAAATATGGAAGCTTGTGACAGAATTAGCTGCTCTGCCATGGAGGTGTGCCAGGGGACAGGATGTCACAGACTAATTAAATTTTATTAATCAAGCAAGTTGTAATATTGAGTGGTGCAGCTGAGCTGAGTTTCTGTTCAAAAACTTTTCTTGGGCAGAGAAGAATTTGTGATTTGCAAAATCTTGGAATAGCAGTCTTGAAAAGTATTAACATAATGGGTTGATATTTAACAGCATTGATGGTAGCTGGTAGAACGCCCAGAGCTGAGAAGTTGCTGGAACAGAAACTATTGACTCTTCCAAAAGACGTGGATGACCTGGCTAATTTCAGTAGATGCAGAAAACGAGTCTTCTGGCCTTGCTGAAAAGTGAGGAGCAGCAACGTGGTATCTGAGGAGTCTTTTGCAAGAAATGCCTCTCTGCTTAACGTCACACAACCCCTGTGCAGACCTTTTCCAAAATAAATTTCGAATAAATCCATTATTTAATACTTCTGTCTCAACAAGCAGCCTGAAATAACAGTTGCACCCTTGTGTAACCATCCCTGCATTCTCCTGTAGGTATTTCCTAGGTGTATTTTGGCTAAGTATCACAGTATCCTTTGGTTGTTGGGTAGCAGCAGTGTGAAGGTTACTCAGCTCTTTGGTTTGCTATGGAGTAGGAGGCTGCATTTGATAAGCAGAGTACTTGTCATTGCCATCTGGGATCTTCCTTTTGGGCCATCGTATCCGTGTCATGTTCTGCAAGACTAGAAACTTGAGCTTTGAGAACTTGTGATCTTGCTAAAGGACTCGTTGTTTCCATGGTGGTTCCCTGCTGTCCCCAGTACTGGGTGCTGAGAGGACACCTTGCTCCAGCTCCTCCTAAGATGCCAGCTCAGTTTCCCTTCCCTGGACTGTTACAGAGCTGCACATGGACTGAAGTGAATGCACAGGGAGGAAATACAAATGCATTTGTCTCATGAAATTCTACCCTCAGAATATT
Source organism: Apus apus (assembly GCF_020740795.1). NCBI lineage: Eukaryota > Metazoa > Chordata > Aves > Apodiformes > Apodidae > Apus > Apus apus. The sequence continues at coordinate 3,898,744 of NC_067285.1, forward strand.
CTTAGGTATTAACAGTACCAAGTTATATATTCAGGGGGAATCACATAGTTTTAGTAAGAACATACAGGGTGCCATCATGACCATTAATTTCTGACATGCTGTTACTTTTCATCTGTTTTCTGATGGTTTTAAAATGCTGGTCACAGTGAGTGCTTTGTATGTAGGTGGCAACATTGTGAAATCAGCAGTGCAATTTATAGACAAAGTCACAAATTTAAAGCTGACCTCATTTAAAACTAGTCAGTCCTTTCCCAAATTTGATAGTACTATCAACTAAACATTGTTTGGGTCAGGTGCATCTTTCTGGGATTGTATTATTTGTTTTCTGATTTTGTGACAAAATTTGTCTTATGGAAATCTTTGTGAGACAAAAGGCATTTCAATAGCAAGAGAAATTTGATAAACTTTCATGTTGTAGTTTATATTCATAAATCCAGTAACAATTTAAGGCACAATGAGAAAGGAACTCTTAGAGGAAAAATTATGTGACTAGTTCATAGATTTGGTGAGTCACACATGCATCTGTTGCTCTGAGTGTGTATGTTAAAATAGGAAAAAAATACTTATTTGAAGTTAGCACCACATTAACTTGCATTTCATACAAGCTTTCTTGGCTGAATTGCAAAAGAGCTGGGAAACCTGTAGTCCTGGCAGCACAACCACTTCACTCGCCTCATACGTTTCTTTTGACGTATTCCTGGTGCTAATGATTAACTTGTAATTTTATTTCAGTCCCCCCCCCCCCAGATCTAGAGCAGCGTAGCTGAAGGCAACAATGTTTTCCAAGCTGACCCACCCTCAGAGCCTTGCTGCTCTCTCTCGAGGTGTTCGTGCTTCTCTGAGTTCTGCTGCCTCCCTGAGTTCTGCTGCCTCAGTTGCTACCAAAAAAAACGTTCAAGGATCTGCATCCTCCGAGTACATATTTGAGCGGGAGGCCAAATATGGTGCCCACAATTATCACCCACTCCCTGTGGCTTTGGAAAGAGGGAAAGGTATTTTATTTAGGTTTCCTTTGGGTGGTGTAGATGGGATGGGATCATGACATAATGATTTTGGCATAACACATTTCTGAACGTTTTGGGGTTTTTTTGGGGTGGGATAGAGGTGACTGATGAAATAAAGACAGCTGATTGCTGGTCAGAGAGCTGGATCATAGTGCATAAGGCCTCCTGATAAAATTGTTCTGAAATGATTATTCTGAGTAGAGATCTAAGTTCTGATAATCTCCATAATTCAAATAACTCAGCGAGGAAGTTTCAAACAACTTTGTGTCTTTTATTTCTTTATGTGGAGAGGCTTAATGTTAATGTGAACATGAAAAGGTTAATTGGAACTCTGCCCTGGAGACAGGCTGAGAGAGTTAAGGCTGTTCAGCCTGGAAAAGAGAAGATTCCAGGGAGACCTTAGAGCACCTTCCTGTGCCTGAAGGGGCTCCAGGAAAGCTGGGGAGGGACTTTTCAGCAGAGAGGGCAGTGATAGGACAAGGGGTAATAGTTTTAAACTGAAAGAGGGGAGATTTAGGTTAGATATTAGGAAAAAAATCTTCATCATGAGGGTAGTAAGGTGCTGGAACAGGCTGCCCAGGGAGGCTTTGGAAGCCTCTTCCCTGGAGGTGATCCAGGTTGGATGGGGCTTGGTGCAGCCTGGTCTCGTGGGAGGTGTCCCTGCCCGTGCAGGGGGGTTGGAACTAGATGATCTTTAAGGTCCCTTCCAACCCAAACCATTCTATGTTTCTATGATTTTAGTCCTTGTGTACTGCTCCTGTGTTATTGCTTGATTTATTTTGTGTATTGACCATACCTGTGTTTTCCTAGGTGTTTATGTGTGGGATGTGGAAGGCAGAAAGTATTTTGACTTTCTGAGTGCTTACAGTGCTGTTAATCAAGGCCACTGTCACCCAAAGATTGTGAACGCTCTGAAAGCTCAGTCTGAAAAACTGACCCTTACATCCAGAGCATTCTACAATGATGTACTTGGTGAATATGAGGAACTTGTCACCAAAATGTTCAATTACAACAAAGTTCTTCCCATGAACACAGGTAAAAAATAAAATTCGATTTTATTTATTATCTGTGAGATTCAAGCATTTTGTGTCATTTGTCACTGTGTCGATGGCCTGTCTCATGTGCAGATGTGATCATGGTGTTGCTTTATGGTTTAGGAGTGGAAGCTGGAGAAACTGCCTGCAAACTGGCTCGGAAGTGGGCATACACTGTGAAAGGGATTCCAAAATACAAAGCCAAGATTATTTTTGCAGGTATGTAAAGTGCATGTTACGAGTTGAGGTGCTGAGGAGGAGGAGAGCTCCAGGCTCTGGCCATAGCACACTATTTTCTCCAGTTGCTGCAGGGAGTATTTGCAGTATTCTTATTGTTTCAGTTTTTTCACTAGAGCCAGTCTGTGCAAGGTCTCTATGACCTCTGACATTTTAATAGTTGATGCTATTATTTTAACAGGTTATGTTGCACTCAGATATCTGCAATTGGCAAGTCTGCTAAAAAACTATTGTTGTGGCTACAACAGCCTTTGCAGGATCTGAAGGTTTGCTAAGTCCCTCCTTCTAAATTGTGAAGTTCAGTCTTAAAGATATTCAGTTGATAAAATATTCTATGTATGCTTCTGGCTATTCAATTTGAACCTCAAGCAGTTACAATAAATGTTTTTTAAAATGTCATGTCCTTTAAGAAACACATATGATCTTAACAGAAGTGATTGTAAAAGCAAGAGAAATTTATGTAGTTCCTATGATGAGTCAGTTTCAGATCCTCTGCCTTGTGGAGGTGGATGCATCAAGTGGCAATGGGGGTAGTTGTGCTGGTAATGTCTGTTTTTGCAAGGGAAGTGCAACAATGAAGTTAAGTGCAGGAAGGAAACCTGGATTAGTTAATTAGATGGTTCATAAAGCAATTCAATATATAAAGTGGACCTTATTGGTACTTCTTAACCTTTTTAGTTGTCAAAAATGAATGAGTGACTGCCTGAAGTCACATGGAAAGTGTATTCAGTGCTCCATGCTCTTCTAACTGCTGCTTGGGTGTTAAAGTGCAATATCTTTTTATTCCCAAGTGGTTGGTTTTTATATACCTTTCCCTTGAATTAATTCCTCAAATTGCTGCCTCCGTTTTTATAGATTCCACATTTGGGTTGAACCTGCTTTCCTTACTAGTGGTTTTCTTCTGCATTCTTAAGGTCTCCCAGAATTTGGCATTAGCCCAGTAAAGCCATATGGAGTTGTGATCAGATAATGAAAGTGAAAGCAGTCTTGCTAAAGTAAATGTGGGGCCCTGGAAAATCCTTAATATATGTGTGGTGTATTTCCTCCCTTCATCTGCCTGCGCTGCTTGGCTCTGCAATAGGGAGAAGTTAGGTGCTCCTGAAGAGACTGTTGTTTTTGCAAAAAATAGTAATAAAAAAATAAAATTAAAAAACCAGTCTAATTCAAATAACTTACTTTGGGTATTCTTTGGTTATAGGTGAAGTATTTTTGTCAATTCTAATGTTATTCAGTGGTTCTCTAATTTAAAAAACCTTCCCAAATAAAGCTTCCTAGTTAAATATTGACTTATTTTATTTTTAATTGCTACAGCTGGAAATACTTTTTTTGATTTTTGGTACATATAGTAGCTGAATTATTAACTGTTACTAATATTTATTATTTGAAATCTATAGTTGAATGTTGCCTTATGATTTCTAGGAACGATTAGATTAGATTGTTTTTCTCTTCTGGGAATTCTGTGAACAAATACATTTCTCACTCCTTCTCTTCCATATATATTTTGTTTTGTCAGTCAGTTAACTTTTAGGAAGTGCTTTCTCATCTTGAGAAACTGGGTATGCTCTCAGTTATTATGACCCCATCTCCTTAACTACAAGATTTAATTATGTACCAAGTAACTGGAACAAAATAATAATCCTCTTATCAGAAGCCAGCATTTGGGCAGAAAAAAGCTCTTTTGGGTAGCTGTGGTCAGAACAAACAGTGCCTTTAAACATCAGTTTTTGTTTTAGGTTCAATGGCAGCTTTATTTTTAAGACCTAAATTCTGGGTGATGTTTATTTTTTTTCCTTTCTGCATTTAATGAATAATATTTATATAAAAGCTCTACACCCTCCTTAAAAAGATGTTCTCTTCCTAAGTTAGGTTACATTTTCAGACTACTATGAAAGCTTAGGGAACTGATTTTGTATACTTGCCAGGTCTTATAGTGTATTTGTCTTTTGCTTTTGATACAGGAACACAATGTATATATGGCATCAATATAAAATGCTACCAATTAGCAGAAGGATGCTAATATTCTAACATTAGACAATTCTTAAAACACAGTATCAGATGGAAAGTGTGATGTCTTATAAACTGTTCTGGCTCTTAGTCAGATTTGTACCAATCCCCTCTTCATTTTTTTTTTACAGCTGGCAACTTCTGGGGCAGAACCATGTCTGCTATCTCCAGTTCTACTGACCCATCCAGCTATGATGGGTTTGGACCATTTATGCCAGGTTTTGAAGTCGTCCCATACAATGACCTACCAGCTCTTGAGGTATTTGACTATTTTGGTTCTCTTCTAAGAAATCATTTTGCAGTGTCTCTTTGGTGAATAGCAAGGCAGGAAAATCAGAAGTTTATCCTTTGAAAAACCTGCTTTGGCATAAGAGGTATCTGTCTAGACATAAAGTAGAAATATATATGTTATAATTGTGTATAGGAAATGTGTATAAATTCTGCTTTAGGATGTAAAAGGAAAACCATGTGATCTGTTTCATTTCCCACATCACTAAGGTGTTCTAGGTACAACAGGAGAACAGCAGATATACCATGAGGAAATTCAGACCAGTAGAATACATTCCAAAGGCGGGACCTGGATTCTAATATCTTTACCTACTTCCCTCAGAAATGCTGTGCATTCTTCAATGACCACATGACAGGATTCACTGCAGTCACAGAGAGGTCTCTCCAGCATCCTTAAACCCAGGCTAGGCTGCTGTTTTGCTGAAGTTACTGGAATTACAGTGACTCTGTGTTGCCCCAGGTTTTCTGTGGTGCATCCTGCCAAGCTGTTGGGGAGGGATGACCTTGATTAGTCTAAAATTTCCCACCCTTTTAAGGTGGGATTAGGTATTAAAGGGTAGGTTTTGCTTGATGGCAGCCATAGGGTGCTGGACTTGGGATGTGGGAGGCAAAAGGGTTCCAGCCAAACACAGATAGTCCTGAAACACTGGGAAGGTTGGCATGGCCACTTTTCCATCATCTAGGTATGTTGTCTCCATGTCTTCTGGCACTACAGGTTGGTTAGTCCTCTCTGCCTTTTGGGTCTGCTTAGTACAAGTGAGTGAGCTGTGGAAGTTGGAGGGTTTGTGGGACAGAGATGCTTGCCTCCTAGGTGTCTGGTTAGAGGAAATAAAGGTCTCTCAGTGTATTAGAGTTGCAGTGTGGAAAAGCTTACTCAGATTTGAACCTGTGTGAACCTGCCCATTGTGAAAACCCTCTAAGTATTTACTGGCTTTCAGCCAATTTTATTGAGGCTTTGAGTGTGCTCTGGGAACTTGGATCCACGTCCATCAGACTGATAACTGAATTTGTCCTGTTCTTGGGGCAATACTGAGAGAAGCTCTAGTAAATTCATGCTGGGAATCATCATATCTCTTGAGTCTTATGGACTTCTGAACTTTTTAGAACTTGATGTTGCAAGAATGTAGCTGTGGACTTTGCTTTAAGGTGACAAAATTGCTCTGGAGAGGCTCCATTTTTTGCTTGAGAGAAGCGTTGAGCAATTGTTTGTCCTGCATGGGGTAATGCAAAACTGAGTGGATTTCTGAGGTAAATTATGAACTGATCTGATAATCTGCTTGTCTGGGTTTGCAATTTTGAAGGTTTCTAATTTCCCAAGCAAGCACACCAGCTGATCTTTTGAGGGAAACAGTGACACAGGCTACTGTGTTGGAACTGAAATGGCACTCAGGGATAACTGCCTGACATGAATGCTGCTGTCATCATTTGAGGTAGAACACCAGGGGCAGAGCTAGATTCTGCTACACGTATCTATCTCCAGAGCTTCTAAATCTGACCTGAGTAAAAGGTTTCTCTGTCCATTTGTCCAGCGGGCCCTTCAAGATCCCAACGTAGCAGCTTTCATGGTTGAACCCATCCAAGGTGAAGCAGGTGTGGTTGTTCCTGACAAAGGTTACCTCACGGGAGTGCGGGAGCTCTGCACCAAGCACAATGTAAGTAACTGGCTGTAGCATTACACACTGTGTGTGCTGGCAGGTCTTGGATGCCAGGTTGAAGACTTTGTGTGCTATTTAATAATCTCCTTTTCTTTCAGTGGAATAGGGTGGGATACTTCTTGTATTTCCTGGCAATACCTTACCAGGAAGTACTTCTTAGCAGTGCACGATTTTCCCTGTTTCTTAATGCTGTCTCTGATTTAAGTTTCTAATGAATGTACTTGAAGCTGCATTTATTTAAAATTTATTTAACTTTCAATCTCCTTTTCACCTTACAAGTTTCTTGGGCCAGGGGCCAATTACAGCAGTGGTTCTACCATGGCTATAGAGGGACCTTAATGCTGGAGTGCATACGAGCTGCCAGGAGTTAGTAAGAGTAATGGTGTGGAGAGGGCCGCAGAATGAAACACTAAAGAAAATGGTCATCTGCTTATGGATGTTCTTTTAAGACCTCTGAAGAGCAAAGGTCTTTTTCTCTGATTTTATTTCATACTGCATTCCTGACTCCTATTCCAGATATCAGGTCCTGCCTGAATCCTACTAAGAAATGTTTAGTTTTGAAAGCAGAGTGTTAGATCTGTAATTTCAGACACACTGAATTAGATCTGCATTCGGTGTCTGTGGAAGGGTGGCTTCCATGTCCTTCAGTTGCTACTTCTCCCAAGCAGGTTGCCATGCTGCCTTATTCCAGGACCAGTCTGGTCAGCCTCTCCCACAGGCCCAGGCCACATTTTTTGTAAGTCTAGGGAAAACAACAGGAAAAGGTGTGCTGATTTATAACTTTTTATGCCCTCGCTGTTGCCTGTGTGATTTAAAAATCAGTGACCTCTGTTCCAATTAGAATTCAGATTCTTATTTTGCAAGTGCTACCCATAAATTATTTAGATGAAGGTATTGGTTTCATTGTTGCTGTGATACCTCAGAAAAAATCAGAGCTACTTTACAAATAGCAGTGAATGACAATAAAAACAAGATCAAAAAGGTGTATTTAGTTTCTCAGAATTATTTAGACACAGAGATCAGACTGCAAGACCTGCAAGGTTGCTAAGGTGGCATTTTTCAGAGGGTTCCAAAGGTCCAGGCACAAATGATACACTGGGAGTGAAGACAAAGTGACCCTAACTTTTTGCAAGTCTCACTCATTGTTATGTTGCAAATAGTTTTTGGTTGGGCAGTGTCCAAACCCTGTGAGGACTATGCCTTGCATAGAAGAGAATGTGCTAAAGATGTGGGGGAGAGAGGACAGCATGTTCATTTGTCAGTAGTTTCACATTCCATAGAATGTGTGTATCTCCAGCAGGTTTAGAGAAGCAAAGAAAGTACCTTTGTGTTCTTAGTGTGCTGGAAGGTCTTTCACTTACTGTGTACAGCTCTTCTGTGTTGTTTGAATCCAGCTGGGAATCTGAGTGAAAGTCATTCTGTCTTATGTATGATTTTTCTTCCTTCTGTTTCTATAAAGGTTCTGTTTATTGCTGATGAAGTACAGACTGGTTTAGCCAGAACAGGGAAGATGCTAGCTGTGGACCATGAAGATGTGAGACCTGATATAGTTCTTCTTGGAAAAGCCCTTTCTGGTGGCTTATATCCTGTAAGTAACAAAGACAGACCCATTTAAGTAATTACACTGAAAATCTGTTAGGTGGAAGGCAAACAAAGCTGATGTTTGTTGTGCTTGGAAACTGGTGTTTACAAGATTAACTGTGATTGATGATGCAGGTAGTCTAACCTGTGAGAGACAGGGAAGAGAATAAGAAATACATAATGTTCCATTCCTAGCAGAAATGGTTATATAGTATCCTGAAATTTCTGTGTTGATAACTTGACTTGTTAGGGTGGTGAGGTAGTTAAATACCATCCTATTAGGCTGGTGAGTTTTAGGTTTTTTGGCCCTTGTCGATTAATTGAGTAGATTTGGTAGATCTGCTTTCTTCAGTTGGATATTATCTTGACTGGGAAGTCAGTGTCCAGGGGTCAACCTTTCATTCTGGAATTACTGGTTAGTTTTTTGAACTCTTTCCGGAGAGTATCACAGACATAGTGAATTTCTAGGTGAATTCTGTAAAGGGAGAAAAAAAATCCTGATGTGTTTAATATTGATTATAAATCTATATTTGTACAACTGACATTACTTCCCTTGTTTGGCATCCCACACGACTGATTTTATCCCCTTAGGAATGACTCAAATTCCTGCTGATTAGGCTGGAAGTTACAACCTGCTTTGGACTATTTTGTCTGATTGAAGCTATTTCTGAGTTGTTAAACAGAGTATTGAAGCTTAAACTCTTGAAATAATATTCAGTTTGGAGAAATGCCCCTCAGCTCTAGTTATATGTTACATGTTACCAGCGTAGCTCATGGTATTTAAGGGATTAAGCTGTTTGGTAATTTCCAGATACACTCTCCTCTGTACAGAGCTGAGAATGTTAAAGTAATTTATCACCATAGCCTGAAATTTATCCTTTGCTGAGCCCTGAGGAAAAGTTTGCTTCAGAGAGATGTAAGTTTACAGTTCTAAATATGTATGTAAAGGAGTTTGCTGACCTTCCCACTCCAGGTCTCTGCAGTGCTCTGTGATGATGAAGTTATGCTGACCATTAAGCCTGGTGAACATGGATCTACCTATGGAGGAAATCCATTGGCTTGCCGTGTGGCAATGGCAGCACTGGAGGTTTGTGTCTTGTGACAGAGATTTGGATTCCAAAGGAAAAAAAGGTGTCACACTGACATGATCTTTGCTTAAATAAGTGACACAATTACAAGTAGAAATCTGGCTTTAAGTAAGAATAGAAAACTGGTAGCTGTGGTTAACTCTTTGCATGGAAGGAAGTCTAAAGTCTTCACTGGAAATGTGTTCAAATTGTCTGTATTTTATGGTATTAATGTCTTATATGACAAAATAAAATTAAAATGTGGGAAGTTTCAAGGCACTTACAAAAAATTGGTAAAATAGTTTCACTGACTTCACAAAGGTGTTTTTAAATTGGCTTTTTTTACTATACCATGTTGCAGAGGCTTTGTGAGCTTGGTAACACATATGTGCTACAGGAGCTCAAACAGAAGTTAGTAAAATGTCTTGTCCAGAGTCTCTATTTTAATTATTCTGTAGCTGCAAAATTGACTACATGTAAGGCAAGTCACTCAGAAAGCCTCATCATTGCCCAATATCTGGACCTGGACAGATCAAGAGTATTCATAGCTTTACTGTTTGCTTGTAAAGAATGGCAAATGAGAAGCAGTTGCTTTAGAAGAAAATTTCCAAGAGATTATTGCTTCCTGTAAACACGAATGAATAAAGGCTGGATACTAATCTGCTTGGATGTGCAGCCTTTGCTGTGCCACTTTGGATGTATCAGCTTTTGTATCTCAGCAAGTGCAGTGTCATTAGTCATCTAGTCCAGCCCATACATAACTGCAGTGCCCTTCCATTTACTGTAGATCTGATTTCTCTTTAGGTAATTGAAGAGGAAGACCTGGCTAAAAATGCAGAAATAATGGGTAACATATTAAGAAATGAACTCATGAAGACACCATCTGATATTGTAACTGCTGTAAGAGGAAAAGGGCTATTAAATGCAATTGTAATTCGGGAAACCAAAGGTAAGGAAATACAACTGCACAATCATAGTGTGAAAATGTATTTTAACTTCATGGAATCACAGAATGGTTTGGGTTCCAAACCCCCTACCATGGGCAGGAACACCTCCCACCAGACCAGGCTGCACCAAGCCCCATCCAACCTGGTCTTGAACATCTCTAGGGATGAGGCTTCCACAGCCTCCCTGGGCAACCTCTTCCAGCACCTTCCTACCCTTGTGAAGAATTTCTTTCTAATATCTAACCTAAATCTGCTCTCTTTCAGTTAACTGAAATTGAAAGTATCTTAATGGAGCAGGGGGATGGCTTATAGTCATCATGTTGGGTTCAGATCTCAGCTCTAATACTGTAGTACCTACTGAATTCAAGTGATTGTGTGCTATTAAAAATAGTTTTGTTTTTTAACTAAGTAGATCTTAACTTTTTTTTAATAATTTGAATTATTGTATGATGTGATAATGTCCAAACCTGATGGTGAATCTAGCTCCCAGCAAATACCCTTTTGTCTCCTTACCTGAAGAAAATTGTCCACATCTGCAAAGCCAGTTTCTGTCAGATTATGAAGGTGTTTTTTTTTTCTCCAGGATAGTTAGAAGAGTACAGTGAATACCAGAGGGTGCAAGGAAGGAAAAAGCTAATGACTGAAAACAAGTTTCTCAGGATTAACACCTTGAATTACATCAGGAATCAGCTTAGAAGCCAGATCAGACAATGATTTGTGTCTTGGGCATGTGAAGTGACAAAGTGCTGCGGGGGGGACGGGACAGGTTGTAATTTCCTAAGACAGGCACATGATGCACTGAAATCCAGGCCTAAATGTAACCTTGTCAGTAGTCCTGTCCAGGTGTTCTCTGACCTCCCCTTGGCATGGTTTTCTTCTTAAAAGTTACTGCTACAGCTAGTCAGGGCCTCAGCTGTGAAGGAGCAAAGCTTGGTGTGCTGGAAGCAAACCTGGGTCCTGTCAGACAGACTGCAGCTTTGCAGCAGCCTTGTGTGTTCACTGCACGTTCTGGGGGGCTACTAAGATGCTCAGAAGTGACCACTTCATCTTTTTCACTGCCAGATGGCAAGGAGTTTACAGCCTGCCCCCTGTGTACCCTGTGCTGGGAGGTGGGCCACTTTTGGGTCATTTTTTTCTTCTCTTCCCCCTTTCCTTGCAGACTACGATGCCTGGAAGGTGTGTTTGCGGCTCCGGGACAACGGGCTTCTTGCCAAGCCTACCCATGGGGATATCATCAGGCTGGCACCACCCCTTGTGATCAAGGAGGATGAAATCAGGGAATGCATTGAAATAATTCACAAGACCATCCTGTCTTTCTGAACACTGGGCTTTTAAAGTGCATCTGCTGACTGACCCCAGGTGGTGTGCTGAAATGTGTGTGTGGTGGAGGCCTGCTCTTGAAGCAAGCATCTCGCATTCCTTTTATCCAAGAGGACTTCAATCTTAAAATGTAGCTATGGCTTGAAATAATAATGTCTCTGAAGAAAATAAAGAATGATTTAAAAGAGTTTCCAATCTTGGAATACTTGGAATTAAAGTGGTGATGTTCTGTTCGTCTAGTCGTGTACCTGCTGAACAGCTAAGTCAGAATGATTGAGGGGAGGTATCTGAAGAAGTCTGTTAATTGCTGAAAGTCTTGGCCAAAGCTTGAAGTCTAATTTATATATATTTTAGTAAGGGTGGTCTTGTGCTCCCATCTGGCTCCCCAAAACATCACATTTAGCCTTTTTGTCCCTTGGTGAAATATCTGTAGGGTGGAGGCACTTGTCATTATGGATGAATTTCTGTTTCTCCTTTGTAGCTAGAAAAGCTTTCAAATGCTGGAGGTTTGACAAACTGGGTATTCTGCTGGAGAACCTGACAAGCATTGAGCTGTGTTCTTTCCATACAATATTTTGACTGGATGACAAGAGATGCTGTTTTCAAGCCTGGTCTCAGTGTTTGGCTTTGCAGTCTTGTAAAATAGATCTGATTTTACCTGTAGATCTGATTTTATCATTATCAGACTTTCTATAATCTAGATGTTTGTATTAAAACATACATTGCATTAAAAAAATATCTATGTTAATGTGCACCTATAATCCACAGTGTATTAAAAAAAGAGCAGAAATTTATGGTTGCCTCTGTCCAGAGCCACAGCAAGTGCTGCCTTTGCAGTCTGTGTGTTTCTCTCCATCTCCACATGGAAGGTTCTGCTGTGCAGTTCTACAGGGTGAATTCTTCTGCACTTTGGTGCCTCTGGGTGCTGTAAGAAGCTGCAGCTTTGGCTGCTGTTCTTGCACTAGGTTGTTTTTGCATGTTTCTTAACTGAGCTGGTTTCAGCTGAGACTAAATCCTGATTCATCACCGTTAATGCCAAATATTCCCTTTGCCAAGTGTTAGGGGGGAAAGGCAGTCACGTGTGTGTAATTGGAAGTGGCAAATAATCCTGTGGTGTTTTAAGGGCAGCTGGGTTTATGGAAGTGAAGCAGTCTGGTGGTTAGGGTCACAGAACTGTTTGCCTTCTTTCAGGTGAGCCAAAGGAGCAGTCATCTGCTGGGGATGAAGTAAGACTGATTTAATCTTGGAAAGGCCTCATTGTTGCAAGGGGTGATGTGTCACTGGGACTCTTAGTGTGAGGAATAAGAAGAAAGTGTAGAAGGGTGCTGCCTGGGAATTTTGGCATGTCTGAAGGCTGTGTTTATGGAATCTGATTGGAAAGGAGTGAAATAGCTGAAAGAAACCATCGTGTAAATAGCATTTGCTGCAGTTCCTTCATAGACCAAAAGGTAAACCCCAAAAAATCCTTACCAGCAAAAAATTTTACTTACAGGGCTGGCAAGGACCCAAGGACACTATTAGACCTTTGTCCCTGCTCAAGTTTCAGCCGTGTCATTGCCTAATTACCTGAGAGGGCTGTGGCACAGAAGACTCCAGCCTGTGTCAGCCCCTGCCTGTCCTTGCTGCTAGCAAGCCTTCTGCCATATTCTCCATCTGTCCTTCTTGCTGCCCATTTATAGTGTCAGGCTACAGGCAACAGGTTATTTTCCTTCTATGCAACAGCCTTTTACACACCTGAAGTTTGTCATTGTTTCTGTTTCAGTCAGTGCTCCTTCTCTAGTTAAAGTTTTCTTTCTTGCTGTTCTCTTCCCATTTCTCACTCTCCAGCCGTGCCCTCACTAATGCTGAGTGGGGCTGGATGAGTCCCCATTGGCTTGGATGCTGCACTGGAGGTTATTCCCCAGTGTTGTGGTTTGGGTTTCCCTGATATTTTGGGATTTCCATGATATTTTTACCTCTCAGCCTGTGCTCCCAGACCTTCTCTTGCACAAACTCTTTGGAAGAACAGCTTTGAAGCTGCTTCCCCCCATTTTTTATTTGTGTAATAATCAACAGTTAAATGTGTATAAATTTTTGTGGTCTAGTCTACTAACTTTCTTCCTTTATTACTGAGATCATTTCTCTGGCTTCTGGTGATCCATTTGAGCAATAATCTTGTCCAACTCACTTTAAGGTTGCAGATTTACTAGGCCAAGACTTCTTAGAACTTGAGAAATTTTCCTCTTCCTACAGCAGACCATTGCTGACTGATTTCTGGGCTTTACATTCATCCTAAGGTTGCTTCATGAATCCAGTTTCTTTGCAAGCTTAGGAAAGGTATGTGTAACCTTTCTGAAGACAGGTCAAAAACTGTCCTCCTAAATTGCCCTTATTTAATGATGGGGTAATTGAGGAATTATCTGCTTTAACCTGGAAGTTCTGACTCTCTCAGCCCTGTGTTGTTCCCACAGCCACAGTGTTCTGTGTGAGGAAGGTGGGTGCATAGTACCTGCCTAAGCAGCTCAGAGATTCAGGAAGGGGATTGAAGATGACAAAGTCCCCAGAGCCCAGAGGTGTGTTCAAAGCCTAAACTCAGGTTTCAGGTGGCCAGGGCCCTTTGTCAGGTGGTTCTCACCTTGCATTGATAAGGTAGTGGCTGGGATGTGTGTCCAGGAGGTGGCTCTGTCACTGTCCTTCTGGTGGTGGGACAAACTCTCCTCATGCTTGTGGAACAACCCTGCTGTGTGCAAACCAGTGAAAACCTGAAGGGGTGGGAAGCAGAGTGAGGGTGAGGGTGTGTGGCTGCAGCCCAGGAGCTAAAGCAGAGGAGGTGTTTTTTTTTGCATGTTTGGCTTAATGACAGTTCAATACCAGAACAAATACAGAAATATATATATTATTTCAGGAGCGAAGACAGGAACCCAGGACTTCCCTTCCCAGACACAGAGCCTGTCACCAGTTAACCTGCACTTCACCAACAATAATAAACATCTTGGCAGTTGGTCAGTGAGATAGCAGGAAGAGCTGGAATGGCCAAAGGCTTAAACCCCACAAACTCAAATGTACGGTGCTTGTATAACTAATGTGCTTCTAAATCAGGCTCTGATTTTGTTGTCTGGGATTTTAATTAGCCTGAGAAATCTTCTTCAGGGCTTTTATTACCAAAAAAATTGTAGACAGCTAAAGTGCTCTTCCCCACTTAGTGCCAGAAATTCAGTGCTCTGGGGTTTGTACTTGTTCCACGTATTGCTCAAGTGTACATGGCTCTGCCAAGTGCTGGTCCTGAGCATTTAATTGGAAATCATTTACAAATTAGTGTAATACGTACTCTGAAATGTGCTAAGAAGATATGTAAGATGTTTCAGAAAATATTTTGAGTTTGGTTTTTGCACCATCGCTGTATAGGAGGTGAAGGTGAGAAAAGCAAGCTCAGAGAAAACCCTCTCTGTAGCTCCCAGTATTTCTCAAGTGCTTTTCTTACTTTGTGGTAGAGGTTGGAGATTGTGCTAGAGATGGGAGTGTGGAAATGGCATTTCTCTGGGGATGCTTTTTGCTGGTGTAATTGTAATTTAGTTTTAAAATGGCACTTGGAAGAGATCTGTATTGCCTATCCAGAGGGTTTAGGTTTCTTTAACAGGAGCTAAGCAGCAATAACATTTTCTAAAGGTATATGGATGTATCTCCCAAATGTTACTTTAAGCATTTGGCTGTAAAGGCTGAATCTGTGTCCATCATATTCCCTGCACATATTTTTATGAAGTAGCTTCTGATGTTTCTTTACATCAGGTATATGAAATGCTCTTCTAGATGAATAGTGACTCTGCACGGAGTGCTGTGCAAACACAGGGAGGTTATCCAAGCACCTAAGAGCCAAGCCAACATTCCTGGGACACCCAGGGCAGCCCTTGGCTTCACTGGGAGCTTTGTTTGCAGCAATAATGCCCAATTGTGCTGGGTGCCTGTGCACTTTGGCAAGAGAAGTGTGTGTGGTTTTTGGCATGAAATCAGGGAATATGTATAGTGGCATAAAAATATTACTCTGTGTATGGATCAATTTAAGATTTAAAGGCACCAAGTGAAACACTGAAAGGTAAATGCAACACAGTGAACACTGAGGAGATATGACCATGAGCCAGCAATGTGCCCTTGTGGCCAAGAAGGCCAATGGCATCCCGGGGTGTGTTAGAAAGGGTGTGGTTAGTGGGTCAGGGGAGGTTCTCCTCCCTCTGTGCTGCCTTGGTGAGGCTGCATCTGGAATATTGTGTCCAGTTCTGGGCCCCTCAGCTCAAGAAGGACAGGGAACTACTTGAAAGAGTCCAGCGCAGAGACACTAAGATGATGAAGGGAGTGGAACATCTCCCTGATGAGGAAAGGCTGAGGGAGCTGGGTCTGTTGAGCTTGGAGAAGAGACTGAGGGGTGACCACATCAATGTTTACAAATACGTTAAGGGTGAGTGTCAGGAGGACAGAGCCAGGCTTTGTTCAGTGATGTCCAGTGACAGTACAAGGGGCAATGGATGCAAACTGGAGCATAGGAAGTTCCACGTAAACATCAGAAATAACTTCTTTCCTGTGAGAGTGACAGAGCCCTGGGACAGGCTGCCCAGAGAGGTTGTGGAGTCTCTTCCTCTGAAGACATTCAAACCCTTCTGGACACGTTGCTGTGTGATGTGCTCTGGCTGATCCTGCTCTGGCAGGGGGGCTGGACTGGACAATCTTTTGAGGTCCCTTCCAACCCCTAAGATTCTGTGATGGGAAAAGATATAATGCAGGTTTCTCTTTTTTTTTTTCCCTTCCCTTTCCTGCTGGCAATCTTGAGAACCTTACTTATGAAGCTGTCCTTTATCTGAGCTCCTTTTCAACTACAAAAGCATGAATTTATGTCATCAAACACTGTTTTCTTAAGTTAAAAACAACCAAAATAGATTACTTACTTAATAGGACCCAAATGCCTACTGATCATGACCTGGTGAGGAGCTGCACATCTTGACCCTGTTAGAAGTTTCCGTGATGAAGCAATCTCTGTTTTGTTTTGCTTTTTACAACAATGTTAGTGGAGTGGTTAAGTAGAAAAACAGGCCTGAATTCTTTTTTTAAAAAAAAATTTCCTGTAGCTGCTTCTTGTTCCCGTCTCCTCTTTTCCATCTTTCTGGCAGCAGATGGAGCCAGAAGCTCAGATTTAAGGTAAAGAGTTTACTGCTGAGAGTGGAGTTTTTGGAGTTTGGGGGGGCTTGCTTTTGGTTTTTACTAATACAAAAATGGGACACGAACTTCAGCCTCATTTCTGGGTTCTATTTCAGTGTGTACCTTGTGCTGTGCAGTCTTGTGGTTAATCTTGTTTGAAGGGGATTGTAAAAAGAATTCTTCTGTCTCTAGTGGGGCAAACATGCAGTAATTCCTAGCTGTCAGTGTGTGACTGGTAGGGATGTAGGGACAGCTGAGAAGAGGAAAAGAAAAAGAGGTTTTTCCTTCTCACAGCACTGAAATAGACCATCAGAAAGTGGAGGTTTGAGACAAAACTTTAAATATTTCTTTAAATTTGGGATTTGCTTTCCTTGAGCCTCCCCATGGTGCTTCAATCCAGAGTGAGAGGCTTAATCAGTTGGGGTTGTTGTATTTGGGCAGTAAAGGAGGTGTTTTGCTGAACCTTCACTCAACCCTCGGCAGGAAAAGCAGGCAAGAAAAAAAAACAAAAAGGTGCTATTAAGCAATTAAAAATCCCTAGTGCTACCCTGGCAGAAAGCTCACAAACCTGCTGTGTTGACCACCACGTGGAAGGGGTCTTGGCATCTGCACCAAACACTTGAGAGTGGGAACTTTTCCTCCTGCTAGGTCTGTAAATCCTGGTGGGAGCTCCTTGGGCCCCATGTGGTCAGATTGCTGGAGGGGATGAAGGAAGAGCTGCTAACTTGGGCCATGGGTTAAAATGCTCCTTTGTTTTTTTGTTTCCCAAGCAAGTGAGCGTGCTTGTATTTCCCCCCTGGAGGCAGGCTGCTGTCACCCTGCAGCCCCATGTGCTGGTTGCTGCCCTGGCCCAGATGAGAGGTGACCCAAAGAATCCTGTGTGGTTGTTGTTCCCCTCCGTGCTGCTCTCTGCCCCTCTGCTCAGGCTTGTTTGGAGAAATCTGAGCAGAGACTGTGCTGTCTGGAAAATCCCCGGGCTCTTATCGGCGCTAGTCCAAACAAATGAGGGTAGAAAGCAACTCCTACTCATTCCTGTAAAAAAAAAAAATATCCTACTAATCTGCTATGATTTGGGCTGCAGAGAAAGCCCCTCAGGAGCATTGACCCCCTGCACAAGGCGTAATCCAAACAAAGGCCTGGACCTTGGATGAACTCTCAGCCCTTACCCGGGATCTGACACATGGGGGACCTAATCCTCAGGCTCATCCAGTCATCTGGAATAGCTGTGACATGAGGAGAGGGAAAAGCTGGCCCAGCCAGACACCTCCACTTGGAACAGCAGAAGGAACCATACAGAAGAGAGGGCAACTTAGCCTCCAAGCAACTCAATTCCCCATCTGCTGGTTGTTTCCAGCAGGCACTGAGGCCTTAGGTGAGTTGTGCCGGAGCCTGGTTTTAAGTAAGAAATAAGAAGGAATAGATAAGTAATAAATAAATATTCATCAGACCATCCAGGTAGGACAGTCAGTGGCATGTCATTCCCCGTGAGAGTCAGTCAGAAGACTGGTGTTGTCTCGACATTGTCATCAGTGCCTAGACCCCAAAATCTGTGACAGATGTGTAAGTGCATGCAGGCTGTGCTGGGTGTGGGTGCAGCCTTATTGGAGCAGATGGTTGTGAGAAGCATCCTTTGTTCAAGGTTATGGTGTTGACATGGACAGGAAGCCATTGGAGGAGTATCCAGCCCTGTTCCCATTTTCTTTTCAGAAAAACACCCAGAGACTTTGAATTTTGGCTGCCTACTTTGGTCTAAGGAAGGGGATGGTGTAAAACTATTCAGTGATTGGTTCCTCGTGGGAGGTCCGTAGCAGTTAAATCTTCATCAGCTACTCTGCTGGGGAAGTGGGTGAGGGAGAGTCCCAGGTCACTGCTGGGCAGCTGGTGGCCAAGCAGTGACCTGAGGGTGGTCACCCACCTCCAGCCAGGACAGGTCCCACAGCTCTGCTGCTGAACACGGTGCCTTCCCCCTCTGTGGAACAAGGATGGTGGACCTCCTGCCACCACCTTTGACTGACTACAGGCTCTTGAGACATCAGTGAGCACCTCGAGGTGTGCCTGCCATGACAGGGGGGTGAGTTCTGTGAGCAGTCCCCTCACAGGAGCAACCCCCCCGGATACTGATGGTGATGCACAGGCAGGGCTGCAAACCTGCTCTGGGCAGGGGGGAATATTATCAAGGGGAAAGAAAAAAGGAGAAGGAAAATGATGCTGTTGTATGAAAATCTTGCCCTGCTTTGTGTCCCTGCAGCAGCCTGGCTGCCCCTGGAGGAGACTGTGGCTGCACATGGACCACAAGCCACACAAGCAGGAGGGTTTGTATTGTCTAGACTGCAGTGACTCTGAGGCAGCTGGAGCACAAACACCGAGGCCTGGCCTTGCTGATATGGCCCTTGATCTCCCCCTCTCTCCTCTGAAGGAGCAGCTGCTTCTGGTCAAGGTGAGGGGCAGTGTGAGAAAGGGACTGGGGGGTTGCATGGCCTGGGCTCTGAGCAAAAGAGCTCGAGCTTGAGCTCCCAGCTCTGAAGTTAACCTTCAAGAGCTCAAGAATGAAAACAAGATTAAAGCCAAATGGGGCAGGCGTTCCTGTGCGGCCACTGCCTTTGGAGCAGAGGATGCCTGCACCATTAAAGACATCAAGTTGGGTGCAGAGTGGCCCCTCCACAAGGAGCTGCTTCTTGCTAGAGAAGGAGGTGATAGAACAATATAATTTTGAAAGGCCCTGCTCTTTGTGGCACTGTAGAGATGAACTTGGAGGCTGTAATGGGGCTTTCTAAGCTCTGATAAATCCACTTATGTCCACAGGGGTGAGCCACAAGGTTCTCACTGGGCAGCCTGGACCAGCTTTGTCCCTGGGGTGCAGGGGTGCACCCATGGGTGCTTTCAGCTCTGTGGGTCTTTTTCTTTTATGGGTGAGGAATCCACTCATCAGGTTTTTCCAAGCAAGTCTTGAGATGTTCCTGCTGGCCCTCCAGAGGGAGGTTTGCTGCAGCCCAGACCCCTCCTGTGGAGGGGAAGACACTGCGGTGGGGATCTGGGGAGCTCAGAGACAGATGGGGATGGCTTTTTCAAAGCTGCAAGTCAACAGTTGGTAGTTCACATGCCATGAGTTCCAGCAGGAACATTTTGGTTTAATCTAGTCCTCTGCCCACGCTATTCTTCTGCAGGCTAGTGGGTGGTCACATGCTAAACCAATAAGAAGTAAATTAAAACCAAAAAGAAGGGCAGACAACCATGGTGGTGCCTGGGACCTGCTTCCCCACGTGGCACAGCTTTGTGTCTCATGATGGCTGGGCCAACTGTGCCCATGCAACCCTGCTGGCGTCTCTGTGACTAGAGCAACAGAGCTCAACCCAGAAATGAAGGTAAAATGACTGAAGAGAGGAGGAACTGGGTCTGGGGTGAAAACCAACCCAGTTGAGGAGCACCAGTGCCTGCCTGGCCCCGTGGGAGGGTCCTGAGTGTCTCCCCTCTCTTGGGAGGGCTAAAACTTTGGAGCTTTGCAGAATGTGCTTTCACAATTCCAGAGGAACTTGGAGCGCGATCAATATTTATCTAAAGAACAAAAAAGTAATGAGGATTTAAAAATGGGGAATGGCTGGGTGGGAGGAAGCAGGGCTGGCTGAGGTTGCACAAGAGCGACGGGGAAGCTGTGCAGGAACAGACACCAAGTGCTGGCAGTGGCAGTGGGTCACAGGGCTCCTTTCAGTCACACTTTCCAGGCTAATGCTCTCTCCCTAGATCCAGGAAGCCTCAAGAATTGTTCCTTCTCTGTCCACGGGGGTCTGGGCCATCATCTTCCACCTTGATTCCTTGCTTTTATTA
This sequence comes from Apus apus, assembly GCF_020740795.1. Lineage (NCBI taxonomy): Eukaryota > Metazoa > Chordata > Aves > Apodiformes > Apodidae > Apus > Apus apus. The sequence continues at coordinate 3,918,866 of NC_067285.1, forward strand.
CCTAGGCCTTGGAGTACACTTTATCCTCCTCTTAGACTTAGCACGTGTCCCCTCACTCTTCACCTCAAGCTAAACAATCCAGACCTTGAACTCTTTCCCTCTGTGTTGTGTCTTCAAGCCTGCTCAGCACTTCTGCTGCTCTCTGTGCTGCTCCCTCCCTTTCCTCTGGCTGCAATGAAGGTTTCCAGGGCTTACACACAGCAGCAGCACACCTTCAAGAAGGCTCTTCTCCTTATTTAGGCATCTAAGAAGGATATTTGCTTGCTTTTTTTTTTTTTCTTTTTTTCTTTTAATATACATTTTTACAGCAGCATGACTCCCATCTCACTGGTAACCTGGGATAATGGCCCCTGGCTGGTGTTCAGTTGTCAGTCAGTGCAAGCAACTATCCCTGCCTAAGGGTCACACTTGTCCCTGCTGCTGCCACCTCTTCCTCCAGTGTCTCAAGATCTTGCTGAATTTTGTCCCTGTCAGTCTTGTACCCTCTGTCCATCCTGGCCCTGTCAAACTCAACCTACTCTGAGGGGCTGTGGCTGCACTGACCCCCAACCAGGTCCAGGACAGGCCTTTGCTAAAAGTTTCACCCTGTTTTTCCAGGAAGCTGTTGGTGGCCACCAACAGATTTATTTGCACCTGATCCTGCCACAGCTTCATGCAGGTCTTATTTCCAGAGCTTAGTTGGGAGAGCAGCAGCAAGAGCCTTCCCAATATGAGGGGACATGGGGACCTTGTTCACAAGCACAGTCTGTTATGGAAGGGACTAAACTGGATTTCCATGATATTTTCTTGATGATTCCATCACGCCTGCTAATGATAACCTTGTGTGAGCTGGTGAGGTTTGTCAGGGGTGAGGGGTGAAGTGTCACAGTGGGTTTCAATGGATGATATTAAAATACTAACAAAGCAGCCAGAAACTCTGCAGTGAAGTTCAGCCCAGCTTGTCTCTGGGAAGCTTTGAAATTCAGGAGGTAGATTAGTCACTGAGAAAGAAAGAAGACTACTAACAGACGGTGATCCCTGCTCATTACCAAGCTCCAAGAAGACAATTGACACTAAGAACTCATCTCACTAAGGTGGGTAACCACTGGCCCGTGGGCTTGTATCCCCCATGGTCAAAGCTGCATGACAGTAATTCAAGGAGCTGTTAGCAAAAGCACATCTCCAAATATTAAAGCATGTTGATGCCCATCAGACAGCCCAGAGGCAGGTGGAATGGGCTGCTAGATCCCTCACAAGATCCCTGCTAGATGCCCCAGAAGATCCCTTTGAGATCCCTGCAGGATCCCCTGGGAGATCCCTGGGAGATCCCTTCTGATGTTGCTCATCAGCTGCATTCACGCTGCTTCTGCCTAAAAGTGGGCTCCTTTTTTGGGAGCAGCAGGTTCAGTTTGTGCCTTCTTGACTGCTGTGTGTGTGTTGGGGGCTAAAATGAACATCTGCAGAGCAATGGTCTGCAGAAGGGTGCTGGGGAGCTTCCCAGGAGCCACAGTGGCCTGTTCCTCCTTTGCTCTTTGCATCCCCTGGCACAGGATGAGTGGAGGATGAGGAGCACTTTTCTTTCTGTGGGGCAACACAAGTTCAGGCTTATTTATCAGGGCTTAAGGTGAAGGCTCAAAAGAAAATGCAATATTCAACAAAAACCAGCATAGGCTGGATTTACTTAGGAGATGTTTTCCTACATGTTCTTTGAGGCTGAGTGTGTGATGGCCAAGTTTCTTGTAAGGAAACTGCACCATCCTTTAGCCATCCTAGCTCTCTGAAAGAGTCTCTTGTTCTCTCAGACCAGGGACCTGGGCCTGGCCCCCCCCCAGCAGTGCCCACCTCCTTGGTGGAGCACACTCAGCAGTGGGAAGAGCTACTATTTGCAGCCCTCCCCGTGCCCAGCCACCTCTCCCCACTCCACACCTCTTTAGCAGGAGCTATTTTAGGATCAGCCACTTTACCCCTGCTCACATTACAAGCCTTTAATCTCTGCTTGAGGTTTGCAGCCCTGTTCACTGGAAGCTGCTGCTGCTTGCACTTCAGCCTCCCAGAGCTCCCTCTGGATGGACATCACTCAAAGTCTTTTTTGGATGTATTCTTAGGAAGATGCCTAACACATGAAATCAGTGCTGTCCTGCGTGGTTTGAGGTCAACTCCATCACCCTGAACACAACATGTTCCTGCTGCTCTAAGCCAAGAGGTCCCCACCACCTCCTCCAGCAGGATGGAGGTTCCTCATCAGCTGCTACTCTAAAAAAACACATGCTGCTGCCATCAGCCCCTCTTCCCCAGAGGATTTCTGGCTTGTGGGAACAGATTATTTACTCTCACACATTAATCAAACTATTTCAGACATGTCTTTGATCATCCACACACAGAAGGTGGTGGTTGTGTTCCCTCTTTGGGGAGCTGGGAAGTGCTGAGGGAGCTGCACCCATGTCCCTGGATGGCCCCCATGCCCTGGATGGCCTCCATGTCTTGGCCAAAGTTTTTATTCTAAGTAAGAAATAAAATGCAGTCCCATGAGGGGGTAATACCATCATGGGCACCTCTGACACAAGAGAAATACACATGAAAACCCACAAACAGCTTCTTCTTCCCACCCTCCACCCCACTGTGAAAGTGCCCTTTCAAGGTAGAACTCTGCAGACCTCAACCTTGGATATTTTTTAATGCCCAGACCATGGGGACAAGCTTTCCTCCTTTCCTCTATAATCTCATTTTTCCCTCAAAGCCTCAATTCCTGACCTGTTTGCTGGTGCTGACCTCTTTACTGCTCTGCAGAAGGAAGGGGCTGCCCATGCAGAGCAGCTGATTTATGTGTCACCTTGTGACCAGGCCCTCCCAGCTTTGGACGTGAGGGGCATTTTTCTAGCACAAACTAATAAAAATGTGTAGTTCCATGGCAGGAAAAAAAGAAATACTGAGGGCTAACAAGCATTTGGCAGGAATGGTTTTAAAATCTGCATCCCTTAGAGAGCCCATCAGCAGCACAGATGATGTAATGGGCATGACTCAATAGTTAAGTCATAGGTAACAGCAATGGGAACACTGATCTTTCAAGTTATGTCCAATAATATCATTCCTCCCAGTGAAATTCTGTGTGATTCCCAATATTTTCCTTTAGAAAGTATGGAGAATAAATTAACAGATTTTGTACAGAGGTTTGAAAAGCTGGAGTAGATGTTTTGCTGCTCACTTGGATTTATTCTCCGGGCCAACTGGACTTTCCCAGGATGTTTTTCCTTCCCACGACTCTTCCTGTGCCTTATTCATGATATTCTTTAAGCCTCCCTCAAATGAAAATTTCTTTCATTATAACTTCGTCACCTGTAATCTCTAAAAGGTCTAATTACAGCCCCAAGTACCTCAGCAGGGGAGCTGTAATCAAACTTCATTCATCAGGGTCCACACACACTGTGAGCTGCTCTGGAACAATGACTCATCTCCTTCCACATGCCAAAACACACTCCTTGCATTTTTAATACCTGAAGTTATTCTTGGGTTTGGGTTTGTTGTTTTGTTTGGGTTTTTTTTTTTCACTTAGAAAAACTGGGCTTCTAAAACTTCATCAGATAACACCTGTGGTTCACAACTCTGTGTTTCGATGGCACAAACCCAGCCACCCACTGCCTTGATCTGGGATGGAGCTGGTCTGGGTCTGCAGGGCTTCCAGATCCCCTTCTTTATCTCACTCACCAGTTCCAGTTCTGCACCTGAATAAAAGCCACCCTGGCTGGTAGCCCACTCCATCGTTCATTTTTACCAACCTCCTTATTTATTACTTCACCTTCAGGGCATCTCACACATCCTTGAGGAGATCTGGGAAGCGCTGGGTGTGTTTTCTGTGCTTGGGTGCCTTCCACGGGCTTTATTTAAAGATGGATTCAAGGCAGGTTTTGCTCCAGAGGCAGCAGGGATGGTGCATTTCTGTTGGGAAATCCCAACATCTCCAGTGACTCTGCCTGGTGTTTTATTTCCCACCTCCAGAGCCAGCAGTGCTGGGCTTCCTCAGCAGGCGAGGGGAACACGTTTGTGTGTTTTCCATTCCACCCAGCACACCTTCCTTCCAAATTTGTGGAAGGCAGAGGGTGAAGGAATATTCCAGCCTTCTTCATTAGCTTAGGAACTTCATGTTTAATGCCACTTGATGACATTTCATTAAGCAGTAAACTGCTGGACCTCATTTTGCTGAGCCAAGTAGAGGAAATACAAAGCAGTACATTGGACTGACTCTTACTTATTGCCTAATCCTCTCCCCAACTCAAAGTCCTGTTCTTTTACCTCAGATTTATTCCAAATACCATTAAAGTTATTTGCCTTATACAAAATTTAACCCAGCACAAGACTAAAGGTTTTGAAACAACCCTTTTACTTAAACGTAGGAAAAATGTGGCCTTTAATGTCAACTGATAAAAACCAACAGATGTTTTTTCTTAGCTGGAGGTGTGTGCCAATCACAGTGGTGGGGCAGGAGGTCCAGGAGAGCTTTAGGGTTTCTTGGGGCTGTACAGAGGTCTGCTCTTTGCCCAGTTGCCTCTGGCCCCAGCTGGGTTGTATCAGCCCCAGTGATTTGCAAGGACTATTTATTTCTACTCCTCCTCCTCCCCAGTGCCCAGCACAGGGGAATGATCCCTGCCCTGTTCTGCTGGCCACACTATTGCTGAGACAGGCCAGGATGCTGGTGGCTTTCCTGGCCACCTGGCCACACCCTGGCTCATATTCAGCCTCTGTCAACCAACACTCCCAGGTCCTTTATTTCTCCTCATCCCTCCACCCTGGACACCTGGAGGAGGTATTGGTGGTGATGTGCATCATGCCTGTTTCAACAGCTCCTAAAGGAAGCCTGGAAAACCACCAGTGACCAATTCAGTGAGCTGGCACGAGCCACCCTCTTGCAAATGGCTGGCACCCTGCTGTTGTCAGGGTTTGGTACATCCTGTCTGCCCTGCCACATGTGTATATTAATCACAGGATCACAGAATGACTGGGGTTGGAAGGGACCTCTGGAGATCATCTAATCCAACCCCTCTGCCAGAGCAGGATCCCCTAGAGCAGATCACACAGGAACATGCGCAGGTGGGTTTTGAATGTCTCCAGAGATGGAGACTCCACAACCTCCCTGAGCAGCCTGTTCCAGGGCTCTGGTACCCTCAGAGTAAAGAAGTATTTTCATATATTTAAGTTATACCTCCTGCGTGCCAGTTTGTGACCATTGCCCCTTTTCCTGTCACTGGACACCACTGAGAAGAGTCTGGCCCCATCCTCCTGACACCCCCCATAGATATTTACAAGCACTGATGAGCTCCCCCCTCAGCCTCCTTTTCTCCAGGCTGAGCAGCCCCAGCTCTCCCAGCCTTTCCTCACAGGCAGATGCTCCAGCCCCTTCAGCATCTCAGTGGCCTGTGCTGGACTCTCTCCAGCAGTTCCTTCCCCTTCTTCAACTGGGGAGCCCAGAACTGCACACAGTGCTCCAGGTGAGGTCTCAGCAGGGCAGAGTAGAAGGGGAGGGGAACCTCCCTGGCCTGCTGGCCTCACTCTCTTAAAGCCCCCAGAAGGCTGCTTTTCTGAAGGGACCTGTAGGGCCCCGCTGTGCCCCGTGCTCTGCTTGGCACAGCCTGCTCTGACCCAGCAGTTTCTCCGAACAAACCCCCCCATTGCAGTTGCCTCGGCCAAAGTTTCACTCCATCCTCCTTCCCATGGAGACAAGTGGGACTGTCTCAGCTGCCCCAAGCCCAGCAGCCCCAAGCCCAGCTAAGCAGCCGTGCCCCTCCCTGCCATTCCAATTAGCACAGCTCCCTCAGCACATGGCCCAGAATAGTGACATTCCTGACGAACGCCCAGGCTTGCAGGCTTTCACTCAACACAGCTTCACAGCAGTGCCACTTTCTCCCCAGGTTCCTGGGAGTTGTTGGTATTTACAGACCTACCAGGCAAACAAGAAGAGATGGATGTGCTCCTGTCAAACCTGCCCCCACCAACGACAGCAGCAAATTACACAGAAGGGACAGTGGAGCAACCTGAAGCTAATGTGTCTGGTGATAAATTAACTGCAATTTAAAGCGAGTTGGTTTTCCTTTATAAATCCCCAGGAAAGCAAGAGGCACCGTGTCAGGCAGGTGGCATCTTGTCAGTCAAGGAGACAGGATGAACAAAGCTTGCAGGGATCCAAGCCCACGTGAAGGAAAACCTCTTGCCACGGGGTGGAGGTGGATGATGGATGCTGAGACAGTCATTGAAAACTGGTGAACTCTTTACTGCCTGCTCTGGCTGCATCTTTGTCTCCAGGCTCCTGTGCTTCTCCCCAGTGGTTTTGTGGAAACTATGCAGAGTTTTGTTTCCTTGGTGATGGTTTCAGTGGATAAATCCACTTTCACACTGGCTCCCAGTTCATCACCCACCTTACCTGGGTGCCTGGGCACTGCAGGGTCTCAGAGTCAGTCTGTTTTGCTGTGACTAAAACGTGGCCAAAGTGCCCAAACCACACTCCCCACGTGTGAGTGCTTGTGTGCAGCAGTTCCCAACCTGCTCCCTGGGGCATTTCTCCCTGTGACCACCCTCTCCTGGCTGCAAAGGCTTGTCACAGCAGGCTCCTCGGGTGGCTCCCAAACCCCACGGCAAGCAGGCAGCTTTCCTTCCAGGCTCAAAGCCTTGGATCCTGGTGAGCCCATGACCCAGCAGGAGCTCAGAGACACATAATCAAGGCACCCTCAGAACCAGGGGGCAGGTTCTCCCTCTTGTCCAACATGGCATCAGTGCTTGGTGTTGCAGTGACAAAGCACACCCTGTTACTCCTGCCCTCACTCACAATAGCTGGCTCATGGGCATCTCTCCCAGAGTAACCTTTCCCTTCTCATTAGGTGTTTTCCATCTCTTAAACCTCAGCTTTAATTTATCATGTTCAGGGACTTTTGAAAGATCCATTTTTGCTTTCTGCAGAAACTTAAAAAGAGGGAGAAAAATATTTAGTCTTTCCTCCCCCACCCCAGTTTCTGGTTTTCTTTTTCTTACCATATTTTTTTCTTGAAAAGATTGATTTTAAGGCACTTTCAGATAATACCCAAGGATTTTCAGAGTCACGTATAATTCAGGTTAGCTGCAGTCTTCCAGCTGTGTATGGCCCTCCATGAAATGACAGCAGATGTTGATGGGGTGATCACAGCTAGAGCTGCACCACAGAGCTACCTTCTTTCTGCTGGGTCCAACAGGCAAGGAAAAGCACTTCTGAAGAAAGTTCTGCAGTGAAGGTTTGAACACCCTTTGCAGCAGAAGCTTTAAGGTTCCTTCCCCTTTTGCAGCTGTAGGGCATGAGTGGCACAGGTTGGTTGATGCTTCTCACTTTCCTGTACCTGTTGAGAAGCTCAAACTCAGTGGGCTGCAAATCCCAGGAAAAGCTCCTTTTGATCCATCAAGCAAGCCAAGACATGTCCTGTTTTCAAAATCAGACTAGCTGAAAGGAGTCTGAAAACCAAGTGCATGAATCCTGTTTCTTAGTCCTTCCTGCTCTCTTTTTACCTCTTGTCTGCATCTCTCAGCTTGGGGCTTGCTGCTCTATTTCCCCTCTCCTAAGCCTTTATTACTTTTATTCATTTTAATTAAGTTCTCCCTGGGATTCAGAAGCTTAATAAGGTTTAAAGAAAGGAAGTGAGCTTGCCCAGGAAACTGGCTTTCCTCACAGCGACAGTTCCCCTTTGGTGTCTCCTGCTCTGAGTCCCCAGAGCTCCTTCTCAGGGCAGGGAGGTGGGCAGGAGCTGGAGGGGCTGGAGCTGCCAGCAAGGGCTGCTCTGCTGCCAGAGCCTTGGTCCTGACCAGCTGTGGGCTGCAATCAGGTGGGGTGATCATAGAATTCCAGACTGGTTTGGGTTGGAAGGCACCTTAAAGCTCATTTAGATGCAACCCCCTGCCATGAGCAGGGACACCTCCCACTAGACCAGGCTGCTCCAAGCCCCATCCAACCTGCCCTTCAACACTGCCAGGGATGGGGCAGCCACAGCTTCTCTGGGCAACCTGGGCTGGTGTCTCATCACCCTCACAAGAAAGAATTTCCTCCTAATGTCTCACCTAAATCTCCCCTCTTCTAGTTTTAAACCCTCACCCCTTGTCCTTTCCCTACAAGCCCTTGTCCAAAGCCCCTCCCCAGCTTTCCTGCAGCCCCTTCAGGCACTGGAAGGTGCTCTCAGGTCTCCCTGGAGCCTTCTCTTCTCCAGGCTGAACACCCCAACTCTCCCAGCCTGTCTCCAGAGCAGAGCTGCTCCAGCCCTTGAATCATCTGTTTGGTCTCCTCTGGAATCTCTCCAGGAGGTCCATGTCCTTCTTGTGTTGGGAGCTCCAGAACTGGACACAATGCCCCAGGTGGAGTCTTACGAGAGCCAAATAAAGGGGGAGAATCACCTCCTTTGACCTGGTGGCCACACTCTGTGTTTTGAAGGGTGACAAAGCTGTTCTCAGGGGGTCCTGCCAGGTGGGTCTCAGGGATACCCATTCAGGAGTCCCTCCAAATAGACAGCCTTGCTGGCTCTGAGTCCTCACAGTGACAGCAGGTGATGGGGAATGGGCTGTTGGTGGATGATGCCATGTCCACCTGCACTTCCAGGGCTGGGTCCCCCACGACAGCCTCCCTCCTCAGCATGGTTTCTGCCTTGGTCACCAGAGAGTTAATCCCCATCTGAGCTCCTACAGGTGGCAGATTCCAGCAGCAAAGGTAGAGACCTTCAGGCTGCCCTGCCAGTCTAACTCTTCAGCTCTTGGATGGTGGTGTTGCAGCTCTCCAGTGCTGTCCCTAAACTTCCTCTGCTCAGTGCTCTGCAAACACAGCTCCTTGTTTATCCTGAGATCACACACCACGGCTTCCCAAACAGGCCTGGGTCGTGTCCATCATCTCTGCATCTCATTACACACTCAGCATCTCGTTAGGTATAAATACACCATTCCAGAGCTCGTTACTGTTCAACCAACACCTGAATACATTTAGAAAGTCAAATACTCTGCAACTTAGTGTTACTGGCAGTACTTTTCCACACTCCTATGAGCAGACAGGTCCTGACCAGTCTATGTGTAGGACTGCAATGGACAGCTTTATTCTCCAGATACCCTTCTGCTGTGCTGCTCTAAATGGGCACTGAGGATTTTTGTTGTTTACAGAGATTGTTTATTCTTCCTGCACGCCCAGGTTTCATGCACCCCAGCCCACCTCCTGCTCGATGTTTCCCCTCTGCGTTGACTTTGTTAGGAACCTGACTTTAGAAGGAGTTTCTGGAGGAGCTGTAGAAGTTTGAGTGTGATGGCCTTGAAGCTGCCCAGAGGGACATCTCACTGCAAGGATCTGGTGTCTGGGCAGTGCTGTGCTTTGAGTCCCCCAGCAGAAAGATGCTGCTGCTGCTTTTTTCAACCGTCCTTGTGGCCTGTGCTCCTCAGCTGATGGAAACTGCCTAAAGATCCATTTTGGAACAAAGTTAGTAGATCATAAAATGGTTTATGTTGAAAGGGACCTTAAAGATCATCCAGTCCCACCCCTGCCATGGGCAGGGACACCTCCCACCAGCCCAGGCTGCTCCAAGCCCCATCCAACCTGCCCTTCAACACTGCCAGGGATGGGGCAGCCACAGCTTCCCTGGGCAACCTGTTCCAGTGTCAAGATACTTGGATCCCAGAGACCCCAAAAGCCAGAAGATGGACTGGGAAGTTGGGAAAGAGCAAGAAAGCCCAAGGTAAGCAAAACCACTGATGCATGCAGGCACCTTTGATGTACGTGCCATACCTGGAGGACCAATACCACTTTCTGTGCTCCTGGCAGTCACCCACAAGTCACATTTTCCACGCTCAGGAATCATCTTTGTAAACGCCACTTGTGTCCTGACACGGCGGCTGCTCCTGCCTTTCATGTGTTTTGGTTCCTCCGTGTTTATCTTGGCCCGTGGGAGGAAAAATGCCTTCCGAGCTGCAGCCTCATTTCTCCTGCATTCCCTCCCAGCCCACGGAGCACCAAACACAGCAGCACTTGTAAAACCCTCCCCAAAGCTCTACCAACCCCTCGCAGGGCACGGGCCAGGCCGTGTAGACCCACCCTGGGGGTCACATCCCTCCATTAATGACCCTTTTCTGCTTGAATCCAGGAGCAAGACTCATTAAAGGGTCTGAAGGGAAGGCTGATTTGGCTGGGTGATAATCTGCAGTATTTTCCTGATGATAATGAAGGGAAAAATTCTGCTGGAGCACTGGGGGAATAATAATGCACAAAGAGCTTTGCAGAGCTGGGTGTTCATGGCAGTTAGATGAATGTAACCAAGTCTGAGTAAAAAAAAAAAAAATATATATATAAAGAAAGAGATTGGAAAAAAGTATTTAAAGTTAAGCCATTTTTCTGCCCCTGCCACATACCAGGAAGAAATGGGAAAAAGACCAAACCTTCAGCCTGGTCCCTCCAGATTTCACACGGACTTGCTGGAGCACTGCAGGGTGCTGGTGGGGTGACAAGGTGCCATGCTGGCACCCACAGGTGCTGCTGGGCTCTGGGGAGCCCTTGCTGTCCTGCCAGGGTGGGCCCTGGTCTGCAGCTCGTCAGGCAGGAGCAGCCCAGGAGGTCATAGGAGAAATACTAATTTTCCTTCTTGGTTTTCTCCCCTGGGTTCCCCTCTCAGACACAGCACCCATCACTGACTGCTCCTGCAGGGAGGCTTCACCCTCTGTGGATAAAGAGGACAAACCCAGCCTTAAGGAATTTGTGGTGCACCTGATAAAAAGCCTCATCTGCTCATTTTTCTGTTGCTGACTGCACCAAGCAGTTGGATTATTGCAAGTACCAGCCCCCCAGTAGCTGGAAACCAACAAGTTTTATAGCTGGCATTTTACTCTTGATGGTCCAGCTCATGATGTAGAATTGGATTTGAACATCAGCCCAGGTTTTATGACCATGTGTTGGGTTAAAGGCAGTGAAGCTACACTGGGCACCTGGCAGGGAGACAGGAGCACCAGTTTATAAGCACTGATGTTATCAGGAACAGCAATGTTGGCTGAAGAAACAAATTTGACCTTGCAAGTGCTGAATTTTAGTGCTGGAAACCATAAACATCACTGCTGCAATTAGGAAACCCAACTGCACCAAGCGACCTCCCCATCCAGTCCCAGGGGCCTGGCTTTTATTGCTGGCTGGTGATAAAAACCTGCAAATGTCATTTTCCCCTTGAACACTGATAGGACTTTCTTTACACAGCACATTACAGCTGGGAATGCCCCCATCCTCAGCCTGTCAAGAGGACAGGGAGTGCTACTACCAGTTTACAAATAGGTCCTGAAGGCAGGGAGGAGCTGAACTGCCTTGCTGCATGTCAGACACCAAGTCTGCTCCAGAATAAGGAGACTTGGCTCTGATTTACAATCCCCAGCCCTCAGCACCAACCCCGGGCACAGTGTATCCTTGTTCTTCTGGCTGCTGAAAGGGCCACTGAGGGTTTGGATAAGAGCTCTTTTTCATAAATGGGGAAAAACAAAAAATAAAAGAAAAGAGGAAAAAGAATGAACACTTTGGCCTACCAAGTGTTACTTGCTGAAACTGAGCTCTGGATTGTGCATCTTCCAGATCAGAGGTTGGCTCTGGTGTGTGTTTATATGTTGTTTAACACAGAGGATAATTGGTCCCAGTTGGGATATTGGATGTACAAATTATGCAAATATATTTACTACAAATAATAAAAGCAGCTTAAAAAATGGGCAAAGCCCTCCTGCTGCCTAACAGGGCTTTTCATTTGAGCCTGGGCATTTTCAGTTAAAATTCAAACAATTCATTCAATGATACCCTTCACTTTCAGGTTCCCTAATTGTCTCCTCTGGGGAAGTGATAAAAAATCATTTTCTCAACAATTTTCAGTAAAGTTTCTTTCTAGATAAAAATGGGCTTATTTCATGCCTTGATGGATCAATTTTTTTTCTTGATCTCTTCAAAACTCACTGTCACTCTGCTCAGGGCTGGTGCATCATCAGGTTGTGATCAGAGTCCAGTCCAAAAGGAGCAGTCAAGAAAAGATGGGGGTTAAAAAATGCCCAATTTGGTCTTTGCTGCCAGTGACCTTCGAGAGGGTGGGAACAGTTTTAGATCAGTGACATGTAAGTTTTGAAATCCCAAATGAAAATAGCTATGAAAATATTTGGATTAGAAAACTGTTGACCCATCAGATGGTGGAAGATAAGAGCTTCACGGCCCGAGACGTGTGATGTGTTTCCACAGCTCCACTGGCTCAGCAGCTCAGGGTCACGTAGCTCCTCAACTCCTTGTCACTCTTCCAATTACTATTTTTGGACCCAAACTAATAGCAATAGTGACTCTTACTTGTGTGGCTCCTGTAACTCTCAGTCTTGAAACTAAAATTGGTGATAGATGAATTCTCTGAGCTCCGTCCCCATCAGAGGTAGAATTTCATGACTGTACTATACATTTTTCAGAGAAGAAAACTACAATTTGCAATTCCAGTTGTTAACTCTGCTCAGATGTCCTTGATTCACAGAGGCACATGCAGATGAGGCCCCCAAACCCACAGGAGCAGATACATTTGTGCTGCAGAGCCAGGTTGCCCTGGTGGCCTTGCAGACCTTGGGGCTGTGGTGGGTGCTAAGCATGTTTCACAGCTGGAGGGAAGAGATGTTACCAGAAAATAATGTTTTTTTCTGATAAAACCATACTTATTTCCACAGGATTTATCATCCTGATTCACTGATCCACTTCAAAGGCTTGGTCACAACTGGTTATTTTCCTGTCAGCTCCAGACATGAGACAACAGGTTCATGGATAAGAGGGTAACCCAGCCTTCAACTGCTGATGCATGGAAGTTCATTATACCCTTTCTTTGTGTCTGGTCCTCCCAGAACTCACCTATCGAGGCCTTCAGAGTCATTCAGCTGGTTATTTTAATTAGAAAACCCTTCAAAACACTGATGTGTTTGACTTAGTTTCTAAAGAGTCCAGATGACACTTCATGCTGTACCAGTGGGTTGAAGGGATGATGCTGGAATGATGAGCACTCCTCCTCCCCTGACCTCTGCTTTTGGAAACCACTTTTGGCCTCACTGGTTTCCCAAAAGCACTGGGAATGAACAGGAAAATGAACACAGCATTTTCTGAAGACTTCAAGGCAACATGCAGTCAGCTATAAAGCTGGTAGACTGGCAAAGCTCTGCTGTCCTTGGGGCTGTGTTTCTCAAACTTGCCTGACTGAGAAATGTCAAGAGTAACAATCATAGGGCTGACAAATAACATTTGATCAGGAATATTACTGTTGTCATTAGGGGACTGTGTGACTTATGGAAGGTGTAGGGCCACACCAACGTGGTGTCCTCAGTGGAAGTGTGTAATTACTGACCCTCCACTGTCACATTGCTGTGGCTTCACAGAACTCTTCCTTTAGCTGGATGAGTGATGCTTGTCCCCATTAAATCCTCAGTGAATTTGCATTTTATCAGGAACTGCTGAAGAACATCCAGCCTAAACCAAATTTCTAATGGAAAAGAGAGCCATCAGAACCCAGGCCACTTGGAAAAGATGCAGCAAACTTCTTGCTGGATATAAAAGAACTATAAAGTTATATAAAATTAATAACAACAAAGGATGGATTGGTTTTGGTTTTCTCTTTTTTTAAACTGCTGAAGAGCTAGTCACAGAAATTTCTTGATGAACAAATTCAGACAGTTCCCAGATCATTCAAGAACAACATGACATGTGTCACACTGCAATCTTCTCACAGGCTTATTTATAACTTTCCATCTCCATTTTCTCCAGGGTCTCCTATTTCCACTTTGTCAGGAGAGCCAATGGCAGCAGCCACCTCCAAACCTTTCCCAGTAAAATGACACCGATGCAAATAAGACACTTAAATCTCAGGACCCTTTACACCAGGGGGCAAAAATGCTACTTGGCTGTTCTTTAAAAACAGGAGAGCTACTACTGACCTGCTGGGTCCTTGGGGCCCCTTGTTCCACACACTCATCCTGAGATGGAGACCTCCTAACCCATCCCAGTGAGAGCAGAGGGGGCATGTGCATGGGATGGAGAAGCTGAGGTCTCCTGCCAGCTGGAAGAGGCTGGGGGTGGCACAGGTACCCCATGTGTGCACGTGCCCTTTCCCCAAGGCAGGGCCCAGGTTCTGTCCTGGTACACCCACAAAAGGCAGCAGGGTTTTCACCTGCCACCCACTCTCCCTGGGAGCTTCCCAGCAAAACCTCCAGCAAAGCCAGGTTGGAGCAACCTGGTCGAGTGGGAGTTGTCCCTGCTGATGCAGGGGGTTGGAACCAGATGATCTTTAAGGTTCCTTCCAAGCCAAGCCATGCCCTGACTTTCCCAGTTTGCCCCTGGGGCCTTGCTAGATATTGCTGCCAAAACCCTCTGGGTTTGTCCTCGCTACATTTACCACCAGTGCTGAAAAGACTGGAGCCCCTCCCAGTTGGAGCAACCTGAAACCACTAAATCCTCCCACCAAAACCTTTCTTTGGAGCCATGAAGCTTTCTGCTATCAGCCACCTGAGTCTCTACTTACTTTGAATTATGGTTGGCACAGATTAAATTTAACTGCAGTGGAAATCAGAATCTTATTCCTAGTCCCTCATATATGGAGTTTATAAGGAGGCTGTTGTCACCTAAAGAGAAGCACAGGTCACATTAAAGTCACTTGTAGCCAGCTCTGCTTTTTCCACACATGGCACAACGATGTTATTTTCAAGCTAAAATGCCTCTATTGCCCTTCAGGGAAAAGAGTAAGATGGAAAACTGCAACAGTCACAATTTTTTAAGGAAGACAAGCGTTAGGATTTGTGTCTCCCTCTGGACAAGTCTCCTCTGAAATGGCTGCAGAGTGCCTGCCAAGCATGGTGGTGAAGGAGGGGATGCCTTGCAGATTAAAAAGGGCAACCTACCAAAATAAAGACATAACAGCTCCATAGCACATGAGCTGCAAATCTCTGCAAGTGTAATTACACAGCAATTTGTAGGAGCCTGTAAATCTCCCGCTGCCACGTGTTATTTGTTAGTGAAATCTCCAGAATTGCAGAATAATTAAAGGATAAGTTGCATGATATTTGTGCCCAGTGACTCCATAAAATCACTTTAACAGCTGTTTTGACATAACGTTCACTTTATTTACAAAGAAATTGTTCTGCTGGAACAGCTGTGAAACTGCTTTTAATGGTGCCTGTCTTTACATCTATTCATAACTGGGACACTAATAGAAATCCCTGTTTATCCAAACTTTCCTGTGTGTTGAATAAGCTACAGAGGATAATGTTTTAGGAGTACAGCCACAGGGCTTGCTGCTTGAAATTCTGTACTTCTCCCTGACACTTCTCTGTAGGAAAACCAACAGTTTGTGAAGGTCTTTTAGGCCAGAGAATGTTCTGCACTGTGTAAGAAGTTCCTTACCTAAGACCTAAAGAAGTGCAAACATGTGCACGAGGGACGTATTTCAGGTCAGATTTAGCTACCTCTGGATTAGACTGGAGAAAGTCTGCTGAGTGCAGTTGCCTTCTACCAGTACAAAAGCAGCAACAGAACTGGGCTGGCAGGTGTTGATTTGCAGGAACTGCCCCACAAGTTTCTGCTTGCTGGGCCTTCCTGACATTTCCTTACTTTAACTGGCATTTTTCAGGAACTTCATCAGAAGGCACCTTGGCCCGATCAGCAACGATGAGTCAATAATTCCCTTTGGAAAACGAGCACGGAGCAGCCTTTGTGGTGGGGCAGGAACCTGGTTTCTTTCCTGGTTCTGACAACTGCCAATGGCCAAACCAGGCACGAGGCATTTGTGAGGGGCAGGAGCTGTGAGGGTTTCCTTTGTAGAGCTTGTCACCACTTGGGGTGGGCATGATTTACACAAGCTGGTGTTTTGAGGGGAGTTGTTATGCAGTGTTGCAGAACAACAAAGCAGGACACTCCACAGGCAATCTCAGCAGTGTTGCCTGGGCTCTGTCTCTCAGCCCAGGGCTTCCAGTGCCTTGAGAAGAGGTTTCAAGCTCATCCATTACTCACCTGCAATAACTGTCTTTTAAAATGTAACTGTTAGAGGTAACAACCATCCATGCTTATTCACCATTGCCATTGCTACCCTGAACGAGGACTAGTCTGTAACTCAGTGACAAGGAATATTCCTGAAATCTCTCCCCCCCTTTCTCAGGCTCTTACAAAAATGAAGTGAATTGTGACAGGATCAGGCTGGTTGTGCCTGTCCTGCCCCTGGGACTTCCTCAGCATCATGGCTGGGTTCAGTGCTGAAATCTGCTGAAAACTTCACTCCTTTGTGAGTTTAAATACCTACAGTCACAGGACTGTAAGTCAAAATTATAATGATTTATAAACCCCCTCCATTTGTGATGTAAATCAGGGCATGGAACAAGAGAGAGGACAGGGGTTAATGGATTTAAACTGGAAGAGGGGAGATTTAGATGAGAAGAGGAAATTCCTCACTATGAGGGTGGTGAGACCCTGGCCCAGGTTGCCCAGGGAAGCTGTGGCTGCCCCATCCCTGGCAGTGTTGAAGGGCAGGTTGGATGGGGCTTGGAGCAACCTGGGCTGGTGGGAGGTGTCCCTACCCATGCAGGGGCTTGGAACTGGATGGTCTTTAAGGTCCCTTCCAATCCAAACCAATCTGGGATTCTATGATCCTATGATTTCTCTGCTTTTCTTTCAGCTAGGTATGTTTTATGAGCTGGTTGCTGAGGACAAACATCATCATGTGTGGAAATAATGGAGAACGTATTTAGGCCGTGTGCTGTTTCTGTTGCTCAGTTTATTGATTTTTAATATATGTTACATAGTGAAAAGCTATGTTTCCTTTTGGGATTGTGATTAACCAGCTGGACCCATTGCTTCTGGCTCAGCTATGAGTGTTACACAAAAAAATGCTATGAAAGACCAGGAGGAATCACAGCCTGGTCTGTGATTCCCTAGCCTGGGATTTCTAGATGTCCATGAACCAAACACTGCACTGATGAGAAGTCATATTTTCCCTCTCCTAACTGGAACAGAGAAAATCTGGTACAACACCAACAGGAGGGGTCATGAGCCTGGATGAAGGTCTCTGAGGTACAGAATCCCATTTTCTGAGGGGTGCACAGAGCAGGCAGTAGCTCCAGGCCCACAATCCCCGGTTTTATTTAGGTCCTCAGTGGGAGAAGCTTTAACTTGCAAAGATTCTTTGGGACTTCTAGCCTGGATTTTTATGTGAGTAAACATGATACAGGGGAGGTACAAGCAGGTGCTCTCCTAACCCAAATGAAGTCAGTACCATTTAGATCTGCCTACTTTGGTGAGGCCAATCCATGCAGGATCATTTTACTATGAAGATAACTCAGGCCATAGTGTGGTTGTGTACCTGGGCAGTGTTTTCAGTTCTAGTAAAAAGCCTTGATGTCAGTACCACGAGGGGAAAGGAATCACCATCTCCATCACATTAGGGTGAAAAGCTCCTGTCTTGCATCCCCAAGTGACATATTTCCTACCCCATCTTTTCAGATTCCTGGCTTTGGAATCCTTTTTAGGGTGCTGGCTGACATGATGATACAGGTACAGCTCATATCCTACATGTCCCCAGAATAAATGCCCAAGAAAATGGAACTTAATAGATCAAGGGAAGATTAATGTAGCAGTACATGAGCAGAGGCAGAGGAATGTTTCAGCAAGCTGCTGTTCTCTGATCTTGACCCTCTCATCAATACTTTTCAATCTACTGTGCTGAGAGGGACATCACTCCTAATGCCCCAAGGTCACCAAAATCACACATCAAATCTGTAATCCTTGAGCTGGCAGCACAGCAAATGATTTCTCTATTGGTCTTTATAACTGTAATTGCCACTGAACAGAAGCCAGATATATTTCTCACTCTTAAGTTATGTGACTGATGACACGGATGGTTTCCTTATAAAGGTGGTGTGAAGCTGATGAACAGTGTTATCTGTTGGCTTTTGTGTCTCTTAAAAACAATTTCTTGCCAGATGGTCTTCTGAGATTGTATCATCTTCTGTATCATTGAGGTAACACTGACACTGTAGCAGAAACCTTCATTTCCAAGGTGTTTTAACTCGTAGCCACATCATGTAAAAAACCAAAAAGTAAAAATCAGTTTCCCTCTTGTAGGAAGGGAACAGAAAAGACTGCAGGGCTGAACAGTTGTGCAGGTTTGTAAAACTCCTGACTTGAGTACACATGGCTTAGGAGACAATTAACAAGGTACTGAGCTTTTTGTTTGTTAAGGTCCTCACTTCACACAAGCTCTGGTTTAATCCTGGCCAAAGGAGTCTGATGTCTAAGGGCTGTTCATTCATTTAATTCAGGTCATACAGACTCAGAGGGGATGGGAGGGGACATCCTATCACCTCAAGGCCATCAGGAAGGGGCTCAGCAGTCACCCCTACATGAGCAAGGGCCTTCCAGGAACTGGGGATACGACTGGGGAGGAAGATGAGCATCCAAAGCCTGTTCTCTGCCTGCTCTGGGGCTCAGCTGACCTTTCTGGCCCAGCTTTGTGTGCTTTATTAGAAGTGTTCTGCAAGAGCTCCTGCATGAAGCAGTGTTGCAGCTGCTGTCATTAGATAACACCAAATTACCCCACAGCTGCAGGGGTTTAACCTGCAGGTAGGATTGAGAGTATTTAGCAACACAGCTCAAGGCTCGTGCATATTTTTTGGATGTGTCTCCTTCCCCTTCTGAGGTTGTCTGAACACTTGTGTCCCCTCACTGTCCCCTTCCCTCTTGTGGAAGATGGGATTCAATGCTCTCCTCTAACAAGACTTGGGTCAAGTCACGATGAACAAAGTTTGAGATAAAAGGAGGTTGGAGTGAGGTGGGAGTTAGTCTCTTCTTCCAAGTAACAAGTGATAGAACAACAAGAAATGGCCTCAAGTTGTGCCAGGGGAGGTTTAGATTGGAAATTAGGAACAACTCTTTAACCAAAAAGGTTGTCAGGCCCTGGAACGGGGCAGTGGTGGAGTCCCCATCCCTTGAGAGATTTCAAAGCTGTGTTGATCTGGTGCTGAGGGACATGGGTCAGTGGAGGCCCTGGTAATGCTGGAGTAATGGTGGCACCTGATGATCTTAAAGGTTTTTTCCAACCCAAACAATTCTATGATGCTATAGCTGTAAGAATCAGGCAGTGCTTTTTGGATGCACTACCTGTTCTCCTCCACCTGTGCACCCTCCAACAAGGAGCAGGAGTTCCTCACTCACTGTGTAACTCTCCATCTTACTTCACTGCAGGCAGGACCATCAAAGCATCACCTATGAAATGGCTTCATTGGTCTTCATGGAATTAGCCAGCAAGGGGATTTTTTGTCCCCTCCTGACTGCACATTTTGGCTTGCAGTGCTACAGCCACTTTCAGCTGCTGGAAGCAGAGGAACAGCAATGTCCATCTTCATCAGGAATAGGTGGGAAACGACTTTCTCTGGATTGCACGTGGCAGTGCTGAGCTCAACAGCAGCAGGACAGCTTTCCTTTATGGGTAGAACAGGCCAACCTTTGAACTGCTGGTCAGGCAGCACAACTTTAATGTTATTGAAAGACTGTTTTGGTTTTTTTCCCCCTCTTTTCTTTCTTTCCAGCACTGTCTGCACGGAGTTCTCAAACAGATGTGAAAGCAAAGGGCTGGATTCTCAACTGGTTGAGCTCTCACGGTTGACCCAATGTTTTTATTCAGAGCAGCTGAGAATCTGGTTCTCTACAAAAATTATTGAAAACATAAAACATAAAACCCCCCACAATCACTGAGTCTGATCCTACCAATTGCTTCAGTGAACCCAGGTGTGTTTTTTTGCCAAGAGCTTTATGTGTCTCTCCTGTCTAAGATGTGTTCCACAGTCTCATGCACAACTCTGCCTTTGTCTCTCACCAAGGACCAGCCTCTTGTGTCCCCTGGTAATTAGAACAAACCAAATCAACCCGTTTCCCACGAGCCAACACTCCAAATGTTTTAGAGAAAAAGTGGGGGTGGAAGGAGCCTCTTTTTCCAAAGGAGACAGCCAACATTACAACCAGAACTCAGCTAACAGAAAACATGGTTCCTTTTAGAGCCAATACCATATGTCATGAAGCCAGGGGGAAACACTCAGCCATGTCACAAATGTGACCGTGGATGAACTTGGAGAATTTACCCAGAATAAACCCAGAATGTTTCTCCTGCCATCAGAAGAAAAGCTGTTGGAGGGAAGTTTTGCATCTTGAACTCGTGTGGAAATGATGCAAGGAAGCATGAATTCTTGGAAAAATGTTCAAAGCAGTTGAAAGGTGAGAGAAGAAAACAGCATATGGGGAGGAATTAGCTCCATGGATTTAGACACAGAACAGGAACAGAGGTAGCTCCACCATCAACTGACAGAGCAACCAGCCAGGAAGCCAGATGCTGTGGCAATAGAAAATATCTTCCACCACTTGGCAGTTGACTCCTGTAATTGCCAAGGACAATGGGAAAAAAAATTTGCTCGTGGGAAGCAGCACCACAGGATCCAGAAAGCAACTGCACACCAAGAGAGTTAGGTCTAAAAAAAGGCTGCTCTTTTATTATTATTTTTTTTAATTTGGAAAGGTGCCTGCCAAAGGGAAAAAGGCAGAGGAGCTTGTGTGCAGGGGAAGTGACCTTTAAATGTTTCTCCATGTCATTCCCAGCTGGGGTGACGTGTCTGGGTGCTTAGGCAGGGACCCCAGTGCAAGGTCTGACATGGGCAGGGTGGCTGTGGTGTGGTCACCCACGGCTGGTGGCACCCAGGAGGCACCACATGGGGAACAAACACCAGTTGAAGGCGGTTGTGGGGTGTTTTGTTTTTGTTTGTCTGTTTGTTTTGTTTTCCAAGGAATGAAAACACAGCATTTCCTAGAGAAGCCCCACTTTTCTGTTCTGTGCACATGCAGACACCCTGGGCTTGTTTTGCAGGGAGAGGCTGGGGATACCAGCCAGGAAAGCTCTGCCACCACAAGCTCAGCAGAGTTTCAGCACTGAGTTGGGCTCCACCTGTGTAAACGAGCTCTTAATCTGCAGAGGGATTCACGTGTGTGCTCCAGCTGCCACGAGCAGGTCAAGCATGACTCCCTTGTTCTCTGAGATCAGATTATAATGGGCTCTTTTTTACAAGTATGTATTCCCAAAGAAAAGCTGGTCTGAGGTTTGGAAGGGTCTGTTTTCTGACGATGCAGGGGAGCCTTTTTTAATGCATTTAGAGATGCTCTTAAATCTGCTTGCGTTTTTTAAAATCAAAGAGCAAGAAAGGAAAACTCCCCTGAACTTGGGCTTCTTTAAAGATGGGGATTTGCAAGGATTCTGTTACCTCTCCAGGAGGCTCCTGGTGAGCAGCCAACCCTCAAACACTGCTTGTCCAGCAGCAGCACCTGGGCTCAGTGTGAGGATGGAGCCCTATGGGCAGACACCAGAGGGGTCCAGAAGAAGGACCCAGAGGTGACTGCTCTAAAAAAAAATACCCTGTAGCTGATTGTGTCTGAATTTCAAGACATCCCTGGTTGAATCCCAGCTTTGCAGCAGGATATGTACTCGGGCCGTTCAGTGCTGGGTTTTGCTGTCACAAATGATTAAACCTTAGCACTGTTCTCATTGTTTTTATAGTCCCAGTTGGGTCACACATTTTTAATTACTAGCCTGCATTAACGCAAAAAGGGCTAAATTTGGTCTTTTAGTCCCTAAGGGGACAAAAAGCCTGACAAGGAGATTTTATACTGGCAAGTCTCCTGCTCTCCCTGGGAAAGCTGGAGCAGGACAATATGTGCAAAGCACCTGCCGTGGCCTGGGATGGAATCCAGCATGGCTTGCCCACCGTGTCCAGCTTTGTGACACACCAGCACGGTGGGGCTGGCTGCCTAAAGACCAAAGATCTTTTCAGATCACACTCTTCTGTCCCATGAACAAATACAAACCAAAGGCAGAAAAGAGAAGATGTGTCCAATGTAATCAAACAGCCCGTGAACCATCTCAGCCTGGGGCCTTGTCCCTGAGTGACTTTTAGCCAGGTTTTGGTGATCAAAGCACACTGTTTTGTTTGTACTTGTGGCTAGAAGAGGTGGATCCTTGGAGTTTCCTCCTGCAGCTGGAGAGGGGGAGAAGGAGGATGGAAACCACTGGCATGGGAAACTTTCTGGGACCACAGTGTCCACTGCAGCAGGGGTCCTCTGAGTTTAGGGAAGATTAATTCCTTAATGGGGATCCTGGGTTTATTCAGCTGTAAAACTCAACAGGGTTTGCTGGAAACTCAGAATTATGAAGATACTCCCAGGTAGGAAAAAGGAAGAAATGAGTAAGACAGTTCTTTTACTGATATAAATTTTCCACAGTTGATCTGTGTCCACAAAAATGACCGGAAACCAGCTGGGAATGTAAATTTGAGATGTCTGGCATCTTGTTTGCACTGGATACTTCCTGCCTTTTGCTGTGCTTTCCCGCCCCGAAAGACCATTTTTGGCACAGGGAAAGTAAAACATGGACTAAAAAATTAACATTGGGTACAGGGCCTTTTAATCTCCCTCCCTTTTTTCTCCCCCCCTCCCCCATATAAGGAGGTCTGTAGAAATGAAGTTAGGAAAGTAACATTCTCTCTCATTACTTTATGATATATTTACATGGATTAATAGTTGCTGCTGGAAATGATATCAAGCAAGAAGAGCAGCAGTACCAGCCCCTCTCTGCAGTGTTCCTCTCCTACCTTCTAGCAGTAAATGTTCATTGATTTGAGCTTCAAAGCACTATCTGATGATTTTGCTTCAAGTTGCCTTCCCCCCCCCCCAATAACAAGGTAACATTCTGTAAATTGCTAGTCATTGCAGACTTTGATCATCATTTCAAGCTACTTAAGCCAGCACTACCTGGCATGGTTACTTAGATAACTTCCTTGTGACTAAGCTAGTGCCATGACAAGCTGAAAGATGTATCCAATGCAATGAAAACTCAACATTTACAGTGACAGGCCCATTAAAAATTCTGTTCACTCCTCACCATTTCAAGCAAGCAGCAGCTTGACATGTGCTAGGCTTGTTTTTCAAGCAGGTTTTCAAAGGAGAGAAAGATGACCTCCATAAATGTCAGTGCAAACAGGATGTGTATTTCCAGGGATGCCCTTAAGGAAGCCCATTAGTCCAATTAGTCCAGTAGCAGCAACATGCTCGGTGTGAGTAAGTAGCTCTCACTGGGCATAGGAGGAGGGCATGAAACTGGATGTAAAGGGCTAGGAGGACCCCAGGGTTGTCACTGGATCCTTTCCCATGTGGAAATGCAGTGGGAAAATTGCAGAAGCCCAGAGGAGTGAAAGAGAAGGTGGTTGTGTCCTCGGTGGGGTTACACACATTTACTGATCCTGGGGCTGGAAAAAAAACCCAAACAACTCAAGTCTCTAGAAAGAAGAGTCTAAAAGACAAACTGGTGCTGAATAATACGGCTGGTGGACCCAAAGGTGTCACCAGGACCCTGACAGATGTCACTGCTCTGTTCCTGTGCAGCTGTTTCCTGGCTGGCACAGGAGCTGTCGCCCAGTGGACACGGAGCGAGGATCCAGCTGCAAACCCCGGCCAGGTCTGGGCTTCCTCTTCAAGCAGCCTGGAAAGCACAGAGCCCTTCTGCTCCCTGATGCAGCCCGTCAGTGCCTCTGTGCATCAAGGCAGAAAAATGGTGTTTATGGTCCCTCAGGACAAGAAAGTGAGGGTTTAAATCACTTTGCTTCCTTTAACTCCCCTGATTTCTCCAGCATGGATGAAAGAAAACAAGGCATCAAATATTAATAAGATAAAGATTTCCAGTCGGGCTTGCACACCTTCTGCTCCTGAAATTATGTGACACTTCCCTCTCAACCACTGGTGTCCTGTTGCTTCCAGAACACCTGTAGCCTATACAGACCACGTGGGAATTATCCCAACAGGAGCACTCCCACCGAAACCTGAGCAGAATAGAGGGGGAGGAGAACCTCCCTTGACCTACTAACCACACCCTTTTTAATACACCCCAGGATGCCATTGGCCTTCTTGGCCACAAGGGCACATTGCTGGCTCATGGTCATCCTCCTGCCCACCAGGACCCCCAGGTCCCTTTCTCCTACACTGCTCTCCAGCAGGTCAGCCCCCAACCTGTACTGGTGCATGGGCTTGTTCTTCCCCAGATGTTCCCTACAGTCTGTTCCCTCATCCAGGTCGTTGATGAAAATATTGAAGAGTACCCATCCCAGTACTGACCCCTGAGGGACTCCACTAGTCACAGACCTCCAACTAGATTTTGTCCCATTGACCACAACTCTCTGACTTCTTCCTTTCAGCCAGTTCATGATCCGCCTCACTACCACTACTGATAAGTATGACATTTGAAGCATGTGTCTTGGCAGTTTAAGGATATGCCAAAATGGTGGTGGGCAGAAGCTCCAGTCAGAAAGTATTAATCTGCTGAGGAGGAAAAGCAAGGAAGGAGAAAGTAGGGAGAGAGGCTGGTCAGAAGGAAAAGCTGAGGTTTGCTGAGGAGGGCAGAGGCTGCTGGAGAGTTACTGTCCTGATTCGTGCCATTACATGAGGGCTGTGAGAAACCAGCCCCAGGTCACACCAGACCATCCTCTGCTTAGCTCTGGGGCTGCCCGTGTGGGGCCCTTCTGCAAATACATCAGCACGACCTGATAGAAAATATTTTCCCACTTTTTCATCCGAGAAAAAAAACAACCAACCTTTAAATTAACGATGAGGAGAAGCCGGTACCAAAGGCTGCGTGCAAGCTGTAATGAGTTCATGCTTTTAGGAGTACTTTTAAGATTTATGGTGTGTACTGAGTTCCTTTCATCACTACAGAGATTATGTTCATGTGGTTTTCTACTACATTTAGCTCAGAAGCTGCGGTTGCGACGGATCCAGTCTGTTAACCAGGGAAGATGTTGTGGGAAAACACAGACATCCAGCAAAAACTGTGCCTTGAAAGGGGCAGAGAACTTTGCTGGGCATCAGGGGGATCAGTAACCTGATCGGCCTTGGAGAAGAATTTGGAAACCCTCATAGAAAGGAAAAGGGGAAATAAAAGAAGGAAAAGGCAGCGTGTGCCCCTGTGCCGTGCAGGAAGCCCATCTTCTGTGCTTGCAAATGGCCTCAGATAAATCACCTGCATTTCCTGCACAGGCCCTGGCCAGCTGGGGAAGGGACGTAAATAAGTTGTTCTCCACCAAAGTCCTTTGGAACAAATTAGTCACTTCCACTTGAAATAACAAGAACAGAACGGGAAAACAAATGAAAAGGTGGTTGTGGGGCCAGAGCCAGTTGGCTGTGGAACTGTGTGGTCTCTCCTGAGCTATGCAGAAAGGACATGCATGTCCCACTTCTGGGAGATCCATGAGGTGGTGGGAACTCTCCTGTTGTCCTCATTACATCTCAGCCACGGGCAAGATCATTCCTGCTGCTGAACCTCCTCAGCTCCTGCAGGACAGACAGAGAGAAACATCTACTTGTGGCTGAGGTCCCTCTAGGCATGTTAATCTACAGCTGAAGAAGAGATTACTTGTGTGGCTAATTACCCCACGGGCACACAACCCTCCACACAGCTCAAAACCTCAACTGTTACTGAATTGTCCTCAGCTCATCATGGTGCTGAGCTCCTCCAAAGTAGGGAAAATTGGTGGTTCATTGCCCCGTAGTTCTGTTTTCTGTCATTGTCAGCTGGAAAGGAATTGTTCTGACAGCCTAGGAAGCCTTCCCCCACCCTCCTGAATATCATTTGCTGAAGGGAAAAAAGCACAGTGTTTTCTTCTTGGGATACTGCTCTTGATCACACTGCTTGGACATTGGAAAGAGCACTTGGAATTTCTGAGAAAAGGCAAAAAACTGCCTCGTAGTAGCCTGTATTGTTACTGGTGTCAATGGGAACTTCTGATGCTGAACTTTGAGTGTGAAGTATACACGAGACCACTGTTTAATATATAGAAACACATGCTACTGAGTCATAGAACCATAGACAGGTTGGGGTTGGAAGAGACCCCAAAGACCATTCTATGATTCTATGATTCTATCATCTAGTTCCAACCCTCCTGCCATGGGCAGGGACACCTCCCACTAGACCTATTTGAAGCTGTGTCCTGTGCAAAATATATGAGCTCCTATCAAGGTTAAAATCCTTTCACCATCTACTCCTTTTTAACATGTTTCCCATAAACAAGCTGGCAAAGTCTTCTGCTCCAACTTGGAGGCAGATAGGGCAGGTGGTTTGGGGGCAAGATGGAGATAAAGGCTGGGTGCCCAATATATGAATCAAACAGTCTGGAATATTAGATGATTGGCAGCATGTGGAAGGAGTGACCAGCCCCAAGCACAGTGGCCACAAGGTGACCCTGTAAACTGAGCAGAATTTCAGCTTTTGTATCATTCATGCAAGCTTTCCCTGCTGAGAGGGATGCCCAATAAAAGTACAGTCTGACAACAAGAGGAAGCTTGTTTTGGTTTGCCATCTGATCTACAAGCAATTTGTGCTGGCTTCAAAAGGATCCATAAAAGTGGTTGGAAGAAAACCAGCATCTTAGTTCTAGCTTTCTAGGGTGATGGTGGAATAGACACTATCATGACCATGTGCAAAGAAACACTGGAGCGAGACTGAGTGCAACGGGTCATCAAGTAGGACTAATTAGAAGCAGAGAGAGTGCAGATTTTTTTATATGTGATTTATAAATGACACTGACTGCTTTGCCTTTGGTTTTGATTCCAGTCGTGTTTGGAGGAGCTTTCCCGTTGTATTTGACAGAGGTCATGAGCCGTGACCTAAACCAAACCATAAAATATAAACAAACCACTGAATCCCAGATGCCCTTGTCAGATGATTTCCTCTTCATGAAGATGTTCTGCAAACTCGAGGAAAAGCCTTAGTTTAAACCACTCGTGGGAAGTAATGCAGGTTATTAAATGTGTCATGGAGAAGGTTGTTGGTCCAGGGGCTTCATACAGAGTGGCAATGATTGTGGAAAGATCGCACTAATAATTTTGGACTTGGGAGCTAAAAATATAGCAATTAGAGAACCTAATTAATGAGGATCTTTACATAATTAAATTAATGTGGTAAAATGTCACATTAACATTTCATTGACATTCATATTTACTAATAAAGCCAGTGTCAACCGGTGACGCATCCCATTTTCAGGACACTTTTAGAAAAAAACTAGAGCACTGTACAGGAATTTGCTTTCTCATCACCACCCACCTCTCCCCCCGGGTAGGACACAAGGTTACAAGTCTGAACACCCACATCCTTTTCCCCAGAGTAATTCTGAGTTGATCTTTGACATTAGACAAGTCATTGAGCTCTCAGTGCCAGCTGAGCTATCCCAACAAATTACAACACCCAGCTGTCTCTTGTGCAGCAGTGTGATTTTTAGAGAGCCTTTCAGAAGTAGCTGGAGAAAAGGGCAGTGTATGGTTTATTAGAGTTGTGGTTTGTGGCTGTAAAGTTACTTAAATGCCCTGTTTCCTCTGGCTTTTTTTTGGTTTTGTTTTAATCAGGAATTTCACTGGTGACCAGAGCGCAGGAAAAGTATTTTCACCATCTCAGTAATTTCTAAG
This sequence comes from Apus apus, assembly GCF_020740795.1. Taxonomy (NCBI): domain Eukaryota; kingdom Metazoa; phylum Chordata; class Aves; order Apodiformes; family Apodidae; genus Apus; species Apus apus. The sequence goes on from NC_067285.1 coordinate 3,946,371, forward strand.
TAACATGGTCCTATTGTATGGTGAGATGAAGCCCTACAGTGAAGGAAAACTAAACAAGCATTTCTAAATCCATCTGAAGGGAAAAGGCTGAAGTAAATGTAATCCCTGCCTTGATATTAGTTTGTTTCATCACTAGGATCTTTTAGGAGTAGGTCCCACACCTTGAACAATTATAACAGGATTTTAAAAATGACTTTGGCTTTTTAAGAGCCAGTATGACACATCTTTATCACACAACCCTGTCCCTGCACCCGTTTTCTTCTCTACAAGGTGAATGCTACTGATTTTGAAACAGATGTTTTTTCCTGTGCACCTATTATAACGTTAGTTGAACAAGAAGTAATTAGTTCAACAATAAGTAATAGGATCACAAAGCCATAGAATGGTTTGGATTGGAAAAGACCTTTAAAGGCCATTTAGTTCAACCCCCCTTGCAGGGAGCAGGGACATCTTCAACTAGACCAGGTTGCTCAGGGCCCTGTCCAACCTGCAAAGGAGTCACCCTATATTCAGGAATTTCTGCTAAACCAAATGTAGCAGAGCCCCTACAGATTATGGATAACAGGTTCTTCCACAAGCCTCTGCATTGCTGTGACCAAAGCCTGAGGGTTACATTGCTCCTGGCTGGCTGAGGACATCTAGTAAGGTAATGTTACTGTTATCAAGCAATGGACTTAGGGAAGATGGAGGAAGGCTGTTCCTGTCCCCCCCACCCCACCCAGAGTGCAGGGTTGTCCCATGTGCATTTCCCAGCACCTTCTCCACTTTATGCCTTTAGTGATAACTTTTCCATCACTTGTCTTAAGAAACCAGTAGGAGAGACCTGAAGAACTCACTGTCAGGAAATTCCCCTTGATATTCAGTCTTAACATACCTCTCTGAAATATCAACTCATTATTTCTCTTCCTAACACCTTGCAATATCTTGAAAAATTCTTTCACACCCTTTCTAAAAAGAGAGGAGATTTAGATTGGATAGTAGGAAGAAATTCTTCACTGTGAGGGTGGTGAGACACTGCAACAAGTTGCCCAGGGAAGCTGTGGCTGCCCCATCCCTGGAAGTGTTGAAGGGCAGGTTGGATGGGGCTTGGAGTAGCCTGGTCTGGTGGGAGGTGTCCCTGCTCATATAGAGGAGTTGGAACTGGATGATCTTTGAGGTCTCTTCCAACCATTCTGGTTTCAGACAGATACTCATATTCCTCTCAGCATTCACCACCCAGTTTATTCCAAAGTTTCCTTTTAACTTCCTTCCAAAGCCCCTGCTTCTGCAAGTCCCATCTCCTTTGGTCTTCAGCAGGGTTTCAGGGGAGGAGGAAAGTCTGGGGGAGAAGCTGGGCAGTAAAAAGACAGCACAGACACTGTGTCTATTTGGGGAAGGGGGAGAAAGCAGAGGAAAACAACAGCAAGTGCTGTGCTGTTTCTCTCATCAGAGCTTGTGGTGTTGGAAAGGTTCTGTTGGTTCTGTGGTGCTCCTGTGACAGCCCAGCACGGGCAGAAGAGCTTCATGCCCTCAGCTCCTACTTGCTGCTGGGGACGTTTTTTGCCCCCTGCACCCACTGCCCAGCACCTACTTTATCCAGTGGGAGAGGGCATTTCCTTACTGGCAACTGCTTCTATCTGCTTCTTACAAACAGACCTTCCAAAAGCTCATTTAGGAAGATGCAGTGGAAAAGCAAAGGTTTGGGCCAAACGGTGGTTGGCTTTTGTGGCTGAACAAAGGAGTCGGCCAGGTTTTTGTTGTTTGCATGTCCTTGTCTGAGTTCACAACTTGTAAACCCATTTCCCTTGTCGAGACTAATTCTTCCTGCAGGGGATGGCACTCCAAAGCTTTTGTTCAGGCTGCTGGGGGAGTGGGAAGGCTTGATACCACTGGGGTACCTAAGTGCCTAATTGCCACCAACTTCAATAGGAGCTGCCCTAAATATTCCCTGGAAGATGCATATCAAAGACAGATACTTTTAAAGGGGATTGCTCTCTATCTGACTCGATAATCTCCTTGGTTCCTGCCAGCATTTTCTTTTTGTTTGTTTGTTTGTTTCCAAAAGGTTTGATTCTTTTATTTCTCTTGCCGGCTTGAGCAGCTGAGCCACGGAGAGGGGAGGAGGACTGCAAGGTTGGCAAAAGCTGGCTGCAATGACTTCTGAATCCTAGAAAGGAAAGGATCTGTGCCAGGGGCATTTGCTACCTCACCCACTGCTTCAGAAAGGCCCCGCATGTCTAACACATGCTCAGCTTCCTTGGGAAGAATTTTCCCTTGGCCTTTGCTGGTAGCCCATATTGTTTCCGCCTTCACAAAGCATCAGTCAGATTTTCAAGGTGTCTTGAATTAGTTCCTCCTGCCACACTGGTATGACAATAGCAAAGAATTCCAGTGCCCTTGCAGAGTTTAGCGAGGAGTGTCCCTGCTCCTCCTGCAGGCAGGTTTTCAAGCCCATATTTTGTAAGACAGAAGCTGGTGTCCTAGAGTTGTTCTCTTCTAGGTACAGCAAAAGCAGAGAGTAGGTGAGAGAGAGGAGCAGCACAAAGACAGTGTTGGTTGCACAAGTAGGACATGCCAATGTTAGCCAAGCTGCCCCGGTGGCGCCGCAGATCCATCAAGGTACCATGAGGAGATGTTTGCATGACAGCTCCTCTCTCTGCTGCAATGGGAGATGTTGCTCCAGGTAGCACATTATTTAGAAAAAAACAACCCGAACACTCAACTGTGAATCATTTATGGCAAGTACCTGACCTTCAGGGCTTATAACTGTAACTACCCCGGAGTGATGACCCTCCTTGAGTGCCAACATAAAATATCTTTCACCACTGATAATGCACCTGTGCTTCAGGTGCTCCAGAGGACACTGTCATGCTGAGAACCTGGTGTTTGCTGCTCTGCTTTGAGCTACTCCTACTTCAGATGGAAAGCTAAAAATACCCACTTGGAAGCAAACGGAATAGTGGATGTATTTTATGAGACCCACCTTCTGGTGGGAATGCCCAGCAATTGAAAATGCAGTTACCTAATCTGACTTGGGTTAGCACATAATTAATTAGCCCAGTAAAGTCAGGCAGTCTACACCTCTTTCTAATACAGAGTAAACCACATCTAGACAAAAATTACTCCCTATCCCACTTGCCCTCACTGAGCCTTGAGTAATGTTAGAGTTTGTGGCAAACAGCACGAGGATAGGAATGTATGTGGCACAGTAAAAAGAAATTAAAAATAAGTCATTTTCAATCAGATGTTGAGGAGTCCCTTCCAATCTTGTATTTTTCCAGTAATAATGTGCAATTTCTTCAATGCTGGCCAAGGAAGGGTGGCAGAATCAGCTCCTTAAACAAATATGCTCACTTTACCCACTGCTAAAATTTAGCAGAATATGTGCAGCTTCACTAAAGGTGTTTGCTGAACTAGCCTAACGTTATTTGCACTGCGAGTTCCTGAGGAAGGTGCCCTTGTGCCTCTTTTCTGTTGCTGTAATTCAGTCAGGGTTCTTCTGGCTTTGGTGAAAATGATTTTTACAAGTCGGTCTTGACTGAGCTGGTTCAAGAAAAAAAAAATAATGAAAAATCTGCCACCATTTACTGAATCCAAAATATTTTTCCCAGCTCTAGCTTCTAACATTTTTGTCTCAGTCATGCTTAAAATACAAAATGCTTTTTTTTTTTTTTTTAATTTTTTTTTTTTAATGCACACATGAATTTGAGACAATTTTCCTAAGAAATTCTTGAAACCCTCCCACACACCCTTTATTACTGTGGTCTTTTTTTTTTCGGTGTGGTGCAATTGTCATCATGAATTTGAATATATTGAATAATTTCAGGAGAAGAACAGAAGAAATAAATAGGCTGGACTTGGCTGACTAAACACGGTTAAATCCAAGAGAGCTGCTTTTGAGATAACTTGGGACTTTTAGAACTGGGAGAGGGATTACTGAAATGGGATAAAAATATTATTAGTGCCTGGCTAAAGTACCTGCGGAAGGATTTTTGCCTTAAGATAGTCAGTTTAGGGAAACAGACCAAAGGATCATATTTTATGACTGACTACAACTTGGCCCAGCCCTGTCTAAGGGAGCCAGGCTACAAATACCTTTCATGAGCAGGCAGTTTTGCACAGGATTCTGTTCCAGTGGGGCTCTTTGTGCTAACGACTTTCCAAGATGAGAAAAGTACAATCACCTACCCCTATGAAACATAAATCAAAAAATCAGCCCTTTCAGTGGGTGGGGAACAACAAGAGAGACCAAAACGCAAAAAATGATTTGTAAGGCACTGAAAACAGGCAAAATATACTCAGCTTTCAGCTGAGGAAACGTAAGAGGCAGGGAATATAGCACCCTCTTTTCCCATGGGGAGGAAAAAAAACCCCTTATTAGAGAGTTTTGTGCTGGTCTTTTCAAATCAATTAGGTTTCTCTGGGAGACAGGAGTTCCTGGCAGGGAAAAAGCCTTTTGATTCTCCACCTCTGTGGAAACTGAGCTGATTTTTTTTTTTTTTTTTCCTGTGGTGCAGCCTGTCCCTGCTTTGCTGACCTGGATAGTCCTCCTTGTTTAGAGAAGTTTTGTCTTAGGCAGGAAAAAAGGAAAAACACGGGCTTTCACTCATCTGTCGTCAATGACAGACAAAACCAAGAAGGCCTTTGGGTTTCCAGAGAATTACAGGCATTTCTGATATGTTGAAATTATTAAAAATTCCGCGTCTGGCAACTGGAGTCAAGACAGTTCAGTGGATGTTTATTTCCTTTGAGTCTTTGAAGAGCCTTCTCCTCTCTCTTTTTTTTTTTTTTTTTTTTAATGATGGTGAAAGGATAACTCAGAAAACTACAACAGAAAAGGACCTTTTTTTCTCTCTCTACCCCAGTATTTTGACTTTGAAACTCCTCGTTGTCTTCAAAGGGAAAGGAGAAGCATGAGACCATTGGCAGGGAAAGCCCTGACAGAGCAAAGCCCTCATGGCCCCTGATATGGAGATAATGCAGTAATGGGGACTGCAGGAGGAGGCTTCTGGTGTCCTTCTTGTCCTTAGGGAGTTTCAAATTTCATCTGCACTTCCACCAGCAAGCCATGAGAAGGCAGTTGAACCTCCTCAGCTTGGAGTGCTTCCATGGTAGGAGCAGGGCCAGAAGAAGAGGGGGAACAGCAGGACGGGATAAAACAGCCTCCAAATTTTCACTTGCTTGCTTTCCCTCACCATTCCTGGCTCCAACCATCGGTCCTCACCCTGTCCTGAATCCCCCCAGCAGCTCTGCCATCGTGAGGGTGATGGCCCCAGCCAAGCTCCACCTCACTTGGGTGCCTGAAACTCAGTTATTGCCCCTCCTGTTAGTTTTGACCAATGCTGCTGGGCTCCCTCCTCTGCAGCGCTGGGCAGCACCGGCAGCCTGCCCGCCTGGCAAGTGTGGGATCCCTGCAAGGTGACCCACCAGCACCCCAGCAAGGTGCCGGTTTTTGTGTGGCAAATTCACGAGAAGCGCTGAAATCAGCGTTACGGAGAAGTGTGGAAAGGGAAAAGGAGGACTCTGACCACTCGTGAAATCCCCCCTCGGTGCTGTGTCCAGTTCTGGGGGAAGCCCCTAACGCAGGGAGGACGTGGAGCTGTTGGAGCAAGTCCAGAGGAGGCCGTGGAGACACTCAGAGGGCTGGAGCAGCTCTGCTCTGGAGACAGGCTGGGAGAGCTGGCGTTCCTTGGAGCACCGTCCAGTGCCTGAAGGGGCTCCAGGAAAGCTGGGGAGGGACTTGGGACAAGGGCAGGGAGCAATGGGACAAGGGGGAAGGGTTTCAAGCCATTTTTCATTTCCTCAAGGTCACTGAAGCAAGGGGCTCCGGGAGGAGCGGCTGCTGCGCCTGAGCGCGGGCGGGACGATCCCCTCCCGGGCAGGACGATCCCCCCATGGGCGGGATGATCCCCCCACGGGTGGGATGGTCCCCCCACGGGTGGGACAGAGAGCAGGGCGTGGAGCTGCAGTTTGCACGGGAAGGACGCGGGAGGCGGGATGGGGGTCACGGGGAGGGTGCCCGGGCTGCAGCCCCGGCTGAGGCAGTGGCGCTCTGCACCCCGGGAGTGGCCAGGGCCTTCCCGTGTGGGTGAAACTGGAAGAGGGGAGATTCACATGGGATAGTAGGAAGAAATTCTTCCCTGTGAGGGTGGTGAGACCCTGGCCCAGGTTGCCCAGGGAAGCTGTGGCTGCCCCATCCCTGGCAGTGTTGAAGGGCAGGTTGGATGGGGCTTGGAGCAGCAAAACAGAAGGGACAGAAGGGTTCAGTGGTTTGCCGTTTCCCCCCCCAAACAGGCACACTCACTCCATGAAGGCTGAACAGCATGGAGGAGTTTGGAGAGCTTTGAGTTAGTCAGCACAGGTTGCCCAGAGAAGCTGTGGCTGCCCCATCCCTGGCAGTGTTGAAGGGCAGGTTGGATGGGGCTTGGAGCAGCCTGGGCTGGTGGGAGGTGTCCCTGCCCATGCAGGGGGTTGGATCTAGATGATCTTTGAGGTATCAGACACTCATATTCCTCTCAGCATTCACCACCCAGTTTATTCCAAAGTTTCCTTTTAACTTCCTTCCAAAGCCCCTGCTCTGCAAGTCCCATCTCCTTTGGTCTTCAGCAGGGTTTCAGGGGAGGAGGAAAGTCTGGGGGAGAAGCTGGGCAGTAAAAAGACAGCACAGACACTGTGTCTATTTGGGGAAGGGAGAGAAAGCAGAGGAAAACAACAGCAAGACCTGTGCTGTTTCTCTCATCAGAGCTTGTGGTGTTGGAAAGGTTCTGTTGGTTCTGTGGTGCTCCTGTGACAGCCCAGCATGGGCAGAAGAGCTTCATGCCCTCAGCTCCTACTTGCTGCTGGGGACGTTTTTTGACCCCTGCACCCACTGCCCAGCACCTACTTTGTCCTAGATGAGCTGTAAGGTCCCTTCCAACCCCAACAGTTCTACGATTCTATGAAAGACGTGCTCTACAGAAGCTGCTCTTTGAAAAGCTTAGTGCTGTACTACCCCTGAATTGCCACCAAATGAGAACAGCCTATTGGACACCGCCTCTGTTACCATTTCACTCTGTACTGCCTGCCTGGATTTCTGCTTTATTTCTGACCAAGTGCGTGGTGTTACATCTGAAGTCTCCAACATCACAGAAAAAAAAAAGGTAAAAATTTAAAAAAAGATATATATTTTTGATGCTTCCAGAGGGAAGAAGGTAACATACAGGAGAGCCATCACACACTGCTCCTCAGATGACCCACCCCGTGCTTGTAGTAACTTGATTACGTGGCACACCTTGAATGAAATTGAGCCCTTATTAAAGCCTTCAAAATACCCAGCTCCCTACTGAACTTCTGGTAAAGAATCCTGCCAATTTTCTTGCTCATCTTTTTAAAAACCTGCTGGTCCTATGACAGGGTACAAATGGATTTAACTTCTGATGTGGTTGTTTGGTTCAAAACGAGCAAACTCACCATTAATTATTGATCTGGCTTGTCGAGCTATAGGATCAATTACTGCAGCGCTGGCACATGGGTCTCTGGAATTAAAAGCATCCATAACCTTTGTGTGGAAAGGGCTTATTCATTCTAGCTTAAGAATATGATTTTTCTTCCACAACATGTTCATGACTTGTGTACATCCAGTCTCCACTCACATGTGCCTGTTTCCAGGCACAGGTAAACCCCAGAGTTTATTAAATAACAATGGTACCCAGACAGACCCCCTGATAAACATAAGGTTGTTCCTTTCTGGAGCTGATGCTCTGTTCCCTGGGGAGAGTGGAAACTGCTGTGTCACAATTTTTTCTCCTCAGTATTTTCTCTCAGTTTTAGGCTTGTCAGATTATCTTGGCTTTTCATCCATTCCAGCAGTGACATATATTTCAGAGGTAGAAATAGAAGCTACGGCCATCAGGGGTGGGAGATGAAGCTGTTGGCATTTCCTTGGTGTAATAGGATTCAGATTTCCTTCTGGAGGATGGGAACATGACTCTGGTGTGGAATTCTAAAATCCTGAGCTGAGGAAATATGTTTTTGTAATTGCATTTGTTGATGAAGAAAGGAAAAGTGAGGGATAAAGCAGTATTTCATTTCTGCGTGATTCAAGAAATATCAACTTGACAATTTTAGAAATCTGTGAAAAATCACCTTGTCGTTATTAGGGCTGGGAGTTACAATGAATTACAGACTCCTTAGAGCAATATTTCTGAGAGCTTTTATATAGACACATTTCTTAGCACTGAAAAACAGGGAAATAATACTTCACATGGGATTTGTGGGTTTGGGAATGAAAGCAACACTTGCTCTTAGCAACGTGAGTGCATAGAAGAGCTGAGTCTTCACTCTAACCTCAGTGGATGTTGCAATCCACAAATTAATGCTCCCATTCTACCTGTCTGTGGGCTGCTGCTCCAAAATCAGCTTTCCAGAGGGACTTTCTCCTCCACAAGTGCTGCTGGGTCTCAGGCTTGGGAAGGCAGCTGGCAGGGTATTTTGTCCCTTTTTCATCTTGTGTTTTATGGTTGGACTGGGAATTTCTCTGCCTTCCATGTTTTTTTCACAGCACCTATTTCCAGACAACCTTCATCCTATGGTGGCACCATACACTAAAGTGAATCTGTGTATGAAGTATTAGGATTACAAAGAAATTGTAAGGTATGAAACTGCAGAGAAGCTACTGAATGTAGCCCACAGTATTGGGTTTTTTCCTTCAGGATCTTCCACCTGAAGTAAATCATTGAAGTTTGACTGTTTAGAGCCTCACATGGAACAGGTTGTCCAGGGAAGTTTTGGCTGCCCCATCCCTGGAAGTCTTAAAGGCCAGCTTGGATGGGGCTTGGAGCAACTTGGTCTAGTGGGAGGTGTCCCTGCCTGTGCAGGGGGGGCTGGAGCTGGATGATCTTTAAGGTCCCTTCCAATCCAAACCATTCTATGATTCTCTGCAGATGCTCTCCCTGGACAAGGAATCAAACATCCCAAGGATGCCATGCTTGCACTCTCAACAGGGAGGCACAGCTGACAAAGTCTTTATATCACATGAATCCAAGTGAATGAGGCTAAAATAAAAACCTCAGTGATTTCAGAGGGAAAAGCCATGGACATTTGCAGAAAATGTTTTAAGGAAAATGTTTCAGCTTCATTTATCTGCCTTATTAGAGGGGAAAAACTGGTCTCTGGACCTTACCAAAGCAGATACCTGAAGTCAGCCCATGCAGCTCAGGATATTAAGCCAGTGAGCTCATCACGCCCTTTGCTTTTGTACCTGGCCTTGAAGCTACATTAATACACAGTTTTCTGCCTTAGCTGGCTGGTCAGGTGTGGGAGGAGTTGGGAAAGCACCTTGAAGGTTGCTCCTTGAGACCTGGTCGTCAAACTGTGACCTCTTGAGGGGTGTTTTTGGAGAGGGCAGAGCCATGGCTGACCAGTGCCCTGATGATGCTCCGTGGTCTCAGCTCAGTATTGGCCAAGAGGACTCACTCAGATAAAGAGTGAGAACATGGGAGCTGGGTTAGCTGCAACCCAGCATGGTGGAAATTCCTAACTAATCATTTCACTATGACCTATGAATAAACATCTGACCTTCCTGGTGGGGCAGCTGAGTCAACAGTCAGCAGACCAGCCCTTGTTATCTTACAAACACATAGCTGCTGCAGCAGAGACTTCCCAGAAACCAGGTGGCTATGCCTGGGATGCCATATTTCAAAAAAAAAAGAAGGAGCTTTCCACTACTAATTCAATCTTCTGCCAAAAACTGCTCCTCCTAGAGGCCATCAGGGCTGGAGGTGCTAAGGTAGAGCATGGGGAAGTTCCTTTGGACAGTCAGATTTCTCTGGGAAAAATGACACCCAAAGGATTCTTCCTTTGCTCTAGACAGCAGGCAGGGGAAGCTGAAGAGGTCAGTGGGCCACACTTACCCTTCTTCTCAAGGAAAACAAAGAGGTTGCAACTTCCTGTTATTTGATTCAAAGTTTAGGGGAAATAAAACTAGCATCAGTCATTGTGCTTTCCTGGAACGTTTCAAACCCCATATATTCAGCTGGCCTAACCTTACACAGGCCACCTACTGGGTTTGGCTTGTCTCTTGGCAGCAAAACAGAAGGGACAGAAGGGTTCAGTGGTTTGCCATTTCCCCCCCAAACAGGCACACTCACTCCATGAAGGCTGAACAGCACGGAGGAGTTTGGAGAGCTTTGAGTTAGTCAGCACAGGTTGCCCAGGGAAGCTGTGGCTGCCCCATCCCTGGCAGTGTTGAAGGGCAGGTTGGATGGGGCTTGGAGCAACCTGGGCTTGGGAGGTGTCCCTGCCCATGGCAGGGGGTTGGAACTAGATGGTCTTTAAGGTCCCTTCCAACCCAACCCAGTCTGTGATTCTGTGAGTCTAATGCCAGAGATCTCCCCCATTTTTGTTGCACTTTCTGGCCCCACAGATGTTTGGGAATGCAGAGTCTTCTGTGAGTGCAAGTAAACATTTCCATGCTTGGTTTTGTCAGTCCAGTCACCTTCACCATCTCTACCTAGTCCCGCATGACTCTAAACTGTGGATTTATGAGTCCCTTGCCCAAGCAGGGTGTCAGCCAGCCACGTGTCCATCAGGGAACCTTGTCCCAGGCACTAGCAGAGCACCCTCGCTCCCTTCGGAAGCGCTGTGCTTGGAAAAGCAGGCATGCCAAGAATGGATTAGTGAAAACACTTCTGCCCTTTAACAAGCTGGATTAAAAATAATAAGTCTCATCAGGAGGCTCAGTTTAATTGCTGGGATCGTGCCAGCAGTGGAGATGTAAGGAGAGTCAAGCTAGCAGGGGATATGTCCAGAAGGAACATGTTCCCTTGACTTCCCTCACAAACTGGAGGAGAAGACTGGCCAATGATTCAGTTTTGCCTTTTGATTCAACATAATGACTAAATCCTGCAAAGATAATTGGTGTTATGGCCATTTGTGCTGGCAGCTGCACTCCAGTACTTTTAAAAATCATTATCTGTTAAGACATTTGCAAATATACAGTGAGCCTGGCAATGCCTCATTAAAGCACTGAAGAAGACAGTCATAAATTTTATTGCCTCAGCATTACATGTTGAAGTCATACTGGGAGAGATCTGTTCTGCATGTATAAACTCCCTTATCGCTTCAATGAAATCTCATGTTTTTCTGGACAAGCTCTTGAGAAGGGCATTAAAAATGAAAAATGCCATCAGCAGTCAAACAGAGAAGCCTGAATGGCTCCATTTTTTTTCATTTAGGGAAAATGCTTGTTCTTACCACTCAAATAATGTATTTTAAGATGTAACCATACCAAAACATCAGACAAATACTATTCCTGCAGCAATTTTAGGTGATAAATTTATGTATGAAGCTTTCTTTCCAGCCCACTATTTGTCCTGATGCACATTAAGTTTTATTTTAGGGTCTCTATCCAAAGTTATTGAGGGCAGTGGAGAGATTATAGTTGCTTTCTTTCAGTTTTGCATCAAACCCTTGATCAGGACAGCTTCATTTTTATTAGGAGAGAAGAAATTTGCTAGTGGGTTAGAAAAACTTTGTTGCCATTGGCTCAGGAAAATAGATTGTGATTTAATGGATCTGAAACACAGAAATTAATGTGGTATCATTCTAGATTCTTGGGACAGGTCTCTAGTCTGAGACGGTTTGCTGTTGTAAATTTGTACATATAAAAAAGCAACATTAGTAAGAGTTTAATTCTCTGAACTTCCCAGATGTTTAATGGTGTTTGAGAGACAAACAAATCCCATTGGATGAGTCACTCACTTCTTATTCCACATAAACCTGGAATGGGACCCTAGATAAATGAGTGTAGATAAATAGTATTTACCCTAATGAAGTCCTCACGGGTTGGGATGAGTTTCTCACCATTACTCCCTCAGTTCCTCTCCTCATGTCTTTGGATCTGGGGAGGGATATTTCAGGATCTGTATTCTCCTTGGTGTGCATGCAGGTCACCTCTGTGCAGCTGTGTATTTGCATGGGTACCCAGGGGAAAATAAATCACCTTTGAATTGCTTCTCAGAGGGAGTTAATCTATTTAGGATTGAACCATCTATTCTATAAGACTGGAGATAGTTCCATTTAGATGGCATGGATGCTGGAATAGCAATGCTGGAGTTTCACTGTCACAGAGCAGGAGATATAAAGCAGGGACACCAAGATGACACTATGAATATAAAGCCAGATTTGCCATCACTGTCCCCAGTGATTTAATTTTAAGGGTATGATACCGTTCACTTTGAGTTGCTGCAGAAACACAGTCTGTATTCCAAGGTCCCAGCATTTCCATATAGATAAAACCACCACTTGCTCACAAATTGTTCAAAGCCTTTACGTGCCTTCTGGAGCAGGATTGCTCAGTGGCATCCTGGCAGGCTCTCCTAACCTTGTGGGAGAAGGGCGTTCCTGCTGTAAGTTAACTGGAGTTGGGATAGCATCAGCTGGAATGGAGGGAGCAGGAAAGGGATGGACCATTATCCCTCAGCCTCCAAAAACTTCTCAGCTATGCCACGAAAAACAGAGCCAGACACCAGCTGGAGGCTGGTACACGGCCACCAGTTGACCTCCAACCATTCTCTTCCCTCCTCCTCCAGCTCCTTGCTACCCCAGCTGAGAACTGTTTTAAAAAGTGAGAACTAAAGCAAACACATTATAGGGTTTGTCATTTTAAAGGCAAGACAGAATCTAAAAAAAGAAAACCAAACCAGGAATCCTAGGAAAATCTGACCAATATGAGAGAGGCCTCAGAGTGTTTTGATGGCTGAAGCCGTCCAGAGGCATTGCCAGATTTTTTTTCCCCAGTATGCTGGAAAAACTCTGCCCTGGGATAGGTCTGCCTTGTCAAGTGTTTGGAGAATCACTTTGGCCTTGCTGAAGCTGAGGGTGGAGTTTGGGCATGAAGCCTGGTTCTTGGTCAAACCCCGACTTTGATCTCAACTACGGAGAGACTAGCACCTCTCACTGTAATTTAGGATCTGCCACAAATATTTGGGCTGCAGGCTCCCCTCCCCTTCCCCCCCACCCTGCTTCCTTTTTCCACGCTTTTGGTTTTTTCTTTCTCCTCTTGGATTCCCTCATCATTCTGGGAGCTTGACCTCCGAGCAATGTTGGCAGCCCTGTGTGCCAATGTTGACATCCCAGCCATGTACAGCTGCACAGCCCACAAACCTCCATAGGCAGAGGGTCAAATCACCTCAAGAAAAAAGTGAAAAAATTAAGAACTAGTAACTGGCCTGTCCCCAACACCCTCAGCTTGAAAACCTTACTGCATTGAAGGACACAACTGGCACCTTTCTAAGGGTTGCCCAACCCTTTGCTAGGCCCCAGATCTGGTACTGCTGCTTCTCACCCCCAGTAAGCAGGTTAGGAGGGACAAAGTCTTGGCTTTGTTCCTCAAAGTACCAATCAGCTTCCTAAGGTCCATCAAGGCAAGGCAGCTGGCTGAGGGTAATTCCTCTTTGGACCAAGAAGTCACTCAAATCCGGAGTCAGACCCTGGTTGTTGCTCCACAGGAGATGTCACACAGCTGTGTACTTGGTGAGCAGACTGCCCAGCCCTTGCCAGCCTCAGAGGTACAATCAAGCATGTTCTTACCAAAACACCAAACCCTCGAGGGCCTTTTGTATAATATACAGCATCTCCAGGAAATAATTTTAGAGTTTAAAACAGGAAAGAACTTTCTACCCAGTTTCAGCTTAGACTTGGAAATCAATGTATTATTCCTAGCTGCACAGTTATGGGATATCGATGCAGGAGAGACTGATGTTTATTGGAGCACAAGCATTGCTGGTGCAGCTCCTGTATTTCTTTTAAACTATTCCACCCAGAATATGGGGTTACAGAAGACAAGAGAAATCTACAGCAGGATATTGAGATAATTGGGTAATTCCACCAGCTCCCTGTGCTGATCTGACAGTTTTCATTACATTCCTGTTACAGCAGCACATTTCAGTGCCTCCTTTTATCATCTGGTGATGCTTTTCAACTCTGGGTCTCCCCCAGAGACTTTTGTAAAACTTCCAGTGTGTTGTCCTCCTGCCTCAGCATAGTTCTAGGATAAGAAGCTGCCACAAGCAAAACCATGCAAGTAGGGTACTTAACACAGCTGATGAACCCTGTGCACCAACGATGATGGGCAGATGTACGGAGCTGGGATCTATGAGAAGTGGTGGAGTCCCCATCCCTGGAGGGATTTAAAAGCAGTGTAAATGTGGTGCTGAGGGACATGGCTCAGTGGTGGCCTGGGCAGGGCTGGGTTAATGCTTGAACTTGATGATCTTCAAGCTCTTTTCCAACCAAAATGATTCTATGATGCCACTTTGAGGGGACATCTTGTGAGCTTTATAGTGGTGGGAACTGTGCCTCTTCAAATATGTTGTAACCTGGCCCTCCAGCTCTGAAAAGCCAAAGGTAAATTTAAGGTTAAGTGGAGAGGTCAAAATGTTCTGGTGGTAACGTGAAGGACTGAAGAAAAGCCTGGGCTTTTCAAGGTTCAGACTTGGGCTGATGTGATGCAAGACAGGCTCCTTGGATTCATACCAAGGGAAACTCTTCTTGTTTATGTTGGTGTAAACGACAGCAGCATTTTACCAAAAACAAGAGGCTCATCCACTCAAGCTCCTTAACGATATCAGGCACAGTGCTTATCGCTGTTCATTAACATATGAAATGAAGCCAAAAAGGCAGAGCACAGTTTGTTCCATTCCCACTCTAATTGGGTGCACTTTGTTATTTTCTGGATCATTCACCCTTGGTTCAATTTAAGGTTATTTTAAGACAGGATAATCAGCCTTTTAACTAGAGAATCCTTGGCCTCCCACTGCTCACTTGCTGTGGTGCCTAATCAGGTAGAAGGAGCATTTCTGCTCAGTGTAAAGGCAAGGCTGATGGTGGCCTCAAGAAGTGTCCTGCCAAGAGGTCACCACCGTGGGCTGCCATGGTTTGAAAGAACTCTCCTAAGGAGTCCCCTCCAAAAGGACTAGAGAATAGGCCCTATTTTACTGTATGTTATCGTAGTACATTTCAAACCACGAGCACAGGAGCTCCCCAGGTAGCTAAAACCTTTGCTTTTCACCTTTATTACTCAGTCTTTATGAAATGGTGATGGAAATGGAGAAGAGACAGTGATGTTTTTTGGGATTCTGCACTGGAGCCTGAGGAGAGAGGGAAATTCTTTGCGTGTTTAACTGTGCTAACTTCACCAGGGATGTGGCTGGCCTTGCAGGGCTATTGTCTTGGTACAATATGGTTTTATACTTTTATGAATGGGTTATTTATGTAGCTTCTGTGGAAGATCTTCATCTGGTGGAGAACAATAGAGAGCGATGAGGATCTGCCACGGGGTTACAGATCAGATATTCGAGGGCCCCATGAGCCCATCAAAGATAAAGTCCATTGTATTTAGATTTGAATAGAAGGAATGTTCAGATTTGAAATAGAAGAGCCATTGCTTGATATCCTGCAGGAGCTTACCCACTGCTTTGTTCGTGGGTGAGAGGAAGACAGGTAGGTTGAAGTTTCTTCTTCCTGGGAGCTGTGCACCATCAAATAACTAATTTGAGGAAAACAAGCCATTAGCTTCCTCAGCCATCCTCTTGCAGGGTTGTGCATGAGCTTGGCTCACATTCTATATGGTGGGACTCTGTCTTTACTTCAGCAGGATCTCAGTTCTCATCATCCCCAACTCTGTAAAAAGCTTTTACGTAGTACAACGGCAGTTTGCTTTTGAGTGGAGACATTAATAGCATAAATATGTTTATATGCTCACCAGGAGTTCTGGCCTGGATTAAACTCTGCATAGCATTCTTCATAATGACTCTCAAACAAATTTTGCATATGGAAAACAGTTCTTTTTCCCCTACTATTTCCCTCTTGTCTGTATGTCACTTTTTTGCCATCTCTGTGCCTTCTTGTGTGGTAAACGATGGCTATTAATGCTGAACTTGTGACACTGGCTTTGGTCAAGTTCCTAGAAGACAATTATGAACACCTTCTTTCATCTCCTGCACAGGAGGAGACACGCAGGCTAAAGAACCCAAGTCAATAATTCTGTCTTCAGCTCATAAAAGAGACTTGAAGTATAGCCTATCTCTCAGGGAGTTATTGTCTTGGTGCATTGAAGCACAGACCTCAAAAAATGGAGACTCCACCACACTTTCCTTTCTCATAGACTTCAAATAAAAAAACCACAAAACCAACAACTGGTGGGCCATCAACCCCTAAGCCTGATTTTGTTCTGCTTACAGCCCTGGCATAGGCAACAAGGGCGAAAATCATGTCAGTAAGGATACTTTCAAATTAAAATGTGGCTGTCTGACATAGCATGCTAAATGGACCCTTTTACACTTAACCAGCCTCTCTGTCTGAACCCCAGCAGTTCGAAGAGTGTCCTCACACCACCTTTTTGACTTGGTGACATCTCTGGTTTCCATTGGGCTTGACTGAAAGACCTCACAGTGGGAGAACATCTGGCGGTCTGATGGCATCATCTGTGGTAGCAGCATGTGACAGAACAACTTTGTGTCACTTTCTGCAGTGGGACATGGGGTAATAAAGAGAATAGAAAGAAAGGAATTGAAAGGCTGTGGGAAGAGAACATTTTCCATCCTTAGGAAGAACCATTTGTAACCAGTTTTCCCTCCCAACTACGGGCTTTTGGCTGGGAGCAGGAGGACTGAGAACTCTCTTTCCCCTGGTGGGGGAAGGATGTGGCAGTGAGGCCTGTCTCTTAGCTCTCTGCCCCTCAAAGAAGGTAAAAAAAGTGGGACACCAATTTCCAAGGGTGGAAACATGCAGTGTGAACATGGATCTTCTCTAAGCCAACACACTGGGCTCCATCCACCCCAAGCACGCTCCTGGCACTCTGTGCTCCAACCACAGGGTCATCTCCTTGTGCTGCCCCAGTGTTGTCCTCCTGGCCTGAAGCAGGAGAAGGTGCTTTGCTCTGCAGGCAGAGAGGTGCCATGTCTTAGCCCAAACCTTCACCTGGCTGGCAGGTCCATAGGGCTGCCCAGAGGCAGGAGCACCTGCCCCTTGCATGGTAGCTGCTCCTTAGACATGGGGCTCTCCACACAGCCTGCTTGAAAAAGCATGAAGTTTCCCCAGGATTTTTTGTTTGTGTAGGCTGGCAGCAAGAACAGTGATTCCTGTGCTATGAAATAGCACCACATCTCCATGGGATGCAGCAGGAATGCTCTCAATTCTGGTAGATTCATGTCCCTTATCAGCTTTGAGTGTAGCTTTGCTTGCTGACTGTTTTTTTGTTGTTTTTTTTTCCATAACTGTAGATATTCAGCTGACTGTTAAAATTAATGAGAATAATTAAAATTGTGGATCTGTGGGAACAAAACAGGACATAGGGTTGGTTTAGCACCAGGCTGCTCCCTGGGGGCAAAGTTCTGGTGGCCGAGAGACTGGAAGACATAATCTTAAACAATGAAAAAGGAGCTGATGAGTCATTCCAGCTACTAAAGGGATTAAAATATTTTTAAGCAGAAGAGCAGTTATTAATAAAGTGCAGGAAATGATAGGGAGTTACTGCACTTTGAGCAAAAAGACCAACACGACTGCCTCCCACATAGTACTTACTTTTATGATTCTCTCCCTCCCTCTTAGATCTTATTTTTATTCTGCTCAACTCCCTTTCAAAACTTGTTTACAAAAGTGGCCATGATGTTATCCTTTCTTTGGGTGGATACTCATCTGCCATAAACAGTTTCTACTTCTCAGTCCTTGTAACTGGCCAGGGTTAGGAAAAACAACTCCACTTTGTTTCTTGGACATGCTCACTTCTTGAGACCATGACTCAAAATACCAGTGTCCACTGTGAGTGTCCTAGTCCTTCTGAGTCCGCCTGAGGCTTCTTTCTTCCCAAGTATCTTGTTAATACAGGAAGTTTCACCTGCTCCATGTATCTATATAAATAAAACAGTAATTTTGCCACGGCAGATAGGAAGTGTGCAGAGCTGCAGAGCATGGCCCCAGGGTTCTTCTGACTGCAAAATCACCACTGAGAAAACAGTGATAAACACGTATTCAAACTCCTCCACCAGCCAAACCCTGTTCTCACACCTCTGTCCCCCATCACCTTCAGAGCTATCACCTGGCAGCGAGGCCACCACGTTTCCTGCAGGCTCTATTCTCACCTCTGACATTTTTTGGGAGATAAATTTAATGCATTGAATTATTTCAGAAGGCATTTTATATGTTGACTTCCCTCCCCACCCCGCCACCCCCCCCCCCGCCCCCGTAAATATCACAGCACACCTTATTTTTCTCTTGAGAGGTTTATGGATTTACTTTAACTCCTTGAAGTATTTTGGCTGCTTTCCCCAGAAACTCAAACCAATCCATCCAGGTTAAGCAGAGCACTGCTGAAGCGCAGAGGCTTGTTAGCTTGAGCAGCATTTGACAGGAGAGCATTTTCCCCTGAAACTTGGCATCAGTGCTCTTTTTAACTCACTGCTGCTCCAAATCAAAATGTTTGAACTGTCCTCACCTAATCTATAAGGTTTTGTGCAGCTCTGGCTTTCTAGCTGCGTGGGTAACTTTGGTCTGATTTATTCTGCTTCTTTCTTTTCACCGCCAGTAACAGGATCCTGCCTCTGGAAACAAGCCCAAGTCTCCAGTTTAATTTTAGTTTGTGATGCTTTACTTTTGTGATGGTCACTTTACAAATCAGAATCCCCCTCAGCCACCAGCTCATATTTATTCTTATAAATCCTGTGAAGCACGAGAACACAAGGGAAAAATGTCCTTCTTCATCTTGAGAACATAATGCTGAATGGCTGGAATGTGCTGAAATGGAAAACCCAATTATTTTATGATGTCTTTGATCCACATCTAATGCAGTACAGGGAAGAAACTACCCAGAAAGTTATGAGCCACAAAATTGAGGTTTCAGAAGAAATAAACCCAGACCAAATTCTTATTTTTATCTTTTTCTTTCTTTCTCTTTAACGGATGCTTGTATTATTGTAACAGCTCAAGCCCTTTATGAGAAAAAAACACAAAACCAACCTCCATTCTGTTGCATCCTTTCTGATTTGACAAGTGAAGCTTAATATTCCTATTTAATATCCCTTTAGTCTCTCTCTGCTTTCCTGTTTGAATGTTTATCACCCAGGCTTATATTTCCTCTTTGGATTTCTTCTGAACATTGAGCTGGATCTTTGTTACATTCTGGCTTTCTTCCCCACTGCTGAGATGGTGTTATTTCTTGATCAGCAGTTACAGCAACGATTTTCTGCAATGTTTCTCTTTCTTCTTTTGGAAACTGTACATCTGCTCTTGGCATCTGTTTCATATCCTCTATGAACATTGAAGCAGGGAATTCATTTATTTTTTTTCCCCTTGCAGAGGCTGGATCTATTGTCTAGAAATTATTGGCTTTGCCTTAGAAAGCCCATGGTCTCCTCCACTGACTTTTTACTCACATGGGAAACACTTCCTACTGCTCATCAGCTGGTGAAATCCTATTTTATTCTGTGTCACTGTTTTCCTTGCAATTTCTTTGGAGTCTTTAATTGCATCTATTAACCACTCCAGCCCTTCTGCCCCTTTATTGCTCTTTTTTTACTTCTTGCAGCTTTTTTTTTTTTTGCACACCCATTTTTATGCTCCTTGGGGATATTTAATGACATCCACAGCCTCTGAGCCTCCTAGAAAATGGCTTTGAAGCTGTGGCTTTTCTACCCTATGTCATTTCTATCTCTTTATTCAACAGAATCCCACTGCATTTCCTCTGCTTCAATGCAAACACCTCATTTTTGTCATCTATATGCCCCCATAGTGTGGAGCAAACTGCTTCTGCTGAAGGGTTTTCCCCTCCATTGAAATATTTCTCTCTTGATAGCTCCAAATCGAGAGGAGAATCTCTCTCTCCTTGTAGTTTTTTTTGTTTTGCTTTAGATTTTGCATGAAAAAAAACCCGACACCAAAGCTTTATGCACCTCAGCAAAGTGCTTGACTAATGCATTTATTGCTCCAACTTGTTTGTATCTGTGAAGTTAACATCTTTCATCTTGAAGTATTATTACACACTGCTGGCCAGTAAAGTGCAAATGGACAAGCACGCAGTCTGGTTTATAATAGATCTTCAAAGAGACATTTTTATGCTTCAGTGAAGAATCACCAACAGAGACTTTGCTCTCTGGAGAGTGCCAAGAACTTGTGAAGCTCAACAATTATAATACATGCGCCCAGGGAATGGGAACAGAAAGCAGAGTGAGAGTTTATTGAACCTTCAAGGGCTGTGGGGTGCACGGCTTGGCTGAGAGGCTGGACGTGGCAACTCTGCACAGCTCTGAGTGAGAAAGGGGTTCCCAGCTTCTGCTGGGAACCTGAGGAGCAGTGCAACCCCACAGAAACTTCTTTGAACTTTTGGTTTAAAGGAGATGAACCTGTTGAAGCGAGTCCAGAGGAGGCTGTGGAGATGCTCAGAGGGCTGGAGCAGCTCTGCTGTGGAGACAGGCTGAGCGAGTTGGCGTGTTCAGCCTGCAGAAGAGAAGGCTCCAGGGAGACCTTAGAGCACCTTCCAGTGGAGTTGTGTGGATCTAAGTTTTCCTGATTTGTACCGACCATGAATCACCTATTGCTCATGTTTTGGTAGATCATACATTCTCCCTTTGGAATATATTGGGGGAAGAAAAAAAAAAAAGAAAAGGAAAGAATGGCATCAGAGAACTCATGTTACAGAGAAAACTTTGCAAAATTGGCTACTGATGGCAGTTCCCCTGAGCTTCATATTCCCCATTTTCCTTTGGGATAGTGGATCAGATCCAGCAGAGCTATCACAGTGATGCTAAAAAGGTTTTATTGTCATAAATGGAAAGAGCTGGGACTCCTCGTCCTCCCAGTGTTTATGGCTGTTGGTGGAAAAGAAACCCCTCCTTTGAGGGAAAGGCAGGAGGGAACTGGGAATGCCAGGAGTCTTGTGCTGGGAAATCAGCCCCATGCCTGCAAATGGATTTCCACTGATATTTTCCTGCAAAAAATCCTGAGAACAGCATGCAAACAGTCCTTTGGTGAACACAAAGAATCCAAGAAAATCAAAGCAAAAAAGTCAAGACAGTTTGCTGGCAGCTGGGAAAGGATGGGGAAGCTGATGGGTTTTGGGGAGGGCTGCCCTCCTCAGTAGTAAAACGCATCTGGTTGGGCTCCTGTCGTAAAATGAACAATGTAATCATTGTGAACTGAGCTGGCTTTAGGTTCTGGGACTGAAAAATCTGCAAATAGAAGCTATCATAGACGAGATTAAACCGTATGACTTCTTCTGAGTAAGGAAATCCACGTCAAGACAAGCTGTAGCCAAGCCTGCCAATATGAAGTTGTACTTTATGAGCCACAGCGGGACAAAAAAAATGATCGTATCTTCCAGAAATTACTAGAAAAAGGGTTTTCTGTTACATAAAAGCCTGTTGCAATGGCCACAAGTCAGATCAGATCCCTCACTGATTTGGGCACTCTACTTCGTAGCTGTACTTTTACCTTTTACTTGGTGCAAATATAGATGTTTCATGCATCTATCATTTTGAAACTTTCACACAAGAATGAAAATTAAACAACACACTCACTTCTACGTCATTATTTTAACATTTTTTCTCTGCTGACATGTACTGAAGAACTTTATCAACTATAGTGGTGAAAAACTGGTCCTCAGAGCCTGGCTATTGAAAAGGAATTTGCTGTTTACAATATGCATGGAGTTGTTAATTTGGTGAGGCAGCTGCTAGGGAAAATTAATCATTAATTTCAGCAGATGATAAAGAAGATGAGGAGAAATTGTGTGTGTAGAGAAGTGATTGGTACAGCTTAGGGAGGCCCTGTGTTACCCACCCTAATGAACTCATTGCCATAAGAGAAACACAAGAGTTCACCACTAGACTCAAGGTGGGTAAGTGGAGAAATGTTATTGTTAGTGGTGCATAACTGAGGCTCCCAGGAACTGGCAGCTCACTACAGTGACCCAAGTGGGGACCCAGCAGCACCTGAGCCAGGTCTGTGGGAAGGTGGGACAGCCACCCCTCTCCTCCACCTCATTGTGCCAGGCAGCAAAAGCCACCTGAGATCTGAAGAGATGGTGCTGTCTAGCAACAAATCATCCAGACATTGTGATGGCCCCAATTATGTCCTTATTCTGATTTTTTTTTAAGCTTCGTAAGGGCTCTACATGAAATTAGCCAAGCTGCTATCATACCTGTGCCAGGTTTCTCCTTTCTAAGTTGGCTGCTGATTCAGTGCAAACAGAACCATGAGGCAAACATTAAACACATGTCTCTCTCTGAGCTGTGTTCTTAAATTTTTCATGAAGTAATAGGAGAATTTCCTCAAACCAGCAACATCACACAACACAGACCAGTATTTTTTCCAAAGCAGTAAATGTTACTTGTAAGGGTATGGACACTTGCCTTTTAAATGAAATGTTTTGCAGCTTTCTCTGGTGCAGCAAGGGAATGAAAAGGGGAGATTTACACACTGCTTTGTCTTCTGAGCATGTTTGCATGGATGCTGAGGCTGTAGCTACAAACAACACTGAAATACTGCTTTTATTTACAGCCTGGTAGTCTACAGGCTGCAGCCACCAGGAGGATGAAGACAGCTCTGCTGATATTTTAACTCTATCACTCTGCATTGTTAATTAATATAAGGAAGCTGTTTGTTTGCAGAGAGCTGGACAACGGCGTGAAGGAGTTCATAAAAGAGATGCTCCACAACAGCCACAGGGACAGAGCCAGGAGTGCTTGGGGAAAGCTGCTGGGAATGTCTTTGCCTTTTTGGAGCAGGCGTTTTCTCTGATTCTCTCAAGGAGCTCTGTACCTTTTAAGTGTTGTCTGTCTTTGATCAAGAAACCTCTTTTTTTCATCTCGAATATTGAATTTCTGAACATACACAACACTGAAATCATCAGCTGGTTAACCTGTATTTGTTGGCTGTTGAGAGGAGTAAAGTGATCTGCATATACAGCCCAGATCAGCAATAATTTAACATTCTGATGCACTTGAGACACGTACGGAGCCATGAAAATCACACAGTGTTAACTCTGCAGTATTACACCTAGGAGGCTTTTGGAGATTTTTAGTTACAACTGAAAGTGCAAGTCCCAGCCTATACCAGCAAAAAAAAAGGCTGGACTAAAGCCAGAGTTTTGAAGTTTTCCAACGTGAGCCATTGCATTAAAAAAGGCATCACATTTTTATTATGGCCTTAGGTTTCATGATGCAAAGAGAAGCACATGTCAAGAGTTCTCCCTCAATCCCTGTGCTCTACAACTTGCTCTCTCCTGAAGTTTTACAACTACATGTCTTGGAAAGCCAGAAAATTGGGGTTTTTTTATAGACTGCACTGGTAGCAACCACTTACTGGAGGAGTCTAATGCTTCTCACTGACAATCTGGTTTTAGTTGTATGAAATAAACAGACCTGGTGGAAAAAAAAACCCCAACACCTGATCCTGTGATGAGTAGCCCTGAAGGAACAGTGTTAAATCCTGACATTTCTTAACTTTGCTACCTGAAATGCAGCCCCTTCAGTTGAGGTTTCACAATTTAGCTGCACTGCCTGAGCATCCCCCTGTGTCCAGGGCTTGAACTGCTGTGACTGTTCCTGCTCCTTTTCCCTGGACACCTTGCAGTGACAGGACAGGGTGGGACCAGACTCAGCACCCAAAGCAGAGCAGCCTAACTCCTGTCTGGGCTCTGCCAGAGAGCAGCAGAGGGGAAGAAGGACCTCATATCTGACAAGAAGAACCAGAGAGAATCTCAGCTCACTTTGATTCACTGCTCCCAAGGTCCTTCTGCTGTTCCTGTGTCAGGGCACAGGCACATCACCAGGAGGGAAGCCTGGGCAACCAGCTCTAGGACAACTGTCTGCCACCAACTCTCCACGGGACAACTCTCTGCTGAGACATCTCTCCACAGATAGGCAGATGATATAGGGCTGTGTTAGTGTCCTGGTGCAGAGATGTCCATTCTCATGGGCAACCCTCCATCCCTACCCCACCTCACCCACTAGGACAGGAAGCCTTCTCCCACCACTGGCACCACCAGCAGAGATCCTAGCCCACAGTGGCATAAAACAAGGGAGACCTTTCTTGAAAGATAAGACTCTCCTTCCCCAGTAACCCACCCCTGCTGCCCCATTTCTCTCTCCTCCACCTCTCATCACAATAATCATTTATCAGCCTTCTTGAGCTGATCCACTGCTGCTGCTCATCTTAACCAGCCAAAGCCTCTTCATTTCTTTAAGAGGATTTTAGAGGTGGAAAGGTCAGTAGTAAACAACACACCATGCCAGCCTAGATTAGATTTACATTTTAAAGGATGACACTCTTTTAATTATGAATGCTGCCAGGCACTGGGGAGTTTCATGAAGCTGCCTTCAGCAACACCAGCAGATACTTTTCTTCTACAACAGAACAGCCCGCAACACACACCAAATCTGTGCATTTTTAAGGGGGACTACCTTGAACTCCCTATTGAATTTAATTTTTTTGGTTGTCTACTTGCTGCTCCCTGGTTTTCCCTGAAGGTTGCCTGCCTCCCTTGTGTCCTTCACAGATGCTGCCACCTTGGGATGACACAGTGTCCACATGTAGCCTCAGCAAGCTGAGGCAGCTCCACCAGCTTTCAGGAGAAGATGTAACTGTCTGATTCTGTTCCTCAGCTGCTCTTTGCAGCCAATTAACTTGCACCCTGCACCTACCAGCTTTTGCAAAAGCCTTTCCTAAGTGGGTTTATCAACAGCTTTTGAAAGATCCCAATGAGCACCACCTGGTCCTGTTTCATGGGTGCTTAACTGAGCCACAAAGAAGCAAAGTAACAGATAAGGGCAAACACTGATTAGATGAAAATAAAATGCAGCTGCAGGGGATGATCTAGGAGCTTTGCACAAAATCTCCCAAAGGATTCCTTTTCCTGAGACAAGAATGATATGAAATAAAATTCTGGAAGATTTAGGAGGCTTGTATGTGATCAAGTTTAGAACAAGAATTCAGCCATTGAGTACAGCTAAGCTACATGGGAGAAGCATGAACAGCTCTTTCATTTTCTGATGAAAAAAGATAAAAGCAAAGAAGATACAAATGAACACACTAAAAGAAATAATCAGCTACAGAGCACCTAGAATTTCCTCCATCCTTTGCACTGTTACATCAACAGGAAGAATCAGGAAAACACTCATGAAATTGCAGCTGCAAGGACCCTGGATCTGGAAGCCCCACCACACCCCATGTAGCTCTCCACAAAACATAGCTGTGTTGTGGGAGCTTTTCTAGGAAAGTCTCCACCCCCATTTCCCACCATGCTTGAAGCTCACAGCCATAGAAATGCCAGCAAGTCAGTCCTGGTGGTGTGTGTTTCTTGTTTTTTTCTAGTTGTGAGTGGGTTAGTGGTGGGGATGTTGCTCCTAACTGGACATTGGTACCTCAGACCATCTGGAAGCAGAGCTGCAGGTTTGCACAGGTATGTTGCAAAAGGAACACCAAGCATGTTCTCTGAACCTGGCATGGGAAAAAGAACGTGTTGAGCACTACCTGGAGTTGTGGGTTGTGACATTAAATTAGCACATGTTGGAATGGTATTCCCCTCTTTCTTAAGAAAGTGTCTTATTATTCAATAATCTGATTTTTGAATAAGGAGCAGCTTTCCCTAAGCATTGCATCTGGTTAAAGGAATTCTTATGAAAACAGGAGAAGTACCCATTATGTTATTAAAACTTTCCTGTTTACATGGAAAAATCACTATGAGGGTGATGCTGTGAGAAAGTGAAGACTTTGAAGGGTAGAACTTGAAAGTCAAAGTCCTGTTAAAGAACATGAGTCAGCTTTGGGAATGGGATTGAAGTAACCTGCTCTGGTAGTCAGTGGACTCTGTGGCACTCCTGCTCCCCTGTTTTCTGGCTGCCTGATGTCTTTGCTCAGAAATGAGTTAGGAAGGGGAGTAAAGTAATGCCCTCAAGGCATTCCTGCAGAAGTGTCTCTGTTCTCCTTAGGCATGTGAGACGTCCCCTGCAAGGCAGCTCTGGTGCCAAACTGCTCAACTTCAACAAGATGGTCTTGCCTTCTGCACATTCTCCCTTGTCCTGTGCACTGAGCTGATGTCACTGAGAGCTTAGCCTGTGATCCCCAAACCAGCTATGGGCTGGGATAGTAGGTTCTTGTTCTGATTTTATTGGGGTGGAGAGGGGAAAAATAAGTTTTATGAGAAGTCTTGAAAAAGAAGACTCTGAATGTTTCTGGTGCTATTTTTCTGGCACTGCATTTTAATTAACACTCATTTTCTAGCTGGTAGATGAAATATCTGTTCTTTTAAAGGTTATAGGCAATACAATATGTAGTGCCAGCAGTTCACTACTCTCAACAACACAGTTACAGTAGAAAGGAAATCTGAGTTACTTTATTGGTCCCTTAGGAGGAAGCAAAGCCAAACTCTGGGGGGAAAAAAAGTTCTGCAGACTATGACCTCTGTGATACATGTAGCATTAGAATAGGGACTTGAACATGGACCTGTAGATGAACTTCTACAATTCACACCTCACTTAGTGGTTTAAAAGTGACAGCTGCCTCTAGCATTTCCAAAAACAGGTGGACCTTTGCTATTTGTTAGAATCTGTAGAGTTTCTGTCATCCCTGAAGATGGAGGAGAAAGCTCCTGGCACTCTCTCCCTTCTTCCTTGATAAAAGGAAATAAAAGGCATCAGAAAGAGCACTCAGAGGACTTTGGTGTTACTTGGTTGTCTTCTGGGCTGTGTCTGAGGAGGGCCAGCCCCACCAGGAGCAGGGAGGAGGTATGTCTCCTATGACCAAGGGCTCCCCTGGGACAAAGGTTTTCTTTGCCAAGAGAGGAAGATGACCAGAGTAGATGTGAGAAACCAGCAAGCTGTGAAAGATCAGGGAGAAATCCTCAGAGAGAAGAGGGAAATTACTTCAGAGAAAAGGGATGGGAATAGAGGACACAGATGACTTCTTTGATGGTTCCTCTTCTGAAGTCTGGGTTGTCACAGCTTTTCCACTGCCTCTAGGAGGAAGCTCAGGGGCAGATGCCCATGTGAAAGAGCTCTTGCTCAAGATGTAAGCCTTCAAGTGATGCAAAAGTGAAGTGTAACATTTCTAAGAAATTGTCAGACAAGCTTTTATATCTAGGGATGTGTATATCTCTCAGAAAGCAGCTCTGCCAGCAGGAGGTGAACCCCTGATGCAGGGCAGTAAAATATTCTGTAAGTGGCATGTGGGGAGGGCTTGTACAACCTGCACTTGCATCTGTTTTGCCAAAAGGGCTAGCCCACGTTGGAGTAGGGGATTTGTGATAAATCAGCTGAGAAAATGAGTAGACAAGAATTGGAGGAAAGTCTGTCTGTGGGTTGTGTCCACACAGAGTGATCCTGTAGGAATATGGTGCATGAAAGAAACGTAAACCTAAAATGTTGTGATGAGCATCACTGTGAGATTAACTCAAGATGTTAAAAACCAAAAGAAGAGGTCTTAAAATCTGGTTTAGTGTGAAAGAGGGACATATGGTGGAGAAACTGAAATGCTTATCCAAGAGCACCTTCCAGCAGAAGGCACCATTACAGACACCACCTGAGCTTTGGAAGGCTCCTGCAGAAGGTGTATTCCCCAACCAGCTGAAGGTGTTTTTCAAAAGGCTGAAGTCTAATAGCAGTTAAGTGCTTGCAAAAGGGGAAGACCAAGGAGGTGCAGCAAGCTCCCTGTGTAGGGTTCCTGCTGGAAAAGGCTGTTGGACTCATGGATGTGATCTGGTCACTATTGAAGGAGTAACTCCAATTCTCCTGCAGTGTTGTGTCATTCCACTGGCACCTTGCTGGTGTTTATGGAACCTGCCCTCTTGTAGAGTAAGTAAACTTCTGCTGCAAGTTGTAAATAGTGTGGGTTTTTTTAGCCAGTTAGGCTGATCAGTTGAAAAACAATAGAATTCAAGTTTCAGATTTTGAATACAGAAAAAAATATTAAAAACATATCAGAGATTACTCACTCTTTCAGAGACTTGTAGCAGGTGACCTTTATTTTGGAGTATTCTTGTCAAGCCTAGATTTTCAGCCAAGCCCAGATGATGCACAGTTTTAGTGGTGCAGAAGTTTATACCAGTTCTGGAATGAGCAGGATACCCTGTAGCATGGAGAGGTGAAGACCTGACCACAGTGACCTGCCTGATGGACACCTTGGATGCTGTAGCTAGCTCTGATGGCCATGTTGGGGTGAGGAGCTGGTTCTGTGGAACAGGCAGGCAAGGGATGCTTCACTAGCCAGGTTAAAAAGCAGTCAGTAACTGGGCTTGAATCCTTCTGCACTGCATGGAAGTGTAAAATAAGCAGCACTGAGGGTGAATCCATCTGCTCCATGGCAGCATCACGGCTGCTCTGTCCTATTTCCCTGGCAGGATTCCCACCTCTCCTGTGGTTCACAGCTCAGCCAGCTCACCACAGATCATCCTCTGCCCCTGAGCAAGGTTGGATACTGAAATCACCCTGAAAAAAAGGGCATCTTTATCTCGGGCTCAGCCACCAATCTCCTTTCTTCTCTCGGTGCTGGACCCGTATCTACAGCTTTCACAGCCAACATGGAACTGGGTATTTGGCTTTCCTGCCTCAGGCTGTGGGGTTTGTGCTCTGTTCCAACCAGGTACATCACTACCCAGGGAGGTATTTATGTGCTTCAGTGTTTTGACTACACCAGCTTTCAGTTCCAGCAATTTCTGGAGAAAACAAACCAAGCCTGTGGTGAGAGAAGAGGGCAAGGAACTGGGAAAGCTGTTTTGTTGGAACAGACAAGGTCTGAGGGCAAATCACCAGTAGGACTGAGGTGGTGTGATCAAGAATGATGCTATCATTTTCTTAGAGGCTTCATCACTGGTTGTATTGATGCAGGGATTCTTGGTGTGTTTTTCACAGAGAAAATGCCAAGTGGGGATGAACTGTGTTATACTCAGCCCTGAAACTGTGCTCAAGAATGAATCCATTCTGAGCTATGAAGGGAAAGAAAAATCTATAATATTTACACAGTGTCAGGTCGATGCCTTTGAAAGTGCAGATCCCAGCATTGTGGACTGGTGGGCCACAGAGTTCAGTGAAGATGTATTGATGCTGACCAACTGAGAGCAGGTACCTTCACTGGCTGCCAGAGAAAGTGCTTCTTCCCCTGAGGAAGCACATGCTATTTATCTCTCTCAGGTTGGCATCAAACACAAAGGAAGCAGCCAAGGGAAAATAGGTGGGCTTCATTTTTTTTTTTCCCCACTCGATTTTAGGATTTGTTAATACACAGCTAAACTCTTGTGTTGCTCTTAGGAATTCTGTTTATTTTTCTCTGAAATTGTTTGTTACTTTTTCATGAGCCCAAACTGCACATGGGTGCTCTACATTTGAGCTCCTCTTTTCAGCACATTTGACCACCAGTCCGATGGGGGTAGATGCTCCACTTCTGGAAACATTCAAGGGCAGGTTGGATGGGGCTCTGAGCAACCTGATCTAGTTGAAGATGTTCCTGCTCATGGCAGGGGGTTGGACTAGATGGCCTGTAAAAGTCCCTGCCAACCCAAATGGTTCTGTGTTTATGCATGATGGCAGAGTCTGGGATAAAGGCTGGAAAAAGGTCTCCATGGGTTAGGTTTTGATTTATTTTTCCTCTTTTTGCCTCACAAAAAAAGACTGAAAACCTTTACAAACTATACAGATGAAGCTTTCCCCTAATTTCCCCAACGTGTCCTCTTAACTTCCAAGGAGATTTCTAGGACTGGTTTTCAATGGAAATCAATTGGAGTAATTCTGTGACTCTCAGTGTAAAACACACACACACCATTTATGCATGACTGAGGATCTTAGCTTTTATTTTTAAGGTGTCACTAACACCTGGGGTTGAGTGCCCACAAAGAAATGGCAGCAGGTCCTGCTGGCTTTAGCTTTTGTCACCCTCACCTCGGGTTGCCATAATTTCAGTGGGTAAGCTCTGCTTTGTATCAAGGTTCTAAACTGTAGAACTGCTGAACAGACAGAAATCCTGGTGGGATTCAGAGAGCTGGTGTGCTCCTGCTTGTCTCCAGTACATCCAGGCAGGTGGGCTTAGAGCATCCCTGTGGCTTATTTGCTTAGGGACCTTTTGTGGGAGGTGGGAAATGAGGGGTTTATGCTGCATCTCAAGTGAAAAAGAGTTTTAAACCTACAGAATCCACATGCTAATTAACAGGTCAAGAAGACAAATCTGTTCCCTCCTCTTCCAGAAGCCCAACCATGCTTCTGCACCCAAAATTGGGGTTGGTCCACAGCCATGGGTGGTGGGGCAGGCAGGATTCTAGCTGTTGAGGGGTGTTTAATCCATTCTCCTCAGCCTGCTGTTTAGCTAGCAAAGCCAAATCTGTGTCAGCTCTCCTGTTTGCGTGGTGTTTTTAGGCATTTAATTATTCCCATCTATTTTAGGAGTTGCCAGGGCACTCTTGCATGTCTGGCCCCTGAAGCTGATGCATAACTACCTCTTCTTTGGTAAATTTAAACAGATGCATTATCTGATGAAGTGCTTTTTGTGATGTAGAAGCAGCAGAGGGACTAAGCGCAGAGATCAATCAATATTGATCCTCACAGTTTTTCCTGGGCTTAAGAGAAGTGTGAGTAATAAAGGTTTCAGGGGTTGTGAAGCTGGCCTGCCTTTTCCCTGAGAGAAATCAAAGTGAGGGTAATGAATGCTGTTGGCATGAGCATGAATTCTGGAGCAGTGATACGGACAATAAAAGGAGGATGTAGCCTGGCCCATAATGTATTGCACTGAGTGTGTATGTATATTTGGCTGTAGTTGAGTTTGATGAATTATCTGCTGTTCTTCTGCCACTGATATTTTTCTAAAGCTCATTAAGTCTGGAGGAGGGCCCTGATCAGAGGGCTGGAGAAGCTCTGCTATGGAGACAGGCTGGGAGAGTTGGGGTGTTCAACCTGGAGAAGAGAAGGCTTCAGGGAGACCTTACAGCACCTCCCAGTGCTCCAGGAAAGTTGGGGAAGGGCTTTGGACAAAGACACAGAGTGATGGGATGAGTGGGGGAGGTTTTAAGGTGATAGAGAGGAGATTTGGGTTAAACATTAGGAAGAAATTCTTCCCTGTGAGGGTGGTGAGACCCTGGCCCAGGTTGCCCAGAGAAGCTGTGGCTGCCCCATCCCTGGCAGTGTTGAAGGGCAGGTTGGATGGGGCTTGGAGCAACCTGGGCTGGTGAGAGGTGTCCCTGCCCATGCAGGGGGGTGGGACTAGATGATCTTGGAGGTCCCTTCCAAACCACTCTATAGTTCTATGATGAAACACAAAGTGGTGGCAAAGGCACTGGTGCACAGGGTTTGGCTGCTGCTCATGGCCCCCTCCCAGCACATATTTGTGTGCCAATGTGTGTTTTTTTTTCCTCCAGCTGTGCAGTAGGAGCAGTTGAGGCTCCTAAGTACTGCCTGCAATAAAGAGCTGCATTAACAAGGCCAGCAAGACTGTTGCCTCAGTCTTCCCAGGGCAAACAGCACTCGATGGTTCCTGCAGAGTTTGGTGTTGGAGGGGGCAGTCAGACCAGGCGTGTTTTTTCTGTGTTTACACTTTGCTTCTCTTTGAGGTTTGTGACATCCCAGTCTCTTCACTGAACTGGGGGAACAGTGGTGTGTTCTGTGGGTTCTGGCCTGGGCTGAACTCAGCCTTTCTGCCCAGCTTTGTGCCGGGCTCGGCCGCAGAGACAGGTACAGATCTGATGCAAATGCTCAGCTGAGCTCTGCTGGCTTTTTGCATTGAAAAAAAAAAAAGCTAGGAGCAGAATGGGTTACCCTATCACAGTGACAGTCTCCCTCTTCTCCACATCTCCCTTTTGGAAACAATAAAAGCTCATTTGTGGCTTTAAAAATAAAAAACCTCCATAGTTTACAGCCTCATCTGCATGCCAGCTTGTGCGGCTGCAATGGTCTGAACACTTCTTTTATTTCAGGGATTTAATCTAAAACTCTTCTGATTTGTTGTGACTGCCCTGATAAAAAAAGCCCCCTT
The DNA here is from genome assembly GCF_020740795.1 of Apus apus. Classification (NCBI taxonomy): domain Eukaryota; kingdom Metazoa; phylum Chordata; class Aves; order Apodiformes; family Apodidae; genus Apus; species Apus apus. Next base: position 3,978,330 of record NC_067285.1, read on the forward strand.
TGACTGGGTATAAAGTGCCCCTATTGCCTCGTTCAACCAGTAAACCTTGTACCTGCAGCTGCCCAGTCAAAGCCTCTGGGATGCTAAATAAGGGCGAGAAAAGCCTGGCACATCCTGAGGCTGTTGTCCCAGCCCGGGTGGGAAAGCTCTGCTCTGCCCCCAGGGTGAGTGCACACAGAAGGTCCCAAGCCTGGAGAGCTGGCAGTTGCTTGGAGAAGATGCTCTGCCTGGAGGGTCTGCAAAATCTTAATGGCTTCCCAGGCAGTCCCATCCCTTTCTGGAGCTCTTTCAGAAGCTCATTTTGCCCTCTGGGCCTGGGGGTTCCCACCTTTGGGGTGCAAACTGTAGCAGTCGATGTGTAGAGAGACCTGGCACTTGGGAAGCAGCTCATGACTGTCACCCTGCTCCAGCTGTGCTGGAACACTGTTTTGGGTGGGAAATATTCAGAAGAAGACATCCCTGGCACCAGCAAGTAGTTACTTGTATGAGGACTTCTGACAGTCTTGCTCTGGTCCACAGCCAATATTAATATTCAAAACCAAAAAGACAGATTTTACTCAGAGCTCAAAGCATCCTTGATTCACTCACTGACAGAAACTGAGGCAGAGATTCCCTTTTTCTCCTTGCACACTGCAGCTCAAGGTTGTCTATAGATCCCTCCAAAGGGCTAATAGGTTAAAAAAGAGCAAGCTGATACATGGTAAACCACCTCAAACCTTTTCCTCTGTTTAAGATGAAGCCAATGGAGTTTAATGCTGCCCAAACACAAATACTAATAGTTCTGCAACTATAAAACTTGCTGCTGATATGGCAAATAATCCCATCAGGTTCACCTCCCACCCTTTCCTGAAGCAATGTGTTTGGAGGCAAAATATTGACACATGCAATTGCTGAGACTTTCTGTTCTGCATTTGAATTAATTCCAAAGATTTAAATCGGGATTTATTTAACTTTATCTTGCTTTATCAAAATGCTGGGCTCTGGCTACCTAGCAGTTGCTCAACATGTATTTGAAGCCTCTTACTAGCCTGATATTAAATGTATTTAATGATTCTTTGTTTGCATATCAAAGACAGAGACAACACCGTTTGGTTACAGAGCTAATCTTGAATCTTGTGTTGATTCTTTGATCTTGGTACTTCCAGTGCTGTGTAAAACAACAAACCACAGCCTTTTCATTAAGACACTGAAGAGATACCAATTCCTGAGAAAATAAGATGTTATTGATCTTCTGAGGGAGGGGGGGCAGTGAATGTGAGATCTATTAGCACAGCACAGATAGAGGTTGGCAAATCTATGAGGCTGGTTATGAGGGAGATCATGTTTCACTTGAGGAAACAAACTGGGAAGCAGAGCTACCTCCCCATGTAACCCCAGCATCAGCCTGTCTCATGGGGATGGAAGGTGGTGTTGGGCCATGGGCACCCACAGCAGCACCTTGCAGAGGGCCTGGGGATGGGGGGACAGGTCAAAGGAAGGGTGAGTCCATTGTTTCTTATCCCACAGCTCATGTGTAAAAGTGGTTCAACATGCTGAAGCGCCTTAAATCTGCTGAGTTGCAGTATGATGTTTCTGAAGTGTTAGGGTTTAAATAAAGAAGGGATTTAAACTAAAAGAGGGTAGGTTTAGTCTAGATATAAGGAAGAAATCTTTTACAGTGGTGGTGAACCACTGGCACAGGTTGGTCAGAGAGGTGGTAATTGCCCCATCCCTGGAAATATTCAAAGCCAGGTTGGATGGGGCTCTGAGCAACCTGATCTAGTTGAAGATGTGCCTGCTCATGGCAGAGTGCTTGGATTAGGTGACCTTTATTCCTCTCAACCCAAACCGTTCTATGATTCTGCATAATCTTGCTTTGGTCCTCCTGATAAGGAGATGCACACAAGGAGGGGAAGGAAAGAGTGAAAGCAATGGGTGTGCACAATCCAAGTCATGCCTTGCAGCAGAAGGCTTGTAGACAAGACCTTTTCCCCCATCCCAAACTCAGGCCTTTAGCAGGTACTGGCTTTTTTTCCAGTCACTAACCTATATGCAGTCAGTCTGAACAGCTTTGAGGGAAGAAGCCTAGAAATGCTTTCAGAGTCTGAAGAAAGGCCTGTGATTACCCTGGATTCCTCCTGTGATATTTGTACCACCAACTGAAGCCACAAATCCTCAATCTGGCCCATTGTGCTAGTCCAGGGCATCAGAGGACCTGGGCTGGTGATTAATGGTGTCGGGGTGATCAGCAATAGAGTGCAAAGGAAGCAAACCTTCAATTGCCATCATCCTGCACCCCCCTGGGAGAGCTGCAGGGCAGGATGGTCTGGAGGAGCTTTTAAGAAGGGTTTCTTTTGATGTTTTCTGTGAATGGCTGTAGACAAAGGGCAGGATATGCCAGTCAGCTGTGGGCTGGAGAGCAGGACAGGAGACTGGGAGGGAGCTGGTATCTGTGATTAAAGCCTGAACATTTCTTACCCATGGTTGAAAATCCTATGTAAATGTGATTACATCTGATTTTTCTGGCAATAATGGTGGTGGATGGAGCCTGGAAGAGTAATAAAGCCCCTGTCACTGGGGAGCCAGGTGGGGATGGGGCCAGCTGGGATTCATCTGGCTAATGGCACTAGAGGTGGGCAGTGGCCTTCCCCAGCAGCTGCCCCAGGACCTGGTATTCCCCTTGCTTTCCTCTGGGCCCGATTCAGATGTCTTTAGGGATAATGGACCCTCCAAAAGACCTGGTGGCCAACTGCATACCCAGCCCAGTCTTGAAGAGTCAGCAGGGAGCCTTTCTTCTTGAAGGCTGGGATATGCCAGCGCTGGGTCTGGATGCTGAAACTCTGACTTTTGGGAGTGAGACTTAGGCTTGGGTCTCCTGCTGTGCTGTGGCTCAGCCAAAATTCTCCTTGCAAAACCTTTGAAAGGAGACATTAGGATCTGAAAGGAGGTTGGAGTGGAGGGTGGGGGGTTGGTTACTTCTCTCAAGTAACAAGTGTCAGAACAAGGGCAAACGGCCTCATGTTGTGCCAGTGGAGGCTTAGACTGGATATTAGGGACAATTTCTTCCCCAAAAGGGCTGTCAGGCCCTGGCACAGGCTGCCCAGGGCAGGGGTGGAGTCCCCATCCTTGGAGGGGTTTAAAAGCCTCATAGATGTGGTGCTGAGGGACATGGGTCAGTGGTGGCCTTGGCAGGGCTGGGGAAACAGTTGGACTTGATGATCTTGACCTTAAAGGTCTTTTCCGACCAAGGTGATCCTGTGCTTCTATGAATTTTGGGGCTTAGCTGCATCTTTTCTAGCGACACTGCAACTATCTCCTGTTTTTGTTAAGACTACAGAGTTCTGCCCCTGCAAAAAAGCCTGTTTCTGACACAAAGCTGGAATCCCACAGGCTGAAAGTGCAGTTGGCAAGGACAGGATGCTGCATTCATTGTTATTCTGAAGAGGCAGCAGATGAGAGAAGGTGCCTGCATTAGCAAGCAGAGTCAGACAGCTTGCCATTTGTAGCTTGCTTCAACTAATCAATGACATGGGATTATGAACAAGACTTGCTGAAAGGCTGAGGATTTTCCTGGGACGTTTGCAAATGATATTAAAGTGAAACCTATAATGATACTCTCCACGAAATTTAATCTTTCTTAACTGCAGAGCCGTGGTGCAGTTCTTCACCAAAATCCACTGGATGCCTGGGGGCTGATTTTTAGAACCTGAAGAGGTGCTTGAGTCTCTGATGTACACCAACGTGGCCATGCCTATGGGCTGTAGTCAGATGAAGTGAGGATTTTCTTGTGCACTGCTCTGTTGATGTGATTTCTGCTTGTAAATGCCTCTTGACACGTTGTTCTGGGGACTGAAAATCCAGCCCTTCATTTGTTGTTTTTTTTTTCCCTACCAGCTTGGACAAACATGAAAGCATTCCTGTGTTTCATTGATCAAAATGCAGGGTGAGACTAGGGTGGGTGACTAGTCTGTTTGTTGTCAGGATGGTGCTTCTCATTCTTAAGGTGTGTGAGATGCTAATAAAGGGGCTGGGGAAAAAAAAGGAGGCATCAATAAGCAGGGGAAGGGTGAGAAACTGTCTGTGTGGTTACTTGCATCTCCATCATCTCATGCCAGCTTTACTTCCCATCAGTTCTGCTTAGTGCTGATCCTAGAATTAGGAAAATTGTATCTTGGCTAACGAAAAGGAAAAAGAGACCTGTAGGCTCAGCCATCTCCTGGGGTTGTGTTGGAGGCCAGTGTCAGAGACAGCAGCCAAGTTCAGAACTCCTGAAGCCCGTGCTGGAATGTTTTTTAACATTTATTTTCCTGTTTGATTATGTTGCAGTTGTGTTTTGGGGTGGTTTTTCTTTTTGATCACCGCCAGAGGAGAAAGGAGAGGCCTACAAATTCTTTTGAATGCTCCCTGGGAGCCCCCTAAGAGCAGCTACAGCACATAGAGTCTTGGCCACAAGGGGAACCTTCCACCCCAGAGGGCAGCTCCTTGTCCCAAGCCTCTTTATTCCAGATTCTCCAGTTGGATCAGGTTAGATCAGATGTCACCTGGCAGTGGTGGCACAGCCCTGTGTCTGTGTTGCTCAGGGATGAGTGAGCATCAGGGTTGTCCAGCAGCAATTTCAGCAACAAGTTTTTGTCCCAGCAATTTTTGTGTCCTTTTTTCCCTGTTTTAAATAGAATTCCCTTGGAACTAATCCATACCCATGGAAAAAATCAGCTGGCTCCTTAGCATAGTTTAAAGCTGAGATTGCCTCTAATATTTCTTCCTGCAGTGGGATTTGAAGGATTTTGAATAAACTAAAAACAGAAGATTTTTTCTTCTCGGTGAGGAAAGCTCTTTTCCTGTTGTCTTTTTGCACCAAAATCCTTCTAAAATGATTGAAATGTCTCCCTCAGAGTCCTGTTTAGTCTTTGCTTCTCTTTTGTGCCTTCTGCTTATTTATGGAAGTAGCTTTGTTTCCTCAATAAACCAAGAGCTACATTTTTTGGTGATTTCATCATGCTAACAGCACGAGATGTTCAGGACCAGGTCTGATTTGCTGCACCCTCTACCAGAAACAGTCCTGTGGAAGGGGTGAGGTTGAGAAGTAATTGTAGAATATAAATAACTGTTGAAATATATCAACTATCTGGGATTAGAAAGAAATTACAGGAGAGTTTTGGGTTTTTTTTTTACAACTACAGGTGCTTTTTACTTCCTTCTCCCTGAATCCAACTCTGACAGCAAAGTACTTCCAGCTCAGGAGCATGGCAAACCTGAAAGCCATTGGGATAACTCTTTCTGGCTTGATAAAAATCAGGATTTCATTCCAAAGTGCACAACCAACCCTTTTGCTTGAGAAATTTGACTTTTCCCCATCAGTGCCTGTGCTGGGGCAGGTGCTGTGGCACAGAAATACCCGTGCAAGAAGTTTTGGTCTTGTTTACGAGGGCAGTATCAAACTCCTTGGTCTCAAATCAGTCTTTACCAAAACTTGTGATAACATTGTGCTGCCAAAATGTCTTTGCTGTGTATTTTCCCAGTGCTGATGAGGTGCAAGCCTTTGACTCCTGACCTGTAGAAAATAAGAGCTGTTAGGAGTGAGCCCTGATGCCCAGGGGCAGGTGACCTGGAGTCCCTTTACCTGGAATTCACCTGTGGCTCATTCCTGTTTGAAACCTAAACCCAGCAGAAAACACTGAGATGTGGGAAAATTTTAAGCCACCAGAATCTGAGCCTTTTTTTTTTTTTTTTTTTTGCTGCATTTTATCTCCCAGTGGGCTCCCTCGGCCCATCCAGGTGAGATGTGCTGGTCCAGGTGAGGACCTGGGAGGTCACTTACCCTTCCCTGTGTTACAGAAACACGGGCAGTGATTCCTTTTGGGTTACCACCTAATTGTCCCAGGTTGAGAAACCCCAAGCCCACAATTTTTTAAACAATCTAACAAGTTTTCCCCCATCCTTTCTACCAGTGACACTTCACATCAGGCTGGCTGCCAGCAACCCTCCTCAGATATGGAGCCACATCAGCAGAACTCCATTTACCTCAGTGGAAGGATGCCAGGGGACACAGCTGAGGACCTGGCTCTTTTATCTGAGCTGTAGCTTATCATGCTTATCTAAGTTTATCTGTGACTTTTTTTTCTCAGGATTATGTGCAGTTTTCTTGCATGATTCAGATATTTCTTGTTCCAGGATGGGCTGGAAATATCCCATAGCAGATGTTCTGGTGGCACAAGTTATGTTTGCATTCCGGGTCTGGCCTGACCTTGAAATAGCTCAGCCTTCTTGGAGAACAGGAGGAGCACAGAAGCTTAATGCAAAATTCACCATCTCCTCGAGGAGTTTCATAGAATAGTTTGGGTTGGAAGGGATCTTTAAAGGTCATCTGGTCCAACCTCCCCTGCAGTGAGCAGGGACATCTCCAACTAGACCAGCTGAGAGCTCCATCCAACCTGACCTTGAGTGTTTCCAGGGATGGGGCATCTACCACCTCTCTGAGCAACAACAATTGAGTTCAGCAGCAGCAAAGTCTAAATTTTCAAAGGAGAAAAGACAGCTCATTTCTCTGCCTTACTTCACCTTTCATGTGCTGTTAACTCTTGAACTCTCTTGCTCTGGATTACATCCTACTGCCACCATGGACTTTTACACTGTCCTGACCCTGCAGAGCTGCATTGCACTTGCTTTTCACCCCATGTAATGCTTTCCTGTTCTTGGTGGTATCCACATGGAAACCCTTCTTAGCCTTGCTGATTACTGTTGTACTACTTAAAATCAGTTTCTTTGTTTGACCTCTCAGGGCAGGTGTTTATCCTTAGGGCTGTTTAATTTACATCAGGTGGCTTGTAGGATTGCAGTGCCATAGGTTCTGCTTGGCTAGGCTGGCTCAAGCTCTGAGGAGTGTTGTAATCCCAAGAAAAACCAGCAGCATTTGATCCCAGACTTGTGAGGAGAGCTCCAAGCAATTGCTCCTCAGAATAGTCCTTACTGGGGTTTTGGAAATGGGTTAATGCTGTGGGAAGAGATTCCTTGTACAGATGTAATGCAATGCACATGGATGTTTGGGTCTGCTTATGTTTAACAATATTCTAGCCCATAATGAGAAACACAGGCATTCAACATACATCTAAGGTTTACTGCTAAATCCTTCAGCCACACAACCTGAAAGGCCTGATCTGCTCTCCAATTTGGTTTACCAGATTTAGGGCTAAAAGATTTTTTTTTTTACCCTGTACTGACTCAAAGCTCAGTTCTTTTACTGCTCAGGTGTGTCACAGAACTCTACATAGGCCAACTTTTTGTGGGGTTATATGGGTTGCAATTACCTCTCTGTATAACACTTGTAATATGTAAATAGGACAGGCTTTCTGACAGGATAATAAATTATTTTTTATGTAGTACTTAATATTAGAGAGCAAAACATTTTATGTTAAAAGCTTATTTTACTTCCAGTATAGAGAAACAAGCCAGGAAGTTGAAATTACTGATGCAAAATCCATCACCAGCTCAGTGGCAGAGTCAGGAATTCATGCTAGGTTTTTGTGTTCCAGTCCCTGGTATGTTGGTCAACCCTGTGCAATGTTCAGGCTAGTTCAGTTAATGAAACATAAACCAATAAATAATGAACTATTAGTGAGTCCTAGGCCTGCCTTGGGATTTCAGGGGAAAGAGAATCAGGCTGTGAGTGTGACTTTGCTGTGGCAGCTTCTTCAGAAGCAGTTGCTGTCATTGAATACCTAGCTGAGTTTGATGTCTTATTCTTGTCACCCAAGCACAATTTATATAACATACCATCAAACATCATTTGCAACTAGTCCCTTAAACAGTCTTGCTCCTGAATTATTGCATTTTTCTGCATTTTTGATTGGTGCATGATAACCATTCCCCCTTTCTCCAGGTAGATTTGTGGGATGATCACATAAACGGCTGGAAAGCCTTCTTCATTAAGCCCCTGTTGTCTTGTTCTGTTGCATCTGATATAGCTCAATCTATGCTGCTTTAGCATTTGTGTTTTCTTGGGTATCTCCTGTCTCTTCCACACCGGAGATGGGTGTAGATCTGTGACCACCTGGGTGAGCCTTCCCTGAGAAAAAGGGGTGGTCCTGCAGAGCCACACTGGTGGTGTGCCAGCAGGGAAGGTCAGGCATCATCCCTCTACTTCAGCTTTTATGGACCATGAGCCAAGAAACCCTGTGATCAGGCTTCCCTTGCTGTCTGGTGGTCTGGCAGGGAAAGTCTAACAGAGTCAACCTTCAGATGGGATCAGAAAAGCACATGATCCTGTGCTTGGGCAGCAATGCAAGTGTGTGCATGTGGTGCAAGGATTGTGCCTGAGAGAGCATATGCTTGAAGAAATGTATGAGCAACTCTGCCTCAGTTAAAAAAAACCCATACTTTCCATTCCTGTCATCAGGAGGTTTTCTTTACATTGTATGCATAGCTCATAATTACAAGCAAGGAGTTATTTTGGGCAGTTCAGCCTGTTTTTCTTACCTAAAATAACTTTAAGCCATGCATTTATCCCCTCAAAATGAGTGTGCTTGTCCTACCAGTGGAGCTCTGAATAATTACACTGAAACACGTGCTAGGGCAGGGTAAAGCCCCTGTAATTGAAGAATAAACTCCCACAACCCTCCCAGTGCCACTTGCTGTGGAAGGTCAAACCTGCTCTTTGCTCTTGACCTCCCTAGGAAAGGACAAGACCTTTTTGGGGCAGCTTCGTGCAACTGCAGTTGTGAAAGGGCAGCAAATTCTGAATTTTGCTCACAGTTATTGCAACAAAGCATTTTTTTTTCCCCACCCCACCAGTGACTGGTTTTGCTTTTTAAGTAGGAATCCATTCCCAGGGTAATTCCAGCCACATGCAAGTTTTTCCCATAGCAATTTCTGCAAACATCCCTTGAAACAACCTGCAATAAGAATCATACCCACTTCGGAATTGAAGCCTTAAATCTTACCAAATGCCAGCTCCTTTTGCTTTAATGCCTGAAATTTGATTTATGGCTAAAGCACCAGTTTCACGTGCAAATCCTTGGCCTGAAAATGGTGCCATATTTTTTTCCATGTGCTAATGTGAGGGAAGGGAATGAGGCCTTTTGTAGACCAACAGGAGAGTGAGGAAAGGAGAAGCAGCTTCTCCACACTGCTCACCAGCTCTTCATAACTCTCCAGGACTCCCCACCACAACAGTTTGGTGGTTGGCCACTCTCTGCAGGTCCTTATCTTCCACAAATCCACAAAAATTCCCTTTATGGGCTGTGATGTCTTCCCAATGAGAAGGCTGAGAAAAGGATCTGAGACAGGAGGCAGAACCAGTTAACTCTTTTCTAGGGCTGGGAGAAGATCTTTGTGCAGCTCATGAAGCAGAGGAATTGTTTTGGTTTGTTTTGTTTTTTTGTTTTGTTTTTTTTTTTTAATGTGTTTTTTTTTTACCCCCTAATCAACATTTTATGTTTCTTTTTAGTATTATCAAAGAATGGAAACTTCAGGTATTATTTGAGTTTCTTAGTTGCAAAGGAGAACATTAACAGAAAGAATTGCTCTCTTCTTAACTAATTTATAGCAGGTAACAAAACTCAGAAGAGAAATAAGGAACCAATAAATAAACAATAAATAAGAAACAAATAGAACCTTTTGCAATGACACTTATCACTCTGGAAGGCTAAATAGGCTGGGGCTCAGCAGGTGTTTCTTTTCTTAGCCAGCAAAAAAACATGAGAAATGAAAACCAACCCCTTAGGAACTTTATGTTCACAACAGGGTATTCTGACCAGCTAATGCAACACCAGTTCTGGGTTTAAGAGTGCACAGTTTAAAAAAGTTTCTTCTCAACAGTGTGGCTGTCATTGGGCTGGTCTTGGCAATGAACATCTCAGATCAGGATCACTTTTTGGTTTTAAGTAGCTGAAGGAATCTGTGCAGCCAGATAATCACCGAACTGTGTAAATGCTGATATTAAAATTAAACTGTTCAGTTTACTTGCCCTGTGCTGTTCCTTCTGCATTCTCCCAGTGTGCTGCTGTAGGACAGAGAACTCCTTTTCCAGGAATGAAGGGGGTCTTCTAGGCATGAAACGCATCCAACAGACCAGCATGAAACCCATTTAAACCACTGGGACTCTTCCCATGCTGTTGAACAGGTTTAGCTCATCCCATGTATGAGTGCTATGGAAGTGCTGCTGCTGTTACCCCTTTCTACAGAGGTCCCTCTCCAGGGCCGGTGTTGGCCAAGCCCAACAGCTGACGAGGAGCAGCATCTCATCCTGTGTGTCCTACATGTGGGTAATGTAGCCTTGGAAAGAGTTCTAGCGTAGGCTTATGGCCAGAACATTGTTTTTCTCAGGTGATTTTATAGCTGCCAAGAGGCAGGTGCTGGGGAACTCTGATTTATTGCAGAAGGAGCTGGCACCATGTACAAAACGCCCGACACTGTGTTAGAACGATTCTCACAACCAACCAGTCTCTCTCCTGTGGTGTTTCTGTTTGCTGGCAGCTCAGGGTAATTCAGATGAAAAATTAGCCTGCATTTTTACATGCTGAAATCTCCCCATAATCTAGGAATAGCTCCACAATATTCAAGTGGCCTGAGAGCAGAGACAGCACCGTCAGGAGAAGTGATTTATCACAAGTTGCTGTAGGTCTAGAGGTGAAGTAAACCTGCAGCTGTGAGACTTCAGTGTTGGGACCCTGAGCTCACCACGCTTGTGTTGATGCTTCCCAAGGGATGCTTGGTGTGAGATCTCATCCAAAGGCTACCCCTGGAGTCAGTGTCCTTGAAGACAGAGGTGGTCCTGACCCTGATGACAGAGGGGGTGTCACAGCTGTAGAAACTGTGACATTAATGCTTCTAGCTCATTTGAGGCTCACTGGGCAAAGCCTTCAGAGCTTTATGTCCCTTTTGGATGTCAGTTTTTTGGGAAGTGGAGCTCTCCAGTCTGGTCAGAAGTAATGTAGTGTTATCCTTCCCTCCTCTCCTCCATGGTACTTTTGGTGTGTTTGGGCAGGAAAATATCTAACTGCATGAGCAGCAAGCCCTGTCCTGGGTCTTGTGTGTTCATGTCCTCAGCTGGTTCTTGTGTGCTCTTTGGCACATCGTGGTCTCCCCACTGTTCCTGGTCACTTAGATAAGCCCCATGCCCCCACATGCTCTCTGGCTCACTCACATACTTGCTCTCTCTCACTTTTCCTTCCTCCTCTCTCCCCAGCCTCACTGGATACACATCACCACGTATGCCCAAACCCCTTTTCCCAAAGCAGCCAGGTTGCTCAGAGTGTCTGCTTTGGGTATAATCTCTCCTCTCTAGGGCTGGCTTTTTGAAACAGGCTTATGGCCAAAAAATCTTCCTTTGCTTCAGGATGACATAGAGGTCCATACAGACACATTCAGATCTAGAATTCGATGGTTCCCAACCTAGAAGTGCTGAAGCTTAAGGCTTTGCTGTGGTTCACTGCCAGCATAGGAACAGCATGCCACCTTCAGCCTGAGGGATGGAGTACCCTGGGGGAGAGTTAAGGGATGGATTTTGGAGATGAGGTTCAGAACTTGCCTGGATGTTTGGCGTTTGGATCACTCAGGCTATGAGGTGGGTGGAGCTGAGCCCATCTGCAGACTTCTCCCAGCCCTGGGGTGTCTTTGCTGTGCACAATGTCTCCCAGCAGTGCAGAACAATTCATAGCATGTTTTCAGCTCCCTCCCAGGAGCTGTGCATGTTTGGATAGTTCTCTGAAAATCCACACCATCTCCAGGAGCTGCTACTGATGGCTGCTTCCAATTTCTTTTCAGGTGCTCTCACTGCAGGTTGCACCCCCTGGCTCCTCTTCCAGAAGGGATGAGCTGTAAGTGCTCCAGATTCTTCAAGGGGTCTGCTCCAAGAGAGCTGAAAACTCCTTTGCACCTGTTCTAATACGACTCTGCTGCATCTTTTGTGATGTTTCTTGTACAATCTGAGCTTTTCTGCCCTGGGATATAATTCTGCCCGAATTAGGGAGCTCAGTTCTCAGCTCTTTGTTACACAACATCTAAGTCGGTGACATTTCATGCTTTGAAAAACTTCTTGGAAGAGGCTAAGATGAAATCTATTATTAGGTGTTATTTGAAATTATTTAGACCATCTCAGCTTCACTTTCTCCCAGCCTATTTGGATGAGAACATCTGGCATCAGTCTTTTGTGCTGAAATCCAAAATATCCAAGGTCCTGTCTGGAGAAGTAATGACCAGTGGTGGGGAGAGCCATCTCCAAGCTTTTGTGTCTGGGAGAAGCTGACTGTGCTTGGCTTGTTTTGAAGTGGGATTGTCAAAAAAGTAAAATTACAGGGAGTATAATTATTAGGAAAGCATTAAAATGTAGCCTTTGATGTGGTGTGGCAGCATCTGCTCCAGTATGTCTGGATCCATTAATATGGATCTCTCGTAGCCTGAATCCTTGGGCAGATTTCATGCATTTGACCAGTTATTTTTTATTTCCACATTAAGCTGATGATGAGCACAGTGTAACCTGGTGCTTCATTTCTGCTTTTATATTCCTGGGCAGAAATCACATAGATCTTGAGAACTTACCATATTTCTAACCCACAACTACCTGTTTTCCCCTAAACCTAATAAACTTCGCAGGTGCAATTTTAGCTTTAACCTAAAATCTCAGCCTACAGAACCCTTGGGTAGCTCTGTTTTCCAGTATGATATTTCTGCTTCACTGGTTTTTCTTTCCCAGTCAACGTTAAGCAATGTTTTCAACTCTGTCAGCCTTTGTGGACACTCTCTCCATGTACAATCCCCTTCTCTATCAGTTTTGTTGCCTTTGTTGACATCCTCTTTCACTTCTGCTGCAAGTACTTGGAAAGATGGTTTCCAAGCCAAAAAGCAACCTGTACCATCAGCCCCAAGCATCCATCACACACCGAAAGCACAGAGGAGCCTGAAGGAAGCTAAAGAGTAGGAAACCTCACTTGTAATGACTTTAAATGTTTAGGAGTAAGATTTTGTGCCTGGAAAAGTGAATTACTTGCTCCTTTCTTGGCTTTTCAGGTTTCTTGCATCTCAAGAAGAGCACAAATGACATTAAAGCACAGCTTTTGGTTGTTGGGCAGTTTTATTTAACCTACCAGGTTTTATGCAAAGCACTGTAGCCTCAGCCAGCCTGTTGCTCAAGGCTGACTCTGGTTTTTGAGAACATCCAGGATAAATCCTACTCCCCATAGACTCTGGGGTTAATGAAAAGCTTCGCCATCTCCTCAGGGGTTTGGTTGGGTCTGGCTGAATTCTGCCAGCACGAGCTCTTCCTGAACTAGGAAATGGCACTATGTCTTAAGACAGACAACAATGAACTGTCAGGGTCAATAAACTGTCAATAGGTTGACAGATGCTGGTTTAGGATTAGCCTGTTGTGTTCAAAGAGACCCAACTCACACATCCTGCTGGGTCTCAGACTGGGCAGTCAAAGCTTTTGGCTTAAATTGCTGTTTGTGGCTGAGAAGTCAGGGCATGATGGAAGGTATCATGAGACCTAATCTGTTATCTCCTGGTGCAGCCCAGTCTTGTAGCCAATTGTCTGTGCTTTGACTTGTATTTTATTTCACATCTTATGAAGAAAGTTCTCCATATATTTCATGTTAAAAAAAAAAAAAAGAGCACTTTTCTCACTATGTTTTCTATTCGGAGTCTGTTGGAAGTTGCCATTTGTTTCCCTGCTGAAATTAATGGAGCTGTTTTCATGGAAAAGCTGTAGTGTGGAGGAGCTCTTGCTCTGAAACAGCAGATTTCATGTGCTTGGTTTGAAAAATAGGTACTTAAATCCACCCGAGTAATTAATGGTCTGTTACGTAGCTGGGTCACATTGCAATGTGTTTAGGACTGAAATGCTTAGATTCACTTGTTCTGTTTGCAATTTGCATTTTTTCTTGCTTATAATATGAAAGCTTCATTCTTCCTCTGGGAGATGGATGCAACTGGAGTCAGTGGTGTTACTGGAGGGAAGGCAACATTCTCACCTCTTTTTCTTGATTCAAGCTACGACTTTTCCACTTTGAAGGATTACTATTAGTTTGGTTTTCCAGCCTTGCTAGGAAACGTCTTGTATCCTTTGAAAAATAGGAACATTGGAGTTGCAGTTGGCATAGGACTGAGAAAGCCTTTATTAATGCACCATTTTTCTGGTTTTCTGCTGTAACCTTCATGCTCTCAAAGCAGAAACAGGAGGTAGAGCTCGTGGGCACCAGCCAGCCATGCGTGCAGGGTGAGGTGGAGCTCAGCTCCTCTAATAGATCAGCTCTAATTCAAACCAGCTGGCCCCAGATGAGATGACCATCATGCCTGGTTGTGACAAAACTGGGAATCAGGAGCTCCAATTAGCTTGTTTATTGATAGGAAGGATTGCTGTAAATCTGCTTTGGTTTTTTTTTTTTCTTAAAAAAAAATAAAGACACATTTATTCCACTAAGAAACACTTCACTTCATGCAGCTGAAGCCCTAAGTGTAAAGGAATGGTGGAATTTGCTGCATGATGTTATTTATACAAATGTCTTTTACATTTCTGTGGTTTCTTCAACCTGGAAAAGCAAATTTGCCCATGTTTTCATTTCCTAAGAGCAGATAAGAACCCCACTCCCTGGAAAAAGCCCACTGAAAGGCTCAGCCTTGATGTGTGCTTGCTTATAAAGCATGGCTGTATGTAAACCTCAGAAATGGAATGTAATTGCAAGCTTCTGCTCCATCCTATATATACAGTGACCAGACAGTCTGGCCGACTCTGTCCAAAACAGGGATTTGTCGTGAGTGAACCGTAGCTGTCTGGGTGTCTGGTCACCTCTGTCTGCCCCTGTTGTCACTTCCAGCCTCTTTTCTCATCCTTCCCTTGAAGAGGAGACCTTGAAAGTAAAACTGCAATGATTTATTTTTTTTTTTTTACTGGAGCCCTCTTCAGCCTGGCAGAAATGCTGGTCAGCTGCAGGGGTGTCTGCAGAGCATGGGGTACCAAAGGTGCTGGGTCCAGAGTGGGGTCTAGAGGAACCCACCCTGCTAAAGGGCTGGAGCAGCTCTGCTCTGGAGACAGGCTGGGAGAGTTGGAGTGTTCAGCCTGAAGAAGAGAAGGCTCCAAGGAGACCTTAGAGCACCTTCCAGTGCTTGAAGGGGCTGCAGGAAAGCTGGGGAGGGGCTTGGGACAAGGGCAGGGAGTGATAGGACAAGGGGAAATGGATCAAAACTGGAAGAGGGGAGATTTAGGTTAGATATCAGGGAGAAATTCTTTCCTGTGTTGGTGGTGAGACACTGGAACAGGTGCACTTCCACTGTAGTCACCTTCTGTGGATAAGAGGCCTGACCATAGATCCCAGTTCTCTCACCTCTCTTCCCACGTGGTTTGGAGTTAGGTTACGCTGCACTCCCCCAACACTGCCCTCAGCGTCTCAACTCGTCTCACCTAACACTTCATACTCTCCCCCCCATTTGCCCGAGTCTTTCTGCATTGCTTAACCTTGTCACAAGATTATTTGGCTCATGGTTATATTTTTTTTTCACTTTTGGACAAGCACAGATGTAGCTGCTGCTTTTGCCTTTGCCTGCAGCTTGCTGAAGTGGTGATTTCAGAGGGCTGTGACCTTGGGGGGTTTGTGGTCTGTGCTGCCAGCTTCGTACCCCTGGTAGTGGCAACGCCAGATGGGCCATAGGCTGGAGCCACCACTGACCTGCTCATGTGCTAAACCACATCCTCAGGGCTGTGTTTATCTAAACTCTGCAAACAGCACCTGGAGCTAAGACCTGGAAGATGTGAGGTGCACTCAGCGTCTCCCGTGTCTGCAGGGGCAGCTGCGCCCAGGCTGGGGCACCCTGAAGACATCACACCCAGGGAGGATGAGCAGGGTTCAAAACCATTCCCTCTCCCCATGGTGTGATTTGTGGAGGTGGTTGTGCCATCCTGCCAGCTGGATTTGCCTCTCCCAGGCTTTCAGCCTGCAAAATCCCTCTTTTCCTCCTCGCAAGTTCCTGTCCGTGGTGGTTTTTATGGGCTGGGAGCTCCTGCCTGCTTGCAGCTCAGCAGCCTTGGACCAAGTTCATCCAGGCCACAGGAAGAAAACCCAGCTTTTAGCTACTGATGGCTTGAACTGGATTTGAACTGGAGCAGATCAGTAAATAAAAGACCCTCCAGTCCATTACCAGTCCTCTGCAGTTCAGGCCTGCCAGCCTGACTGTATTTATGAGGCAGCTATTTAAATAAGCTCTGTGTTTTATCCTACACTTACACTTTCCATGTCAAACATTTAGGAGCCTGTGAGCCTTTAAAAGCTTTCACAGGCTTGAGTTGCCCGAGCTGATTAGGCACAAATCCAATTTGGGTGCTGGCTCCCATTTCTGTTTTCATCCCATCATATTTCAGCTACCAGTCCCCTCCAGGTCATGGAAACCAGAGTAAAGGGGCTTTGCCAGGACACCCAAGAAAACCTGTCTTATCAAACCTATTAGCCATTTTGATCTGAAATCTGATTTGCAATAGTAATTCATCTTTTCAGCAGCATTTCTTTTGCAAAAGTTGTGGTCTCAGTTCTCTGGGATATCAACATGTATGCCCCTCACTTTATTCCTTTCTGCTCTGTTTTATGTATGGTTTTCAACACTGAAAATAGCATCTGCTTCTATATGTGAAGGAATTACTATGGTTTATAACGCAAGATCATGCAGGTCTAGCTGTATTTCAGTCAAAGAGGCAGATGGAAGTTAATTTACCCTTGGCAAGCACAGAGATCAAGCAGAACCCTGAAAATCAGGTAGTCAATTTTAAGTCGTCAAGTAATGAACGTTTAATGGTGGAGGGTTTTTTTAAATGGAAGGAAAATGTCATGTATGTCTCAAGTACACCATATACCTGCTAGAGCTGTCAAAGTTTGGGAAAAAGAGTTGGATGAACACTTTTCCCCATGAAGAACCAAAGGCTGCATACTCTTTAATTTCATGTTAACTTTTGTTTGAATGTACCATAATCCCCACCCCTCCCGCTGCCCTCAGGGTTATTTCTGGTGGGATTTCTCTCTTCCTTTATGTTGCATGATGAACTGGAACTCTTTTCCCCTTCAGTTTTGTTCTTGGTCCAGCAGTTTTAAGTGTCTCCTGCTTTCCACCAGCCCCACACAGTCTCCTTCCTCTGCAATCCTAGAGAAATGTGATTTTCTGATTCCTCTGTGGCTTGGGTGGGCATTCTGGGCTGTCCAGCTCCTTCTCCACCTCCCTGGCCTCTCCTGTCCCTTTTATTCTGGCCAAGAGTCCTCAGCTGCTGCCATCTGCCCTTCCTCCAGGGCAGCAGTCAGAGGAATGGGCATCAGTTCCTTTCTTGTATCTAGCCACAGGTTCTTCAAGAAAACACACCATGTCCACACTGCAAACACATAATAATCCAGATTCCCTCCCCACTGGGTGGTGACTCGGGGTTGTTCAGGCTGTGTGTTCCAGCTGTTCCTAGTCTGGCTGTGTTACTGACTGGGAGTTGGTCTTTTTATTTCTGAGAGAGGGGAAAAAAAAAAAAAGTGTAAATTCAGCAACAACTCTGCTCACGTGAAGTAAGGAGCTGGTTCTTTTCCCTCCTCAGCTTTGTATCTATTAAAAATAAATCCTTACAAATCACATCAGCTTTTGTCAGAAGGTTGTCCTGGGGAAAAAAAAAAACAAACAAACAGCTAATTTGGAGTTTGCAGCTCACTTTTCTTGTAAGTTATGTTGTACTTGACATAAATTTCAAAGGCTTGCTGAAACATTACAGCTTTTTGAGGACCCAGGTAGATGTCAAATGTATTTAAAGCTCAGTATACTTTTTGCATTTGAAGGTTTGTCCATTAGTCCTTTTGAACTAGGTGAGAAGACAATGCAAGGATTCCTTCAGTCCCTTCTTCAGCAGATATAAGGATATATAAACTGATACACGTTATCAGTTCTTGGGCTTCATATTCTGCTTAAAACTAATTTGGGATAGATGAAGATCAAAGTTTTCTGATTAAATCTTAATTAAGTGTGAGAAATTACAGACTTAGGAGAAATGGGAATGAGTTTCTTGCCTTTCTGAATGCAGATGATCTACAGTACTTTATAGAATTTTCCCATTACACTACTTTGATGGATTTTTACAGCATCTATATTTAGAGATAATTTTCTAGTCTGGCACTGTGATGACATGGACACTTAGGTGTTTGGGAAGAGAAATAAAGGTGTTTTGGTTTCAGGGTACAAGCATCATCCTGAAGTCACGTAGATACTTTGTGCCAAGCTTGCTCCAAATTGCCTCAGGAGCTGAAACTTCCTCTTTGAATATTGTTAGGAAACTAATTAAATCTCAGAGATGTAAGCAGAAGTATAAAAAGAGACATGAAAATCATGTTACGAGCCAAAGTTATAACAGGAGTTGCAGAGTGTATCATCGTTCCAGTCCATCATTGTCCCACAAAACATTTTCTCTTGAATGATTTTCATTTGGCTTCTGTTTTGAACTAGAAACCCCAAACAAAATGATTTCATGTTTGTGTAATATTTTAAAACTTATCTATCCAAATGCCACAGAACCAAGAATTTCTTTCCTTTCATTTTTATAACTTGGTGAAGCAAAAAATTACCAGAAGAAATACAAATGACATTTCCTACACAGGTGTCAAACAATGTTTTTCTACATTATTTATCCTCCTCGGTGAGACCCTGGCCCAGGCTGCCCAGAGAAGCTGTGGTTGCCCCATCCCTGGCAGTGTTGAAGGGCAGGTTGGATGGGGCTTGGAGCAACCTGGGCTGGTGGGAGGTGTCCCTGCACATGCAGGGGGGTTGGAACTGGGTGATCTTTGAGGTCCCTTCCAACCTAAACCAGTCAGTGATTCAGTGTGGCTTGGGGACTGATTTGATGGAACCCACATGACAGATGATCATCTGTGACCTCAGCTGCACCCACAGCACCCAGAGGGGTGGGTGAGTTCACTTTTCATTGCCATGATGGCTGTAGGAGGGATCCAGCATCACCCTTTGGCTGTCACAGCCTCAGGGTCCCTCCAAATGTGGGAGTCCTGCAAGATGGGACACTCCAGGCTGACGCAGTGGCTTCCCATGTTGCTCGTGCTTTGCTCTCATGCTGCTTGTGCTGTGGAGCTGCATGTCAGGAGCCTGCAGACCCTTTGGAGCTGAGAGGGTGACAGTACACCAGGGGGGCTGCTGGTTTCATTTTCTGCCTAAATGCAACAGTTGTGCTTTGATTCCTCTGAAAGGCAGCCTGTGTTGGATGAGGTCAGGCAACGGCTCCTTCCAAGGTGCTTTCTTTGTCTTTAAAGCAACATTTGATTGCCTGACATCACGTCAGCTCAATAATCAGGATCTCTCCTGCAGACTGGGATCAGAGTGGCTGGTGCTCTCCAGCTGCTTTGCACTGTAAAGCAGCCTTACCCTTGGCTTAGTGCAGGGATGTGAGGTTTGTGCTCTGCTTTGCACCACCAGCCAGAGCATCCCCGTGGACCTGCTGCTGCAGAGCACCAGGAGAGCTCTCCTTATCTGCACCTTCCTGCTTCCAGGTTGTCCTGGTTTGAGCCAAGATGAAGCCAATTTTCCTGACCCATGAAAGGTTCTCATTACTCTGAGCTCCAGCTTGGGGCTGTTCAGGGAGCCTGTTCAAGGCCAGGTTGGACTGGGCTCTGAGCAGCCTGGTCTGGCTGGGATGTCTCACTGCAGGGGGTTGGACTAGGTGACCACTAAAGGCCACTTCCAACCCAACCCTTCAGTGATTCTGATTCAAGACTCTGCAAAAGTGCCTGAGCATCCTTGCAAAGGCCACGCTTGGCAGCTAAGGAGTAAAGGAGAGAATGATCAGGCTGCTTTTGTACCTTCTGAGCTTTCTGTAACGCCACACAGGATACGAGGCAGCAGGCTGAGGAGGTGGGAGCTCCTGTGGGAGGAATCCAGCAGTGAAAACTCACCGAAATGTAGTCATGAGTGCACTCAGAGTGTGGCTGCAGCCAGCATCACTAACCCAACACAGAGTGGCTCAGGGATGCACAGGAATTACATTTGGAATATTCATTCAGGAGGCGATAAGAGCACTTAGGTGGTCACCGTCCACTTAAACAAATCCATCATCATGATACTTGATGCATTTTTTTCCCAGATTAAATCATAAATCCGGATCAATTTATTTCCTCCCCCCAAATAAAAAATAAAATAAATAAAATGCATCTGGTGTTTCTCAAGAAGTTGCAAGTGGGAATTTGTTACATTTCATTTCAGAAGATTTATGGCACGAAGGAACTCGCTTCTAGTGAAAGACAAATCAAGTCTTTTCAGGTTTCTACTGAGGGCTCAGAAGAGTTTTTAATTATATAAACGAGATACAGGAGGAGAAAATAACATGAGTTTTTGGTGCTTGAGCAATGTTTTCTCTGAGTTCAACACACATGTATCCGTGGGACAAGGACTCTAATGGCCTGGTCTGTTGAGCATTTGCAGCAGCACATGTTTGCACAAGTCTCAAGAACACAGTTGCATAATTGTATTTTTTTTTGGGCTTTCTTGTAAAGAGCAGTTTTCCTGTCTGAGGAGAAGTCTTTCGTTACAAAAGGTCTAAGTAAATACAGTCGTGTTTCCAGAATTTATTACTTCTCAGGGAAAACCTTTTATTAGGACTTTTATTCCGTCACAAATGTTGAATAGGGATTGGGGAAGAGTTGTGTTTGTTTTCTGAACCGTGCTTAATTGAAGCTTAACCATTGGCCATGACTTCTTCATTACCATTCCCAGCAGTGGACTTGCATACATTAACACTCATTTCTCCATCCCAAAGAAGATTTTCAGAAAAAAAAAAAAAATTAGTGTTGTCTTAAATACCCCATTTTCTACAAGAAGAAAATTTTGTGGCCAATTAAGGATGCAAGATCCCAGTTCCCAGTGATGTAAGAGAGTTGAGAAAAGGGGGAAAATGCTTTGTATTTGACACATTCCCTCAAGTAACTTGCCATTTCTCAGGTTTGTTTCTTTCTATGAATAACCTGAAAGCCACTTAATTTATTTTTAATTCAATTTGTAGCCAGCCAATTACTTCTGCATAGCTAATGAATGGAAAGGGGGAGGCTTTGGAGTCCCTCGTGGGAAAGTTCAAGTATTACTGAAGAAGGCTGAAGTGTGGAGCCCTGCTTGGTGCTGCAGCTGGGAGTGGGCACAGCTCTCTGTCCTCCACCCTCCAGAAAGCCTGGAGACCACATTATAACCAGTGCCAAACCAGTATAGGTGGATGCAGATCACGTAGCACCTGGGCAAGAGGTTTGAGGGACTTTCCCTTCTAAGCAAGTGTGTGCTGAGGTCCACGCCCCATCTGGGGGGTTAAGGTTAAAGGGTAGGAGACTGGAGGTGGCCACATGGGGAGAAGCTGGAGGACCAGTGTCAGCCATGGTGTGGTTTTCTGTTAGCTGCATGCAAGGCCCTGGGACCTGGGGAATTGTTGACCAAACCCATCCTGTGTGTCGTGGACTTCTTTCCTTGGAAACGTGAACAGGGCTTTTCCTATGGGTAATCAGAGGTCCACAGGTGTGAATCCCATGAATTTTAGTGACCCCCCTGACGTTCCTCTGCTAGATGAGCCTCAAAACTTGGACACAGCAGTAGACTTTGGCTTGTCTGCAGAGGGAGCTAAGAAAGGAAATGATAAGACATGTAAAAACAGGATCCTTTGGATTCACCAAGGATCCCTGTGGGACTTGAGGCACAGAATTTCATGGTGTCCTCCAATACCTGAACCCAGATACAAACCCCCAGCTCTTTGCAGCATCAGCCTAGGTGGGAGTGAGGCCACCCTAACAGGAGATGTGCTCTTCTTCCTCATTGACTAGAAAATAATTCATTTTGACATAAATGAAACTTTCTGCCTCCAAATTCATGTAATATTTGCAAACAGCCAGTAGTTAAACAGTATTTAAGCTCAGAAAAACAGGTAACTTCTTGGCAGGCTCAGTGACTATGGTCGATATGACAGGGATAGGGAATTAGGAACAGGAAAGAGATGGTTGATTTCCACTTCTGCCATTGATTCAACCTCTCAGCAAGCTCTCAGCATCTCATTTTCTTGCCTTGGAAGAGACGAGTCTGCCACTTTGCAGGGTGCTTGGAGTTACAGGAGGGAAAAGTGCAGTTTCTGTTTGGAGCTGTGTGGAGAAGCAGTCACACACATCAGTAAAGAGATGTGCCTCCTGTGTCAAGTCATCTGTGTGCACATAAAGCTGTTCCAAAGGCCAAGAGGGGGGGGCTGAGGAGGTGGATTTGCTTCAGTATTATGTTATTCACGCACCAGCTTCACAAAGTGTATGATTGTTTTGTTTGCTTGCCTTTTTTTTTTTGCCCTTTTTTTTTTTTTCACTTGGGATTGGTGTATTGCAAGTAGACTGAGTCAAATGATCTCATTTTCAAGGGCTGAAATTCTAGTAAGCATCGACAAAGTAACCCAGAAAAATGATCAGCCTTTAGAAGACAGATTCAGCCTGGGGAGTCTCCCTGTAGGGGAGAGCTGGGGGGGTTCATCCAAGGGAATCTTGGTCTTGGGAGGCAAATTCAAAAGCATGACACTAGACACTAGAAAACAGTGTTTCTAAGTGTAGTGTATAATGGCAAGATCTAAAAATAACACCTGCTGCACAAGCTGGGGATTCAGAAAGACTGACAAAGAGAGGGACACAGCAGAAGTCAGGAAACATCCAACTTTGTGATGAGCAAGAAGAATTAAGGTGGGGGATGGTGTGAGCTGAGATTGCCCAAGATGGGCTATGGCTAAATGTGACATGCTGCATGAAAAAAGAGTGTCAGAAAGGACTATTTAGCACAAAAACCACTGGGGAGAGCAAGAGCAAGAGAGCTGCTTTCCAGAGACAACGAGAACATCATTCAGTGTAGTGGGAAAGTTATGAAAAGTCTGTGGAAGGGGAAGAGAAGGAGAAGAAGAAGCATCTGTATCCATCTGATGCAAACACAGCAAGAGGGAGTGCTTCAGCCCGTGTGAACTGCTCTCAGTCTCTTTCTGTACATTATGGCATGGCCATGGATCCGGGTCAGCTCATCAAGGAAGGTGGAACACCTGGAAAGGTGAGAAAAGGAGTTGGATAAAAGAAGTGCTCTTGACGTGGAAGAGAAAACCTGGTTTTGTAGCTGAGTGGAGGAAGAAAACCTGGATTATATGGGTTGCTGCCTGCTGTCAGTCTAGCCTAGCTAGAGACCAGTAAGGATAGTTTTGAATTAAAAGTTATGTTTGAATCCAACAGTTTTCCAGAGTCTTCAAAGGTGCCTGCAGGACCAGCAGAGAAGAGCCCAGCTTTTTTTTTTTTGGGGGGTGTGTTTGGTAGCTGATGGCATTAAATGCCCCAAAACATGTTCTCTTCAGCTTCTGGCTCAGCCTTGAAGATGCAAGGTGTTGCTGGGCCAAGGCTCACACACCATGTCCAAAGGCACTTACCTTTCATAAGCTTTCTTATTGTTGCTCTGAAAGCTTTATTTTTTTTTTTATGGTTATTTTGTATTATTATTTTTAAATTTCAGATGAAATGCTTCTGTAACATGCCTAGCAAGAGACAGCAAGTATCTGGCCCTCTTCAACACCTCAGACTTCTCTGAAGGGGAAATGCACTCTGCAAACCAGGTCTGCACGGTGCTAAAGCAGGAACATTCTGCTCTGAGAACACGTAAGAATAAAATGGGTTGAGTATAAAAAAATATAATCTCTTTTTTTTTAATTGCTTTTCTGGACATAATTGCAATCACTGTACTAAGTAGTGTTCATGGATGCAGAAGTAGGGTGACTTCTTTTATTCCCTCTTTCTTATGCTTGGCTTTCATTTTAGCAGCTGCACATGTTTCTGATTGTCCTCCATAGCTTGGACATCTCCCATTGCCAGCAGCTGTGGGAGAGCTTGGAAGTGTCATGCTGGATTTATCAGCTGGGTGACAAAAAGCTGACCCTGCCCTTCCTCAGGTGAGGGCAGGAGTCCCATCTAGCATCCCCAGCCCTGCCCTGTGCCAGCCCCAGCACCCACAGGACCCCGTGGCACCACCTGCACCACCATGAAGCCAACCCAGGCCCAGCTTTGGCATGGCTGAACTCAAGGTGATAAACAAAAACCAGCTTGGAAAGTCAGCCCTGCTCGAGTTCCCTCTGTGACAAGGCACGAGTTAAAGCCTGAAATCCAAAGACAAGTTAATGTGGAAGTGTTGCTGTGGTATCTGCTGTACACATCTGTTTATAACAAGCAGTTCTAGACCACTAGACAAGCAAAATAACTTGTCAGCTCTGTTTTCCTTCAGGAGAGTCTTTATTTCAAAGACAATGTTTTTCTGTAATGGAAGTTTTACAGGGAGTTTTAGAGTTGCACGCTTCAAAACTGCAAGAATAGAAGAGCAGGATCTTGCTCAGAGCTTCCACTGGTGTTCTGGCAGGAGGGAAAATGCAGCCAACCGTGGTGGGTAGCATGGAAGAGCGGGCAAGGATGCAGAGGCTGACGTAGAACATTTGTATGGTAGAACACTTCCATCAAGGAAAAAAGACAACCACCAGTGGTGCCTGTGCAATGTTTATTTCAGCTTGAGGAAGGGTCCATAGTATGACAGCTGGCTTGGCTGGTGCTGGAGGTGCTTCTCCAGCAACCCCAAGAGCCCATGGTGACTGCACAGCATTGGTGGCTTTGAAAACATCTCATCTTCCACAACAAAGGGAACAGATTAATCCTGCCCTGCCACAGGGACAGCATCCTGAACAAACATCCATAACTAAAGGTTGCTATAAATGGCAGCATAACCAAGAAGAGCTTGCAATTACTCTTTTTTTTTCTGCTAACCACTTCTGGACAGGGAAATCCCAGCCCTTGCTCTGAGCTCTCTGGGTCTTTTCTCTTTTCCCTGTCTTCCCTTTCAGGTCCCATTCCCTAAACTGGGCCCATGTGCACACTGGGCTCAGCTACATGTTCCAGCAGCCATCAGCCCTGACCAGTGCTTGTATGGTTTGTACCCAGCCTTCCCCATCCTTCTGGGAGGCAGGAAAGGACAGGCAAGAAGGCTGGAATGACTCACAAAGAAGACAAAAGGATGGTGCACATATTTCATACTCACTGTGCATGGCAGCTGCTCACATCCTCCAGCTGCCCCAAAACAAGCAACCCAGAATGAGCTGGGAATCTAGAGGAACCAAGGGCCTGTTGTCTTGCAAAATAACCAAGAACCATTATTTATATATGTTTTTTTTACATCTCAAAATGAAATATCCTAGGCAGGACCTGAAGTCTTCTCTTTTTACAGACAGCACACTGCAATCTTTCAACGTTTAACTCTTGCCTAAACCATAGAGAAGCTACGGTTTGATTTAGACTTAAGTCCACAACTGATAAATTAGAGGTATTAAAATCAGGCAGAATTGAAAGGCTTCCAGCTTTACTTAACTGAAGTGGATTTATCTGAAGGAGAGGGCTTTCCATCTCAGCTGAAAAATGACATTATATAAAAATCCACCAGCGGGATGTGGAAGGTATCATGAAATTAACCTTCCATCTCTAAATTCATATAGGATCCCTTTTAGGCAGAAGGAGCAGCTCCTCATCACCAGTTCCTCACCCACGCAGGTGTTGGGAGCCATCCAAATCTCAGTGCTTCAGGCAATCCCAGTGACATAAACCATGGGCAGCTCCTAGCCTGGTCCTTGAAGTTATGATATCAAGTACTGATGTCCTGATGACATCAAGCACTAAAGCACTGATGGTGAGGCTACATCAGCAAAGGGGACTCTGCCCCTTTGACAAAAGGCTTACAGGAGTTGCTAATTCTGCAGTTACACTGTCTTCCCCCCAAAAAAATAACCCACAAACTGTTTTGCAGAACCTCGAACCAAAATGCTAAGAGCTTTTGGGATTTGCTCCGCAAAGCTACTCAGCAGCTTTCATCTCTGGCTGTCAGTTCCCCACCCTGTGTGTCAGGCACTAATTCCAGCAAAAAGGCACTGGCAGAAATAGAAGTCAGCAGAAAATCTGTAGCTCTGCAATGTAGAGATTGGGACAAAAAAAACCTAGCACTGCATTTGGTACAGCGGGAAAAAGAGAGGAATCTGTCTGAACCAGAGTGAAACTCCAGACCTCAGCCAAAAGTTTTCACCCTCTTTGGGCTGCTGCTTGTGGGTACAAAGTGTCCTGGTCAGGAATGTGCCTGATATTTGGTGTATACCTGCAAGGAAATGGAGCTGTGTAGGTTCCCCTGGGGTGATACCCTGTGCTGTGGGCTGAGAGCCCACTATGCTCCATTCTTTGCCCCCAGACACAACTCCCTACCCCCAACAGCAATAAAACCTCCCAGGCTGTCTTGAACCACCAGAAGGTGGGAAAAGGTTTTGGTTTAAGTACCAATGTACCCCAAGCTTCTGCCTCAGCCCTGTGAGGAATTTTGGGGGGTTGCTGCCTGTGCAAGAGCAGACTTGAGGATAAATTCACTGCCTGTATGGCTTGCTTGCCCACATAAAAATATTTCCAATCAAAATAACAGGTTTGTTGCTTGCTAATTTTAAGTCCCATTACTTACCCATGTGCTTGTTTGGAAACAAAGCTCAGCTGATTTCAAAACCAGCAGAAATGTGTTCAGGTTTTAGCAAACATGCTCGTTGGGTTTTACTGTGGAAAAATTTCCTTTTTTAAAAAAAGGCTGGATTGTTGTTGGAAGTAAACAAGACAAATGTTTACAAATGGTTGCAGTCCATATGCAGTTTTGGTTTGGGCAGAACGTTTTCATTCCACCCATCAAACAACGGCAAAATTCATTACTTCTCCACCCCTCTCTTTTAATGGCAGCAGAATCAAGTCAGCAGAATCTGGCCTGATAACTATAAAATGATACACAGGGTAAAATTAGATCCTCATATACATACACATAACAGGACTTGACTCCAGCAGCACCTTGCAGTGTACATATAAATGAGAACATGGTGATTCAATGTTCACTGATGCACAAGGGTGAGCTTTTACACACTGCAGGAGAAACAGAGAAGTGTTTCAAATGCAGTTCACACATAGCACTTATCAGCACAAGAGCAACATATTTGGGGAGGTAAGGTCAATAGTTCTGTTGCTGCCAGCCCACTCCAGTGCAAACCAGGCAGGTCTGAATGGGAGCAGCTGGTTTCTGGGACAGTGATGGCATGGCAATGGAATGTGGTTTCATGGCCACGTTCCTCTGCCCATCAGTGTGCTGTGGAGTTACTCCAAGCAGGGCTTTTCACAAGGGGCTAGCAGATCCAAGGTGGAAATTAATGCACGTTTTCCCAATGAATCCATGAGTTCCCAGCTCCAACAACAGCCTTGACAGTATGATCTTCACTGCCACTCCCCAGTGCAGGATGTGTTTGGAGGAAGCACAGTTCATCCCCAGCAGGGTGGATGTGCTCTCACTGGATGGTGCACCTTCATCTGCTGTTAGGCTTGTTAGGTGATACATGTTCCTCTGTGGTTGGGCCTGTGTGACTCCTTGCAGCTTAGCCCTTGCAGTGGGTTAGTGGTCCCTGGAGCTGAGGAACAAACAGGAGCTGAGGATGTCCAGAGTGGAAATTCCTCCCTCTCTGTTCTTCTTTGGCAGAGCAGAGCAATGGCAGCCTGTGTTACCTTCTACATGTTTCCAATATTCCACTGCAGGCTAAAACACATTTATTCTGGTGTCTGAGGTAAACAAAATGGAAGGAAAAGGAGACATTTTGCCAATGTTTGTTTAGCCTTACTGACTGATATCCTGCAACTATGGTACAGGGATTTGCATTGTGTGCCAAGACTTGAGAATGATGTTTCAAGATCAACTCAGAGTGTGGGTGGATCCTGCCCCAGGACATATTTTTTTCTTACTTTACCAGAATTTGCTTACTGGAGAGTCTTCTTGCATTGCTTATAGATTTGGTGCACTAAAAGCGAGGTTAAAATAAATGTTTTGAGGACTAGATGTATGTCCAGGCAGTCAATTTAATAACAGTGGCAGTTCTGGGCCAACTTTGGAGTAGATCTCATCAGAGCAGTAATTAACTCCCTATTGTTTGTGACGAAGTCAAGCATTTGATGTAAATGAGTGAAAGATGTAGGAGAGTTATGACTGACAGCCTTCCATTAGCACAAGCTGCAAAAGCATTTGGGAAGTTGTCAAGCATGAGATACCCAGCATGTTGGATTTGTCAAGCAGATGTCATCAGATTCCACCAGTGTCTGTTCAGATAGCTGGGACTGTGTGATTTACAGCTGGGGAAAATTTTCACCACAGAGAAGCACTGGCAGATCTTCAGCCTAAAGATGAGCTGGAACAAAGACTGGTGGCCCCATGCCTGAGTGCACCATGTGCAGCCTGCTGGTCTGGTGACCTCTGGTCAGCAGCTGATCCCAAAGGGAGGATGGAGTAGCAGAGGTAACAGTAGGAGAAGTTATGACAATATTTCCATGCTTGTACATCTAAATTGTACTATCTACAATAATACAATTTGTGCACTTCTCCAATGACACAGGCTGGGAGAGTTGGGGTGTTCAGCCTGGAGAAGAGAAGGCTCCAGGGAGACCTTAGAGCACCTTCCAGTGCCTGAAGGGGCTGCAGGAAAGCTGGGGAGGGGCTTGGGACAAGGGCGGGGAGTGATGGGATGAGGGGAATGGTCTCAAACTGGAAGAGGGGAGATTCTTTCCTGTGAGGGTGGTGAGACCCTGGCCCAGGTTGCCTACTCTTGGTTGCAAACCTGATGACTTGTCCCTCCAAGAGCAGGCTCACATCTGGTTCCTCTGACCTCCATTCCAGGCCTATTGCAGGTACTTGCCTTTTAATGGTGCAAAACACCTTCTAAGAATACTTGGTACTGTCAGTAGTTGGGCTGAAACCGTGTGGTGCTAAAAGGTTCCCTCTGTTTTATGAGTTCCACAGCAGCTACAGAGGCCCAGTAACAGCCTCTTGTGCTTCACATCTCTGTATTTATCTGCCTGCCATGTCTTTTGAGCCTGCTTTCCTTAAATGCTAGCAGGGAGATCCTGCATTGTGTTCCAGTCTGCTCTCTTTATTTATCACTCCTGGAATCCTGCAAGTATCACTTCCTTCAGTCTGTGCACTCCTCCCATGGAAATGCTTTAGCATAGATATTCTAATTTTTTTTTTGCTTATTTCTGTGTGATATCTGTGACAAACTATTTCCAAGTTTTCTCATCTCCATCAGCACTTTTCAAAGGTTACTTTCCAACTCGGGGCAGCAGCATGGCTCCAAAGAGGATGGAAAAAGAAGTAGGCTTTGTTTTAAATATATTTACATCCAATTTTTTAAGCTCCAAACAGCCACCAGTGTCTATTTCTTCCAAACTTCCTCCCTGACACAAGATTAACAAAACATATTGCACTAATTACCCTCCTGGGAGCTACCTGAGAAGGAAAGATGAATTGTGCACAGCTTTTAAAGCAATCACTTCCAGTCATGCCAGAAGAACTGTTGATCAGGGTGGGTTCCCACTTTCCCATCGCTCTTCTCCATACGTGTCAAGTGCAGAAAAGGTGCAATATCTGTTTTGTACCCAAAGAGGGTTTTTTTTCCTGATCCTAGAAGAGATGGCAACTAGTGCAGGATGACAGAGCTGGGGCTTCCCAGTCCCTCTAAGGCCCCCCGTGCCCCTCACACTGCTGTTCAGCTGCAGAGCTCACCCACGTAGGTGGGGCTCCAGCAGCTCCACAGCAGATATTTGAGATGATTCAACTGAGCTTCCAAAACAAGCTGCTGCATCGTGGCTTGACCTCAGTAGAAATAATCTGTGAGTGAATGGCTAATGCATATACCACGTGGCATGAACTCCTCCCAGATGTGACAGGAGGATGGGAATTTTTTCTGCTCTCTGGACATCCTCAAGATAATTAAAATGTCAGTGGGACATTCGCAGCATGAATCATGTTTTTTAAGGGAATTTCAATTTGGTGGGCCCGGATCCTTTCAAGGAGAAAGCTCACAGAATCACAGACTGCTTTGGCTTGGAAGAGACCTTAAAGATCATCCAGTTCCAACCCCCTGCATGGGCAGGGACACCTCCCACCAGACCAGGCTGCTCCAAGCCCCATCCAACCTGCCCTTGAGCACTTCTAGGGATGGGGCAGCCACAGCTTCTCTGGGCAACCTGGGCCAGTGTCTCACCACCCTCACAGGAAAGAATTTCTTCCTAATGTCCAACCTAAATCTCCCCTCTTCCAGTTTGAGACCATTCCTCTCATCCCATCACTCCCTGCCCTTGTCCCAAGTCCCTCCCCAGCTTTCCTGTAGCCCCTTCAGGCACGGGAAGGTGCTCTAAGGTCTCCCTGGAGCCTTCTCTTCTCCAGGCTGAACACCCCAGCTCTCTCAGCCTGTCCTTATAGCAGAGCTGCTCCAGCCCTCAGATCTGAAGTGTGGATAGAGAATGCTGTTTGTCTGTCTGGAGCCATATGCTCTGTTTACTATGAAGCCCTCTACAAGAAGCTTGGAAGAAACTATAAAAGCTATAGAAATGACCTTCAAAGCTTTTCTGTGTGTCAGAATTAAATAAATACTGATGTTAAACATCTTGTACTCAACCAAAATTGAATGTTATGGGTCAGGTAATATGTCCTTGGAGCAGTGCAAGGGACTGTGCAGGTGACCAAATCTGTCAGCTCCATGTGTCCAGGGGATGTGTGTGCATAAATCTGTGTTAAACCTCCATTTAAAAACTCTGGTTGAAATGTAAGGGCCTCTCTTGACCTAATCTCATGGAATTTTCATCAATAACATGGGGAGTTGCTCTGGTTCAGTCCTGGGTGAGGATGGATCTGGGAGTGAATGGGTGAGAGACTGAAGCATCTTCCCTGGCTTGGACATCTCTGCCACCTCTGCTTGACCTCTGGGCTTGTTTATCCTTGTCTGTTTCTGGTCATTTAAAGGTTAATGCTCCAAATTCACTTGTTTTTGTGTTTTTTTGTGTTTTTTTTTTTTTTTTTTGTAATGAATGATGTACATAGCATGCATAGGCCACTGTAAAAATAAGATTGTGGAATCATAATTTTTAAATTTAAGCTCAGTTAGCCAAGATCTAATTTCCTACCATAGATAGCAGGGATGGGGATCAGGTCACACTGGGTGTTCTGAGTTAAATTCTGCAATTCTCTAGAAAATGTTCTCTAAGGGACAGTTCTCTGGGTGCTACAGAGACAAAGATAACCCCATTACTTCCACCATTACTCAAAGACACTTCTGGTTGTTACCAAAGCTGAAAGAATTTTACCCAGGTTGCCATGGTTCACAGTCACAACTCCTAATGACACATAATTAGTTGAAGGTTTCACCTGAATGCTCTGACACCTCCCGTGCCCAGAAGGTTATGGAGAGAACACCAGAGTGCTTTAAGCACTGGGAAGACCACAGGGAATATTGAAAATATTTGTTTTCCTCCATCAGTAATTGCTATGCTCAGAGTTACCATTAAAGAAAGTAATTTCAGACTGGAGGGTTTTGAATAGCACGTGGAACCATCACACTGGGTAATGCTATTTAATTGCAGAGCTGTAACAATAACCAATATTTCAGCAGCCTTAAAATGTAAGTCTTGGCTCAGTAACCTTTAAGATTTGTTATTCTTTGCCTTATCATTGAGTTGTAACGTCGTCTTGGTGGTTATCTCTACAAGTTTTAAATTTCCCATCTCTTCAAGTAATTTTAGCAATCTATTATTTCTAGGCCATTGAGGAAAGGTTAAAATGAAAATTATACTGGAGGGAATAAATTCTGTTCCAAGTGCAGGTTGAAAACATCTCAGCCTTAGAAAGCAGCAAGGTTTCAGGGGAAGAAGAACTTATCAAGGGAAATGAAATGGCTGGTAACTATTGATTAAAGCAGCTTGAGTGAGGGAACGTGGAAGGATTTTTATTCCCCCCACTAAAGCAATGGAGAATTTACAATGCATGAGGTAAACTGCTTCTGCCTCTGAGCTGCTTTTGTAAGACTGAGTTAGACTTTTAACACTGGATTACAGGAATGGAAAATTTCATTTTCAGGAGTAAGCAGGAAGAGCAGCATCCATCTCTGCCCTGCCATCCACCTCATTTCAGTGAAGCTTCGTGGCACAGGAGAAACAGCCAGCACAGGTATTTGGGAACAGCACTGAACCCAGCTGAAGAGGGATTCTTGGGCATTAAGAACCCATGGATCCCAGCTCAAATCTCCTTCACGACTGAAATCCACATAGCTGTGTTGGGCAGAAGTTGAGTGTCATTTATCTTGAGTTACGGGCTGACTGATCAGCTTATGCTCACTGCAGCACTGAGCTTTTGGGGATGCTCATGGCTTTGGTGTCTCCTCCTGCCCCACACCTCATGGCCATCCTTGCTGCTGGGCTTTGGAGGGAGCTGAGTAGATCTGGGCTGCAGCCCTGATCCTGCAAGTCAGGCCCATCCTAGGAAACAAAACCCATTTGTACCTGTTGGTAGAGAAACAGCAGCAGCAACAAAATCTATATAAAAAAAACCCCAACAAACCACCAGCCCTTCTGGCTCTGTTTATTTTTCAGCACAATAACAGCAGTTGACTTTATTAATTTTTACAGCACTATTGGGAAATTTAATAGTGCTATAAAGGGCAGTTTAAAACCTCTCTAATTGTCTTATCTCTTCAAATAAAAGCATACCCTGGGAATTTTAAAAATGGAGACTATCCAGTGGATAGACCCATTGCTGTGAGTGGTTTCCCTCTTACACAAACACAGAGTCCCAACACAATAGACAATAGCCCCGTGGTTTGTTTTGGGGGTGAATATGCCAAGGCTCACTAAAAGGGGGGTTTGTTCATCAAGCCTTGTCTGCTCGGGGCTCCTTGGGAGCTGCCACGTGTGCAGAGCAAATTGCAAGGCACCAAGGGCTCTTGTCTAATCAGCCAGTTGTCCAAAACCAAATAATTCAGTCATTTAATGTGTTTTCACATAGTAAAACTGTGTCGGGGCTGGTAGGGATGAATGGAACCTTCAGTGAAAGGAACAAGCAGTCTGGAGGTGAGGCTGAAGGAGGTATGGAAGTTTTATAGTAGGGCACAGACTTTTAAAGCCCAGAGTCCCATTAGAGGCAGAGGGTAGAGGAAAATGAATATTACAGAGCAGGGCTGAGCAGTCTCAGGCTATGCACCTCTGCATACCCTGAAAAATGTCACTATATGTTCGTGCAAAGGTTTAATACATCGTGATTTAAAAAAAAAACAACCTGCCAATTTCTCAGATGTGCACCATATAAGTATGTCTGTATCAGCAATATATCTCCACAGGGAGAGCCTGCCTCACTTCTAACACAGCACACACATACAAAAGTGTGTCCCCTGAGTCAGTTTTTTTTCTGGTTTTGTTCAGCCACGGAGCGATACCACAGAGGCAGCCCCGATGTGGAAATTAGTGCCTGTTTTGCTCTTCTGCTCCTTTTATGGCATTCTAATAGTTTCAGAAGGCAGCCAAGCCCTTCCAGCTCACACCTCTCTGAGGCTTACAGCAGGCAGCAGGACCCAGCTTCATCCCAGCTTGTCCCACCAGCCCATCATCCTGGCCTCAGGGCTTGCTGCCACCACGGGTGGCCAACCTCCTGCAAACGTAGCTTCCCTTGCAGCTCCTCGAGGCAGTGTTTTTCTCATAGGTCATGCTCCTCTTAAGTTATTCTTGCTTTTGATAGTGCTTTTTCACAGCTGCAGTTTTATTTTATTTGTTTGAGGCACATGAGACTTCTGAGGCAGTGACTGTAATGAGGAGGTTTTGCCTTTGGGGATCATCTGTGCTACTGACGGAACTTGGAAGATGCTTTAAGCTCTCCTGGGTAAGGAAGGGAGAAAAAGAACAAGAGCAGCAGATCTCAGATGGTACTTCCACCTTCCTTCACAAGATCAAACCACTCCACATGTTTCCCAGGCCTGCTGTGCTATGAGCTGCAGGTGGAAGGACACGCAAGGACGTGGGACAAAGAAGAGACAAACTTTGTTTGGAAAGAGGACATGACAGGCTCTCTCTGTATCCTCCAGATATTCTTCCAAACTCTTGCAAAACATCTTCTCTCCATATACCCCAAACCTACAGCCGATGGGAATGGGTTGGTTTTGACCCAGTCCTGTGGGTAACCCTTCTCCTTCCCCCTCTCCTCCATGTGCAGCATCCAACAGGCAGACAAAAGGTAAATTTTAGTATTTTTTTTTCAGGATGCAAGACACCATCTGTGGCATATCCCCCTGTTTATGTCTGCTGCTTCCCTGCTGACAGAAAACTGCTGTGTGTGTCAATGCAGAGCCTCTCCAGTTGATGAGCTGCTTGGGTGTTTTTAAGGGCATGAGTCACGTAATAGTGCAGAGGGAAAGTAATTTCAGGGCTATTTTTGAAAGTGTGCTTGGTACCTGCTTTGAAATCTTGCCTCAAAGAGAAAGTGGTAGGTCCACAATGCCCAAAGGCAAAAGTCCTGATGAATTCCAGAGAGAGGAGGTTGGGTGGTGATTCATCTAGCAGCTTGGGGAAGACTCTGGACCTCTCGTCCAGATAATTGAACTTTAATTTATTTAAATTTAATGGAAAACCATATGGAGAGGAACAGAAAGCTAATTTAAAGCAGTGCTCAAAGCAATCAATATGTTAACAGATTCCTTCAACTTTTCACACTTGGTTGCTGAAAAATATTTAAAATGTATGTTTTTTTAAACTGGTTATGAAAACACAGGCTTTCTGGCATGTTGATTTCAAAACTCAAGAGCCAAAAGAAGCCTCTGTCATGAAAATGCACTTTAAAAGCACAAATCGTTTTGTTAGAAGTGAAAATGACAACTAAGTTGTCTTTCATCCAACATCTCACGTCGCTGAAGTCTTCTAGGAAGACAAGTATGAATCCTATAAGGGTTCAGCTCACTGGCCTTCCTACAGCCCAGAAATAAAAGCAATGAAAGTAGTTCTAAGAATCACGTTAACAGGTTGAAATTGGCAGTGAGAGAACACAGAGGAGCCCTGGACCATAAATGGAGTAAATACAGATGAGAGCAGGAGAAAGCGAGTTTACCAATTACACACACCGAAGATGAGAGACAAAATTGTATCAATTCTCGTATTTTCCACATTCCTTTGGTGAACCTCAATGTGAGGTCTTTCCATCCTGAGTTTTGGGAACAGACTTGCACCAGATTTTCAATGGCAGGATATATAATCCCAGGTTTCTACTCTTCAGTGTTGAAATTCCAACGTTGACCCTCCTCGGTCCCACATTCAAATGCTCGTACTGTTTTCCTTGCAGACAGGTACAATTTAAATTATTTATATGTTAAACAAACAAACTGTAGGCAATTTAAGATCCTAGAGAATAATAAATGATCTAATTATATTTTATCTTACAAAAAGACACCGGTTTAGTCAGTGAGCCATGAGCTTTATAATTGCAATTTGTAATTTATGTTACAGCTCCATCTTTGTCAAGCTTGAGGGAGTGAAAACTGTAAAAATGAGTGAAAGCCCCTTCTTTCCTGAAGTTTAATAACTTGAGATTTGTAAGAAGGCTGGAAGCTGAAGGGACCAGTTACTCCCTGCAATGAACTTTGAGCAACCCATACAAAGTCTATGGAAATTCTATAAATAGTCACCAGTCTAACCTCACTGAGGGCAGGTCTGGCTTCTCTGTGGCTTTTAAAAAAAAAATTATTCTAAGCAGCTTTTAAAGAAAAGTTGCCCTTTTTTTTTTTTTTTTTTTCTTTCTTCTTGCAAGCAAATGATCCTGCAGCTTTTTTCAGTAGCTGAGGCCTGGAATTCATTTCACATTTGCCAAGTCCTCTCCCAGAAACTTATTAGCACGTTGGTAGAGCTCTGCAGAGATTAATAGCTCCAAAGGAAAAAGAACAAATAATGGCTCTAAAAATCTCTAAATTAGCCTTTTCTTTTCCTTTTTTCGTTTTTTAAAAAATTTTTATTTTGATAATGCATTGTTTCTTCTCTTTCTTTGTATCTTTCCCCCTTGGATTTGGTCTGTCTTGGGATAGTCTTGACTCTAGAACAGCAGATAATTAAATTTCCTGCAAACACTGCTTATTTCTTGCAAGATCAATGCAATAGTAAAATTCAGGGATGCCAAATGGAAATTAAAGACTCTTTTAAATAAAATGCATCATCAAATTGATGTAATTAAAACATTTGACTTTCAGTGGCTAGCCTGCTGCCAGCAGTTTCACCTACAGCAGAGTGCAGAGGAACTGGAAATTACACTTTCTGTGAGGTTTTTAAGGCTCTAGGAAATTATGATCAGTGGAAAGAAAAAAACAAGCCACTAAAATGCCAACATGCCCAACGGGCAGGACAAGGCCAGTAGCAGTGTCCCAGGGTGCCCACAAGAACTGAGAGGCTGGGGGGTGAGATGCATGTTTGATATTTGGCCTGGATCTCCCTCCCTCCCAGGCAGTCCCTGCCAGGTGGAGCTGAGGGGCTCCTCCTTCCTCACCTGAGATCTGGTGGCTGGGTGGCTTTGGGCAGCTGATTTGGCAGAAGGCAAGCAAAACCCTCCCAAGTCAAAAAGTCGTTGTGGTCTTCCAAGCCACCAGTGGTCAGGAGAACAGAATTAAGAACCTAAGTAGGGTGGAATCAAAATTCATCAACAACTGCTCAAAAAAATCTCCTGTCAGCTCCTTGTGGGGAAAAACACCTTTCAAAGCCTTCAGTTCCAAGCTTGAGGATTCCTTCCATTCTGCTACCAAATCCTACCAAGAAAGCTGCCAAGATCCATCTTGAAACAGTTTAGATTCCTTCTCCCACCAGTGTGTTTGATGGAGGGTTTCTAAAATTCAGGAGGGTGATTAGAGACCTTTTAATTCCACACTTAAATGTATTCAAGACCTACATATACATATATATGTGGGAGTGTATATATATCACTATATATATATATATATTCATTTAATCTTGTACTAGCCTTCCACTCAGATAATTCTGGCTATCCCCAGACAATTTTAATGGAAAATTATCACATCTTCCTTGGTCTTTCATCTTCTGGCTTCCTCTGGGGTGCATGAGCAGCTGAGTTTGTTAAGCCACTGGCTCTGGCTGCGAGACGTGAGGCTGTGCAGGGTCTTACTGTTCCTGCAGTTCTGACAACGATGTGGTGACAATAATGTGACAATAATGATGGTGGCTTTAGGAAATGAATGTTGTTAAAGTGGCTGGAATTTTGAAATGGAGAGCTATGGAGAGGGAAGGTAATAAGATGGTCTTAATTCAGGCAGGATTTCAGGGGGTTCCTCATTGGATACATTGGTATTTGTATTTTTTACATGTTGTGTAGAAGGGTAGTTTCTTTTATTGCTTTGGGGTCTTCTATTTGAAGACTATACCCAGACATTGAGTATAAAGGTTTTAAATTGAAAGGGGGGAGATTTAGATGGGATAGTAGGAAGAAACTCTTCCTTGTGAGGGTGGTGAGACCCTGGCCCAGGTTGCCCAGAGAAGCTGTGGCTGCCCCATCCCTGGCAGTGTTGAAGGGCAGGTTGGATGGGGCTTGGAGCAACCTGGGCTGGTGGGAGGTGTCCCTGCCCATGCAGGGGGGTTGGATCTAGATGGTCTTTAAGGTCCCTTCCAACCCAAACCAGTCTGGGATTCTGGGATTCTGTAGAAGGAAAATCCCAAACTTCTAACCCAGAATATCACGGGGCCTCCTATAATTGGACAGCTTAAATAAAAATGCCAAACATAGTAATGTTAAGCCACATAGAAGATGGGATCTCCTCTTCCCAAAATCCCAACCAGAGCTGTGTTTAGCAATCCAGGCAGTTGCTCACAGGCAGGGCTACCAGGAGAGCCATGTATGGTCTGGTTCTCATTGTAAGACTTTAATGTAAGGGAAGAATATTGAAGCCTGAAATGACATGTTGTAGAAAGGAGAGGATGCATATGGAGACTGGGGGAGTGTGTTGGGGGGAGGAAGGGACAAAGGAGTTTTGGCTCCTGCTCACAGGTTGTGTGCACGGTGCCTGGGACTGCACATCTTGAGATGTGGAGCTGTGGAGAAGCAATCTGACCTTGCCTTAATGGCTCCAGAGGGGCCCCAAAAACACTCTGAGTTTAGTAAAAAACACTAAAGTCTCTCCTGAGTCACTCAGAAGTACGGATGACATCATATAATGCTGCTGGTGACTTCCTTACACTGCACAGGGGATTAGAAGAGGTTTCTGCAGGTGTCATCTACCAAGAGTGGAGCAGACATGCAAATCCCACCTTCACACTGAAGGCAGCATCGTGCCTGAGACACCGGGTCCCACCAGGGCCGTGTCCTTTCCTCATGCTGACGTCTGCCTTCCTACAAAATCCTTCTGACTCAGGCTTTTTAATATCCTGAAGAGTGATGGTGACTGTTAGTAAAATAGTGAAGATATAATAGTTTCTCCTGTAAGCCTGCATCTGTGTCGTGGTGTCTGAGTGCATTTACATAATTAAAATAATGAATGCAGCAGAAGAAGTAGCACTAATGGATGACTCCCCTCACTCTTTACAACCAAGCACCATCTGTCATTTCCAGGAAAAGCTGGCTTTTCAGCTAACTTCATTCTTTATTAGAATTTATTATTTTTTAGTTCCAGAGAGCAGAAAGCCTTTTCTGGTTCCCAGGATACAATTTGGGTTCTATAAATCAAGTAGTGCAAAAAAATGTCAGATGTCTGTTGAGGAGAATAATGAGTGCTGCTGGCATGCTCCTCTGCCTGAGAAATGCACTTCTCTCTGGAAAATCTTGCTGGAGTTGGGAACTCTTGGCCTGACTGACCTTCCATCTATCACATTATTTGGATTGTCTGCAGGGAGCAAATCCTTTCCTCCTTCAGGATTTCCCTCCCAGCTTCTGAACCTTGACTCACACCTGGTCCCTGCCTTCATGGCTGCACTCCTGTTTGAAGACAGACATAGCTGTTGTCTTTCCCTGGACTTTTCCAAGGTGGATGGAAAGACTGGGTGGTTCAATGTGATTCATTGTGGTTGTTTTCCTTTCTTCCTTCCTCCGGGTGGGCGTATGTGTTGGGCACTACCTGGCAGAGAGAAAGGCCAGGAAGGAAGAGAGCCTGAGCTGTGGGTCTGAAGCTGGGGCAGGGTGGGAGTCTCTGCACAGGGTAAAGAAATAGTCTCTGTTCCTGAGGCTCACCCTTCAGAACTTCTGCTCCTTTGGGGGAAGAAAGGGAAAAATTAAAAAAAAAATGCCTGGTCTTGCTGAGGTTGACATGTTTTCCATCCATTCTCTTTGAATGTGGCTTCATCAGCAGATGAAACTGGAGACCATGTCACCCTCCCCCAAGTTTAACAGAGAAACTTGTTCCTGCCTCCTTTTGTATTTCACTTTCTACCCAGAGCTCTCCTAACCTCAGTGCCACAAGCTCTGAAGATACTTCTTGTCCCATAGCTCCTTACCCTCATTTTATGGACAGGGAGTGGATCACAGAGACTGAGATCTTTCTTGCAAGATCCATACCTGCTGCTCCACAGATCTGGACTTGTGTGGCATCAAGGTGGTGAGCAGGGAATCAGACCTGGGCTTTCCAAGTCCCTCTCACCACCACTCCAGTAAACCCATCAGAAACACTCCATCCAGCATGGGACAGACCTTTCCAGCAGGAACACTGTTTTCTGCAGCACCAGGAGGTTGACATCCCTGAGTTAATATCTCTCCCTTGGCTGGGTGGACTGGCTGGATGGCAGAGTATCCCCATGAGTGCAGCTTTCCCATCACTGTTCCCAACACCCCAGCCCTCCACTGTCCCTGGTTTCTGCACAAAGCAAGAAATTCCTGTGGTGATGTTTCAAAGTGCCAGCCCTTGTGGACTGCTCTCTGCATACATATTTGTTCTGTTTCCATTTCAGCACGATTTAAGGCTGTGAGGAAAATAGTCACAAAGAGGGAGGGGAAAAAAACCCAAACCAACCCCCAAACTCTCCAAGAGTGCTGAGGCTGGACAGCTTGATTTCATACTTGGCAATCACCATCTGCACTGAGATAATTAGACTCCAAAGCCGAAAGAAAAGAGCCAGATGTTTCCACACCTGTTCAGCAGAGATTCTGCCTTTGATTGGGACAATTTAGCATATGAAATGAAACTGCCTATGGTTGGAACTGGAGCTTCATTTTTCAGTCAAAAATAAATAAATAAATCCGCTTTGTAGGAGGAAGCTCTGACAGGAACAAATAACTTGTGAAAAGCAGCAAGATAAAGGTAGAGTCAAAAAAGAAAAATAAATGACTTTTAGCCCAGTAGAGTTTAAGTCCTGGCTACAACAGAAAGGCCGTTGGAGTGCAAGATAAACTGTTGCTGCACACAAAAATAAACAACCCCCTTGTCCTTTTGGTCTGTTGCTGTAATAGCAGTCGTTTTGAGAAACAAAAGAAGTCTACAGGCCATCCCTGCTCACCAAAGAATTGGAAAGAAACACGTATGGAAAACTCATGATGCTTGTTGGTTTTCAGCTGGATTGTCAGTTTTTCACTTCAATACTGGACTAGAATGAAGTCCTCAATGACACCATGAGTTACCTCGGCATAAGGTCTTGTACCTTTTGATGCTTTTTTTTTTTGTGCACCTCAATTCCAGTTGTCAGGAATCAACAGAAAGGACTGTAGGAGGATGGGGAAAGAAAAAAAAAAAAAGTGATTTTGAGAGAAGGAGCTAATTAAGATTCTAGACTATTGGAAAATCCCAATACCACAGACCATGAAGGTCAGGTAACTAAGAAACAGTCAAATTAAATTTACTTTCCCCTTTAGCTTTCCAAGAAAACTTCAGCAGCCACAGAACATTTCAGACCCAAAGGAAAACTGCATGGAAATATTAGGTGCATTTTAGAGAAAGAGCTTATTTTAGTGCTGTCTCAACAGCTCTACAATATTGCTTTAAACTAGGCAGATCTCTTTGAGCTGCTAGAATAGAAATCAGTAGAAAACCAGAACACACACCAATTCTCTGATTATCCATCCTTCTGTGGACACAGAAGCAACCTGGGGTTGCTCAGAGTCCACTCTGTGGCTGACCTTTCACCCTGCAGTGTTGTAATCTAATGACTTCCAGGACTTAATGGGAAACGTGTGGTCACAAATGAAATCTCTCTGGACTGGTCAGGAAGAGGAATGACTGTAACTCTGCCAAAAGGAAAGAGGCTGCCATGTTCAGATAGCTTGATGGTATTAGCTGCCTGGCTACTGGGAGAGCCAGGCATGTCCTACCCGGTGGCAGCTGGTATCAGACCTCACCCTCTGGCCAGACAGGCACCAATATAGTGAATCTCCATGTCTGTGGGATCTATTCATCACTTCCCAGCTGGAATC
Organism: Apus apus; assembly: GCF_020740795.1. NCBI lineage: Eukaryota > Metazoa > Chordata > Aves > Apodiformes > Apodidae > Apus > Apus apus. Next base: position 4,019,565 of record NC_067285.1, read on the forward strand.
ATTGGTAACATCATCTGATGGTTCACTGCAACATCACACATTGTGATACGATTTCCTGTCTAATAACATTTCTAATTCAGACACAATTCATATTGAATTTTTTTTTCTTTTCCTGATAAAATATCCTACTGAGCAGTTTCCACATATGGTTAAAGTTACATAGGATTTTTGTAATAAGCTGTTGCACAATAACATAAAAATATCTTGCAGCTACAATTAACGTCACTAGATCAGAGTCCTCAAACAATTCTTCCCAAGTTGTCCTTGTTCTCCAGCATCCTTTCTGCAAGGCATGCATAACTAACTAGATTCCTGTGAACATGCTGGCAGAGTCCATCTGAGGGTCAATTCATTCCCCAAGCAAAAGGGACCCAGATCTAAATTTAGCTGCTCCTGTCTGTGCTATTGTGCAAAAGCTGGACTTTTTATATATGTTGGCAGCATCAGTGTGTGTAGTTGCTCTCCCTCTTTCTCACCCTTCTGCTCCTCTCTTCTCCTTCACTCATGGTTTCCTGCTGGTCTCCCTCATCACTGCTCATTGCATCCAGGGTCTTCTTTTCACTGTGCTGCTTAATCTCACCACAGTCAATGAAATGTCTCTTCTCCCATCCATCAGACACAAGCCTCTTACCTTTGCCTCAGGGGCTCTTCATTAGCAAATTGCCCCCAGGGCTTAGATGAGCTTGAAGTATGAAGCTTTTCTTCTCCCTCCATCCCTGCAGAGGTCTCAGCCCACTCCATCTTTTTGCTCCTTCTGCATTCCTTCATCTTCCCCACCATGTCCACATTTCCCAAGGCCCACCTTTGCTCTGCCCACCGGTTTCTTCTGCTTAGCCAGCAACACACATCTCTGCTTTTAAGTTTTCTACCAGACTCCTGGTGCTGCTGCAGTTTGGCTGGTCACTGTGCAGCCAAAGGGGGAGCGTTTCACTAGGTGACAACCACAAGGATGGGCAAAAGAGAAATAGCCTTAACCTTAAATATCTTTAATTTGCTGTTATCACCCTGTCTAATGCTGAAAAGCCCAGATCTCTACCAAAACTGAGCCTTGCTCCTACTCCAGCACAAAGTAGGTGGCACAGCTTCCAGCTCCCTGCAGCTCCCAGGTCAAAGAGAGCTGAGGGAGACTGTTGGATGGTAAATCTTTCTTCATTTATGTGTGAATGAAACCGTGCAAGAAGCAAGTTGCTTTTCAATACTAGTGAATAAGTCTTTAAAAATGGGTTTCATGTTCTCTTTAAAAATGGGATGCTTGGGAAAAAAAAAAAAAAATCTAGCATTTTATAATGCAGAAACCACATTGTCTGCTGGTATGTGTGCACTTCAAACACAAGTTTCCATTTCTCATATTGAACATATCAAATTGTTCATGTTGAACAATAAGAATTGACATATTGAAGTCAATACTGGATTTTGCCAGACTCTGTGGAATGGAACTTGTTCTTTAACTGCTACTTCTCTCTTGTTCTTCAAACTGGTATCTACTCGCCAGGTTTGGTTGAAGCTTGTAGCTTCCCTGTGAGGTAGGAGACAATTATCCTCATTTTTTCAAGGAGGATACCTGAGTTTCAGAGACTTATCTAGGGCCACACAGTGTGACAGAAGTAGACACAGAAGCAGATCCAGACCATTTAAAGTCCAGATCTGTGTTGAAACTGTTAAACTCCTTTCCTGGGAGTAGGAACTGGGCTCATAGCTGTAGAGTATCCTCTTTAATTATGGGCCAGTTGACCCAGAAAAATATTTTCAGGGAAAATTTGTGTTTAATGAATTTGTAAAAAGAAAAACTGCCTTTAAAATAGCTTCTGCCTCAAATTATAGTAGGAGGGGAAGAAGACACATTAGCTTCTTTTGCAAAATTTTGTTTTCCTTTGAGCCACAGATTTCAGATCCTGCAGGAATAGAGCAAGACATTAGGCATGTCTTTTTTATACCATTTTTATTATATTCTTTAAAAATACTTGCTAAGACGTGTCTTCATAACCATCTGCTTCCAAAGGGAATCCACACAAAAGGCAGCTACAGTTATTTAGACAAATGTGTGTGCTTCCCAGCTTTCAGTGGTCTTACAGACAAAAAATAATTGAGGGAAAATGCCTCCCAATTCGATTAGTTTGAAATTATAGTCTATTTATATGCTGTTATTCAGAAGAACACACTGAAATATAACTCAGTGTCAGACACAGATAAGTGTCATTTCTGCCCGCCCAAATCTTTTGGTGAAATAGAATATGTTTTAATTAACTTTTTTGTAAGGCTACGTGGAGATATTATCACTATAACCACTAGGATACAGTTCTGATATTCAAAAGATCCTGGAGAGATTTTAAGCCTTAATGTAGGTATTCTGAGGCTTTGGTGGGTGGGGAGAAAACAAACACATCAGGTCACACTCAAAACACATCCCGGGTGAGCGACACACATTTAACTTCAAGTATATACAATTTGTTTATCTGTATTTAAGCTCATTCTCTAAGCTCTCCATAGAGACTGCAGAGAGAAACCTTCCTGTGGCAGTTTCTGTCACTCTTTTCTCCCCCCTGACTCTAGAAGAAGTTTAAATCTAAGGTCTTGGATGAATGCTCATCACCTGACGTTGGAAAGATCATCATCCCCTCTGCTAGCAGCAGAGGTGTGAATGCTGTGGCAGCTCCTCTCTCCTGAGTATCAAGAGAGGTGGGACGGCTGGCACTGGTCCCATCTTGGGATCATAGAATTGTTTTGGTTGGGAAAGACCTTTAAGGTCATCCAGTCCAACTGTTAACCGTTATCCATGACCGTGTCTTCACGTGGTGGAGAAGGTGGAAGCTCAGTCCTTGCTCCAAACATCCGATGGCTTGAACTGCTCGTTGGAGCCAGGGCAGGAGGCCTGTGAATCAGAGGGGCAGTGGGAGCTGCGTGATCTGGGAGTTCCCACAGGTCACAAATGTGGCAGCAGTAAGCCAGCTGGCCGTGGGCTGCTTTTCTGTGGGCTGGAAAGCAGGGGCTGGGTTGTGCAATTGGTGTCGGAGCTGATGAGAATCAGGCCATGACACAGGAAGGCGCACGCAAGAGAGGACTCATCTCAGGAAGCTCATGCAGTCAGCTGGGGGTCATCTGTCACTGGATGTTGTTATTGTGAGAGACCAAAACCATCCCCAGATCCCAGCCTGGGCTCCTGCACTGCCTGGGCGGAGGGGGGTGCTGGGGACTGTGAGGAGGGGCTGTTTGGAAAGCAGCAATGCCAACATGTTGTTCCTCTTGTCCTCGGCAAACAGGAGAGAAGGAGCCTCACAGAAAGTGAGCAGTCTTGTTCTTCTGCCCACCCCTGTCCTCTCCTTCCAACCCCTCTGGGCATTTCCATGTTGCTGAGTGCAAGCACTGATGTCTTGATTTCTTTTTCTTCATTCTCGATCATTTAGGTTCTTGCAGCTCTGACTTTCGAGACCCTTGGTCTCTTCTTGCCCAGGGTATGACCTCTTCCTGCGAGACAACAGTTTGTTCATAAAACGTTTGCTTCCTAAATAAGCCAGTTCCTTATTTAGGCAGCTGCTTTTCTCTTTCTGTTTCTCATGCTAAAAAAAAAAAACCAAAGCTGCAGACTTTGTATGACAGCAGAAAGCTTCACAGTTCTGCTTTTTGCTTCCCAGCTTGGCAGTGCCTTCCCCAGCAAAGGGAGGAACTCCAGAGCCTTCCACCCCTGTGGCATCACCCAGTTTGTCCATCAGACGTTTCCAGTCTTTTGAATTGGAATGAAAATTGGGCGATTGTCTTGAGAAACTTTGATTCCTTCCCCCCTTGAAGTGATCCCCAAGTGGGCCCCAAGCTTTGGGTCCTACATTGTAAAGGCACCTCAGATCAGTGCTATGAAGTTGTGATTTCCTCATGAGGTTGCAAACACCCCAACTGGGATGGAGGGAGGCTTCAGGCAAGCAGAAAAGAGAACTGAAAATCAGTTAAAAATAAAAAGTCCTGGGAAAACAGCTCAGGTTTTTAGGCATTTGCTTCTTGAGTCTCTTTTTCCAGCATGAGAAATCCCCCAAGTGAGAATTGTGTCTCAGACATCAAGTAGTTCCCCACGACTCTGCCTTACTGTGAAAGCCAAACACTGAGGAAACAGGAGCTGTAGATTGGCCAGGAATTACATCCAGTCTCCTTCTGAACATCCTTAGCCACTGCAAGCACCATGGCCTGGGCAAACCGTGTATGTTTTGGCAAAAATAGAAGAATTCCTGTGAAACAGCTACTAAATATATTCCTCAGCTAACAAAAGAGTGCTATCAGCACGTGTCCAAGCAACGAAGAGAGAAGACACAAGGAAATGGCACTAAGCTCTACAGCATTATTTGCTGTTAATTGGATAGACGGGCCAACCCTGGGGCTATATCCTTAATTTTCAAAGTGGTGCATGCAGAATTAAGCATGAAGAGGGATGGGAGTCATCATGAAACAAAGCCTGGCATACCAGTAGGAAAATGTAAGTACAGTAGCTACCAGTAGAGAGATAATGAGGTGCACTTCTGGCCTTATCTGCAAGCCCTACTGTACTCAGTGTCATTAAAAGCAATCTCCTGGTGAAGAAGAACGCCTGCCTCGTATGAAGCTGCTCAAATGTGGACTGTAATTGTGCTTACAGATGTTCTGAGAAGATGTAAGAAACTGTAGGTCTTTAATTATAGGCCCGAATACGGTGCCTTTTACTCCCCTGCAAATGAGCCTGAGCTGACCTTGGAAGTCTGTTTGGGGAAGAGATGAGCTGCTTTCCTTCTGGGAACTGAAACCAGTGGCAGTGGCAATGACCCTCCTGGAAAGCATTTCCTTGCTTCTGTACAATAGTCGAGTGCTGGCTTTCCGTGCAGGAGTCACTCTCTTCCTGGGAATGTTGCTCTGTGGCTCTCCCTGGGCTGGTCCCATGGGGAGAAGTAACGAAAGGTCTCTCCTGGGGAGACATTAGAGCAGCATCCAGTAGCTGAAGGGGCTAAAGGAAAGCTCAGGAGGGACTTTTGACAAGGGCAGGGAGTGATGGGATGAGGGGGAATGGTTTCAAACTGAAAAAGGGGAGATTTAGATGGGATAGTAGGAAGAAATTCATTGCTGTGAGGATGGTGAGACACTGGCCCAGGTTGCCCAGAGAAGCTGTGGCTGCCCCATCCCTGGCAGTGTTGAAGGGCAGGTTGGATGGGGCTTGGAGCAACCTGGGCTGGTGGGAGGTGTCCCTGCCCATGCAGGGGGTTGGAACTAGATACTCTTTAAGGTCCCTTCTAAACCAATCTATTCTGGGATTCTATGATTCAAAAATAGGCTGAATTTTTCCATCCTGCTCCAAGTCCAGTCTCACAGCTCTCTCAACCCCTTAATTTTGCCATCTGGTCAGACTTCTTAGTAAAATCTCAGCCTGGCAAAGCAGACCTCTCTGACAAAGAAAACCAAATTTCATTCAATTTTCTGTATGGTTTTGCAGCTTGTTTCCTGTGCTCAGGCCAGTTACTGACTCAGGTGGTAGTTGGAGAAGGATAAGAGGTGGGAGCCCCATTTCCCTGGGGCTGCTGCAGCCTCCTAATTCACCAGGAGCAGAAAAAAAGGACAAGACCAAATTTTACTCTTCACTTTCTTATAGTTTTCTAATTGTAAACCAAAGAACTTAACATGTAATGAGTCCATTAAAAGGATTAGTTTGCTCAGGGAAGTTGTGGCTGTCCCCTCCCTGGAGGTGTTCAAGGGCAGGTTGGATGAGGCTTGTGCAGCCTGGTCTGGTGGGAGGTGTCCCTGCTCATGGCAGGGAGGTTGGAACCTTATGATCTTTAAGGTCTCTTCCCACCTTCACCATTCTATGATTCTGTGGTCCTATGATTCTATGATTAAGTACTTTTTAATTAAAATATTTAGAGACAACAAATACCATACATGTCAAGAATGTATTACTCATCTCAAGTTGGTTTTTTTTCACTCGGAAGACACTCTGAAATGAGAACTTTTCCCTCTCCCAGGTTGGCTGTGGGACCCCCAGATGTGGCAGATACCCCTTCATTTTTGCAGAGAAATAGTCCCAGGTGCCATTTTTGACCCTATGATTGATTTCTCTATTAAACGAGCAGCCCTGCGGGCAGAGAATCTTTTCAACTGTGAAATTGTCCAGCTCCCTGTTGTTGTGATGCTGCAGAGCAAGAGAGAGGAAAAACATTTCCATGGGTTTTGCAGAGATGAGCAAACCAAAGTGGACAGGCTAAAGAAGGCAGCTGGATACACAGAGATGCTGAAGTGACAAGGTGGAAGCCACGTTTTTGTGAATTTTGTGGTTTTATTTTTTTCCAAGACAATAAAAGCTGTGTTTGAGGACTGGTTAGCCAAGTTGCACTAGGGAAGAGGAGGCAAAATCAGGATCCTGCTCAGGAAGCAGCAGGTATAGGCAATACACCTGACAGGAGAGGATTTTAGACCCATGGAGAAATCATCTAACAGGTCTCCATGTCAATGGGAGGAGGAATAGAGGAGCAATGAGCTCCTGCCTGCAGCAAGCCCATCTCAGGGCAACTGAGGCTGGGGGAAGTTGTCCCAGCAGTCTCCCCTTCTTTTATGAAAAGAAAGTAAAGTAATAAACAGGAAGGAGGTGCATGTGGAGAGACCACTGTCGGTGGAAAGAAAAGGGAGAAAAGGAGAAAAGGTTAAAGGATGGTTAGCAAATTTAAATGTGAGTGTTTCCAGACTCTCTTGGAACTGGATGAAAGGCACTGGTCTCCTCCAGGCTATTCTCAGTGTTTTTGGTTGAGTGCAGCATTATGTAAAATATGCTTTCCTGCAACAGTTTCACTGTTTCACCTTTTCCTGACCTTAAAAACCAGAATAATTTAACTATTTCAATTAGTTGGCCATGGTGAGACCTACTGATAACTTGGAGTTAAGGCCTTGTTCACACTTTGAGCTTGTCAGCACAGCTTTCTCACTGAAATTATACCACGTTTTCCTAGCAAAGGCTTTTAATAGCAAAGAGATATGTAAACATAGAACACTACACTGAAACGTTCGTGTGAACAGAGCTGCTGTCTCTGCCCTTGGGGTTTTGCAGAGGAAGGCACACTCATAAATTAAGTTTTGAAAAGGGTGCTAAAAGTAATGTATGATCAGAGGAGCCACATCTTGCACTAGACTGAGTTTTCTCCCTGGCCAGAATGAGTTTCGTGTGAAACATCTGGATTTTGTGTCACCTCAGTCATCAATGAGGGTTAATCTATACTGGGCTGTGGTGGAGGAGGTGCCACAGGGGATGGTGAGGGACAAGTCTAAGTAATGAAGCCACTGGTGGGACACAGAAATGCTTAGATTAGGGAGAGGGCTCAGATCTCACACTGTTTTTTTATACTTGTATATTCACAGACCTTGCCCTAGTCTGTTGTACTCAGAGATGTACCTTTTAATTCCTAGGAAGAGAATCCCTACACTTTGCTTTAGCTAGAGAAAAGTTAACTTATTTAACCTGACAATTTTAATTCTCTCACTTCTCTGAACTACAGCTGGCATGAGAAAATTATACATGTGACTCATGGAAGTGATTGTGGGATGGAGACCTGCCTTTGCTCTCCTGCTTCTGCAGAAAGAGGCAATTATGATGAAAAAGCAGTTGAAGGACAATGGCAGTGAAATCTTCTGTTTTCTTGGCATTTGGGAAGTTATTCTTTGTGATACCACAGCACTCATGAGTGAGCCTGGGTTGCATATGAAAACAAAGCAATAATTGGGCTTTTGAACTATCAGACCTTGTCTTTTAAGATAAGAGTTTTCTTTTCAAGTTCAGGATTCCTGTGATTTTCCATTTATAAATAGACCTCCCTCTGTATCTCTCTCTTTCTCTCTCTCTGTTGTAGTTCTGACTACCAGGATTTGTAAGGAACTCAGGAGTTTGACATCTAGTGTTACAGTGAATCATAACTAGTCTTTTTCCTGCATGCGAAAGACAATAGAGATTTGTGGAAACAAAAACCAAGCCCCCCACATCATTATACATCTTTTCTATGCAAGAAGATGCTGGAATGCCAGCTCTGCTCCTTAAAATGTTTATTGATTTATTTCACAGATATGCTAAAAAGCATTGGGTATAACAGAGCGACTCAAAATTCCTTGGCAGACAGTGCTCCCCATCGTTTACCTTCCTTGGCACCAGAAGGCAAGTTCAGAAACTTCCTATCTTCAAGATTTTAGGATTGAAAAATCATCTGCAGATATTTATAAGAGTAATGAACCACTTGTATGTACCTGCTGTACAGAGGCATTTTTTTTAAAGCAGTGATGAGCTGGAGAATGGTCCGAGTCCTACTTTCAGTGCAGACTCAGCACAATGTAAAAGATTTTAATGCTTTTTTAGAAGTTTCTCCTTAGTCTGCTCATGTGCAAGAGGAGGTGATTCTTCAACCCAGGAAACCAGTAGCTAGTTCTTCAGCAGTTCATCCTGTGTTTGGCTTCCTGAATTCTAGATTGGACTGTAACTAAGCACCATCTTGGAAGGAAAACTCTAATCTGGGTCAACACCTCATCAAAATCAAGGAGCTTGTCCAATAGGATTTAAAAATTCAGTTCCATCTGTAATTTTATCTCCAAATCTGCAAGCTTACGGGTTATGAAATGGCAGAGTCATCAAATGCCTGCAGGCTTTCAAGCTTCAACCTGTGTTTTACAGAACCGTGTAATTTCTGTTTATTCTCACATCGCTTTTCAAGCAGGTTAATTGAACCCTCTCTTGAAAAGTTTCCAAAGGCACTGGGAAAAACCTTGTGCTTAACAGTTCAGGTTTGCTAGCAAATGAGATGCAAGAGCTAGAGCTTCAATGGAGATCCCACCTCTGACTGGATTTTGCCTGGAGCTTCTCTCCCTTCCCCAGTTGAACAGGGGCTGCGACCAACTGGAGGAGCTGAAATGAGGAATCGAGACAGATTATGCAGCAGGGCTGTCACTTTCCTGTTCATTCTGTATAAAATTACCCCTCTTTAGTTAAACAGTTTCCCTTCTCCTTGTCTCCATCATCATCTTTGCAGTTAGCCACAGTATTTTAGCCACAATGGCCTGGGGTTTAAGTGAGGCAATGGCTTTAGGAGGAGAGAGTTTATCTTTGATTGGATTACTGTAAAGGACAGATAAGCACCCAGGCACACAAGTCCAAATGTTCAGAAAGGAATTGCTCATTTGAAAGTTTGCCCTTTTCTCTCCAGCTTTGTCAGTTTGTCTAATACAAAGATTTTTCCTTGCAAAACTTGCCCTGGCCACCCCTGAAATGCTGCACAGAAGTCAGGGAACAAAAGTCTGGATTCTCAGTCAGGAAGACCTCACAGACAATTTTGGAAGAGCTGGAATACCAGCCACAAACATGAATTGCACGTAGGGCTCATGGACTCAGATAGAAGCAGGTCTGGGGTTTTTTTGGCTGCAGACACTCAAGGCCATTCCTTGGCAGTGTTACAGGAGCAATATTTATACACGGATGAAGCACAACTTTGTAAAAGCATTTGCACAAATTAAAAACTTTGTTTTCCATGCTATTATTTATAATAGCAGTCTGAAAAAAGCCCAACAACCCCAAACCAAAACAAAAACCAACCCAAAACTGGTTTCCCTATGAAGGAATTTTAATTGGTTTTCATGGCAGGACTGAGTGACACTGTGGGTCCTTTCTCATGGACATGGATCTTCAGTTTCTTCCTTAGACACAAGAAAAGTAGCTTGTGATAAGTTTTATCAGAGGAAAAGCAAGACCAAAGGGTGGTCAGTTCTGAGACTTGACTTGCTTTAGAATCTTGCTCTAACTAATTGAAGCAGTGTCCTTGTCAATCCAGGTCAGGGCAGTTCCTCAGGCATTTTTTCAGACCTATGACTGAAGGTACTCCTTGGATAAGCACACAACAAGCTCCTTGGTATCAACCTTCTCAATGGGTCAATCAGCTCCCTAAAAATCTTACTCAAATATTTATGTGGCTCTCTTGTGGGCAGGATGGACTTGGAGGTGACTGTGAATTTGCCCCAATATCCCAGTATAATTACGTAGGGTGGCTTCAGTCCAGCCCTTTCACCACTGCTGCAATATCTCTCCATGAAAGATTTGCTTTTTGACTATTGGAATAGAAATGCTTTTAAATACATCAATTGAGAATGAGGATGAAAAGGAAAGTATGTTTTCTTCTTATTGGGTATTCTGTGCTGGTAGCAAGAAGCAGGGGCTTTTATCCAAGGGATTTATCCCAAGTGGTCTGTCTTTGCCAAGCTGGAGAACAAGCCATTTTTCACCCATAAAACAAATATATTTTAGCTTCAGGCTATCTTTGTATACACGGTAAAGAAAGGTTTCTTGAATTTAACTTTGGCCTTAGAAGAAAAGGGAAATGTCTGTATTTAAAATCTGTGGTCACATATGGACCCTGGCGAGGTCTGTTGATGTTGAACACTTTGCTGGCAGCTGCTCAGTACATGGAGACACACTCTATGCACCAAAGAACAGGAAAATAACAATGAACTACTAAGTTAACTCTCCTGATTGCTCTAGAAGTGAAGACAAGAGAGAAACATTACACAGCTTTCTGAAATGACCTTTCACTCTGAGAAATAAACCTACATACCTGCACAATAAGGGGTGGGAACAAGACATGATTTTCAGCCTTGGTAGCTGATTAGAGCTGTTTAAAAGCCAGCAGTTCCATTTTGTAGGCAAATGTTGGAATGTCTTCATTTTTTCTCATTTTAAACTGGAATAAGATATTAACATTTACTGATACAATGTCCACTTCTCTCATCCCAGCCCCTCAGTTTAAGAAGCACCTTGGTCTGGATTTGATCTTGTCACTTAAATTCTACCTCACCCTTGCAATGAAGCAGCAGTGGAAAGGTTGGGAAACGTCAGGGCATGAAATCTGGTGTGGAGAAGGGTAAAGCAGGTCCCAGAAAGTCCATTTTCTCCAGAGCTCTTTAAAGTGAAAAGCTTCACACATTTATTTTTGCTGACAGAGTTAGAAATGTATGAGGCTGTCAAGAACAAACTCAGATGCAGTGTTGTGTCTGTCACCATGTTGGTGGAGTTTAGATACGATTGAGAAAAAAGAATTTGTTTCCTTGGTAGCAGAAAATTGCTTATTTTACAAGGTGCCATGGAGAGTGTTATCTACTTGGGATTTATAGGGTAGAGGCTTTAATAATGCATTTCAGCAGGAAAGGAATATTTGTTTTATGCCATACATCCCAGGGTGGTAGTTGGCTTTTAGATGCACTGTGCCTGGAAAATTAATAATGCACCTGTCAAAGAGCTTTCCAGGAGGGCAGGTGGGACTGGCAAAGGAGTTGGAGTTCAAGCTGTTCCCAAGACGTGGGGCCGCAGAGGCACCCGGGCTGGGTGGGACATGTTCTGGTGGGCTGGCTTCAGGAACAGAGCATTGATGCAGGAAATGCAGCTCGTTATTTTGGGCAGCACCTCTTTGGGTGGAAATGCCACCAGCAACAGCACTGTTGGTGAAGCCACAGCAAGCTGTTCCTTTAGCAGAGCACTGGGATCAGTCCTGTGAAATACTGCTTGCTGGCACCTGAGAGCAATGGGGAGATAGGGCCAGCCTTTGAATTCAATTCAACTGGAATAATAACGGACTGTGTTGCTTTTATATGAAAGCCAGAGGATGAAAAAAAAAACCCACAATAAAATGAGCTGGTATTTGGCAAGGAACATCTCTGCCAGGTGAGGGGACCCGGCACGACCGGCTGAGTGGGGAGGAAGGCGTGTGGCACGACAAACACCTCGCAGGATGGTAACGTCAAGTAGGTGCAGAGAGTTATCTGTTGCTTAAAGAAGAACCTCTTGAGGCTGCAAATTTACAGTCCTTTCACAGTTCATCTTTCTCAGAGCACGGAGCAAAAATAACCACGGAGCAGAGCGCAGCAACTTCGCTACACGCAGGGCACAGACCCTGCAGACCCACGACACTAAATGGTATTGGCAAGGGAAGGCAGAGGGAGAGCATGAGCCAGGAAAGGTCGGCTAGGGCATACTATGGGGGTGGTGATCAGGCTGCTAATTAGATTCTTCAGGGCAAGCTGAGGAAGGAAGAATGCTGTGCAGTAGAAAAAGGAAGGAAAAATTCCCAGCACGCTGTCAGACGGGCATCGCCGTTTCCCTTCAGACCAATTGGCCTCGTGGTTGCTGCCACCAGCCAAGTCCTAGTTGAGAGGAGGTCTGAGCAGCTGGCAGGGAGATACGAGGACCTTGAGCTGGAAATAGGCACATTTTCTTCACCACAGATGAAATGAATTCAGAGAAGAACCCACTGCAATTCCTGTTCCACCCTCCCTCTCAGTCAAACAAAGTGGGATGAAAGCTGGATTGGGGTGGATGAAGGGCAGGAGCAGAGGTGCCCAAGACAGGGATTGTCCCTTGCAAGCCAGAATGCACTGCTGTCTCTCCACAGCATGGAGGTACCCAGAGTGAGGTAAATTAAAAAGGCTGAAAATGGTCCTTGATAAAAAACAGGTCCCAGGTGAGGTCAAGAAGCTGAATTTGTCTCATGCAAACCATGCAACATGATTTTCTGAGCTGGTTGGAGTCCCTGCAGAATCACACACTGCATTGCTCTGTGCTTGGCTTCTTCCTGACCCCCTCCTCCCGGTCAAATTTAAAATCACACTCATTTCATCTTATTTTTTCCAAGCTGAGAGACCAACAGTCTGGTCACACACAAATATAATCCAGATCTTTTTTTTTTTCCAAACTGTTTCAGTTGTTATCACAAAAAGGGCTTGGACTGAAAAGAACTTTTACAAAAGACTATTATTCTTATGGGATGAATCAAAGCTAAATCTGTAATAGTGAGAGCAGAGAGAATTCAAATAGTAAGGAAAAAGTGAAGGCATAAAAGGGACATAAAAGAAAGATGTCATTTCAGATGTGGTTCTCTATGTTTTATCACATTCATGTTCTTATTATTTGAAAGTATGTATCTGATATAAACTAAGCATTGTACCTGAAATAGGAAAAAGCTGGTCAGAACCTTAAGAGTGAAGTTAGCATCCTTTAGAAAATATTTAGTGCAGCAATATTTTCCAGGTACAGATGAGAATGGAATTGACAGGGGTGCTGTAACTGCTGGAAGTTCTGATTTAAAAGGACAGAGTCTTGAACACTCAGCATTGGTCCAGTCTCTCCATAAAAAACATCAGTGAAGGGTGCTGGGCCGACCAGACAGGAGGAAAACTGAGCCCCATTAGCATGAAATTCTACTGTGATGGTTTTTCATATCTCTGTGCACCTTGAAAATAGAGCTCAGAGCCCAGGCACACACTGTCCTGACTGTAGAGCGCACATACATCATGGAAAACCTGGACCCAGAGTCCATTATCCTCAACCTCCACAGCTGACAGGGAACAATGTTATTATGGATGGCCATTGGGAAGAGCACAAAGTCTCCAACTCAACTGGAAAGAGTTCCCTGTAGAAAAATTACACTCCAAAAAATGGAGAGACTTGGCAGTGGAGCTTCTCTGGTTGCGTCGTTCTGGGAATCCACCTACTTTGGTCAGACAATTGCATCCAGTTTGATTCAGACCATGTATGTCACTAACACTTGTCTTCACACATTTTTTTGGGGAGGGGGGCTGAAAAAGGGGAGACTTGGAATAAAGGGGAGCACTTCTGGAGCAGCTCATAGCCAAGCTGCAGCCCTCAGCGACAAGGCACAGCAGCTGTGTGTGTTAAGAGGGTGCTGGCCCAGAAAGTTTATCAGAGGTCACCTTTTCAGCAGAAAGCACCAGGAGCCATCGCTCAGCTGGTCACCATTGTCAGAGCAAGAAAAGAATTGGTCATTTTTCCCACAGCAAGGCTTGCCAGGCTCAGCTGCAGGCCGGTGGTGGGACTTCTTGTTGCCTGAGGAAGTCTCCAGCAGGGCTGCAGGGAACACAGCGTACGGGCGGAAAGGACGGCTCTTTGTTTCCCTTTGCTTTGGGACCTCCCTACCTCCTCCTAGCTGCTGGTAAATAGCTGAACGTGGAGAGAAACATTTTTTCTCCTGAAAGGAATAATAATAAGAAAAAAAAAAAGATCAGGCATAAATTCTTGATTACAGAACTGGAACTAGAAGGACGTGCCAGTAGGGAGAGGAAGAGGAGCGCCCGGTTTGGCCAGGCAGTGGTCCAGGGGGATGGAAGGGAGTCAGAGGAGCAGAGCAGGCAGCATCCTGCTGCAGCCCCCCCGGGAGGAAAACCTCACCCAGACAACAGGAAAGGCTCCACAAACAAGAAGTGCCTGGGACTAGAGCAAATAGAGCAACTCAGGGTGGAAATGCTGATGTTTTAATCAGGGGTGCCACATCAATTAAGGGTCGGTTTTGTTTCCTTGAAGGGAAGTGAGAAAAGGGCAGAAATGGGGAATTTTATCTGGCAGCAGACCTCCCACCTTCAGCAAACGTGCAGGGGGTGCAAAAGGAGTCCTGGTGACTGCCGAGTGCCCCCCAAGTCCATCATTCTATACTCCTCTGTGATTTGCAGGTAGTAATTGACAGCGGCAGTTTAATTAAACAAAACCAGCAAGACAGTTCCTTCCTAAAAGGGCAGACAATACTCGTTTGTTGGGAATGGATCCCTCCAGCTCTCTCCCAAGATAAACACCCAGAGCACTTGCAAATTCTGATAAGAGACTTCAAGCCTGCATTGTTATCTGGCTTATTTATTTATTTATTTATTTAGCTAGCTTTAATGCTGTGAGGAATAAAAAGGGCCAGAAATCTTTATTATTCTTCCCAAGGGATTCATTGCACTCTACTTTGCAATGCTTCATCATATTACCAATTTTCACTGTACATGCTTTTAATAAATACTTATTATTACGAAGATAATAACAGTCTTATCACATTAATGACTTTTCAGGAGTGTAAATGAAAATGAATATTAATAAGGTTTAGAGTAACCTTGATACAGTAGAGCACCAGTAACTGGGAAATTTTCTCAGTGTTTTATAGCCCAAGAAAGGTTTCTTTTCTGGTATTTTTTTTTCCTCTGCTAGTGTGCGAGATAGGAATTTAGATATTTGGGAAAAAGTCTCAATGATTATTTCCTATTATAGATCACTGCAGCCTGTTTTATTAAAAATAGCCTTCCAGCCCCTGTTCTTCCCTGAGGTATTTCTGCTGCCTACCAGCACTGCAGTGAATAAATGAAGAGACCATATGGGTACTTGTCTTCCAACATGTATATGGGTCTTCTGGGGTTCTGCATGAATCCCAGCATATGGGCCAGACTGATAATTCTTTTTTCATGCAGAAGAAAAAAAATAAAAGCAACGGTGCTACAGCAGCCTTCCTAGCCAGATCTGTATTTTCTGACCCAAATACTTTTCCTTTCCCCCCCCCTTTTTCCCTATGGTTTGTACACTTGAGCTTTGTGAGCTCACTTTGTGAGCTTGGAGCAGCCTTAGCTGCAGCCAGGAGATGCCAGACCTGGGCTGACCGTGGGAGGTCATGATTTGGTTCCTGCTTTGTAAAAGGAAGCAAAGCCAGAAGGTCCTGTCCCAGGACAGCCCCATACTCAGGGAGCTGAGAGCCTCCAGACATCCTGTCCACGGGTGATCTGCAACTGCACAGTTGGTTCAGGTGGCTCAAGACACATTGGACCTCCTGCACGTCCCCAGGCCATCTGTGCAAGGCAAGAGCAGTTGGCCTGGCACGGCCCAGAAGCCCAGGAACTCTGGACTGGATCTCTACATTTGATCTGTGTTACTGTGGGAGACACATCAAACATCTCCAGAGGTCTCACTGCTTGGTATGAATCACTGGAAATCCTGGACAAGGGGGGCAAAATCCTGAAATTGCAGCCCACCAGAGAAAAACGTTTGTGGAAACAAAGCCCTCCTAGAAGTGGTTTAATAAAGGAGTCAACCACACAGAAATGTGCTCCCTCTTGTCAAGTATCTCTTTGTATTTAAAAAATAGTCACCTCCAAGTGTATAATCAAATATGAGGATTTTTTTTTGCACCCCTGAATATTTCCCAGACACTTCCCTTTGTTCACCTATGGGCTGAATCTGAGACTGGGAGCACATGAAACCGAACACCATGATTTTGCTGCAACATATTCTGTGCTGACCTAAAAATCTCAGATAGGAGCAATTGATACCAGGATGTTCTACAAAAGAGAGGAGAATCTGGTCTGAACAAAGAGCTCTCCAACACAGGGCACTTTGTCAGCAGAGGTGTGCCAGTCAGCTGGAAGTGCAGTCGGAGGGAACAAGGATATCGCAAGATTCCGAATATTAAGCGTCGAGGTTTTAAATTTAAACCCCAAGGTTTTATGTAAGGTTAAGCCTTGAGTTTTGAAGTCTGCAAAATCTGATCATTTTAAAGTTATTGTCTGTGCTACACTGAACCCTGTCACATTGCTCATTTGCTTTTATAGTCTGTAGACGTTTTTACACGCTAAGGCATAAATTTAACAGAATAAACAGTAATGTTAAAAAACCCTACAGATGGCAACTGCAGAGCAAGCAAGCACTGGTGCAGAGAGTGAATTTAGCTTGAAGGTTTCCTGGTTTGGCAGATGGCAGAACTCAAGCCTGACATTGCATTCACGTAGCTTTCTTGAGTGCAATCTTTGCGTGGAGGGAAGCGTGTGGTCAGTTCACAGAGAGTCTGCATTTGGTGGTGCTGCTGCATCACCCCAAACATGATACATCTTGAGAAAAATTATGTGTGTGTGTGGGCATGTAACTCATCTTGTCTCGGATGTTTAGGTTTGGCTTCCCAGTTTGGGGAAGGTAGCTGGGTTTTACAAAGAGATGGAGAGTATCAGCAAGCACCCAGTGACAGAAGTTACGAGATATTTGAAATGAAGAAGAATTTATTGTACATGACAACTTAGAATAATGTATTCCTCCCTTTCTGACTGGGAGATGTGTGTCCAGTTCTGGGGTCCCCAACATAAGAAGGACAAGGGGCAGTTAGAGCAAGTCCAGAGGAGCCCATGAAGATGCTCAGAGGGCTGGAACAGTTTTCCTCTGGAGATCGGCTGAGAGAGTTGTGATTCCTTAGAGCACTTTCCAGTGCCTAAAGGGGCTACAGGAAAGCTGGGGAGGGACTTTTTACAAGAGCATGGAGTGATAGGTTGAGGATGAATGGTTTCAAATGGAAAAAGGGGAGATTTAAATGGCAGATTAGGAAAAAATTCTTCCCTGGGAGGGTGGTGAGACCCTGGCCCAGGCTGCCCAGAGAAGCTGTGGCTGCCCCATCCCTGGCAGTGTTGAAGGGCAGGTTGGATGGGGCTTGGAGCAGCCTGGGCTGCTGGGAGGTGTCCCTGCCCATGCAGGGGTGTGGAACTGGATGATCTTTGAGGTCCCTTCCAACCCAAACCAGTCTGGGATTCTATTATATGATTCTACGTGAAGAGAGTGGTAGGTGTAAAAATAAAATAAAATATGGCTGTATCACTGTGGGAACAGGTACTGACTCAGTCAGTGACCCCTGGAGAGGTTAAGGAGCTGTGCAAGAGCTTGACCTCACTATCAACATAACCTTTTTGCTTGCAGCACTATGACAGTGTTACTAGCGTTGGGTATAAATGAACTGTAAATGTGTTTTACATGGATTTGTAGATGCCAGCATGCACATTCACCTCTGTGCACTGACACTGCTAATCTGTCTCTCTCCACCACTCTGATTTACAACAGTCCTTAAAATGCAGACTAAGACCTCTAGTAGTGTTTATGTCCCTGTCATGTTTTCGTTCTGTCATGCTATTATGCTTTCCAGCAGTGGGAAGCTGGCAGCCCCTGTCTTAAGCATGAAGGGGAATGGAGAAAATTAATAATGGCCAAAGGGTGTCGTGGCAACCAGATACCTGTGTGAAGGAAGGTGGCCAGGTTTCCAAACAGTGTGATTAAGTGTGGCAATATAACCTTGGAAGGTTAATTCAGCATCATTTGCCCACAACTGACACGATAATGTTACCATCCAGAAACACTCCAGGGAAATAAACATTTCTCCTCATTGCCAGGGAAGCCAAATCATTAATGAACAGAATGATGACGAAGTGCAGAAAGACTTGGTTCTTGAGCAAAGCACATTCGTTTCTGGGACATGAGGCTCATTTCTAATAGGGAACTAATTCACATAATCAACACAAAGACTAAATACCGAAGAAAGTTGGTGAAAGAAAATTGGTTTCTGTGCCAGTCCTTCTGTGTGAAGCACACTCACAAAGTGCAGTTTTGAGTCCAGCAGTGGGTATTTAGATGCCTAAATATCCATTTGTGCATACCAGTGGGCACTCTGCCCGTGCAACTAGAAGAAAAGGAATGGGTTTTCCAAATCTGAACTCCCCAGTGGTGTTCCTTGGCTCTCACTTGGAGGAGAACTGGCTCTGTGCTTCTCTGTTCTCAGTGTTGCTGGGTGGAATTCACAAGCCATTGAAATGCTCCATGGCACCACCAGTCTGAGATCTTTGAATGGGGATCAGACCCTTGCCCTCTCTCCTCAGCTGTATGGTAAGGCGTGATATTAATATTTCTCTTTTCACCAGAAGTTCTCAAAGCTCTTTTCAAGCCTAATTAAGGTTCACATCACACTTAAGGATGAGGCAAATATCCTAATGACAGGAATAACTAGGATGAGAGAAGCCAAGTGGCCTGCTCAGTCTCACACAGTTTCAGTCTTGAGGCTGAAACACAAAGACCTTGAATCTCTGTAGTTTGCTGTAACCACTAATGAATAATAATGACTGACCATATTGATAATTAATAGCACCTTCACCGAGTTTAATGCATGTCAAGTGCTGTTGAAGTACTAATTCTGATCACTCTGGGTATGCATGGTCTTCATCCTGCAATCCACTTCGCTTTGCCTATGTGGAAAACCACGGAGTTCAGCAGATATTGCTCCACAGCAGAAAGCTGAGCATGGCACGGGCTGCAGGATGAGGTGTGAAGGGGGATCCTCACAATGCCTGGCTCTTGGCATGTAAATGAAGTGCCTGATCAGGCACTAGAACAGGCTGCCCAGGGCAGGGGTGGAGTCACCATCCCTGGAGGGATTTCCAAGCCTTGTAGATGTGGTGGTGAGGGACATGGGGCAGTGGTGGCCTTGGCAGGGCTGGGTTAATGGTTGGACTTGATCTTAAAGCTCTTTTCCAACTAAAATGGCCCTATGATTGTACGATTCTATGTAGGGGGGCTTGAGCTGAGAACTTGGTCTCCCTTACTGCCAGCAGAGAGGAGCAGGCTCCATTAGAAGCCCATTCAAAACAGCTGAATTAGAATCCCATTCAAAACACCTGAATCAGAAGCTGTTTCTCTCTTCTGAGCCTCTGGAGAGCCTAACGTTCCAGTCTCAAGCTAGACATGTGAATACTCTCCCTCAAGTGCTTATTATTATTCCCATTTTGCAGGTGGATGAACTGGAAAGGACAGGACTGTGCTAAATTAGGTGAGCTGCCTGCAGTGGTTAGGCTCCCTCTCTGCTCCCCCACCAAACCCTTGCAAACATGAATGAGCACAAGAATGCAAAGCTGAATAAATACCCAGGGAACATATTTAGGTTGTAAAAAACCCCGGAGAGGGTATCAAAATATCTCCAAGTGCTCTTGGAATACAGGGGGAGCCCTGAGCACCGCGTATGAAATGGTCAACGCAGAAGTAATTTCTCATGCGAGACCACAGGAGTCACAGGAGCTGGCTTTGCACCAAACTGCCTGATTCAGCAAGATATGACCAGTGTGCAGAAACTCTGCTGTTAGATTTCAGCTTTGAGGGCCTGGGAGAGAGGAGGTAACCAGCAGGAGGAGAAACTGGGAGATTCTTTACAGATGGGAGTATGGCAGTGATTCCACCACGTGAGTAGAACCCTATCAGCAAAAAAAAAAATACATGCCTTAAGAATAGATAATACATGTATGAAATTCACCCCTCCCGTGCTATTTCTTCAGCTTGTATGAAGAAGACTGAAGCAGTATCTGTTTTCTGCCACTTCTGGTATTCTTCCTAAAGCCAAAATTCTGCTGGAACAATGGTATTCACTAAGAATGATAATATAAGGAAGTGTTTATCAGTTCTATCGTTGCAGGTGGACTGGAAGAATGATTGCAAATTGAAATGGCTTTGTAACAAAGCCTGAGTTGGCAAAAAAGGCAGACAATTTCCCCCTGAAATTAGCAGAAAGAATAACACTTGGAGAAAACATCATTATGTCAGCAAAGAGGTATGTGATTTATTTTGGTAATAATGGTTTTCATAACTTTGATGGTAGAGACAGTTGATCTATCTGGATATTTTTCAAGTAAAAATTTAGCAAGTGAAATGACTCTATTTGTGTATCTAAAATGAAGGCTGATCTAGCAGAACGTGCCTGGAAATTCATCTCTCTGTAGCTGTACGGGGCCAGGACCCATCCTCTGGTCCCAGGGGGAAAGGAGCATGGCAGGGGCCATCTCTGCACAAGTGAAGCCTCTTCTTGTAAAAACAAGCTGACCTCATGCATTGACCTCAGTGATGACTTCATCCCCATGGGAACAGTGGCTCACCAAGCTATTCCTTGAACCAGGTACCTCCTGGGCTAAATGGAGTGTGAGAAAGTGTGGCAGAACGGGAGCTCAGAGCTGGGCTCTGGATTTTGTCCCTCTCTACCCTAATTCTGGCTGGGTGACAACTTCTTCTCAGTCATGAGGGACACCCATGCTCCCCTTGAATCCCCTCTCCTACAGGTACAGGATTTTCCTCTTCCCTGACAAACTTCTGTTGCAACAAATGGCAAGTCCATATGGTGAGCACTTATCCCACAAACTCAACATCAACAAATCAGCCTTGGCACTTGAAATATTTATATGTTAGGGCCGAAAGGGACAGTTGTTCCTTTTGTCCAGCAATATGAGCTGTTTATCCAAAATGTAAATAATTCTTAAGGAAAGATGTATATGTGCATGCACATATAATAGATGTATATTTGCTTCGTGCTGCAATCTGGTCTTTTTTTCAACTCTGCAGCTCCTGCTGAGGGCTGAGGTTTGCAAGGAGCTTCAGGTTTAGGCACGAATGAGGAGCCACAGATGAGCAAAAAGGAAGTCTGGAGTATGCAGGGAAAAGAGCTTATAAAATACAGTTAATCTGACTTTTCTTGAGGCAGATGGAATGGTGAAAATTAGTTAAGGGAATAAAGCACACATATAATCCAAGCCCTCATTAGAACACCTCCCTCAACAAATTTTAAATGCTTCGTTTTGAGTTGAGGAGCTGAAGGAGGTGTAATAAGCTACATGAAAGTAAAAACTCCTGGCAGTGGAGTGCACACAAAATGGCTCAGTGACCTACAATTCCCTACCAGTGGCTCAGAGACAAAATATATTAACATACATAATAGATCTGCAGAGTGACAGTTTAAATACATGACTCAGAGGGGAAAGATTATCCCGTAACGGAAAGGAAGCGCCTCCAGGAGTGACCCTCTTCCCTCCTCATTCACAAGAGCAATGGCAAACAAGAGGGTTGCTCCTGTGGGAAGGGAGAAGCCAGGAGCAGAGCTTCTGTTGGCTTCAGTGCCAGTGATGTGTGTCTTCAACCAGGAACCAAGTACAACAGTGACAGAGAAGCCACTGGACCATTTTAGCAGAGATCTGAGAGGTCTCAGAGCATCTTTCCCTGTTTAGTCTGCTCCTTGGCTGTCTCAAGCTCTTTAATCGTAGAATCAAAGAGTCTAGGACTGGTTTGGGGTTGAAGGGACCTTAAAGATCATCCAGTTCCAACACCCTGCATGGGCAGGGACACCTCCCACTAGACCAGGTTGCTCCAAGCCCCATCCCACCTGCCCTTCAACACTTCCATGGAGGGGGGAGGTAACACATCAAAGCTCATGATGTGTCACAGATTTCCACAGAGGTTTTTTTATTATTAAAGCAAACAGTTTAAATAAGAGCCTGAACCAACCTACTGTCAAGCTCCTTGTCTGCTGTCTCACCTAGTTTCACCATTGCTGTGATGAGCCCTTGGTTGGTGTCACGTATCTAAAAGCTACAGGAGGAGCAGTGTGAAAGCCCCAGGCCATCAGCACACGTGAGCTATTTCTGGTGCTCATTTGAACCCATCTCCATTTGTCTTTTAAATCAAAACTCCTCGTTCATATTCCTTCAGAGCATGACAGAGCTGGCCAAGCAGCAGCTTTAAAAGCTTGGCCTGCCCTGGAAGTCACACACAGATGTCTCCAAAAGATTTCAACCAGCTTCAAGCCTTCTCATTCCATGTGGGGCCACAAAAGCATTATGCTAATTCTGAGCTCTGAACCATTTCAAATCTATTTTAATTGATTCCTGGCTACCAGGATATTGTGAAATCAGTGGTAAATGAAAGTAGCAGGAGGCAACATCTTTTCTGTTGCTGCAGGGAGATCACACCTAAAAGAAGGCATTAAATTCTGGGGCCTCATTGCCAGCGAGATGCAGAGAAATTGGAAGAAATTCATAGAAGAGCAATAAAAATGATTAAGGGTCTGAAGAGACTGAGTTATGAGTGAAGATTAAATGAACTTAATATGTATTGCTTGGCTAAATGATGACTAAGAGGGAGATGTTACCCTTCAACAAGTACTTGGAGGGCATAAATATCACAAATAAAAGGGAATTTCTTCAGGGTGCTTAAGGGCATATGACTTGGGATAAAAGAATGGCATTAGGGAAAAGGAAACGAGTTCCAGACAGACATCATAAAAATCTAACAGACCACTTGTGGGAAAGCAAATTCTGCCACATTTATCCCTTCAGTATTAATTTTTGCCTATTCTAGGAAATTAAACATTGTCTTCAATTAAAGGCTGAGCAAGAACTCCCTGATGCAGTCCAGGGATGTGCATGCTGAGAAGAATAATTTCCAACCCAAGCTGGGAAGACAGCAAAAAAGCTTTCTGAGTATTTGAAGGTTGATATACCCTTTACTGAGAGCCAAAGGATGTATTGGATATGAAATTAGTGGTCTATATTTTAGGAATGTGTCTGTTGCCAGGATACCGTGGGGAAAATAAAGGTAATAATGCATTTCTCTAAAACATACACATTCCATTAATTCCAGGGAGAACTAGAGACTAATATTTTAATGCAAGAACAGGCCACAAAGAAGAATAAGCCTTTCTGCAATTTTCTTGTAGCCCCAATTTACAGCTCAGAGCCCAGCCTCAGAGTTGGAGGAAGGGTGGGAATAGTTTCCGTGGGCATCAGGATGCTGCTGCTGTGCATCCCAACCCCAGCCTGGGTTAGACAGCGACTGTGTGTCCAGTAGGATTGAATGTCTGTGGGAAGTTGGGAGTCGTGCCTGGGATCAGCAGAGCAGCTTGGCAGGGTTAAGTCCTAAACCTGCTAAGTACAACATACGTATCGCCTGGTGGTTTCTCAGATTTACTGCAAGGAAACTCCCGGGCCAAATTTCAAGGTCCCCACCCAGTAAATGGTTTGCTACCAGCTCCCCCTTGGCTTTTCCAGGCAAAGGGGGAATCCTGAACCTGCTCCCTCAGGCAGCTCCCGTGGGGAACTCGGGATGGCCCTTGGCTCCTCGCTGCTCGTGGCAGAAGCGGGACAGAGACGTTTGGGGCAAGTTTTTGCCTTTTCCTGTCACAACCCACATCCGTTCTGGGTGAGATTGCAATCTGAAGTATCAGTTTATGCTAGTTCCCTGCAGCAACATCCCTGGAGAAAACTTCGGAAAGCAGCAGCAGGTGGTGGGGGTGTCATGGGAAAAGGAGTCCCCAGAAGCAGCAGGAGCGGGAAGCAAAAGGCTCCTGGGTGCTTGCAGGCAATGGGCTTCTCCCTCTGGTTTTTGAGTTTGGGAGAGAGGATGCAGAAGCATCTGTATTTCTAACCCCTCTTTGTGAGAACAACTGAAGGCTGGTGATGCAGTGATAGGCACGTGGAGGAAGAGCAGCCTGTTTCCCTGGATTAGCATCCCATTCTAGCGTGTTCTGAGGACACACTCTGATTTGCTTATCCCAGAATTAAATCTGGCTATAAATGCTGCTATCAAGCCCAGCCACTGGACCCCTTCAACAGATTTCTGCCCAAGCCATGGTCAGCAGCAGTAAGGAAAACAGTCATCTTTAAAATTGCACTACTGGCTGTGTGCTGCTTTCCAGCACCACTGAAGGGCTCTTCCATATTTTTTACCAGATAAACATGATCAGAGCTAAGAAATCTGTACAAAGTTGTTTTGAAAGTGAGATGATCCTTTATACATTGCAGAGTAAGCATGGCAACCAGCAGAAATCACATTTATAAAGGTGAAGGTCAGAAGCCTCCATTTTATGAAAACCAATCCAGCTCAAGACAGTTCTACTATGATTTCTATATTGAAATATCTTATTTTCCTCTCACTTTGAACATTTTGAATAATGAGAATTAAAGTCCAGTCTTATTTTATAGATTTGTTTAGATTATTTATTCTGACTGTTCATGGTGACACAACTAGTTCTTGGACAGTGGTTTAGTAGGCCATAAAATTTTGTATTTCCCCCCTCATCTCACCGGGTAATGTTGAAGATAGTTTAGAAGTGTCCATGAGATGGGTAGACAGAACCTGATGGAGTGTCTGGAAGTCTGAGGTACCACATTTAGATACTAGCAGCAAGGTATTTACTCCACCTGATGGCTGGTGAGGAATAGTGTGAACAGAGGCTTCCCCAGGGAAGGAAGATCTCATTTTCATGTCATGTTTTCATGCCAGCTTCTTTAATTTAAAGACAAACAAACAAACCAAAACCCCACAAACAAACAAAGCAAAAAGGAAGGGAATATATATAAAATGCAGAAATCTGGCAAAGCATAATTGTTACTCAGTGCATCCCAGGAGGCCTAAATAGGCTTTGGAGGGCAGAATATTTAACCCAGACCCAGAAACTCTGAATATGTGTGAATATTCTGTAAGTTCCAGGTTTCTCCTCATCAGGTGCTTTAATTTGTGAGGGTTTTTTAGCTAAGAAAGAATTCAGTGAGAATCAAATGTGACCTGAACAGAGGTACAATACATGGTGCTGCAGAGAAATCGTGCATAGGTGATTTTTAAGTCAGTCTCTTAGTTATTTGTATATGGTTTTATGGCATAATCACCCATTTGGAAGCCTTAAACTGTCTAGCTCTCAGTCAGAACTGTGTAACTGGGAAGCTTCTGTTTTGTATTTTGCTATTAAGCTGCATGTAGTTTCACTTCAAAACAGATTCCCACAAATTAAGTTTTAGATGCCTCTGAAAGCTGCAACCAGAGATGGACTTGATCATGAAAGTTAAAACTAAAGCACAGTATCCACTGTACTTCCACATCTAGCCCATGCTTCTGCACTTCTGTTTCTTAGAAATAATGTTGCTGGGTATGAAACCTGCAGTTCTAAGCCCAGTGGTGGGTTCACTTAGTGTTAGGAGGGAAATAGGAAGAGCTCTCCTGCTGTGGTGTGCGCGCACAAACCTTGCCCAGCCACAGGCAGTCAGAAGATGCTCAGCGACCTCTGAAACCATCAGCTGTGCATGAGACCTGCCTGTGGAACTGTGTGTGCCACGCCACACACGCATCACACGGGTGACTTCCTAAGCAGACTATACATTTACATGTATATTTACATACACAGGGTGGTAGGTCGCTCTTGGTTGGGGAATGAACTTTTTGCACTTCCTGAGCACAAGGTTTTGGTTTCTCAGCCGACGCTGCTGCTGTCGCCGTTTGAAAATTGGATCGTGGCTCTGCAATCCTGCAAGGAACGGGGCACAAAAGCCTGACTTGCTGAAGGGATGGGGACCGGGCAGCGTCTGAGCAATGTGTCCCCTGGGGCTGAGCTCTGCCTGCCCCACCACAACCCGGGGTGCTGGTTCCGCTCCCCCCCTCCCCGCAAACGCCGTTGGCTTGGGGCACCTCCTGTCTCCTGCAGGATGGCTCAGGACAGGCACGTTTCCATCCAAAAAGCTCCTCGAGCAGCTATCGCTGCCGGGGGCCGCGTTGCCGGGGGTGGGGGGGTGATGTCCAGCGGGAACCCCCCGCCCCGCAATCTTTCCTCTCCCACTCTCCACCCCGCTGGGGACCGGGGGGGCTCCCCGCTCCTTTCCCCGGCAGCGGGGCTGCTCTGACCCCAGATACATCCCCGGGGGGCACAGGTGGGGATCCCCCGAGGAGACCCGGGCAGTGAAGCTGCTCTACCCCCCATCCCCATCCCCTTCCCGAAGGGCACGGCCGGGGACCCCCCGCCCCCGCGGGGCCGAGCCGAGAGGCAGCAGAGCTGCGCAGAGCGGGGCTGCTCCCTCCCTCCCTCTCCCTCCCTCCCCCTTCCTCCTCCTCCTCCCTCCTCCTCCTCCTCCGCCCCCCCGCAGGGCAGCGCCGGCGGAGGCGGCGGGCACGGACGGGAGAGCGACCGAGCGCGGTGCGGGGCAGAGCCGGGCGGCGGAGGTTGGTGCGGGGATGCGGATTAGGGGGGGTGGTGGTGGTGGTGGTGGTGGAGGGGTGTTTCCTTGGAGGTTCAGGGGGGGGGGCTGCTCCCCGGGTCGCGGCTCCCCAAGTTTGGAGGCTGCGGGACTTTGCGGGAAGTTGGGCGGGCAGCCGGTACCGCCGGGCGGCTCGGCTCGGCTCGGCTCGGCTCGGCTCCGGGTACCGGGCAGAGCGCCCGGGGGGGGTGCAACCCTGGGGGTGCGGAGACACCCCCGCGTTTTGCTGCAGGGGGAAGGCTGGAGGTGCCTCCCCAGCAACCGGGGGGTCGGGAGTGTCTTATCCCCACACGCTCCGCGGGAGGATCCCGGGGTACCCCCCCCCCCCCCCCCCAAGAGTGTAGCATCCCGGGATGCGGAGACACCCCCGGCGGCCCCCCCGCCCCCCCGCCTTGCTCTAGGGTGAAGCCTGGATGTGCCATCCTAAAAAACGGGTGTGGGGGGGTCCCCCTTACTGGGCGGGAGGGTCCCGGGGGTGCGGGGTGTGTGCCCGGCGGGTGCAGCATCCCCGGCTCTTGGCGGCAGGGGGAGCGGAGAGGGGAGAAGCTGGAGTTAGGGGGGGGGGGGGGTTTCTTGTCTTTTAGCCCAGGTCAGGGCTCCGGGGAGGGCGGAATGATGACAAAGATAATGCGATTTGCTGTCATCTCGGCTGCGCTGGGCAGATCCCCTGCCTGGGATCCGCTCCGTGGCAAATCGCGCTGGTTTTACGGTGGTTCGGCAGGGAAGAGACTTGTCAAGCCGTTTTCTCTGAAAGATTCCTTGAATTCCGGCAGCGCATCCTACCTGGAATTCAAGCCGGGGATGGATGTTGCCATTCACTGAAGCTTATTTTGAGGTGAAGAGGGGTATTTCTTACATGCAAGCTGCTGGTTGTTAAAAATAGCTTCATGGCATGTTTTTGCTGAGAATGCAGCCAAGGTTCAGCCCTGGGTTATGATGGTTAGAGTCTGTTAAGCAACAATTCACCAGCTGAACTTTGATGGTGTCATCTATGGTTGGGTTTTGTTGTTTTGGTTTGTTGTGGTTTATTTTCTCCTGTGCTGCTTCATTGTTCTACTACAGCCTCACTCTGCAGTGAACTGACTTTCTCAGACACAGCTGGGGTTGTAGGTTAATAGGGTAGATGACAGTGTTTCTAGGATGGTGCATCTAAACACCCACCAAACTTTCAGGTAGGGAGATATATTGGCATTTATAAATTTATTATTAAATGATTCTATGGCCTAAAGTTCTCTTGGTATTGATTTGCTTGCTTAGGACATAAGAAGGGTTTCACTTCTTGAATTACCACCCCGATAAAAAATCCTTAGCATCTCCTGCACAACAAACGTGTGCCTTTTGTTTTTCATGGCTAAAATAAAAAGCAAGCAGAGTAGTCAGGTGAGCAGATTACAGATTAAAACTCCAAGTTTGCCACAGCTGTTCATGAGGAGTAAAGATTTTTAAGGTTTAGCTGAAAGTCATACGTTTGGGTAAGAAATGCCTAGTTCAAGAGCACTGTGAACTTGATACTAATCGGGGGCTACTTGATCTCTGGCAAAAAAAAGAGTGGAATTTCCATCAACAAGAGGTCACAATTTATATATGGAATATAAATATGTATTTATGTCGATGCTGTATATACACAGATATATTTTATACACACACACATATATCTATATACTCACTTGTAAACAGTAAATGCTACTGGAATAGTTGTCTTGAAGCTTTTATTTTGTCAGTGATTAAAATGATGTCACACATCTCTTGCCCTGAGAGCTTCTCTGCTGCTGCTGGTGCCATTTCATTCTTGGGCATTGAGTCAAAGGCTTCATCTGGCTCTTCACGTGCCAAAAGAAAGAAAATCAATTTGAATGCAGAAAAGGGGAAACTGCTTGTGTGAAGATTTAGTGGTGAAACTACCTTTCCCCCCCTCCCCCCTTTAAATGGCACTTAGATCCTGTGTCTGTAAGTGCAGTCACCATGCAGTTCTGCAATCAATAACAAAATAGTTTTATGGTTCAGCTTTTGTAACAGGAGGACTAATCTCAAATTCAGAGTGTTTTATTTGGTGGTTGGTAACAGGGACATGATGGAACAGTGGAGATTTACATGGCAAAGCACTTAATTCCACTAATGCAATGGAAGACAGTAATGGATGTTATCTGCTTTGCTCAACTAAAAGTAGGTAGCTGGGAGCTGTATAAATGAGAAGGTTGAAGCAGACTCTAGTATTTGAATTATTTTATGTGATTTCAGTGGAAGGATGAGGTTATGTAACCCACCAGCAGCATTAGCAAGGATGGGATTATGTAGGCATAATCACAGAGAACTAAAGAAGATACAGCTTATATTTTGGCATTATTTTAAGCAACCTGTGGCAGGAGCTCAGTGAGAACCAGGAGTTGCAGTGGGCAGAGATGATGTTTGTAGAACAGCTGATTTCAGTGTTACTGCACATGGTTCTTAAAGCTGGAACTGTGTCCCAAGGCTAAAGTGTCTCCCAAAGTATTTGTTTAGATTCCGGATCAAGTTGTTAGGTGGGTGGCAGCAAACTCTTCCAAAGTTCATGGGACATTGCTCACTGTGATACTGCAATCTCTTCACCCTCCAATAAGGATTTCTTATAAAATTCCCCTACTGACCAGGAAGGGAATAATTATTACTAACTACTTTTCCTATGCTGAGGCCTTCCTTGTGTGCTCAGATTTTAAGAAGCTGAAACTCAGCATTTTTTTTTACCATTATGCTCTGTGTTTTTAACACTGTTCTGATGTACTTTTTCTAGAGATCTGCCTGATCTTGCCTAAAAGACATTGATTTAGGAAGTTAGAATATCCAGCTGTATTTCTCTCTCAATACAGATGCATCATTTGGGTGAAGATAGGCTATAACAGGTGCCAATGTACTCCCTCTCCCTCCCAAGTCTTAATTACCCTTGCACTTACTGTATCCTTAAAGGCTGTATATCCCACTGGGCTCTTTAATTGCTGTCTTCAGGCTTCAATTCTTCCCTTAACACACCTATTTTCCTCCCTGCTTTGCACAGTGAGGGATAACTCTGAATTCCAATCGTACTCGTTGGCTAGACTGATGTTGCTCAGCTGGAAGAATCCGAAGTGCTGTGGAAAAACAAGTTGTATTTCCAATAAGAGAACATGTGGGTTTTGTTGTGGCTTTTTTTCACTTCTTTTCCCCACAAATTAGTATTTCTTATTATTTATGTGTTTTAGTGAAGTGCACTGTTTTTCTTACTGATGAGTGCAGTGCCAGGTTTGGAATCTAAATGCAGCTATTCAGGTGAGGGGAAGGGCTCTCTAAGCTCCTACAAGTTCTTATCTCAGAGCAGCCTGCATTACACTGATCTCTCCACTTTTACTGCAGTTACCTGATCATGTTTAGCATTGTTGACCCATTCCCTTAAAAAGCTGTAGGATGGATGTGCATGGATGTCAGAGAACACTTGCAATGGAAGCTCTGTAAGCCTTTGGTTACACAGCTGGGCCCAACATGCCACTAAAAAGCACTTTAGAGGCAAGTTAATGCAGCTTTTCCATGGAATATTTATTCATTTGTGTTACACCTGGTTTCCAGCAGCTGTTGGATGTGGCTTGTAAGCAGTAGTTTTAAGGAGTCTGGCAGACTCTGGACGAAAAGATAACCAGATAAGGGGCCTGATAACTTGAGAGAAGAAGCAGAAAGAGAAAGTGAGGTCCATTTGGGTCCTGGTGGCTGATGGCAAGGACAAGGAAGCTGTGGGGGTGCTGAGAACAGACGGGATGATGAATGTGAATGGGAGCGAGTGGTCCATGGGTGGCTCTGCCCCAGTGTCCTCTGTCCTCCTGTGACAGCAGGACTGAGGTCATGGACCCGCCAACCACCAACCCATTGCCTACTTTCTTCTCATTCCCAGGTTCTTTAATCCAGCTCTAGGGTCCTCGGCACAGGAATCATAGAACCACAGAATGGTTTGAGTTGGAAGGAGCATTAAAGATCATGTAATTCCAACCCCCTGCATGGGCAGGGACACCTCCCACCAGCCCAGGCTGCTCCAAGCCCCATCCAACCTGCCCTTCAACACTGCCAGGGATGGGGCAGCCACAGCTTCCCTGGGCAACCTGGGCCAGGGTCTCACTACCCTCACAGGGAAGAATTTCTTTTTAAGATCTCATCTGAATCTCCTCTCTTTCAGCTTGAAATAATTTCCCCTCGTCCCATCAGCATGCCCTTGTCCCAAGCCCCTCCCCAGCTTTCCTGGAGCCCCTTCAGGCACTGGAAGGTGCTCTAGGGTCTCTCTGGAGCCTTCTCTTCTCCAGGCTGAACACCCCAGCTCTCTCAGCCCGTCTTAATGGATTTGCAATTCCAAACCTATTGCCCTCCCTCTTCTCATTTCCAGATCCTGCTTCTTAAAATTCCCACAATAGCTTCACCTGGCTAAAATGCATATTTTCCTAAAGTGGCAAGCCTGCTGCTTTCCTTATGAATTCGCAAGAAATGTGGTAGAACACCTAAGCTAACTCAGCTCTACAAACATTTTTGGAGCTTCTGGGGCTGCAACCATTTCTCCTTGGCTTGCAGAGAGCAGCTAAAGCCCCTGCAGCTGTAGGGATGGTGAAAGGCACTTGGTTGCCTTCTGTGTGATGGGTTTCCTTTCAAGTGAACACTGTCATGTGGAGAAATGTGATGGAGAGGTTGGGAAGTGACACAGGCCTTTATTATCTTATATGCCAAGCACTACTAAATACACACTTTTTAGTCTAAAACTGTGCTGTCGTTTGGACTCATCAAATATGCACACCGTTTTATAAATAAGTAGTTTTTAAAAAGAAGATTTCTTTGTGCCAGCTCTGTAGTTAATGTAGGTTGTTCCTCTCTGTACAAGGTGCAGATCTGTACCTAAATAGCAAAATATCAAAACTGACATTTTTCATTTGCTTCACGCCTTCCAGTAGGGAAAAATATGTTTCACAAGGAGGTTTTTTTTTTCCTGTAATAAACCTTGATGTTCAGTGTGGGTGAATGTGTCCTCCTATCTTACCATAAAATTAGAAGAAATGAGGGGATTGAAAACGACTTTTGTATTATTATGTTCTTGCATGTATCAGTGCATGGCTTCAATCTGCCAAGCTCAAGTTAGACCTGGTAACTCCTCAGGACTTTGTGGAATTTAAGGAGAACCCTTTCTTTCAAACAATGCCAGTCATTGTCCCACAGGTGAGTCCTACCTGGGAAGAACTGTGAGATCAAACAAAAAGAGTGAAGAAAAAGATTCATGGTTGTTTGGAAAAAAAATAAGGCCATTAAAAAAAAACCACCACGAATTTCTGTAAGATATGTAGGGAAAATAATAATAAATATTTTCTGCAATGTGTGTATTTAGGGATGGAAGAGAGACCTGGTAGATAGTAGTGCTGAAAGAGAGCTATGAAAGTGGGCAGCATGTTAGGTGTGGGTTTGTAATACTGGCTGGTTTAAGATGAAGATGACAATGACCTTATCTGATCCATGTGCCCAGATGACATCCAGGTCTTGGAGGGCAAAAAGCATTTCATTCAATTCATGCTTTAGATCTGGCACCAGAGAGATGCAAACAAATAGCAGAGACCTCAACAACAACAAAGTAATAGAACTCAGGATTCTGGAAGGCTTTGCACATGGTTTGAAGAAAATGTAAGAGTCTGGTGCTAGTTTTGCTGTGCCCAAGCAAGCTTGGGAGTGCCAGAGTTCGTTTATCCAGGGGAGAAGGAATTTGGTTGGTGCAGCCAGGAGGTTTGACTCTGTGAGGCTAAAAATGGGAGGAAAGGGAAAAGGGCAGTTTAATAGACTGTTAGGAGTGTATGTTGTGTGATGAGATGGGTTTGCCTGCAGGGCCAGCTCTTCCCTGGGAACTTTCATCTCCTGACAATTCTTTAACAGGTCTTAAAACCAACACTTTTTGCGAATCCATCAAATATCTGATGTTCCTTTCCAGCCTCTTCGACTACTTGTTAGTTGAGAAGCTGGTCTTCTAATTGAGCTATAGAGATATTAAATAGTGTTCAATAGGTATTGCTAATGTTAAATAAGATACATGGATAATTAGAGGATATAAGAGCAGTTACATGAGATACAGTGGTGGTCTCTTCATCTAAAAAGACAAAAACATGTTCCTGAGCACTTTAGCATTGAGTATTTCAGCTTCACACCCTGGGCAACTCATCAGAGCCATTCATAAAGTAAATAATTTAGGTGAAAATATTAAGAAATTATAGAGCAATGAAAACAGTATCTCAGGTTGAGGGCTGACTTGTCTGACGAACCGATGAGAGTAAATCAGAACAAATTCTTCCCTTTGTTATGTTTTTACCTAACACAGAGATTATTAACCTCAATAGTCTCTATATGTATACATTTTAAGATCAGATTTTCGCTCAAAAATTCAAGTAAATTTTTATGAATGGATGTGACTTTTCATTTTCTTAATTCAAATATTTTCTAGGATAAATTATCTCAGCCAAAAATCCTGCCTTGATAGAATTACTCTTACTGAAATGTATGTCTTGAATGCATAGGTAAATTTAAAAACACATCAAAAGTGGTGTGTGTATGTCTTAATTTTCTAAATTTTCTAAATCTGTATTATTCTCATACCAGAAACCTATAGTTCATTTGTTGTTCATAAAATCATGTATCTAGCAATGAAAACAGTATCTCAGGTTGAGGACTGACTTGTCTGACGAACCGATAAGGATAAATCAGAACAAAACCACTATTACTCTTGACATTTAGTATCAGAATTACCTTGCAAAGCTATTTATACCAGATTTAAAGCAGTTTCAACAAGAAATGAGATGTGAGAGGTGAACTGGAGGCAACCAGAGCTCATCCATCTCATGATGGGAAAAAATCGTTTTTCTAAAATCAGGTTATTTTAAATACTGAAGTGTTTTAACTCTTCCGAGAAGACACTTGAACATTGCTCAGGAGATCAGCACAATGAAAAAACACACCACATAGTAGGATGGAATATATGTTGGTATCCATGGAAATCCCACGTGGATTTCTCTTGCATTAGGGGAGATGAAAAGTCATTCAGCCCTGGGTTTTCGCTGCTGTAAAGGGGGGCCAGAATCTTGCACCTCTAAGTTGTGGGCACTAAAAATGTTTCCCATTTGTTTTGGAAAACTTCTGGGTCCTCTTCTTGACAAAGAGTGTGACTGTAGTGGTGGGGCTGGCAAACCAAAACCACCATCTGCTGTAGCACTAGTTTGGTTTTTTTAAGAAAACAAACAATTTGGGTAAAATATCCTTCTCTAGGTGGCTTCAAATCACCTGCTGCTTATTTCTGCATACAGCTGTAACAATTCCTGTCCTTTGAGATCAGAGTTGCAATGTTGCAATGATGAATTTTGCTGTAAGAGGGGGAAATGCACAAAGAGCTTCTGCTGAGTGTTGGTAGCTTTTTCTTTTAGTGGTGCCCATCAAGTGGTGTGATAATCTATCCAGTTTTTCATTTTTGTCATGCTGTACTAGTTCATTGGATAATAAATGAAAAAAAAGGAACTATTTTAAAATATGTTGTAAAAATGCAGATGATCACGCAAATACCAACAGTTATTTTTGTTGAACTATTACAATTCCTAGGTTCTAAGGCTTTTCAGTATTAGAAAATAAACAGAAACTTTATGACCATTTATATTTGCCCTTTAAAAACACTTCCCTGCTAGTGAAACCAGACTATTCCAACCATAATCACACACACAAAAAAAGGATACACTGCAGGACTTTAATAACCTTCTTTGTGGGGCTTTAAAGATACAAAATAATTCGGATGTAGCCAAT
Organism: Apus apus; assembly: GCF_020740795.1. NCBI lineage: Eukaryota > Metazoa > Chordata > Aves > Apodiformes > Apodidae > Apus > Apus apus. The sequence goes on from NC_067285.1 coordinate 4,053,765, forward strand.
ATCATTAAGTTGCATTTAAAAATAAAAATAAAATGGAGGGTTTCAAATTAGATAATATAAATGCTGTGTTCATTCCCAACTGTAATTCTCAGGATGAACCTCTGGCTTCATTAAAGGCAATGAAATGTCTTCCTGCTGACTTCAGCGTGCCAGGATTTAAAAAAAAAATAAATGGAAATAGGGTTTTAAAAAGTCTTCTTGATGAGTTCCTGGAGCTGAAGTTATTCAGCTGTACTTTTCTGTACATATGGTCTTTGGTACAGCCAGGAAGTCTTAAGGTGAAGGGAACGTCTGGTGGGGATGAGAGTACGTGGAAAGGAAATAATAATTCTCTTTGAGGTAATATATCGGTAGTTGTGTTGTCCCAGAGGTCCCCTGTTACTGCAGACCTGTCTGTTTCAGTGCTAAGGGAAGCTGACCGTGCAGGTGGACATTCATCTTGAGGGTATTTAGGCCTTAAAAGTGCTGAAAAGACCCAAATCTTTGTTTAAAACACGGCACTGGTGCGTGGCGGGGAGAGGCGGCTGGGCAGCCCTTTGCAGCACCCAGCCATGGCTTGTGGGGGCATTTTTAGCTTTGGCCTTTTGGCATCAAGGATTTGTCTGCAGCAGTTGAATAGGAGGAAGGAATTAATTTGATTTAACGTTGTCAAACTGAAGTTCCTCCCAGCACATCCTTCGAAGAACACTCAGTGGCTCTGGATTTAGCCTGCCCATCCGCTTTATTTTTGTAGGGGTATTTTTGGACTTCCTCTGCTGGTAAATATTTAGAGTCTGTTTAGATTTCATCTCATTTCTGTTAGATGGTGCTTACAGATTTTTTTTCTTTCTCCGTAACTACTTATTATTGAAGAAATTGGTGTTACAAGCCTAGAAATTGCAGTGAAATTGCAATTTTGTAATTTTAGCTGTCACTGGCTAACAGTGTATTTATTAATTATCCAACCGAGGCTTCTAGCTTTCTAAAAGACAACTTTATTTCTAGGCTGTAGGAGTTAGAAGGGAGCTGTAATTGCTTTATGTCTGGAGGTGCAGGTCTAGGTGCAGAAGGCTTGGCTGAATTAGATGTGACCATCACCGGGGATCAATGAGGTGTGGCAAGTGGAAAGGCTGCTTCAAATTGGCAAAAGTTTTTGTCTCCAGGCTGCTGCTCAGAATGAAAATTGCAGGCATTTTTTTTTATTGCTTGATTCAAATCTAATTAAAGAAAACAAAAAAATGAATCAGGGAAACCTGAATTGATGTTAATTACTCAGAGCACTTGAAGGATTTTCTTTGCAACATTCTTCAAGCTTTTCCTTGCTCTCTGTACAGTTCTCACTGCTGTTGCCCAGCTGAATCTTAGTGCTGGTTTGCTATGCCTTGCTAATTCCTTTCTGGAGCCTTGTTTTCCTTCCTGATGTGAACATGACAATCCCACTTTAATTAGATAACAGCAGTTGTCACCATGCATGAAGATGGTGATGCCCAGGAGTCTCAGAAGTATCTGTGTCAAAATAAAGAAATAAAACCCCTGAAAAGCTTTGCTAAGAAGCAGTAAACTTAAAAATTGATTTGGTTAGCAGAAATGAAACTAGTTGCCTTATTATATTAAAGCATACAGCCACCAGATGTTCCTTATTTTCTGCACCACTGTGGTGGGAAGAATTCTGCCCTTGGTATGGAAAAGCTAAAAGAGAGCAACTTGCTACAAGTGGCTTTCTTTCTGTTTGTATTCATAGTTGGCAACTGTCTTTGTTGAGAAATGTTTTCATCTTAAGATGGATTGTAGGGACTTGTTTCTCATAGATAAGATAGACTTGTGTTTTTAATGAGGCTTAAATGTCAGCAGCCACATTTGGAAATTCAGACTTTAAGAAAATAATGAATAGGCTTACTGAATTTTCAAAAGGGTGAAAGTACATTTTATGTACAGTTTTATTATTATGAACTGCACTATCAGTAGAGACACTTTAGCCAGAGGCTTAAATATCTGTTCATCTTCAGGCAAGCTAAAAGGAGTGAGATGAGTCCTAAAGACAAGCAGGACTGAAACCAAGGTGGAAGGACCATTTCTAGAATCAAGGAACAGCATCCAGTTGTAGAAGGGTGCAATTCATCCTCAGGGTTTAAAAGCTTCAAATAAAAGAGTAAATAAAGGCAGCTAGATGGGGATATATCCCTAAAGTTGGAAAGGAACACTTGGTACCCAACACAAAGCTCTTTTTTCCCAACCCCAAAGTTGAAGAACAGTCTCAGGAGCAGGATGAGATGACTAATTGCTCACCAGTGAGGTGAGCAAAGGGCTTGTGATCTGGGTTGGTGGTTTTTTATTTCCATTACCAAGAGATGCTAAATTGACAGGTGCAGACCCTCTTCCTGCTCCATGGTTGCAGAAGCCTCGTGCTCATCTATTTTTTTGGTCTGTACTCAAAGGCAGCACCATTAGAAAGGGGAAATTTAATTTTCTGTACTTGAAGCACAAAGACTGAAAATGCAGTGATTTCTTGAAGGGGAATGATTAGTGGTTGGTTTTTCCACTGGTAGTACTGTGGTTTGTTGTAATGTTTTGGATGTGTCTTCCACCTCAGATTTCAGTTGGGGATTGACTGACACTCTGTGGATCTAAGGCAGGTTGGGGGAGGTAAATCCATCACTCTCAGTGAAGGATGTGAGGGCTGCTCTCCAAATGGTTTTCCTTTTGAGTCCTCAGGAGCAGCTGCTTTGAAATACTTACCTGTCTTCAATTTTTCACCTGTGGTGAAAAATACACTGTAGCATGGCATGCACTAGCTGCAGGCAGAGGATGAGACAGACTTTCTCCCTTTTTTTTTTTTTCTATGCTTAAGCAAAAATAGAGGTGAGCAAAGCCCTCCTTAACTAGTAGAAATGGTGTGTTGACTTCTAACTGGAGTGAATTAGTGATTTAGCAGCTAGTCTGAAACCAATTACATTAATGAGGGCTCCAGTGTCTTAACTGAGTTGTTTATGAGACTGAGGGTTTCACTTCCTTGCTGCAGATCTTGCACCTTTGCTCCTGAAAATGCCACCTGCCAGCTTTGGCTCCAGAAAGTGCTGGTTGCCACTGTCATGCAGGGGGGTCCTGGCACTGCTCTGGAACGGGGGGTGTGGTGGCAGTTTGGGAAGGCTGGAAAAATTACCTTCTCTTGGCTTTGGAGCTCATGGAAAGACTGAAATTGGCTCCTTTTAATGTGGAGGGAAATTCAGGTTCAGTGCTGTCTGCCTCAGGTGGCTTATTTAGAAACTTGGTTGCCAGTGATTTTCTGTGTTAAATTTTGTTCAAAATCCCTGAATCCCCGTGTATTGGGATTCTGGAGAGTGAGCTGGGAGATGAAGTGGGGTTGGTTGTTTTTTTTTTTTGGCATTTGCTATTGAATGGTAGCGCATAGGTGATGTGTGTCAGTTCTCTGTCATTTTGTCATCCAGGAATTGAAAAGCACTCTGGGAGTTGCTGAGATGGTGAGTACTGTCCATGCCCCAAGGGTCTGATGCACATGGACATTAATAAAACTCTGAGATACATTTGAGTGCTCTCCAGCATCCTCAGAGTCTGCTGTGAGAGGCATGAACGTTTGCAATGAAGCTACTTCCTTTACTAAGTTAATTTATTTTTCATCTTGGACAGAAGCTTCTATATTAGAAGATGATGAAAACAGTGGATATGCTGTATTGAAATGTTCACATCTGGAGGATGGATTTGGCCTCTTCCAGATCAGCTTTGTTGGAGTAGCTTAGCCCTGTACAAGGAACATTTAGGAGGAAAAATTAGAGTGACTTCAAAGTCAAGTTTTCACACGTAAAGGAAGCAAAAGCACATAATTGCAATGTTCTCCTCTGATTCACTAGTATTATTAAAGTCTAATTTATAGCACTGAGCCAGGCATTATAGAAAATGAGGTACGTTATCAGCACATCATTTATTTTTTCACTCTGTGAGAAGTGAAATTTTCGGAGTTTGTAGATGATTTGGAACTTCTGAAGTCACTTACTGTGATTACAAATGTTTTGGATACTGAAGGCATTTTTAGGGATTTTAACCTGCAAGAAAGCTGTAAATTAAATCAAATGCTCAGTGGTGAGACTGTCGTTTCTCCTGCAGAGCCAGGATGGATGGTTTTCTAGCATGCCTCATTTCTCCTCATACTGGTGAAGTAACTGCTATAAAAGCAGCAGGACTGACTCAGTTATTGACACAGTAGGTTTCATTTTTGTCCATTAGAAAGAGTTTCTCCATCATGGCCAGAGAGCTGATCCCTGTGCACTTTCCCTTGCTGACTCTGTCTGGTTCTAAGCTCTGCTCTGGCTGTGCAAAGCAGGACCTGCTCTACTGAAGAAGGGGGTTGTCACAGTCGAGTTGCCAACTCCCCTTGAAAGCATCAGCAAAGAGGTGAACTCATGGGACAGTCATGTTGCCAACGAGTGAAGGGTTTTCATGGGAAGAGCAGCAGAATGCTTCATAACTGACAAACCCAAACCACCAGGTCTGGCTGATGACCTCACTGCCCAGGCCCTCACGTCCGGCTGACTGGGATGTTGAATTGGTGTTAGAGCTGTTTCTGCTGAAACCAGGGGCAAGCCAGAAGTGGTGGGATGGGGACAGCTTTGTTCTCCTGGGACCTCAGTTGCAGAGGAGATAAGGCAGGACAGAGGGGGTTGCACTGCCCAAAGCTGCTGGTGCCAGCTGCTGAGGGACAGCCCTGCAGCTTTGATGGAAGATGTGGCATCTCGTGGCACTTGGTTGCATGTTGCTGTCTTTAGATGTGGGAGTGGAGTGACCTTTGAAGAAGCCAAAGACTGATGCCATGTTTTCTTAACAGTATTTCTGGGGGTGGAAAGCATTAAAAGACACCAACCAACTTCTACAATGTTTCTGAAACCATACCACTCCCTTCCAACCCCTATGATTCTATGAATATTTGAATTTCTTTGAAGTTTGTGATAGTGTTGGTCTTTAGCTGTGATGATCCAAAGATACCAGGGGGGACAAGATTGAGTGTTTAGTCCATTATCAAATGGCATTAAGTTCCACAGCAAATATGTCCTCTGCCTATGAAGATGCATATATAGCCCTGCAGAAACACTTCAAAATGATGGTGTCTTTTAAGCTGGGTAGTAAACATTTATTGCACTTTTATGTAGTTAAAGAGCACATGATGAGTGATGGAGTTGAAGCCTTTGATGAAACAATTACATTCAGTGGTAGGAGACTTGGGAAGTAAATGTTGCATGACTTGTGCAGAATAAACACTTCCCTAAGATGCTGAAAGCAGTATAAAATATTCCATCAGAAAGGCTTTTCTTAAGTAACTGTAGCCACAGTTACCTGCAGGAATTTTATCTGGTGAGACTGTGTTACTCTTGCAGAGATAACTGATTAGCAGTTTCTTGACAATACTTAGACCTTTTTAGGATCTCCACTTGGACTCTGAATCCACTTTGGAACAAGAGTGTAATTTCTTGGTACTTTAATGGGCTGGCATTTATCTGCTGTGCTGTTGCTTAAAGAATTCAAGTTGTTGAACATTTATAAAAGTTACTGCTAAGTGTGGAACACAGAGGTTTTTGGTTTTTTTGGTGTTTTTTTTTTTTAAACAAACCACAGTTGTGATTTGTCATCAATGAGTAATTTTTGTCAACTAATTTTTGTTTGAATTTACAAGAAACTTTGATGGCAGACTCTTAATACTGAGTTTGTTCAGGGTGCAGCTGTGTAGATTTCCTTTCACCCACTCAGCACTAGATGAAAGCTGAAATGCCCCATTCATGAAAAAACTCCTTGCATGGTACTTATGTACAGATGAGATATGTTTTTCCATCCATTGTAATGTGTATCTCCTGGAGAATGTACCATCTATGAGTCATCACAAAACATTTCAAATGACTGTGTTGAGATAGAGAGTGGAGAGGTTAACACTCCAGAAGGGAGAGCAACCCCCCAGGATGACCTGGACAGGCTGGAGGAGTGGGCTAGCAGGAACCTTATGAAGTTCAACAGGCAGAAGTGTAAGGTCTTGTACCTGGGAACACAACCCAGGAGTCCAGTTCAGACTGGGATCCACCTGGTTGGAGAGCAGCCCTGTGGAAAGGGACCTGGGGGTCTTGGTGGATAACAGGCTCAACATGAGTGAAGAGTGTGCTGCAGGGCAAGGAAACCAACAGGATGCTGGGCTGCATCTACAAGGGCATCACCAGCAGAGATCAAGAAGTTGTCATCCTGCTCTACCCAGCACTTGTCAGACCACACCTGGAGTATTGCCTTCAGTTCTGCTCCCCCCTCTACAAAAAGGATGGGGCAGGCTGGAGAGGGTCCAGAGGAGGGCCACAAGGATGAGAAGGAGAGAACTGGAGGACCTCCCATATGAGGAGAGGCTGAGGAAACTGGGCTTGTTCAGCCTTGGGAAAAGAAGGCTTTGGGGAGACCGTATTACCATGTTCCAGTACTTAAAGGGTGGCTGCCAAGAAAATGAAGACTCCCTGTTTACAAGGAGTCACATGGAAAAGACAAGGGGTGATGGACACGGGTTGCTTCTGGGGAGATTCTGATTGGACATGAGGTAACTTTTTCACCATGAGGACAATCAAACATTGGAATAGTCTCCCAAGGGAAGTGGTCAATTCCCCCACATTGGACAATTTTAAGTCTCAGCTGGAGAGGGTGCTGAGCCACCTCATATGAAACCATAGCAGTACCTAGAAAAGCTGAGCCAGATGATCCTTGAGGTCCCTTCAAACCTGGCATTCTAGGATTCCATAGTAAAGTTGATGGAGCAAATTCAGCTTGGTGGTGAAGGAAAATCCCTCCTCAGCCACTAAAAAATGAATGAGCAGCTGTTAGCACATAATTTGCTCAAGAATTGTCACAACAATATTGTGTTTAAAGCAATGGTAAGTGTTGCATGGACAGATCCCCTTCAGAAAGACTTCTTCATGAAGTGTGAAGGTGTATCAAGGGAATTCTGGTAGGTATCATTTGCTTGCATTATTGCATCTAACATTTATCCACACTGTGAGATAAACAGGCACTGAAGGCATTATGTTCTGTATGTTCTTTTTATTCCATACCATGTTATTCATCCCAAAAAGCAGCCTTAAATTAGCAGCTGATCTCTCCCAACCCATGAGATTTACTGATCTGGACCGTGTGCCATTTGCAAAGTGGCAGCAAGAATTAGCTTTCAGCTGGTGGAAAGAATATGTCTCTCACTTGAAAGCAACGTGGGGATAGCAGCTGCTAAAATCATGTAACATCAAATGTGTAAAAAGAACAAGATGGTAATCAGAGTAACATCACTGTGAATGCCCACCTTTCTGCAGTGTGACAAGGCTGAAAATGCTTGGCAGGATCATTGGAAATACTCTCCTAATGTTTTTGTCCCTTGTGCTGGTTCTGGACCAGTAATTGATGCAAGAGACAAAGACCTGGGCTTAAAATAACTGTTCAGCACTGAAAGATCTCTTCCTGCAAATTCCACTGGGCTACACTAGCTCTCCATCCCTTCCTCGAGGAAGAGTCAGCTGGGGCTCTGGATGGGAAGATTTGTTTTTGTTTTCCACAGTGAGGCCTTGGTGTTCATCTCACCTAACCTTGGAGGTGTTGGTGGCAGACGTCTAAATCTGAGGCAGTCACTCAAACCTGAAATGGGAGCTGACAGAGAGGAACTGGCTGTCCAGAGCAATTTCCCTGTGTCCAGATAAGTTGATGAAAAGGACCGTGTTGCCCTCACACCACTGAGCTTTGCACGAAGGGAAAACCCAGATCTCTCTGGAGCAAGGTGCTCCCCAAGAGCCATCTGTGTAAATTACAGCATTATCTGGCCAGAGGCTCAAGCACTGAACAAGCTTGAACATAAAACAGGATGGGCAGCTGTCAGAAAGAAATGTGGAGCAAAAAATAGCCCATGTTTGATAAGTGAGCTCTGTCACTACTAGAACAATCATTTGCCTCTGGAGTTTTCTGAAGATAAATACTTATTTATTTTTGATTACAGTCTGACTGCAGGGCGTACAGGAGCTGTATTTAGAGGTGATATTTTTTTTCCCACCTGCCAAATACCAAACCCCCTGGATTTGTTTGATAAAAAATATCTGGAGGGGAAGAGCCTCATAACAGATTCCGCCTTCATGCTTCGTGTTTCCCTGTTGCATTAGTTCTTCTAACAGGAATCTGGCTGCTGTGGGGGATGATAGTGTGATTTATTCCTTGAAAGAGAGAGCATGCAGGCAAGAATTTATATTATTGTAAGGTAATGTGATACCTTGTGCTGGGAATGAAACTTCCACAGCAGTTTGATCTTATTAGAAATATAATAAAAACATTGGTGGAAAGACCAGGCTTATTGCTTTCCCTCTGAGGTTGGATTTGAGGTGATGCCTTCACCTTCACTGTGAGCTCTTGGGTTCTTTTTCTTTTGCTACATAGCAAAAGAAAAGAAATGTGGCAAATTCAGCCTGAAGTATTCTCACTGACAACAAATCTCTGAAGAAGTGATTTTTACTTTCTATGCCTGTCTTCACCTTATTTTTGATATTCAGTGTCTTTCTGAGTGTTTAAAAGTACACTTCTTCTCAGCAAGGGGTGAAAGTGAAGTTCCTTCCATCTATCAGTACTTTATGTCTGTGTGATTCAGTAATTTAAATATAATAATATAATAATTTTAATAATAATTCTGCATGCTAGAATGTTCTAATCTGGTGCCAGATTTTTGGGATAATGGAATCCTGACTTTATCTCTGTTTTCATAGGTTGACCTCAAGGACTGCAGGGGATACCTTGGGAGGTTGCAGTGACTATGAGCATTTAAAAAGAAAGATGCTAAACTTTGCCCATGCATAGTGTTTCCTGAAAGTGGCTAAAAATGGCTTTTCTGTGAGCAGACACACACTGGAGTAATTTATGTGGAGACAAAGTATTTTCTACAGTGTGCAATTTTTTCGTAGTCGATATAAATCTGTCAGTGTTTCTGTAGCAAGACACTATGTGAGATGAATGGAAATGAAGTTAGGAGATGAATTGCTGGAGATGTTGCACGTCATAGTCAAGTTTTCATCAAAAGTTTGAGGAGCAGCATCTACCATGGGCAAAATCCTGCTCTGAGCATCCTTATAAATTGTAGAATCATAGAATTGTTTGGGCTGGAAGGGGCCTTAAATATCATCCAGTTTCACTCCCCCTGCATGGGCAGGGACACCTCCCACCAGCCCAGGCTGCTCCAAGCCCCATCCAACCTGCCCTTCAACACTGCCAGGGATGGGGCAGCCACAGCTTCTCTGGGCAGCCTGGGCCAGGGTCTCACCACCCTCAGACTGAACTAAATGCATAAGAGGAGAATTTTGCTCCATATTTGTATCAGAGGAAGGACTCCAATACCTTGTGAGCTCTAACCTGTTGCAGGGTGATGGAGTCATTCTGCCTGGGACATGGGGAACCACGGATTGGGTGACTGGCAGTGGTGCTTTTTTAGTTCCAGGGTTTTTGGACCTGCTTTCCTGGAGATGACATGACAGTCAGTGCTGGTTCTGATACTTCTCTTCAGCTCTCATAAAACCTGCAGTGCAAATCTTGCATGGGAGAAGAATGGAAGAAGAAAATGACCTGAGGCGTGTGTTAGTGGAATTGCTGGCAAGTTCTCATCCCTACCTTAAATGTGGAGGAAATAGTCTATTATCTCGTAAACCTGTGTGCTAGTTTAGGTCTAAACTGGGTGACCATAAAGAAGTTTGGAGTTTCTTAGTAGGCCAGAGGTTGTTTTGTTTTACTTTCCTATCTGGAACTTTTATTCAGCGAGTAGCTCAAAAATAAAGGGTGGGTCTGATTCTAGGCTGACTTAAATCAGGTGAATTACTGTGCTGGTTTGAGCCAGGATGAAAAACACAACACAGAAGTGGATAGAATTTTTAGTGATTTTTAAAAAATTATATTTTTTTTCACTGAAAAATAGTTTAATTGAAAAGTGAGTATTGTCAGGCTTAATTGTAATTTTCATTTTCAAGGCAATGGGTCACTAACACCTCAGACTATGTGGATGTGGCATGTTAGGAGCATTAGAAGCTGGACCTTGGTAATTTTTAGGAACCTGCACAAGACTTCAGACCTAGTAACAGGTTCTGGGGGGAGGCACAGCCATGCTGAAGCTGATCCAGGACAGTCTTCTGCTCCCCTTCCTTCTCCCCCTCTCTTTTTTCCCTTGCTTCCAAGAATCTGTTTATTCAGGCAGTGTTTATGCCCTAATTGAGTGGTGATTCAAGCTCAGTAACTACTTCCTGAGCACTGCAGCCCAAATAATTAGAGTGGGTCCTTATTTAATTGAGATGATTGCATTAATGTTGATTTTAGGGAAGTTTGTTGATTTTCTTTTTGCAAATGGAGAGTGTCGTTTGTTCCGTTCTCGCCTTTCCTTTGGATGTATCACGATGAGGAAGGAGCAGAGCATCTTTGGATGAGATCTTGAGAAAGAGACTGGCTGGGTTGTGAAATGAACCCCAATTGTTATTTGGTGAGATTGCTGATTCAGTGGTGATGCAGGAGGTTTTCTTTGGCTTTAAAAGGATCCAGGACTGGAGCCTGTAAAGGTTATTTTACACTTGAACAAGCGTTCAGCAGGTTGAGTGGGTTATGACCACATATCCCAGCTTTTAAAATGGGACTGTTGAGAATGTTTGCAGTGGCTTTATATAATTTCTCCAGAGATGGTTTCATTGATTTAGTTGGGGTTTTTTTAATTTTATTTTTTTTTTAAGCAAATAGTGAAGCTTTACACAACTTCAGTCTGCAGGAGGCTGCTGAGCTTTCTAATGTCCTGCTGCTTTTCCAAACTAGTGCAATAGCTTGTTTTGGTTTGGTTTGTTTTGCAAGGATGTTGCAGTGGTCAGGGATTCTTTTTTCTCATTTAGTTGACTTGTCTTCTTTCTAGCAGCTTGTTGATTTCTCTGAGTTAAATAGATAGGAGTTCAGGCAAAGATTATTTCTGAAACTGTTAACTTGAGGAGCCTACAATAATTGTTGTGCAGGATAGAGAAAATCTACAATTATTCATCTCCTTTCCTGAGTTCATTTTCTTTTATTTTTTTTTTTAGGTCAGGTTTTTATGGCTTGTACTGTTTATTTATGAAAACAGAACAACCTGCCCACTAATAGGATGAACTTCCTCATGCTGTACAAATACTTCACCACACTTGTACAAATACTTCAGCTTGTTCTGAAGAGACCATGGCTGGGAGCAAAAGCATCGTGTAGCCTGAGGTCTGGTTCAATCCTCATCCCTTCCAGTGAGCTTGATAGCTCCAAAGTATCCATAAGGGTAAAGTTTTTCAGGTTTTATTTATGTATTTGGAAGTCACAAATGTCTTTTGCACAGGCTGAAGCACTGCTGTGAGACATCTGTTCCCTGCTGCCATGGGCAGTGATGAAGTGGGTGATGGAGGAATGGAAAAGAAATTAACCTGGTTGTGCTGCACTGCTACTAAATATTGCTTATTTAAAACAAAATTCATATGAAAATTTGATGAAGGTTTTACACTGCCAGCCTTACTGTGCCCTTTCATGTTTCCATTCCTCTTCATGTGAGTCATGGAGAGTTTACCCTGGCCTGATTGTGGGCAGCATTTCACTTAATGACCTACATCTTTTTGTGTCTAATGACCGTCCTGTCTTCACAGGAGCTCTTGAGAGTGAAACATTACCAAAGGGAAGTTCATTTCTGGAGTGTTCATGGGGGGTATGGGATCAGCCTTGCTCTGAAATTTCAAAAAAACCCCAACATTAGCAGCACAAAATGAGAACTTGGAATCAACAAATCTTTCTGCTTTGACAGGGAAAGCACTTAGGCAGTAAGAATATTTATCTAAATTAGTGACAACAATTAGGAGACTATGGCTAAAACAATAAGGCTGTTACTCCAAGAATGATATTAAGTATTATTAAATGAGGAGCCATGTGTTCCTTCAGAAGTTACTGACCAGATGAGATTGAGCAGTGCTATCTTTTGCCTAATCCTTTTCTTATTATTTTCACTGAAGGTGTCTATCCTTGTTTTTATAACATCTGTAGCTTTCATTTACAAAAGAGGAAGGGGGTGAGTGCTACCTGCTGCAGAGGAGATGTTCCACATGTCTGCTTTGGGTGGTGCTGCAGCTGAAGTATCTTCTTGTGGTGCAATTGCTTCTCATCACACTGAGAAATAACAGACAGCCCAGCAGCTGAAGGTCTTCCCATAACAAGGAAGCAACAGAACAAGAACATGAAGTGCTCTTGTGTCTTTCCACATTATGAATAGTTTTAGGTTGTTAGTCTTGCTGAGAAATAATAAAATTCCTTGGGAAAAAGAGATAATTTTTCTGAGCGCTATTAAGCACATCAAAGTATAAGTCCTTGATGTGATGCCTGACATGAGTGGGACTAGGAAAATGAAGAGAAAGAGAAAAGAAAATGTGTTTTGTGAGACTGCAGAGCCTGTCTGTGGGAGCTGGAGCTGAGTGGCAGGCTTTGGCTGGGCATCATCCCATCTCACCTAAGAGTAGGTGGATTCTTTTCTATCCCGTCTCACACATCCCTATTTTCAGGCTCTGACCTGCCCAGGATGATTTTTGCTCAGATCTTCAACTGGCAAAGACACCTCTGTTCCTCTCTCCTGCCCACAGCCAGTAATAAATGCTCAGTGAGGGTGTAAGAACAGGTATTAACAGATTTATTACAAGATTTCTCTTTTTTCTAGTGTCTGGGAATTTAAGATAGCAGCCATTGATAGATTAAATCTCATTCATGGTCTAAAGTCTTTCAAATATGTTTAGACTTTTGGCCTCACTGAGTCCCACGTTTTAATTATATAGTGTGAAGAGAGGAAACAAAGTGCTGTAGCTCCACTGACATCAAAGATTAAAGTAACAAGGCTAGGATAAAATTTAGCCTTAAGTGTATGAGCAAAAGTGTGTTTTATCTTGATTTTAAAGAATTATGAACAAGGGAAAGCACATTAAATATTAAGACTGGTGACCTGAAAAGCAGTTCAGACACTTAGATGTCCAGAAGAAGTGTGTGCATGTAAAATCTATTCCATCTGTTTTGTCTTATTCATGGGAGAATTTCAGTTCTATGGCTGAGCACATTAAAGTAATTTCTTTTTATAGTAATTTTGATTACAGTCTTCTTTTGCAATCCTTTAAGAGAAAGGGGAGAAGTTTTATGAAGCATATATTTAAAAGAAAACAGAATCTCAAATATTTGCAGTGAGCAAAAAGATGTGAATGAGAAAAAATCCCACATGTTTAATTTTTGGTGGAATTCATATTTTTACCCTATCTAGCTTATTTATGAGGAGGATTGCTTTTGAGCAAGGAGCTTGAAAAGGCTGATGTTGACTTCTGCTGTGTGGTTAGAGCTGGGACACATTTCTGCACAACAGACAAACACCGTATAGACACGATCATAAATAATTCACCATTCATTTCAACAAGAGGAAATGACATGCTACATTATTCAACAATACACAAAGACACTGCTTGTTGTGTAAAGAGAGTCATATTCTGCCAGGGAACTGAGAGCAGTTTTGCAACTATAATAATAATAATAAAAAAAAACAACCCATAAATGGTTTATTACCAACTCAAATCTCCATAACCTTTATTCTGTCTGCAGTTCACAGCCTTCTGCTTTCTATAATGAAATACAGAAAAGGTGAAGTGTGTCTGTGGTTATGACTACTGGAAATGGTGAATGGAAGAAACCAAAATATCTTGTAGGAAAGATCCTGGCCTTCTGCTGGGCAGCCTTCATTGTGTGGTAAAATGGTCAGAGAATGAACTTTTCTTAAAACCTTCTTGGTAAAGAGAAGGGAGTGGCAGTAGGGAATTATATCCTGATTTTTATGTGTTTATTACAGTTGAGTATTTTTACTACATGAACAAGACAGTGGAAAGTCATGTGAAGTGGGAAGTCTGCAACTGGCAGTTATTAAAATAAAATCAAATCAACTTCTCTGTTCCACTGGCTGAGCAATATGTCCTGTTGCCCCGTGGTGGGTCATCAAGCTGATCATCTAATTAAGCAGCCTGTTGTAGTGTGTGTGCATAAGTTGGCAGAGTTATGGTTGCTGGTGGAACTAAATTTTCCCCTTTTCCCTTATGATTGGTGTGATTAAGATCTCAGTTTTACTGCAGCCCAAGCATATTGAGCATATTTTGTTGGTTGTTCTTTTTGCGTGGTTGTTTGGCTTTATTCCCCTTGTATCAGCTTCCTGATAAAGCATTTTCTTCAGCTGTCAAAGATGCAGTTGACATGATTTTTCCTTGAGTTTGTAGTATTTGTACTGGAGTTACATGAAAGGTGTCTGCATCTGACAAGTATCATTTTAATCACAAAGAAATGGACATAAAATAGGACTGAGAAGCTTATGTGGATTTTCTAAGATCCTGCACCCTGTATCCATTAATGAGTCTCTGATGGCTCTTTTGAAAACTTAAGAATTAATGTCAAATACACAAGCCTTGAATTGATTCTGGAAGACTATCTCAGATAACTCTGCTCAGTCAGTATCACTAAGCAAGTTTAAGGCTCCATTAGAAGAGGATTGGGAAAGAAAATGGATGTATTTGTCCTTTAAATAGGCAGTTCATAGTAACTGGCCTCATCTGACTTGTAGAATAAACTCATTAAGGAAATGAACTTTTATTTTTTTTTCCATAGGAAGGTATTTTGCAAATGCTTTTGTTCAGCAATTATCTAAATAATTATTCTTGAGCCCCTGAGATACAGCCTGCTTGCTGTGATTGCAGAAATTCTCCATTATGTGACAGTATTAGGTGGGAGAAACATCAACGATAGAAATAATTTTACCAAAGGGCTTTGTCTCACAGAAAAAATGCAGCTCAAAGAAACAGGAGTAATGCAAGATCTGAAGTGACTGCCCCATCTGACCTGCACACTTTTGTAGGAATGAGCCAGGAGTTATTATCTGGTGTAATATCAACATTTCTGAATAATTCAGAAGAGTTGAAAGAATTAAAGGTAAAATAACCAAATTCTAGGACTTATAATTAGTCATGGTTATACTTCTGTGATTTTGTTTGTTGTAGGGGTAATCAGAGGACCCTTTGTGTAGCTATTGGATCATCATGAGAAATTATTTTCATTATTGGTATGTCCTGGACATTGCACAAATGTGCTCTTCAGCAGCATGTTGTGTTGCTCCTCAGGAGCCAGGAAGCAAAATCAGGTGGGAAGATTTCTCCTGGTGACAGAATTGTGCCAAAGGATGAGTGAAGTCAGAGTTTTCTGGGTGGAATGAAGGCTGCTTGAGGAGAGGGAAGGAAGGGAGGAAGGGAGAGAGAAAGAAAGAGAGAGAGAGAGAAAGGGAGGGAGAAAGGGAGGGAGAAAGGGAGAGAGAGAGAAAGAAAGGGGGAGGGAGGGAGAGAGAAAGAGAGAGAGAGAGAGAGAAGGAGAGAGAGAGAGAGAACAGAAAGAAAGAAAAGAAAGAAAGAAAGTTTGGAAACAGTGCAGGTTAAAAGCACTTCTGAGCCTTGAAAGGAAAGATGGGGTTTTGCAGAGAAGCAGCAACTAGTGCTTGTCCAGAGGAGGGAGCCACTTGCAAAGTACTGAGGAAAAAATTTGCACATGGTTACTGAGGTGTGTTTTAACTAGGAGAATTGCACCTACATGGGAATTAAAATGGTGCTGATTTGATTGTGTTACTTCGATAATACACTAATTTTTCCCAAGTGTGAATTATTGAACATCTCTCCTATTCCATATTTTTATTATGGTGATGTGTGGAAACGTATTTTCATTTAAGTGGTAAAAGTGAATGATGGACCTTTAGATATTCCATAAAGCAATGAGCTGCTTCTCTGGTCTGGTGAAGTTAATTATAACACAGATTAATTTAGTCTGAAAAAGGATGCAATTATTAGCATTTCATCATCCATAGTCTTTTGGGCAACAGTTATTGTTCTGTTCAGGTAAAGCTGCCATGCTTCTGAATTCTTCCATCCCCTCCTGCAGTTTCTGAACAACCTCTCCCAAGGAGCAGACCATTAGAAGGATCTGCTGAATCTAAGTTCTTGCCTTGAAGCTGCAGTACTAATTGCCCATTTCATTTAAATAATAAGTCTTGCCATCTTTAGCAAGCACTATGTTTTCAAAACGTGTTTGGCTCAGTGGAGCTGAAAGTTTCTTGGTGGCTTTGCAAGTCACGGGTGGCTGCTCTCACCCCAGAACCATTTGGTCCAGGAACCAGAGATCCTGTCACGAGCCTTTGCTCGTGTCTGTTACTTAATCCCTTCAATTTGCTGAATATTTCACTTGTGGCTTTTGGTTTTATTTCTATATTTTATCTCACATGCTTGAAAGGAGACTGTTGTTTTATCCCTTCCTGTTCCTCTTGACCAGGTGCCTACCCCGCATCAGGACAGATAATTTAGGGTCACAGGTGGAACGTAAGCTGTGTTACTGAACACTGTCCAAAAATGCTTCCTTCTTTAAGGGGCAGGTTAAGGTCTGTTAGACGGGTTGGTGAGCAGCTGAGGGAAGTGGTGTAGTGTTAGCTGTGATAACAGCTGCTCCTTGATGTAAACAGAAGAGTGATTTTAAAGAAAGGGCACTTCCCTGTGAGCTTGAAGCCAGACGTTGCCTGGGTTTAATATTGTGATTGCTGTGATTAATGTGCGTGGCAAACAGAAGACATCTTTCAAATCCAGTTGTGAAATTACTTGTGGTGGGTTGTACTTTGCCGTGAAGGCTTTGTATGAAAGGGAATTTTGTGTCTGCTGTTCTGTGTCTCTCTCTATATACACGGTTCTGCTTCTTTAGGTTGGACAATGTGAATCTTTGAAGCCACCTCTGGGAGGATGAAGCTTCCACCAGCAGCGATTTGGTTTGGAACCCACCTGTTTTGAGAATACCTGGGAATTTCCACCCATATTTGCCTTTTCCAGCATAACTCAGAGGACAATGAGCTATTTTTATTTTTTGCATATTTTCACGCCACGTAACAATTTTTCTTCCTTCTCATTTTGCCCAATGGGAAAAACTGGAGCCGGCTCTGCAGCTGATTCTTACTTTGCCACATTCCTCTTACTGAGCCAAATTCTTCAAACCAAGTCCACAGTGCATCCATTTTTGTGCGTTGGTTGCGGGATTTTCTTTTTCTTGATATGACAACTGTCACTTTTTGAGTGCTTTTAATTATTCTGGCTTGAACCTGTCCCCTTGCATTGCTGAGTAGTTGTAGAATCACTCAAGGAATTGAATCATTTCAGCCTGACAGAAGATGACTCATACGTTTCAGCAACGTTTTTATGGCTGTGCTTGGCTCACTGATACAGGAGTTCACCAGTAGTAATATGAGTTATTGCATTAATTGCTGCATATGTTTATTACCAAATGACTTGCACAGACAGTGTTTCAGATGCTGTGGACCCAGGCATAATAACCAGAAGTGTCCTGTTTGCAAAGGAGAAAGTAAGGTCCCTTTGTACACCGACAGCAAGCAGATGAAGTTGCTCGCAGTTCTGGAAGTGAGGACTGATCACAGTGAAAGCTGGAATGGATTTTTCTGCTTGAGGAAGGGGAAGCTATGCAGCTTAATATTTGGGTTGATTATAATGACTCTTGTGATGGCATCCTACATACTGACTGGAGCCAAGCATGGCCTCTTGCTGATACCGTCTCCCTTTCATTATGGAGCTTTTATTAGCAATCCAAGCTTAATGGACAATGAAAGCCTTAGTGACATGAAAGACCATTACCAGCCTTCTAAAATAAATATTTCATATGTAAAGGATTATCCAAGCATTAAATTAATTATTGACACTATTACTTCAAAGATAGAGTTCATAACAAGACAGCGCCCTGATTTAGAAGAGCTGAGGAAACAAGAGCCACATGTAAGTATGAATTAAAGTGTGTCTGAAACTGCTGGACACTTGTTTACTCCAAGACTTTTGGGTCAATCTTCTACCCAGATTAAAAAAAAAGTACCACTGCTCAGATGTTCATATGGGGATTTACACCACCTACAACCTCTTGATTTACAGCAGCTGAAAAGCTGATCTTGTAGATCCCATAATTCTGAGTCCTGGGCAAAATAGATGAGTTATATAAATGGTGTTGACACCTGAAATAAGAAGTCAGGCAGTCTTCAGATAGCTGTACAACCTCATTGAATTTTCACCTTTTCTCAGGCAAAATCATTCTGACTTCTATTTGCCAGTCATTTTAAGTGATAAATAAGAAAGGAGCCTTTCTAAGACCAGATTACCGGTGTGCCTCCCTGCAAATCCAGTCAGTGCAAGCCTTGTATTTCAGAGTTAAAAACTGGAGGTTAATTTGATTTGAGTATTATTGAGTATTAAAGTGTTTGACTTTAACAATTGCAGGGGAGTTGGGGGATTATTGAGGTCCTTTCTGGCCTTAAAATCAAAGGAATTCTAAAAGTACTCCTCTCTCAATCCAGTTGTTTGTACAGAAGTTGTTTCCAGGATCATCAGAAGGAATCAGTTAGGTTGGTGATCTTTAAGGTCCCTTCCAAATGAAACCACTCTATGATTCTAGGCTTTGTAGTTAAATAACCCAGGAGTTAAAAATGTCCACGTAGCGTTTCTGTTGTGATCTCTTACTGTGTGAAGTTAGAAAAGTATAACTGTCAATTTTTTTTTCTGCCTTGACTGAAACTGTTGTTCTTTATGTTGCAGATGTTTTCAGTAATTCCTAATAAATTCCTTCCAAATAGCAAGAATCCTTGTTGGTACGAAGAGTACAGGGGGAACACAACCACAGACCCTTATGCCACCAACTCCTATGCACTGTATTCGAGACGCTTTCGGATCATCTTTGATTACCTCAAGAAGGTGTTTTGGAACCACTTGTACCATTACAAGGACAAACACTATCGCCTGCGCTGCCTGCCCCACTTCTACATCATTGGGCAGCCCAAGTGTGGGACAACAGACCTGTATGACAGGCTCAGGCTGCATCCAGATGTTCGGTTCTCTGCCATCAAAGAGCCACACTGGTGGACAAGGAAGCGGTTTGGTGAGTAAACCTGTCCTCTGGTAATCAGGAGAGTTGTCTGTTCAACTTGGACTTTTCTCGTGCCTATTTGGGATGAAGTTGATGGATTTGCTCCATGTTGGCTTATTGTGCAGCCACTGGAATTAGCTGTTTTGAAAAAGCCAGGTGATGTGTGTTCAGGAGGTTCCAGGCTGCTTTTGTTTGATGGTGTTTTGGGTTAAACCTTGAGATGATGCATGTGTCTTTTGCTTAATTTGCAGTGGTTTGGTGAAACAAGGGAAAAAATAAAGACACTAGATGAAAAAAACACAACCCTGTGAATTTGTAAAAACAGGAAGAGGAACTATGAGGTTGTGATGGGAGATTGAAAGAGTAGCACTGAGTTTTGTGCTGTGAAATTCTTACAGGAATAAATGATGGGTCAGTGTTTGGAATGTGGGTGGCTTTGGTTCTTATGGTTCAATAAACACAGTTGTGCCTTGTGGTAGGAGCCTTGTTAGTGTTGCAGCTCTAGTCAAGCACTGAACGGTAGAGATGGTCTGGATGAGAAAGCTCTCACATCAAGGAACCTGCCTGTATTTTTGGTACTCTCCTCCTCGTTGACACCAATATTTCATGAAGTGACCCATTGTCTCTGAAGGCATACTTGAACAGTTGAGGTTAGGGCCACCTAGAGCAAGACATATCCATCCCTCCTGATTGCACCTTCAAAGGGTGTCTGAGGGCTTATTGTTTTAGCCATCTCAAGTGTTTGTGTTCCCCTTGTTCTCTCTTCCCTGGGAGCCAAGGAAGGCCAGTCTTATGATTACAGAAATACTTTTGCTCTGTTCTTAGAGTTTGTATTATCACCTTTGCAAACTCCATAAGAAAGTGGCTAAAATACTTGCTTAAGCATTTTCTAAATGTATGTTAGAAACTAAGAGTTAAAGCAATCGGATGAAAATACTATTTTGCTTTTGAGCTAATTTGGTCCAGCGTAGGAGACACTCCTAGAAGGTACCAGTGTGAATAGGGGGGCTAAGCTAGTAACAAATTCAGACAAGAAAAGCATCATGGTGGCCTCAGAAGTCCCATGAGAAGACACTTGTTCATCACGGTCAGCAGTTGGTTGAAGACAAATAAGAAGTACCTCCTGATCTGAAGGTGAAAAGTCAGATCAGTGAAGAAAGGGGAATTAAGGCTTGGACACCATCCAGCACCAATGCCATGCTGCCTGTCTCTGGGAGTGCAGGTGTAGGGAGTGGCAGCAAAACTTTCTGTGGAAAATTGTGTCTTCCATGAGAGCACTGGTGGGAAGGCTGAGCTGAATGGAAATGTTAGGCTAAAATCCTTTATACTAAATTGTTCTCTGCTTCTACATCAGCCTCAACATACGTGTTTGGAATTAATGTTGGGGGAAATGGTGGATCCAGCTGCACTAAAGCAAGGCTGGAGTCACTAAAGCTCAGAGCTGGACCTACAAAATAGGGAGAGGAGTTTACAAAATCAGGCTGGAGTGCATAGAATCAGAGAACAAGGATTCAGTCCTACCTCTGTGCTGGCATTCACAAGCTCTCCACTTGCACAATCTTGTGGTCAACCAGTGGGGACCAAGTGCAGAGCCTGAAGAGAACTTTCTTTGCATAATTTATTTTTTTTTTAAGTTACTTTGTAAAGCTGAAGAATGAGGGAAGATTGCAGAGCTTGGGATATGACAGTAGGGAGATCTGTTGACATGACCCTCCCACCATCATCTCAGGCTGTCTGCTATTGAGGGTGGAAGATTAAGTTTTGCTCCTGGTGGCTCAGTCCTTTCTCTCTGCCCAAACAGCCCATTAATTAATGGTTATTTTTAAAAACAGAAAAAAATATAAATTAATAAAATAAATATGACAAATAGACTAACAAATGAAACTGTTACTTTCTCTACCTAGTAGGTATGACTCCTATGCTCCTGGCTAGTAACTTGGTTTAGCTTGTAGCATTTATCCGGAGAAGAAAGTCTCTTTGTTTTATGGCATTCTCTGATTCAGTGGGTTTTTATGAGACTGACTAATTTCAGCTGAAGCTAAACAGCCCTCCTGGGGAGAAGCCCGTTTCGCAAGTCACCACTTTCCTGTTCTGCTGGGATGGTTGATGCTCTACAGGACTCTGTCCCAGCTTGACTGTCTCCCTTTCCAGGCTCTGGGCCACAATTTCTCTTCCCATGAGTGGGGTGGCAACAAACCAAGGCAGACTGCAGCACCATGCATGTACCTTTTTTTTCTTTTTCCCCTCAAAACAAAAGACAAACCCACCAAAAACGCCACTGCTGAGCTTTCTCTTGTCCTCATTAAAACCACTTTCCTAAAGGGGAAAACCAGAGAGGATGGACAAAACACCTCCCTTGCTGAGCTTCCTCTCACATAATTGATAATTATTGGCCTTGCAGGAACAGGAGAGGGAGAGCTGAGAAGTTCTGCTCTATACTCAGTTTTGCTCCTATTCTGTTGCCTTCCCACGGCTGTCCTTGACCTCTGCCTGCTCAAGAAACTCTCTTGTCATGTGGTGAGAAGCAAGAATGCAAAGATGAGCATGGGCAGCATTGACCGAAAGTGGAGAAGTGAGACTAGAGTTGGAAAGAAGAGTGGGAAAAGGAGTATAAAAATCACAGATGTGGCTCAAGATGCTGAGAAATGCAGGGAGAAGGTGCTAATGAACTCACCCTGGAGTGTAGGGAAGGAAGGGAGGAAAAAAAAAAATATGATGTTATCATGGTGCTTTGTTGTCATACTTGTGAAAGATAAAAACATCAATGATTTCCCACTTCTCTGGCTTTGATAAGTGCACATTGATTTGCATATTTGGCATCAGAGCCTGTTCTCAGTCTTAATACAGTAAATCTAGTGGGAGTCCAATAAGACTTCAATTCATATTGATGCAAATGAATGCAGAATCTGGTCTTTTACATTAATTCCAAAAGCTAAATTCAGAAGAAAATAAATGCAAGCTGTTCATGCAGGTACTGTTAAACAGAATGCTTAAGGTATTTCCTATCTCTGTGAATTTACAGTTTAATCAAATAGTATCTCAAATCTCAGCTACTTCATTATTGGCACTTTTAGCTGCGTTACATTTCATTGGTCTAATTTTGTGCTGGTGTTCACTGGCTCAGCACCAGCCATGTGAAGTTTATACCAGTGGTTAATCTTGCCTTGATATTATCATCACTTCGTTATCAGTGCTACTACTACTACTAATCTTCTCTCTTGTCACTGTTTTTAGGCATCATTCGCCTGAGGGATGGCTTCCACAGTCGCTACCCAGTGGAAGATTACCTGGACCTGTTTGACTTAGCAGCTCATCAGATTCAGGGGGTGCTGCAGAGTGAAGCAGCCAAAGAGCACGGCGAGATGAACAACATCATCATTGGTAGGGCAAATGCAGCCTCTGAAATATGTCTCTGCAGCTCCAGGTTGGCAGCATTGGTAGCTAAGGCATGAGAGGGACATCTTCCCAGGTGTGGATGGTTTATGGCACCGAGCCCCGGATGTTGGGTTTCTCTGGTGTGTGTGGATAGTGCAGAAGTTCTTGCCTTTTCCTGGAGGGTGGTTACTCTTTGTTAAAGAGTTGTGATTATCTTTAGAAAACACCTAAGTAAGCAATTCATGTCTGATAAACATCAGCATTTTTAGTTAAATCTTTCTTTAAAAGTGAGTGGTGAGACCCTGGCCCAGGTTGCCCAGAGAAGCTGTGGCTGCCCCATCCCTGGCAGTGCTGAAGGGCAGGTTGGATGGGGCTTGGAGCAACCTGGGCTGGTGGGAGGTGTCCCTGCCCATGCAGGGGATTGGAACTGGATGATCTTTGAGGTCCCTTCAACCCCAAACCAGCCTGTGATTCTATGAAAAAAAAAAAAAAAGAATGAGGATGACCTTGGTGACTCCTTCAAACTTTGCTTTAATTTTGTTTTCCTGCCAAGGGGTTTGCCTGTGGTGATGGGATTGTAGCTTCAGGTTCAAACTCTGGGTCTGGGCTAACACACTAACTGTGGCATTGCAACATAGAAGGGGTGCTGCAGAAAGCCTGGGGCTGACTGGAGACAGTTTCCCTGATGGCAACACAGCTCTTCTTAAGCTTCAGTATAAGATACCTGTCAGAAGGATGACCACCATTCTTTGTGTCATCCCTGTGTAGCCTATAGTGGGCTGAAATGAATGTGATTAAACTCCTGAGCTGCTTTTTTAGCAGTGAAGATAATTCAGGTGTCAAGACCAGGAACAGAGAGCAGAGTTGAACCTCTCTTACACAGTATTTCTTTCCAGTTGTGGAACCCTGAGGCACTGTACAGGATACTATATGAATATAATCTTACCATTTCAGTTGATATTAAATTACCTAAAGAACACTGAAAAAGGTTTAGAAAGAAAGAAAGAAAAAGGTTTAGACACTAGTTAGGACTGGGCTCTAGAGAGAGATCCCTGGATTGCTTTCCATGACCCACCATGCTTGTCCACTGTGATCCACAATGGGATGAGTTTATAGTGCTCATAAGGAATGTCAGCAGAAATTCCTACATTCTGCTTTTGCTGTCTGTTAAAACCAGAAAACTGAGGAGAAGAGAAGGTTCTGTCACCCCCAAATTTCCCAGGGAAACCAGGCACAGTCCATGAAAATACTAGTTGTGCAAGAGACAGTTCCCCATGAAAATGAGACTCTTCAAATAGGCCTGAAGTCAGTCTTCTACAGGATATGGAGACAAGATTTTTGCTGCCCTCAGAGGGCATACCCCCAGAATAATTTAGTTCTTTGGTCTCATTCTAGTAGAAAAAAAATCTAACCTATTGTTGGCTGGATGAAATGGTGACCGTGTCTTATGGTACTTAAACCAGAGGTTTGGCCTCTATTCCTGTTTGTGCAGTACTTCCTCAGCCTCCATCAAAGTCCGTCATTCACTTGATTAAATATTCAACACTGAGCAAAATTTGCAAGATGAGGTCTTAAGAAATGTTGCCATCAAGGACATCTGCAGATTTTCCTCCTCCTTACAATAACATCTCCTGTCCTTTCATGGGTGAAGCGCTTATACTAATTAAATTCACTAATCTAATTGACAATGTACATCTTTGATTACTTACCTCCCGTTACCGCTTTTTCTAGAATTCACTTTGTGTTTCTTTTTCCTGTAGTCTCATTTCTTGTCTCATTAAGGTTCTGTTCGCTTTTCTTATTAAGTTTACAGGAAAATTCCTGAATGATTATACTCATTAAGTCAGTCGTTTATGACCTTGGTAAAAAAACCCAACAAACAAAGCTAGCTGGGCTGAAGTGACTCTATGAATATCAGGTCCACTTGAAATCCTCCATTTGGTTCTTTGAGATGACTAGAAATAAACATCAAATTAAAACTATAAACATTTCAGTAGCTTATCATGTTACATTATTTTGGAAGTTAAGCTTCTGTGGAAGTTATGCTTAGTGGATAATAACTGCATTTTCCCAAGAAACCCAACATCTGCTTAGAGACGAACCAAAAAGACAACACTAGTCTAGCCTGGGGCATCCTGAGCAGGTCTTGTTTATTTGTGATTATTGCTAGGATAAATTCAGAGGAATGTCTTGGGAAAACACAGTATGATTTTAATCCATTCATGACTGGATGAAGAGATGATACATCTCTTCTTTAGCCAATTTAGTAATTTGTATGTTCCTTAAGTCCATAAGAAAATTAATGTATTTTTGGTTGCACTGCTGTGATTTGACATAATTACTATAGCAGTGATTAATTTATCCGATGTTTAGGATGGCTCATTCTCTTTACAGATAATAACATTGTATTACAAACCAGACAGGAACACTGTCATATTGTCAGGAGTATTTTTGGCTGCTTCAGGAACTCGAAATGATAAAAGTCAGGAGGGAATGATGGGTCTGTTGGGTTTGGGGTTTTTTTCTCCCCTTAATCCTAAACAGGCATCTTGTTTTGGGAAGATTTGCCTCCTTGCACCCAGATTCTCCCTGGCTGCATTAGAGCAGCACCTTGAGCCCCCACTGATGCTTTTGCATGATCCAGCCATGCTGTGGTTGTCCCTCCCTTAGACATTCTGGGGTGGCAGCTGATCCAGCTGAAACAACATCTGTGGAGTGTTCTGCTCTGTGACGCCCAGAGAATCTGCCCATTTATGTGTAAATGCATTGATTTGGTTTAGCTCAGGTAATAAAAGTGTCAGAGATGGAAATGCAGAGCTCTTTTGGACACATTAGCCAATGGACCTGATCTCCTCCTGAAGAGAGGCAAAATGAACAAAACATGAGATTAATGTGTTTTCTATCAACTCCCACTCTTTATTAAGCTTAAATTTAGAGCCAGCATCTTTTCTGTGTTGAATTTTGGCCATATTTAAAAACCATTATTAGACTTTCCCAGGAGAAAAAAATGAGGGAGACCATGTGCAAGTCAATAAATCTTTAATGTTGTTATTTTTTCATCTCATTCTTTTTGATTCAAAAAACCTCATTAACAAGAACCAGCTCTCACTAGGCTGTCACAGAGTGGAAGTTTCCAAAAGCTTCTGTAGGTGATTTATTCAAGAATAGTGTGCCCCATAAATGGCAGTATTGCCACTTAAGCAGACAGGGGAGATTACACCATTCAAAGCATCATATCAGATCATTTATTTAGCAGCTGAAGTATCATATACCCTTTTCTGGCAGAGATGTTACTGATTGTGTTCCTCCCTGTAGCATTACTTTCAGAGTAAGCTTCTTCAGAAACTAAGGGTATCAGAATCTGGCATTTAACCAAATGTGTTATTTATTCCATGGACTTTTTCTTTTGTCTAATATTTAGTATATACTTATATTTTACTTAATCTGCATGAATACTTGTAGTCATGTAAAAAAAGCTCTGACAACTAATTCTCAGAAAAGGATATTTCAAACCATGGTGATACAATTCTGCTGGTTAGTACATTTAAAAACATATTTTAATAGAATCACAGAATCACTGAGGTTGGAAAAGACCTTTGAGATCATCGAGTCCAACCATTAACCCTACTCTCCCAAGTCCTGCCTTGACCCAAGTCCTCAAGAGCCACAACTAGATAACTTTTAAACACATCCAGGGATGGTGACTCAACCAGCTCCCTGGGCAGCCTGTTCCAGTGTCTGGCAAGCCTTTCAGAGATGAAGTTCTTCCTAATGTCTAGTCTAGACCTCCCCTGGTGCAGCTTGAGGCCATTTCCTTTTGTTCTAACACCAGTTACTTGTGAGAAGAGACCAGCACCAACCTCTCTACAACATCCTTTCAGGCAGCCTCCTCATAAGACTTGTTTTGACCCACTGCAGCAGTCGTTTCCACTTATTTTCTTTAGTTTGTGTCAAGTTGTACAATTTGTTAGCAAATTACTTCTCTGAGATGAGGAGCAGTGAAACCAACCCATAGGGCTCTACAGGGAGCACGGCAGGTCTTCAGCAACAAGCAGCTCCTGCCTCCAAGCTGGAGGGTTGGCCAAACCTCTGAGCAGCCTGTTCCAACCCAGATCAAATATATTTGCATGTCCTAACCACTAATGAGAAGCAGTGTGATTAGTGGACAGTAATATTTCAGGTGGAATTACATAAAAACCTGCCTGAACCATCATTGTGTTCGCAAGGGTACAGCTCAGTGTGATTGCTCTGGCTCTGGGGAGCATGAGCCAGATCAATTTGTAAGATATTTAAATTAATAGTCCATTTTAAACAGCCTACACCAGTTCAAAACTGAGCCATTTTCCCTTCAATACAAAGAATTACATGAGTTACTAGCAGAGATGCTTATAATTTCCAGGGGAAGCCAGTGCCTCAACGATGTGGGACAACAACGCTTGGATCTTCTTTTATGACAACAGTACTGAAGGAGAACCTCCCTTCTTAATCCAGGATTTTCTCCATGCCTTCCAGCCAAATGCCAAACTCATCATTATGCTGAGAGACCCTGTTGAAAGGTAAGCAAGGATCATGTTGCTACAGTATGCAGGAAAAAAAAATATCTTTACTATAGTAATTTTATTCACTCTCTGTCTTGGATGCAAATGGATGTTCTTGTGGGGTTGGACAGAGTTATTGGGTTTGTGATGAGAGCTGCCAAGGGGTGTTGTCCTGTCTATTGTGGCATAGGGAATTGTGATAGTGTGATAATTTGTATGTTGCTGAAAGCAAGATGACTCCATTACCTGAGCTAAGATGCCCTGGTTCTCTGCAGGACTCACTGCACTGGGGGTGGCACCATGTTCACATGTCTCTGCATAAGTGGTCCTGGGAAGTGCTTCCATTTGGGTCAAAGGATAATAAGGTTTGTGTCTCTAAGGGACACGCTGTTCCAAATGATCAAAAGATTGCAAACAGCTCCAGAGTCAGCAAATAATACAAACTTAAGTCTGAAAGATGTTTGGTGCAACACTCATATCAAGTTTCACTAGACAATTTTAGGCTGCATAGCTACCAGTTGCTCAGGAGTTAATTCTTTCTCTTCCTGGCCTTGTGTGCAGTGACAGGACTCTGCTTTGCAGAGATGTGGGCTGTTCTTGGATGGTTTCCATCGTGTTACCCATGGAGACCCTTCTGTCCACTCACATTTCACTTTTTCTCTCCAGTCTTCTCCCAGATTCCTAGGGCATTTCTTTCCACTGAAGGAGGATGATCATGATGAGGGTGATGGGGAGAGTGGAGGGGATGGAGGCAGAGCCAAAAAGGATCAGACCAAGGGGGTGTGAACTCCTCTCTGTAGCTCTGTAGAAATATTCAGGATACTCAAGGCTAGGTCAGTGCTCATGGGCAAAGCCAAGAAACACCCAGAACAATGGAGAGGATGGTGCAAATGTTGATGGGAACCAGGTTTTGGTGAGGGCCTGTGCAGGCAGCCTGTACCCCTTTGCCCAGCAGCTGCCCAGAGTGACCTGGCAGAGGGAAGGGATGGGGAATCCTTGAGGACCATCCCCCATGACAGGACTTAGCTTCCTGTGTCAGCAAATGCAGCTCTCAACTTTTAACAGCATCTCCTGACCTCAGGATTTAACAGATGATAATTTTATGTGAGAGAGCTGGCTGAAGTGGCTTCCTCATGTAAATTACTGACAAGTTCCCTGATTGCTTTAACCACCCTCTGTAATGTGGGTGCAGTTCTTGGCTGGCTTTAAGAAGGGTGAGAAAAGAGGTCAGCTTCATCTCCCTTCCTGTATTTATGATAAATTTGTTTATTTCTGTTTGCAATGACCCCTGCCACTGTCGCTGGTAGCTCATCTGAACTGGAGGAGCAAAAGCAGCAGTGGTGGCCCAGGCAGCTCCACTGGCAGCAGGACAGTTGCTTTGCAGTAGCCAAGAGGACATAGGTCAGGGTCTGGTGTGACCTGGACAGGGTCTGGGACAGGGTCTGGTCTGGCCTGCACAGGTTCTGGTCCATCCTCCAACAGGGGGATATTTGGAGGACCTCAGGGTTTGTGATGGTGGTTGTCAGTGGTGTCATTATTTCATGGTAATGGATGGTGGCTGAGGATAATGACTTCAAGTAGCTGGAACAGCTGAAATCCTAATCAGCAAAGGTTTTATATCCAGGCAGATGTCCTCAGAACTGAAAACAGATGGAGAGAAACACAGAAAATCTTGACTGCCCTGAGGAGAGAGAACTTGTCTCCAAGAACATAGTTTTCCATAAGATGTCAGAAAGTCTTTGAACTGATGCCTTCCTTTTAATGGGTGATTAGAAATACTAAGCAGTTGTAATAAACCTTTTAAATAAAATTACAGCTGGGCTCGCGCTGTATGTGATGCCTGCTGGCTGATTTCCCCCAGCAAGGAGCTTCTCCCGAGCTCATCCTCATACCCTGCACTTCTGGGGTGGCTCTTTGATGGGAGCAGCAGGAGGGACCCAAGGTCTGTCACTGGAGAGGAATGGGACACATGGGGTGCTGTGGTTGTGGTCCTCAAGTGCTTGGTGGGCATCACTTTGAAGTCAGCTGCCCAACCAGTCTGGCCCAAGCCCAGTGCCTCCCTCTGCTCTGAGATGGAGCTGGTGGGTTTGTTTTTAAAGAAAAATGTCCCAGTTGCATTTACCAGATTAGGAAGAACTGGACAAAAACCAGAGTGTTTGTCTTTCTTAGTTGGTGTCTCCTATAGTTAGTACCGGGTGCCTCTGCTTCATCTTCTGTAGTTTGCTGTGTTTTTTCTTCTAAAAAATATATTTAAAATTGAACTAAAAGCATCCTGCACCAGATGTGTCCCTGTTCTTCCTTTTTAAATGAACAGAGAGTCTTCATTGTTTCATATGGGAATTAAAATCCTGTTGTTGCAAGACACTAACACAAATAATGAGTGCAGAAGGGCTATTCCTGGGCTTAAGTGCTTTGCTGGATTAGGGCCTAAACTTTCTAAATTAAATGATGATTTTTTTAAGTACCTGTGAAAATCTAGGGAAGTTAAAAGAGAAATAAAGTAAGTGCAACACAGAAGGTTACTGCAGCAATGACACCTAAATGAGTCAATTGTGGGGGGGTCTTAGACACTTGTGTTCGGTTTTTTTCTTGAAAGAGGCTGAAAGATCTTTAGGAGTTCTGGATTTTTTTTGAGAGGTGGGTGCTATGGGGGTGTAATATTTGTGCTGCAAACAGACTCAGGCAAGTGACTCCTTAAGCGTTACAAAAATGTCTCCAAATCCTTCAATATTGTTTTAGTTCTGGTCATAATTTCTAGGTCCAAATAGGAGAGAAATAAAAAAATAGTACCATGTTCAGGAGATCTAATATTTATGCCATGTCAGAGCATTACCTTTGTCTCTTGGAACCATGTTTTTCTTGGAGAAGTTTAATCAAAGTTTCAAGGATTAACTCTCAAGTAGGTATTTTACTTGCCTGTAGGGGTTGGGTTGTTTCACCACCACCACCTCCAAGGGGGATTGATTTTAGATAATATTTTAAAATTAATATTAAGCAATTGTAAAACTTATTCTAATAATGTGTGATGAGGGGGAATTCCTCTGCTCTCATTTACAGAAATCTCTGTTTCTGGGCTGAACAACACGGTGATTTTTGCCACTTCTCACCTTGCTAGATGAACCATTTCTTCAATCAAAGATGGTGAAGTGAAATGAAATTATGAAAGGCAGAAAGGCAGAAAACATAGAGCTCAAAGTGTGACCTAGGAAACACACACGGGCTCATCTCTTGGTGTCCTCAAAGTAGAGTGAGGTTGGACTACTTGGGGAAAGCTGCACTACAGCCTGTAGAACAAATGTCAACCATCCACGTGGCTGTAGTATTTCAGCTTAAAAAAAACCCAAGAGGTGGAATGCTGTAAATTGAAAGTTTTTGGTGGAAAGTTACTGTAGGCTTGGAGGCGGAGCTTGCTACAAAAAAACCCAAGAAAATCTGGACTCTTTCATGCTCTTGATGGTAGCCAGCTTGGTGATCATATAAAAATCACTCTTTCCAACCCATCCCAGCCCTCTGTTGTTTTGAAACCAGCTCTAAGCTTTTGATAGGAGGACTGTTTCCATCCATGGCGCCAGATATAGAGGGGTATCAGTGTCAGCTGAGACAGTTCTACTCTCCATAAATTTAAAGGATATACATTTGAGAAATGTGCCTTCAGGAGAAAATATTGGCTTGCACCATTACTAAGGTCAGGTTCTCAAGGGAGGCTGACCTTCAAAGCAGAGCTGATGTTTAACAATATCAACCTGCATGTTACTCTGAGCCAAAAGCCATCAAAAGTGGACAATGTTTCCCCATGTGTAACTTTTTCTTTCCCTCCATTCATGTCACTGATTGCCATTGTCATGCAAAGAAATCTTCTTTCATCTTCTGCCTCATTGGCTTTCACGTGTGTATCTTGTCCACAGATTGTACTCGGATTATCTCTACTTTGCCAGTGCTAATAAATCTGCAGAAGATTTTCATGAAAAGGTGGCAGAATCACTGCAGCTGTTTGAAAATTGTGTGCTGGATTATTCCCTGAGAGCCTGTGTCTACAACAACACCCTGAACAATGCCATGCCCGTACGTATTTCCAAGACCGTTTGATTCCTTTCTTCTTCCATGGTCGCCTTGTGGCAAGGTTGTTAAAATACTGGGCAAATAAGCATCAAGAAATAGAGCTTTCTCCCTTTGAATTTGTAAGCAGATGACATAAATATATATGTAAGCATGTAAAAGCTGATGTGGTGGCTCAGCTGTCTCCTCAGTCTGTTCCCTGATGAAGGCCAACAGTAATAATGCAGCCTTTCTATTGTGCAAGTCTATGGAGAGCACATTTAGTGAAGGTTACAGACTCACAGCATTATTGAGGCTGGAAAAGACCTCTGAGATCATCAAGTCCAGCCTATGACCAACACCACCATATCAGCCAGACCAAGTGCCACATTCAGCCTTTCCTTGAACACCTCCAGGGATGGTGTCTCCACCACTTCCCTGGGCAGTCCATTCCAATGTCTGACAACCCTTTCCTTGAGGAAGTGCTTCCTAAGATTGCAGATCTCTCCAAAAAGTAGCTCTGGCAGAGATCTTCGTGGCATGAAATTGCCTCAAAATCAGAATCAATTATAAATTCTTTTACAAGAGAAGGCTACCAATAACCTGCCATTTTTAAAAAAAATCATGCACATCAGAAAATGATAAAGAGAACTACAGAAACTGCTGGCAGGAGAATGGATAAGTATTACAGGCTCAGTATTCCAAAATTCATATTTTTAGTGTAGAACTTACTTCAAATTTTGCTTGAGGGGGGGAGAGTAATATGCAAGAGATTGACTTGAAGTATCCCATCTGGCCAGTTTGCCATTAAATCCTGTTTTATTTACTCAGGCTATGAAGGACTCAGAGGGAATTCTTCCCTCTTTTGTCTCCAGGGTGAAGTTATTGCCTCTTCCACTTGATAAAATAACCATTAAGGAGTGCATTGGATATGCTTGAGCCCCACAGCAGTAGGGCAAACAGAACAATCCTCTTGCTTACGTTGGCAGGTAGACAGGAGCTGCTGATCTTTGGTGATAGACTCCAGGACCTCCCCGTACATGAGCTGCTGCTGGGAAGTACCACGGTGCAAGTCATCTGCTTGCACAAGCACTTTTCTTCCAGAGTGAGGACAGAAAGGCAGAGAGAGAACCAGAAAAAGCTTTTCTTCTTATCTTTGTCCTTAGGGTGCAGAACCAGAATCTTACTTGTGAGACTCGAATCCTGGGATCAGTTTTGGGTCTCTCAACATTGAGGGGCTGGAGTGTGTTCATAGAAAGGCAACTGAGCTGCTGAAGGGGCTGGAGCACAAGATTTATGGGGAGCAGCTGAAGGAACTGGAATTCTTCAGCCTAGAGAAAAGGAGACTGAGGGGCAACCTTCTGCAGCTGCCTGAGAGGAGGTTGGACTGAGGAGAGGTTGGTCTCTTCTCCCAAAGAACAAGTGATAGAACAAGAAGGAAAGGCCTCAAGTTGTGCCAGGGGAGGTTTAAATTGGATATTGGGAACAATTTGCTCCCTGAAAGGGTTGTCAGGCCCTGGCCCAGGCTGCCCAGGGCAGTGGTGGAGTCATCATACCTGGAGGGATTTCCAAGGCGTGTAGATGTGGTGCTGAGGGACATGGGGCAGTGGTGGCCTTGGCAGGGCTGGGTTAACAGTTGGACTTGATGATCTTAAAGGTCTTTTCTAACCAAAACAAGTCTATGATTGGATGATTCATTTGTTGTCTCAGGCAGCCCTCTTTCCAGGATGCCTCTTTCCAGAGAGCCACAAGCAGGTGTTCATAACAAAACAAAAATGCTCAGTGTGCTCCTCTGTGGCCTTTTATAGCTGCTTCTTCAGCCAAGTTGCTGAAGTCTGTTGTGTGCATGGTTTGCTATGTATGGAAAAAATAGGGAGTATTTTCCATGGCGAGCTCATTTGATTACTAATTAAGCAACTACACCAGAAGAATTTTGTTTTGCTGTTTGTTGATATATTCCTGAAACAAGAAAGGTGCTGCAGACATTGTCACTGCTGCTAGATGGCGACCTGTAAAGAAAGGGGTGTTTGCCAGCTTCTCCTCACTTAGAGTCAGTGAAGAGCATCTTACCCAGAGAAAGGCAGGCTGAGCCAGGGTGATCCAACTGAAAGTGCAGAAATGGGCATAATGGAGGGGAGAACAGCTTGAGAAAACCTACTGATGCCTTTGATGTAGAGGGGAAAGCACTGGAATTTTATGGAAGGAGACAATTTGGTTCAGAAGAGCAGAGATGAAGAAGAAGTCAGTACAACACACTGGGTAGGAAAATCCGGGTTCTTGCTGATCCCCCCAAAAATTGAAAATGAGGGGGATATATTATTTAAAATTTGTCTTTCCAGTGAAAAGCTTTAAAAAAGATTTGGAGCCCACCTGGGAAAACACTGCAATCCCAGACCACATCCTCCTTGCACTCACCTTCATCTCCCAGGAGAAAGAAAAGGAAAACCCATCAGGGTTGAACTGCTGCCCTGCTGGATTCTGTATCTTAGGCTGATGTTTTAATCATATTTGATTAAATCCTTTTCAAATTTCAAATCTTTCTGTACCAGAAATATGTAGAAATCTGCTAAATATGGAGCTTCTTGCTGCAGGCAGCCAAAGACATGCATCCAAATCATCCATTATGATCAAAATGACTTATCAATCATTCACAATATGGCTTATTTTAGTGGAATTTAGGTATCAGTGTAAGTCACACCAGTGAGTGGAAATAGTGAGAGAGATTATTTGTTATCTGACTTCTGTGGTAATGTGACTTGAAGACGTTAAGTCTCTTTTATGAAAGATACTTATGACTTGGGTTTCATGTTTCTCTCTTCTGAGCCTGAGGGGATTTAGAAAAATATTTATAAGCACAGTTGGAGACTGGACTTTTAAGAACATCAGACTACCCTTTCCATGTTTCAACTTGTTATATAAAATCGAGGAGGGAATAAAAACAGAGATTAGGTCAGGACAGGCTGAAAATCTGGCTCTTCACATCTCTGGTATGACATAGTCAGGGTTCTCATTGCATACTCAAATAATGGACCTTTAACACTGTCTAGCAGCCACTGCTGCTTCACCTTAGATCTGCATCTAATTATTGCAATCAGAGGACAAAGCAAATGCACCCAAATCTAATTCCTGACACCGAATAAGAATATTTGTACTACTCATGGCAGAGTGACCAGGTGCAGCTGATAATCAAGGTGAAATAAGCAGCCTTAGGGCCTGGAGAAGGTATCAGGACTAAGCATCTTCCACTGCTGTCTAGCCAGAGACTGAAAGCCCTCAGTGTCTCCATGAAGACTGGCTCATCCCAAGCATGGAGGAGCATGGAGGTGAGGTGGCCAAGCATCCTGCTCCATGTGGTTGTCTCTGTCAGGGCTTTCATGCAGCCCTGTGGCTGATGTAGCAAGTGCACAGCCAAGCCCTTAGTAAAACGTCATCTCTAACCAGCAGAAAGGCCTTTTGCAAACATTTCCTTAAGCTGCACTAAAAATGAGAAGAAGATTTAAAAAATGTCCAACTCCTGTCTTTTCATCATCCCTCAAAGACACATATTTGGGATTTTTGCCCAGAAGACAGAGGTGAGTTTTGCTTTGTTACTGCTAGAAGGTTGTGAGATGAATTAATTTTTGGTTTGGGTTTGTTTGTTTTGTGCTTGCAGGTGAGGTTACAGGTTGGGCTCTATGTTGTGTATCTTTTGGACTGGCTGACAGTTTTTGACAAAGATCAGATACTTGTTCTTCGCTTGGAGGATCATGCATCAAGTGTGAAATACACCATGCACATGGTGTTCCAGTTTCTGGATCTGGGTAGGTGCCTTCTGCCTGTTTTGAGATACAGGCAAAAAAATCATTATTATCCTTCTAGGTGATTTTTGCTTTATTAGGAGACAAAACAGAACTGTGGGAATCTGTCTTGAAGGATGCATTAATCTTTTTGCCTGGAGTCAAGCAAAATTCAAATTCCTAAATTGAAGCGTGGTGTTAGAAGATCTTAATAAGACTATATCAAGAAAAAAACCACAAACCCCTTTAAATTGTAGGGATCTATTTTACCTTAGAGCTGCCAGTCCTGCCTCTGAAGGCACTCAGGGCTTGTTTGCCACAGGTTTCCACAGGTGCAAGAGCTCTCCACACAGTTTAAACAACTTGAAGTGCTATTGTGGTGTGCACGCTGCTGCCAGCCTGCACCAGTCCAGAATCTCAACCTAAGCATGAGGAAAGGTGGTGTTTCCAGCCATGAAGAAGGAGGAAATGGGGTGTTTTTGCTGTGTGGCTTGAGACATCTGTTGCTAATCCTCAGAGAAACGCTGGCAGACTAAATGTTGCCCAATGTTGATTCCACAGTAGCAAGAGGATGAAAATGTGGCTTCAAAATAGCTTGGCAGGTCCAAACACTGGTCTAGATGATGAGAAAGTTTGAACGTAGCAGATTGAACAGATGAAGAGCTTGGCATCTTCTTGCTGAATATGGTTGATGCTGGAAAAGTCTGAGAGTTTTTATCTTGCTGAAGTAGGTTGTCAAAGGCTCACGTTTATTCCTGGAGTAGGGGCATCACTCTGCCTGTGCATCACTTCCATCCCACTGCCAACCCAAACTCAAAAAATAAAAGGGCATCCGTGAGGGAGGCTTGTGGGGTTTTCTACCTCGTATTAAACAACTTGCATTACAAAATGAAATAAGGGCATAAAATATTAGCATCTCCAACATGGACAGGATGTTGTACTCAATCTCAGTTGTTTTCTGAAAACATGTTTTTTATTTCCCTCCAAAATGTTTTGTGCTGCTTGTTTCAAAGATGATTAATTAAAGGGAAATGAAAACATATGATTTCCATATTTACTAACAGTGATGTATTTTACTAATCTAAGCTGGTTCTCAATATTCAGAAACATCATCACTGCTAACACAAATTCCATTTGTCTTCCCTTGGCAAACCTTCCAAGTTAGTCATTTGTCTTCTTTAGCACAGGCATTTTTGCTGAAATATTTTAAGATAACTTTCTATTTTTCCACAGGACCTCTCAGCGAGAAACAAGAAGCTCTAATAACAAAGAGTCCTGCATCAAACACTAGAAGACCTGAGGACAGAAATCTGGGACCTATGCTGCCAACAACAAGGGCAATTTTAAAAGATTTCTATAGGCCTTTTAATACGAAACTGGCACAAGTTCTTTTTGATGATGCTTTTTTATGGAAGAGGACATAATATGTAAATTTGGTGCCACAAATACAGTGCTTAAAAAGGAGTTTTTATTTTTTTAAATTCTATTTTTGTGCGTGGATATTTACTGTTTTGGTTTTTTTTTTCCCCATTCCAAAGAGAAGCTGATTGAGGAGTTCAGACTCTCACCTTCAGTCAGCACACTTCACTACAGTTATACCACATTTTCCTTGTGAGAATGGAAAGCATCTTGCTTGTCAGTTTATTGCAACTTCTTTTACCCCAGCAAAAGAGGAGAGTGGAAAAGCATTAGTACAAAGATGTTGTCTTGCACTCTCTGCGGGGATGTTGAAGTTTAACCTTCTCTAAGATGCTGCAACACACAATTAGCATCAGTTTCCTACAGTTAGACTTATAATCTCATTTTCAATATATGTTATTCATTCATTTTTTCAAACTATCAGCATCATTTAGCCATTAAATTTTTTAATTGAATTCAACCTAAAATTTTGTTTTGTTTTGTTTTTCAGCATATTCACAAATGGTCTTCACTCTCACTAAGGTTTTTAGGTTTCCTTATTTCTGAAACAAAGATAAAGGATAATTGCATTTGCATCTATTTCCAAGTCTAATTTATAACTTCAAGCTGAATGGACTTCCCTAGCCACAGTTCCTGCAAAGGAACATTTTATATTTCAGGTAAGAGCAGATGACTGAAATCTAACCAACAGGCCCAATTAGTCCTTAGCATAACAAATCCACTGTCTTTCATGTTTTGCTCATATAAATAAATATGTATCATTTATGCATATCCCTCAGACATTTTTCCACAGAAAACCTGCTATGGGCTGTATGTAAAGTCTGTTGCTGGCCCTGGAGAGCTTTTAGAGAGTCTTCTGTTAGGTTCTACACAATTCCTCTTCTCCATTCCAAAGGAATGTGCATTTGAAAATCATCATGAAATCTTGTTATTAAATGAATAGGCAGGATGGACAATATCTTGCATCCTCATAAAAAAAGGATATATTAACTAATTAATTAGTTGCACTTTATGTGCTTCCCTCTTCAGGAATATTTGATTTCAAACACAGCTGATTATGGTCACTGGCAGCTACAGACTCCAATCTTCCTGCAGGTGGAACTGGCCAGTGTGGTCTACCTGAGCTAGAGACTTTTTAAAGACATAAATGAAAACAATTCCTGTTGATAATTTCCTTTCAAAGGCTAAATTGGTTGTTTCTTCCCTAAAGGCATATTGAGTGGGTCAACTGAAGCTGGTATCTAGGTAGCAGGTATCAAAAGCCCAAAGAATTGTCTCTAATTGGTTTAACGTGCCCTTTCAATCTTTATGTTGCCCCCCCCGCCCCCAAGTGCAGGCAGACTCACAAATATGTTTACAATTACTAAATGTAACTCTTCAGCATTCTTCTCTGTGGTGGCATGTTCTTCTCCTCCTCTGTTTCTAAATAAGAAGTTAATGCTGAAAACTTCGTGAGTCCTGAACATCTCACACATGTTAATGTGACTGATGGCATGAGATTTTTCTAACAGAAGGCCATTTTGGGGTCCTTTGACACCTGCTTAAAAAGGATTCAGTCTGGTTGTTTGGAAAGCCTAAAACAAGTCATTTAGGGAAGCAGTTCTAGACAACCAGAACAAATGAGTTCAGAAATGCTTACAGACCAAAAACGGTTAGAGAACTGAGAATGGACTATTTTAGCAGTACAAAAGAAGTGTCATGGTAACATGACTCTAAAAAATCAGAATGAATTCACCACTGTCTGCAAATGCAAAATTTCTAGTCAACAATTTCTTTGCACTAAAGACTGCTGCCAGCTGTGCTCTGAGTTAGAGTCAACACTGCCTGGTCAGAATGACTCTCTATAGAACGTTTGCTAACCTGATTTGCCATGGTCAAATATTACCAATGAGTTGTCAGCTACAATCATGATCTAATGGTATTATCTTAATATTGATATTATCCAGCCCTAAAAGCTGATGAATGTATCTGTCATCTGTGTGAGCATGAACTTCATGGACAAATTGCACTACACTGGTGGGTAGTGCTGAACTCTTATTTCACAGAATTGTTTGGGTTGGAAGGGACTTTTAAAGGCCATCTAGTCCAATCCCCCCTGCCACGAGTAGCAACATCAACTAGATCAGGTTGCTCAGAGACCCATCCAACCTGGTCTTGAATGTTTCCAGGAATGGGACATTTACAACCTCTCTGGGCAACCTGGGCCAGTGGTTCATCCCCCTCATGGTAAAAAATGTCATCCTTATATCTTGTCTAAATCCAGTCTCTTTTAGTTTAAAATGATTACCCCTTGTCCCATTTTAACAGGGCCTGCTAAAATGTTTGTCCTCACAGACCCCTTTCTACCAGCAAACCCATGCAGTCTACAGTGGTTGGGGAAATGGTCTCTGCCCTTTACCTGTGTATACAACCTAGGACCAATTATGCTGCATGGTCAAAATTTCTACTTCAGGCTGGATCATACCCTGCTCAGTTGAGGTCTTACTTAGTTCTGAATCAGAAGGAGGAGAAAGGATGTGAGGCAGTAGCTATAGATGATCTGTTAGGAGCCTTCCAAAAGTGGAGTCCCCAGTGAGGATGCTTTCATGTCTTCATCTCTTTCATGAGTTCCAAAAGATGATCTCTTCGTTTAACACGTTGCACCCTTATACTAGATATCAAAGAGAAGCAAATTAACTGTCAAGGGGACATCTTGGAGGTAAGGATGTTGCTCTCCAGTCCAGACTGTAAAAATAGTATTGATCTGGTGACTGAGAGGAAAACAACATTTGATTTTCTTGAGTGAAATTGTGGTGCTGGCTGTTGGTGATACTGCTGCCAGGACCACCGTGGTACTGTGGCTTCACCCCCACTTCACAGCAAATCTCTACGTAGGATAAAGCTCACCCCAAGTTCTTCCAGTTCCCTCTACCCTCCCATTGGCAATTCTAGCTGTGAAAGAATTCCATATTGTTGTTATTCACCGTAGCACTGAGCCGACCTGCATCCCCAGGCAGTCATTTGCTAAGAAATTGGGCCTACTCCCAAAACAATGTATTTTCACGTTGGCCAAAAAGCGTAGCAGTGGCTCTTTGCAAAGAGCTCAGAAAAAATGTGTGGCTCACGCTGCATTTCCTCTTATCTCTGCTGAACAAAAGTCATCAGGCAGAGCTGCAGTTTCCCGGAGCGAAAGGCACCGAGGGAAGGGTCGTTTCCAAACGTCCGCGCTGCTACTGCAGAGGAATGTGAAATGTGTTTTCTGTAAGACCTTGCGTGGTCGGGCCAAGGCTGTTGGCTGGCTGGAGGAAGCACAGGAAAAACGAAAGGTCTCCTGCTAAGAAAAACAGGCACTGGTTTCCCCAGAAAATGCTTTGCTGTCATCTGCAGAGTCCGGCGCCCGGTGCGTGCTTCAGCTCGTCAGCTGAAGGTAAAGGGTGAGGTTGTCACACT
Organism: Apus apus; assembly: GCF_020740795.1. Lineage (NCBI taxonomy): Eukaryota > Metazoa > Chordata > Aves > Apodiformes > Apodidae > Apus > Apus apus. The sequence continues at coordinate 4,093,345 of NC_067285.1, forward strand.
CCTGCATATAGCTGACCTAATCCAGCTGCCAAGGAAGACAAACACACTTCTAGTAAGGACAGAGCACCCCGGTGTCACAAAGAGTTACTCCTGCCAGATACCCCAGGCACAGGCGTGTTCAGTGCTGCCTTTTCAGAGCAGCTGCGGTTCCTACCAGAAGCGCTGGAGCTGCAGTACCATCTGCTGGACAACACGAGCAGCGCTCGGTGCCGAGGCCAACCCTGCATTTTTGCTGCACTGAAGAGGCAGGTGCAAAAAACCCCGTAGTTTTCACTTATTTTCAGGTGTTCACAGGAATATCATTTCCAGTGCATCCCAGGAGTTGGGGACCCTGCGGAGAAGCTCTGGCTCTGCACAGACCCGGCATCATAGAATCAGAGGAGTATTTAGGTTGGAAAAGACCTTCAAGCTCACGTTTAATTAACTTTAAGCTTAAAATTGCCAAGCCCATCACTAAACCGTGTCCCTCAGCACCACATCTACACGGCTTTGAAACCCCTCCAGGGATGGAGACTCCACCCCTGCCTGGGCCAGGGCCTGACAACCTTTTTGGTGAAGAAATTGATCCCAATATCCAAACTAAACCTCACCTGGTGCAACTTGAGGCCATTCCCTCTTGTGCTGCCACTTGTTATCTGGAATAACAGAGCAATCCTACCTTGCTACAGCCTCATCCTTGTGGTCCCTTCTGGGGAGCTGCCGAGGAGTCCCACGTGGGCTACAGTCTCCCACCAGGATTTGGCAGCACCAGTGCAGACCATCAGGCAGCGTGTACCTCTGCACAGAAGGAGTATTTTTGGGCCATGGTATTGTGGTAGTACTTCTAGTTGTTAGTCAGCTCAGAGCAGCTCCCGGGTGGTGGCCTGGGAAGCCCAGTTTGCAGCAGTGCTGTGAAGGTCTTTGGTCCATGGTTCTGGTCATGCTGGCTCTCCATGTGCCTCAGGGAAAAGAGAACGTTAGGAGAAAGTAAACTGGATGGTCTTTGGGGTCCCTCCCAACCCAAAACATTCTATGAAAGGTGCCATCAGTGGCAGAAGCTGGAGAGATGCTCACCTCTGCCTCTTCTGGCACTGTCCTGCTGGGGACACCTGCTTCAACATTGCAGCTCCTCTAAGGACTCCCAGCTCTCTGTGCTGCCTCCATCGGTAGAAAAGCCCTTAAAATTATTTCCAGCGTGACAGGGGCTTAATGGACTGCTGGGCTGAAAGCTGCATTTGAAAATTAGAGGCCTGCTGTGTATGTATTAAATTACAATTAGCAGAAAATAAGGTTTGGAAGAGACACTCACAGCAAACAGCATCTCCCACTTCAGAGGAAGGACACACTTTCCATCCCTCACCCTCCACCCACCCCCAAACATGGCTGGGCTGGCAGGGGCTGCTCCCACCCCTGGGCTCCCCAGGTGTCCATCTGCCTTCTCCTGTTACCACCCACCAAATGCATTGTTCTCCAATGATGTCTAAGGCTGCAGGAAGGCAGGAACATCTGTACACATCTGTACCACGACGACTGTGGGTTTGACCCCTGATGCTTGCAGAGGCGTCAAGTCCCAAGCCCATGTTGTGACTGTTTTGTCACCTCTGGTCTCCTCTGCTTGCACCAGGTACCTCACTCCCTGCACCCAGAGTAACCGTGCCCTTCAGTTGGAATCCCCAGCCCAGCAGAGGATCCTGCACACTCCCTTGTCCTCTGCCTACCCATCCACTCACCCTTTTTTTGACTCTGGCTCTCTGGTTTGGGGCTGCCTGCATCACACACGTAGCAAGATGTCATTGTTCACTGGCTGCTCACAGTTTACCCAACCAAACTGGGTCTTTTTCCTAAGGTTTTGAAGAAAGTGGTTGTAGGAAGAAAAAAGAAAGTGTTTAAAATGTCACTGTTTATTTTTCTGGCTTTATAGACTCACTGAGCACAGCTATAAGCCAGACAAGTGCACTTTATAATTTAGACCGTTCCCAGCTTTTCTATGTTCCCAGCTCAGCCCCTGTGGTGACACATGGTGTGTGTATATTTATTTGTACCTATTTCTCTGGGCCTGAATTGACTTCAGTTAAGTGACTCTTGCTTTCTCAGATCTTCTGAGAAGAGTGATTACCAGCTCCCCACTTGGAGAGGAGTCTCACTGCCATTAAATAGGCATTAAAGAAGAAATACACTTGGGTATCTCCAGCCAAGCTATCCCAGGCCTGCAAGAAGCCAAAGGTTGCCTTCTGTGCTGTCCTGCCCCCTGGTCTCAATTAGTCTGGTGGTTAATTGTGTCTACACATGGTAACTCCTCCTAGCGTGTTGAAATCAGAGCTAGAGAGCAATGAAATCTGTTGTTTGATAAGAATGGAGCAGCATGGCCCTACAGTAGGGCAAGGAGGCAAAGGCTGAGACACAACAGCTCCAGGAAGGGATGGGAGATGGAGGAATGAGAAAGAAATCCTGCAGTTGAGTCAGATGAAATCCTGGAGAAGTGAGAGAAATTGATCAGCCAAAATTGCACTGAAGAAAGTAAAAATCAAGCAGGGTAGACAACAAAGAAATCAGACAGAAATAAGTAGAAAGAGATGCAGAACTGTTGGATTAAAACAAAAAATATGGATTTTTAGTCATAGAGTTGGTTTTGGTTAGAAAAGGCCTTTAGGGCCATCAAGTTCAACTGTTAACTCAGCCCTGCCAAGGCCACCCCTGCCCCATGTCCCTCAGCACCACATCTACACGGCTTGGAAACCCCTCCAGGGATGGGGACTGCACCCCTGCCCTGGGCAGCCTGGGCCAGGGCCTGGCAACCCTTCCAGTAAGGGAATTTTTTGTGCTAGCAGGTTTAACCTCACAGTCAGGAGGGAGTGGGATGTGCAGAAGTGTGGGTTCCTCACCTCCCTCTGCACAGCTTGTACCCCAGAGTATAACACTTCATTTAGGCTTGGGAAGGATCAAACTGTCTTAAGGAAAACTGGCTTGATCCTGGCTCAAACCTGGACAAGGGACTAGAACATTTCTGGAGGGGGACAGGCTGAAATAAGAACAGGAGCTACTTGATTAGATTTAGAGTTTTAAAGAGGGCTAAATTCTGCATTTATAGCTAAGAAGAGAACAGGGTTGGCATCAGGAGATTTCTCAGGTATCCTCCACCCCTGCATGCAGGGTCTGGAGGGGTGAACCCATCTAAGGGCAGGAGTCCAGTACAGAGTGAGTGTAACAGATGGCAAAAATAAGATGCCTTTTATTTTAGGCTCTGTTTGTGGGAAACTACACTGGTGATTTTTAGTGGCAAGGTGGGATGCTGCTGCTGTGGGGCAGAAGCAGAGAGAGGCTGGTGCAGCACAGCACTATTCAGCTGCTGCTGTGAAGGGTCACCAAGCATTTATTTTCTGGGTGTGCAGGACCAGCTAGAAATGAGGTGTGATTGGGCCAGCAGGATGCCACAAGAGGGCAGGGCAATATCTGGAAATTCAGCTGGAGAGGCTGGTGTAGGATGGGCAGCCCAGCCAAAGCCAAGGGCACCCGGGAGGCAGCAGAAGAAACCAGGGGGAGAGAAGGGGTGAGGCTGCTGGTGACTGCAGCCAGGTGGGCTCCAAGCCTAGGAGGGGGCCACACACAAAAAACTTTTATCAGAGATTTCTCCAGAATCACTCCGAGTGGTAAAGGGAGAGTGGTTCTCATGCTGCATAAGACAGACACATCCATAACTCCACTCAACATAACCCATGTGTGACTCAACACAACTCAGCAGACCAGGCGTGTTTGCTCTGTAAAAGAGGAGGCTGAGGGGAGACCTTCTCACTCCCTACCACTCCATTAGAGGAGGCTGGAGCGAGTGGATTTGGTCTCTTCCCCCAAGTAACAAGTGACTCACAAGAGGAAATGACCCCAAGTTGTGCCAGAGGAGGTTTAGATTGGATAGTAGAGAAAATTTGTTCCCCAAAAGGTTTGTCAAGCCCTGGCCAGGCTGCCCAGGGCAGGGGTGGAGTCCCCATCCCTGGGGGGATTTCCAAGCCATGCAGATGTGGTGCTGAGGGACATGGGGCAGTGGTGACCTGGGCAGGGCTGGGGGAATGGTTGGACTTGAGGATCTTTAAGGTCTTTTCCAAGCTAAACCATTCTAAGATTTTATAATTCCCATATAACTCAACATAACTCATACATAACTCAACATAGCTACCATAACATAACACTAGGAGCACCGGGAGAATTAGGCAAAGGGACAGAAACCTGCCCTGTACACAGAGCATAGCACTGATGCCACTCACAGGGACACATTGGTATCACAACCCCCTTTCTCTCTCCTGCATGAGATTACCAGGACTCGGGAGGCCCCACACCTTGACATTCACTCTGCCCCATGCTCTCTTCTCAAGCTTCAACACAACTAACGTGGCCTTTGAAGGTACAAAATGAAAACCCTACTTCCTTATTGCAACAGTCAAGGATAAGCCCAACTTCTTTGCATTTATTATTTATTATTTAGTTATCCTGTAGCACAGTATTTCAGGAAAAGGACACAGGAACAATTCACCCTCACTGGAAAATCCTTCTGTGAGACATGCACTCTCAGCAGTCAGGCAGTGTTTATTGCATCATTAAACAATAATGACTAAGTTCTGTGTTGCTTCACAATGATATTACCAAACTGAGCCGTGTTGAAGCATCTTTTGCTTCAATAGTACTATCAAAACCAGAAAATAAGCTTCTTAGTCTGAAAAAAGCCCCCCCACATTTAAATGCCACCTTCCAAACAGGTCAGTCCTTGACAGTGCTGTTCCATATAGCCCAGGGTGAATACTGGAAGGTTTTTTTCCCCAACCCAAAGCTAGGTGTGCATGATGTCAGGCCTGATTCAAGGGTGAGCATGTGCCTTTCTGAAACTGGATCAGTGTATTTCAGTGCAGCAGATGGTGCTGCAGAGCAGTCCTATCCTTCTCAATGTGGCTGAGCTTTTGCAATGCTCCATTTGAGAAGTACTCAATTCCTGCATTTACATTAATCTGATTTTATGTCGTTTTCTTTTCTTCTGTATGTGCTACAGAAGTGCATATTACTTCATGAACACCCTGGTAGGTTCAGGTTGCTGTGTAATTAAAGGCTGGGGGGCTGAAGGCAGCACAGCATGAGCTAAGGCAGGTATTTGGAACAGAACAATTCAGCAAGCAATCAAAACCCTGGGCTTCTGAAGCCAGAAGGTTTAAAGCACTAGGACTAGCAGAAGTGTGCTAAAACCACAGGAGGCAGAAGCTGTAGGTGTCCAGCACTACAGGAGGCACTGCTGGATTCAGAAACCCAGCACTTCAGGATTTGTTGAAGATAACTGCTAGCAGAGTCAGGAAATTGGGAATTTTAACACTGTACAGTTCAGCAACTGAAATGCTGGAGAAGTCAGGACAGAGAGAGATGACAGGCTGCAAGCACAGCCCTAGCAAGGGTGGAGGAAATTTGATTTAGTTTAGAGAAACTGTGACTTGTGCCAGAGTAAATTATTCCTCCAATTGTGAAAGGAATGAACTAGCAAGAATTGTCACTGTTATTTTGGCAGGTATCTAAGACATTTTAGACTGCAGAGCTTTAAAATTTGAAGTGACCTCAGCTGTTGGTCTTTCAAAAAATCCATTGCTGCCCTCAGGACAACTGTTTTGAAGAGCTGTGTGTTCTTTTTTGTTCACATTTTCTTTACTTTCAAGAATGCCACATCAAGGATTTTCCTGAAAAAATAAAATGTTCAGCTCGTGGTTGTAGTCATCTAACCTAAAGGAAAGGAAGATGCTCTTGTAACTAATGGCCTTCCTTGGAACTCAGAACATTTTAATGACCATGTCTTCCCCAGGCCCCCATCAGACAGTCAGGAAGCTCTAACAGGACCAACCCAGGCTCCAGGTCTGGTAAACAGCTAAATCAGCCAGGTTGGCTTGGCATTACACCTAAACTAATGCTTGTTCTGAGAGGAGAATATCACCAAAAGTTCTTTGTCTCATGAGGTTACTTGGCACTAGAAGAAAAAAAGAAGGCTACTAAGGAAACCCAGACAGTGAATGGACAGGAGACCACATCTAGATCAAGATGGGAAGAGTGAAGGATTATCTTAGAGAGGTTCAAGGGCTTTCATAGAGGCATGGGGACAAATTCCTCTGGTGCAAGACACCAGCCTGATATTTGCTTGACTGGTTGCTTCAAAAGGTTAAGGCAAAAGAGAACACATAGATTGAAAAATATCCTGAGTTTTTTGAATACACAGAGGTTTTTACAAAGTTTTGTGAGGGTAGCCAAAACATGGTTGTCTCTAAACCCAAGAAAATATTGGGATTTTCTGTTCTTTTCTATACTTGGAAGCATGCACATTGTTAAGGAAGCATAATTTTGCACTCTTCTCCTCTACAGCCATCCCCTCACCTCTTTTTCCTGATAAGCAGTTAAAATAGATCCTCACTGCACTTAAAAAAAAAAAAATAGGTCTCTGCTGTCCCACTGGGGCAATGGCAAAAAAAGGGAGGAATTCTCTAAATCGTTCCTTCAGAAGGCCAGAAATCTATAAATGACACAAGATTCTGAGAAGGCTTCAATTTCCACTGCAAATCACCAGTTCCAGGATTTCTGAGAGCAGTTGGTGCTGTGATTAAGAGCATCAGTTACCAGTGCAGCACTTCCAGTTTTCTCTGTGCCATCTTTGTAATATTAATATAGATACTTTGCTAAATTAACACAGATACAGAAGCTTTCAGCACTGCATTATGCTTTTTAAGATTAGTCTTTTAAGAGGCCTTCCAATTGACCTGCTGTTATATCTACTATGTGCTTTAAAAGAACTCTAAATTTACTAGAGGATTTTAAAACATGTTTCCAGTCTTACCCTAAAGAAACACCACATTTTTATTTATCCCCATTCTGGCCTGCTTTTCCTGACATGTTTGGCCTGTTTTTCCCCACATGTGGCAGATTTTCTGCTCTGCAGCTCACATGAGTTCCCAGAACAAGCTGAGCTGGTTCCTGGTTATTCTCAAAGCATTTTTCACAATAGCCCAGTTTTCCTGAACAAATGGAACCCAGAAAACACCAGCTCAGGTTTGCAGGTGAGGCTGGTGCAAATACTTGCACCATGTCTATTTTTTTTAAAAAAACAACAACAATTGCCACTTGAAGAAATCTTCAATATAATTAATAACCCCAAAATCAAGTGTAAATTGTCTTTAAACACAAACCCAAGATTTCTGAGCCCAAAGGTGCCACCACCTTTGGCTGCAAGAGAGCCAAGCTGGATGCCTGGGCACAGACCTGTAGCTGCTACCTCATGTTTTGATGCCAATCTTCTCCTGCACTTTGTAACATATCGGGAAGGACATTGAAGTATTTTACCCCAGAATTCCAGTGTTTCAAAGTTATTCCATTTTTAGGATATGGACAATAGATACCTTGAAATGCAAGCCTAGAGAATATTTCCCAGGACAAGCATGTCTGGGGGAACCACAATAGGAAACTTAGAGGTCTAAAATGTATATGTAGTTATTTATGTTCATTGCAGTTCAAAAATAATTTCACATGGCTAAAGTCAATTTGAACAGGACTGCAAGGGACAGCAACACTCACTGCCAGCATCACTATCTTGTTTCTATAATTACTTTTTAAAGTCTGTCTCCAACTTCCTTATAAACCACTCTTTAAGTACAAAAGGCTTAAATAAGGTGTCCCTGGAGCCTTCTCTTCTCCAGGCTGAACAACCCCAGCTCTCTCAGCCTTTCCTCATAGGAGAGGTGCTCCAGCCTTCTGATCATTTCTGAGGGCCTCCTCTGCTCAAGTCTCATGGTGGGTAAGAGAGAGTGCCTCAGTCTTGCTTCTCATCAACACAGACATCCCTCCTGGAATACAAGCCCCAGATGTGCACCATGGGGTGCACGGGGTGGCTGCACAGGGACAGCAGGAGAAGACGGGGCAGTGCCAAAGTCATCCCCGGAGACAACAGCAGAAGCTTCTGGGAAGCTCTCCAAAGCTCTGACCTGGGCCTCTAGGTGTTTATTTTGGTGAAAAAAGACCTTCTTTCTTCTCCACTGACGTGCAAGGGTGGGATGGCACAAAGCCACCTCCCTCTGTCTGGGAGGACCTGGCGCTTTGCAAGAGCAGAAAGTCCCAGCTGTGGGAGGTGCTTCCCCTGTGGTGGTCCCACCAAGGGGTGGGGGAAATGCACAGCTCAGCAGGTCCTGAGCAAACAGATGTGCATCCAACAGATCTGCTGGGAGCAGTCTGCTGTGTGTGAAGGCGTTTGGCTGCTGCTGGAGGAGAAACTTGTTCTTACCAGCCAGCAAATCCGAACAGAAAGTGTGGGTTGCTGTCTTGGCCATGTGAGTTGATAGCCTGAAGTGGCCTAATTTTAACAGAAGAGGCACTTTCAGGTGAAATGTTGAATCTGCTCAACACTGTGAGAACATCTCATCAAAAATTTATCTCACCTTGGGATCTTGGTATTTTATAAACAAGGCATTTCCAGAAGCATAAATGAGAATAGACTGGAAAATCAGCAAGTGCACATCCAGGGATAGAAGAAAAATAATAGAAAAGCTGAGGAACTTACTTAAAATATATGGAAATTTGTAAACACATTTGGGAATTTTATCCCACAGCAACACTGTTGCTCTTGCAGGGAAATAGAATAACTAGGAATTTCCCACATTGTTCCTTCATAGAATCACAGAATGGTTTGGGTTGGAAGGGGCCATGAAAATCATCCAGTTCCAATCCCCCTGCATGGACAGGGACACCTCCCACCAGGCCAGGTTGCTCAAAGACCCGCCCAACCCTGGAGGGTTTTAAAAGCAGTGTAGATGTGGTGCTGAGGGACATGGCTTAGAGGTGGACCTGTGTGATGGAAGCACACAAAACCACCCTGGAGCTGACTAAGAATGAATATTTATTCCAAAGAACACTATTTAGCCCTGTGTTCAATCAAAAATAATACCACAAATTTGGATGTCATGAATATGAAAACACTACAGCACAACTAAAGAATTCCTAAGCTTTTGAAACTAGTTTCAACATAAATAATAACAACAGTAATCCAACCTGTGCCCGCTCACTCAGACAAAGGGGAAAGCCTCCCCCTCGAGTACCTGGAATCACTTGTCCAACAGGGACCAGGCTTACTCAAAGATACATCCAGAAGAAATATATCACTCACCAAAGATGAGGTCATTCCATATTGAGAAGTTTCCTTAGGTGGCATCCTGACAGACCTGCTACTCCAAGGGAAAATCCAACTAACTCCCCAGCTGGTGAGCTCTCTCTTAATAAGATTAGGTCAGATCTGACCTGTGCTCATTCATTCTTTGTTCTGCCTGGGCCAAAACACCCCATTGGCTGGGGCCCTGTTAATTGTCAGAAGGCCCCTCCCAGGCAATCCCCAAATTACCTACCAAAACCAGGTGCTGCCCTGTCTGCTGGTAGCACCTCAGCCCAGCAGGAGTTATGACCAGAAATCAGCCTCAGCACCACCCAGTCTGACCTAACCAAGGTGGGTCCATGAGGAGATCTTTTGCCATCTCCAGAGAGCTTCAGAGAGAACAGAACAACCCCCAGCACTGGCAGCAGGGGAGGGGGCACAAGCCTTCTGCCAAAACTTGGCAGTGCTGGGTTAGTGGTTGGACTTGGTGATCTTAAAAGTCTTTTTCAGCCAAAACTATTCTCTGATTCTATCATATAGTCATATTATCCTTTGCAGGCAGATGTATAAAGATCATGATCAAAAGATCATCACAAGTTCTGGAAAAATAAAATTTAAATTTGGAAAAACAGGATCCATTAGTCCCTTGGATAGCCTGCTTCTAGCATCTACCCTTGAGAGGCTGATCTCCTCTTAGCTCAGATTTCATAGCATTTATAGTATTTAACAGGTACAATTGTTCTCCTGGCAGCAATATTGCTGTTCCCGGCAGTTTTCAGAGCCTCTGATACACATTCATAGAATGGTTTGGATTGGAAGAGACCTAAAAGACCATCCAGTTCCACCCTCCCTGCATGGGCAGGGACACCTCCCACCAGCCCAGGTTGCTCCAAGCCCCATCCAACCTGTCCTTCAACACTTCCAGGGATGGGGCAGACACAGCTTCCCTGGGCAACCTGTGCCAGTGTTTCACCACCCTCACAGCAAATAATTTATTCCTAATATCCACTGTAAATCCCCCCTTTCAGCTTAAAACCATTCCCCCTCACTCCATCACTCCCTGCCCTTGTCAGAAGTCCTTCCCCAGCTTTCCTGTAGGTCTCTCAAACACTGGAAGGTGCTCTAAGGTCTCCCTGGAACCTTCTCCAGGCTGAACAGCCCCAACTCTCTCTGCCCACACAGTTACCTAGTGAACCTGGAAGTTATGGAATGCTAAAATACAGCTTGGAAATGCTTGGAAGTGTTTTTACTTGGAAAGACTGGGTGAGGTTTGCATGTCCTGCTCTCCCCACTTGAAAAAGTTCTGATAAGCTGGCTAAATGTGCTAATGTGCTGCAGGTGGTCCTATGCTGCTGGGAGCTGCCATGTGTTTCATCAAGGAAAGAGACAGCAGAAAGCAGTTATGAAATGGAACTGCAGCAAAAGCTGCCAGTTGTCATTTGTTCAACAAGCAGAATGGTCAGTGCTGATCAGATTGCACCCCCACAGCACCAGCACCATCCCTGCAGCACGAACAGAACCCCTGCCATAAATACAAATACAGCAGCAAAAGGGCTGCTGAGATGTAAATAAATAAAACCATCTGCTCAGAATTGACCTTCCCGCCCTTAAAAAAAGCCCTCACTGGTGGCTGCCAGCTGCATGTGTTCTGCTGGCCTCTGTGCTTAGGGAGGCATGATGAAGGGCATTTGCAGGCATGAAATGGATCCTTCTGGAGTCACCAGCTCTGCAGATGGGTCCTTGTTGGTTCAGTGTTGGAGCCTGAATATCCTTCTGGGTCACCTCTGTTAGGAGCTCGAAGTCAAAACCATGTGGTGGGACACCTTGGCTGACAGCAGGCTGTACTCCACACCCCTTGCAGTAGGAAGCCCGATGTGTTAACTTATCCCTGAAGATGCCTGGTGGCCAGACTGAGCCACTGATGTCTCTGCAGAAGACTTTTCCATAGTGCAAGTGGATGGGGTGTTATGCCTCAGAACCTTGACAGGAGATAAACCATCATCTGTTGCTGTCACACCCGAAGTTCATTTTCCAACAGTTCCTTTTTGCTTATTTCTGACATTTCATCTACTAAATTTAAACTACATTTCTCAGTCTGCTTGTGAGAAGTTGTTTTTTTTTGGCCTCAAACTGTTATACTAACTAGCTACTATAACTCTTGTATAAACTGTTGCACTAGAACTGGACCACTTTTTATAGAGCTGCTTTCAGAACGGGGGAAACCTTCAAGCCAAGGAGAATTTCCTATTGAAATCTCACCATTTGGAGAAATTTATCACTTATCACTGTTTCTGTCTTTATAAGCATTTTTGCCAGGTTTAAATTTTCCATTTGTCAGGAAGCACCTTTCTCCAGGTCAGTATTGCCTCACTGAGATGTGGTCTTGTTTCTATTCATCTTTGAATTACTTGAGAAACACCATGTTTTTAGCTTAATTTGGGCTGATTGATACCATTTCCAAACATCATTTTCATCATTATTATTTTGCTTCTCATCCTCAAAGTGCTAGTCATTAATAGGAAGAGTTCTATATAACTATTATGCCAAGCTAGTATTTTTCAGGTGTCAAACTGCAAGGACAATGGGTCTGCAAATCAGCTCTGTGTGGGACCTGGGTGAAAGCACCATGCCAGCTTCTGGGTCTTCTGAGAGGGCAAAGTGAGGGCACTTCCACCACAAGTGTGCACATTCTATGTCTTGATATATTCGTCCCTTCAGCTTTTTCCTCTAATAATCCTGTTTCTCATCTATTGAATGCTGTGCCTTTTTAGTTGAGAGTCATGTTCTGCATCTGCTCATTTGTTTGAGTAGTCTTAACATTAATAAGAGTCCTGCACTTTTATTTTCCAGGGCAAATTCATTGTACTGTAACTCCAGGCTAAGGGATTGATAGGAAATCCAGCTTAATCTGTTGCTTGTGGAAGAAAACCCAACTAGAATTTTAACTAGATGAAGCAAATGTGAATTATTTTGCTGCTTCTAAATGGACTGCACAAAGGTCCAAATGAAAAATTGTCTTGGAAAGTTGACTTGGGGCTGCTGATAATAGATTGATTTTGTTAATCCATCCAAAATCCTGAATTTTATTGACGTTAGCAAGTACAAGGCTGATGCCTCTTATTAATCCTCAGTTCCTAGCAGTCTTTACTGTCATGCACACAACTTTAGTGTGTGAAAATCCAGGAAAGCATCTTACCTTTTACAAAAGCCATGTTTCAGCCCAAGCACCAGCATCTGATTCTGTAAAGCTGCTGTTTCAGGCTTCTGAGAGAGGTTAGTTTTACTGAGCACTCCTGGATCAGTTTGAGGATCTCCACTCTCGGACCACAGTGGAGCTGCAATAAAGCAGAAAAAACCTTAAAAGCATTTGATCACCTAAGAAATCCTAGAGCTTAAGTTACTTCAGGTTTAATGAAAAGAAAAAAATATTATATATTGCATGTGAGCTGCTGCTGAGCCCGTGTATTGAAAAATGTGAGTCCAATCCCACAAAATGTGAGATTAATTAAAGAAAAACATTTGGGCCTTTTCTGAAGCTGTTATCCATGGGTGTCTATTTCATGTTCATGTTTGCCTTCATGTTTGTGGGCTAGAGAGGTACTTCTTTTTAAAAGAAAGCTAAGACTCTCACCCAGTAAAGAAGTTTAACTACTGGACCTCTAAAGAAAATACTGTTACCAGGTGGCTTGTAATATAATCTTGCATTAGTGCTGTGGTGTGTGTGGTGCTGTTCTTCATGGGCTGGCTTCTCCTCATGTTTGTGTGGGTCTCTGGTGGCTGGTTGACCTCCAGCTCTCTTCCAAGGCTGAGACAAACCTTGGAAGCCAACACAGTCAGCACAGGTCCATGGATTTGCCTTGTTACTGCTGCAGGTGTGTCGGTCACTCTATGGGTAGAGCTCCTCAAAAGTAAGTATTTGCATTAATTCATTTTCACAAGAGACTCTGCTTATTCTTTTGGCTGTAAAACAATGTCTTTCTATGCTTTTACCATGACCAACACTATATAAATAAAAATGCATTTTTTGTTCTAACACCTGAGACTCTTAGGAAATACCAAATTTGTGCTGAGCTAGAGGAAGAGCAACTGCCAATACAAGAGAACAGAGCAGGCTTTGAACCCATTAGCACCACATGTTTTCATTTAATATATTTATTATGGCTTCTATTAAAAGTCAGCTCTTGCCCAGTTACATACTGCTATTATTTTGTGGATGGCAGGACTGGAACTGTCTTTCTAAAACACGATCTTATTTTGGCTCATTATTCCAGGATCTTTATCACTTCCCTTCTGCTAAGCTTAAGGAAGCAGAATGAGGCTGATCAGGGTCTGCCACATGGCCCTGGACAGGTCCTGAGCCTCCAGCTGGTTTCTTTGTATTTTGACTCACTCCAAATGATGCAAGTTCTTCACCCCTCTCAGCATGAGCAGGGGATTTGTCAACACCAGCTGATGTCACCAAGGAGAAACTCCCCAGGTGTGGTCAAGGCTCTCGACAAGGTCATTATCTCCAAGCTGCAAAGTTGACCATAGCATGCCATCCTGAAATTACAGGCTACATGTTCCTCAGACTCTTAAATACCTTTCCAGTGCTCCAGATTATCAAAATGAAAGCCTGCAAAGTGCTTTCTCAGCACTGGCCAGGGAGCTTAGATCCATTAAACCTCAAACCTTAACTTTTATCACCTCTTGCTGCTGTCACAGGCCAGTTCCCAGTCCCTTAAGGCAGTTCCCCAAAGGATGGTGGAGCTGGTGAGTGACTTTCAGAGAGAGGAATGCTTAGTTAGCTCTCTTGATATTACTGAGCTGATAACAATGTCCATCCATGGATTTATGTCATCTAGAGAAAAAAGAGTTATGAGCACATGACTTCTTGGCTGCATCATTTTAAATTAGTAAATAGAAGAGAGGGATTTTGAGGTTATTGTGTCTGGAAATTCCTGCCATAGTTACTGTGGATTAGTAAATAACACGATCACAGTCTTTTAACTGTTAATTGTTCTAAAAAGTAGTATAAAAATTATATTCCTGGCTCACAGCCAGCTAGAAAATTACTCTCTTATTAATGCTCTAACCTGAGAAGAAAAAACTGACTCAGAACTCATTAGAACATTAAGAAATATGATAAGATCTATTCTTCTTTTTGTTCCCTCTTTCCTTCATTTATAACACTAATAATAATAGTAATAACAACAACAACACAGGCTCTACTGTTCATGAAATTGAATCTATTTTCTTGGTTGCAACACAATGACCTCGCTTAGCTTGTCTGGTCTCAAAATGACATTTGTTTATGTCATTTATTTTTTTACCTTTTGAGGTTAATAATAATATTTATTATTGGTTTTTTGTTTGTTTTTTTTAGTAATCTGAAAATTGTATTAATCTTCTTTTCAAGTGAATGTCCTGTCCAAATGAAGTGACTGGGACATGTGTCCCTGACTGCTGAGCTGGTGCCACCAAATTCTATCCACGTTGCCCAAGTCATCTACCACACGGCACAGTTATGGCTTGAGGACCTGGTAACTTCAGAGGTGGGCCACCAAACTGTCCCACGTCCCATGTCCTTGGAGACCTGCATCCTTGTCACCAGCACAAGGAGAAAAGGATGCTGAGAAACACCATGGACTTGTTCCTCCACAGACGGTGGCATCCTCTGCTGGGCACTGCAGGGCGAGGAGTGCAGGGGGCAAGCAGAGGAAGGCTTTGAGGGAGGCCATCACAAAGCCTGAGCCATGTGGGTGCTGCATTGACCTCTTCTCAAGAAACCTTCACGAAGGCACAGAGTGCATTTCTTCAGCTGGACTAGGGGAAGCACCAAGAATCAGGATTTCAAGTCGTGCAGATCGAGGAGTGCCATTGAAATCTCTCTGCTGGGCTCATCTTGTTTGTTTTTCTGCACCTCACTTAAGGAACATATCTGGATGTGCTCTTTTTACTGCAACAACCTCTGGAAAGCCTACAATGACTGCAAGCAGCAAGATACAGTTTATGGAAGTACTGTGGGTTATTAATAAGATGTGGTTGCAAAGCTGGAAAAATCTGTTCTTATTTAAATGTAATAAACAGGCTGTGTTTGAGATGTGCAAAAAGAAATCAATAATATTTGTGTCTCTGTGTGTGCATTTGTTCACACTGATTGATATGAAGAATAACTTTGTGGAAGTTGCACTGGAGAAAAATGAGTGTAGGAGGAGAACTAAGGGAAGGAATCTGAAGCAGAAACCACAGCCTCATGGTACGGGAAAAAAGGAATTGTCTGCTGTAACTTTTATGGGAAATGTATCTATTGCATTGACATTTCAGGCTGTCATTAGGGGTGCTTTGAGAGTAAATATTATTATACAAAGAAAAAGATATTATAAGGCCCTGACAAAACCAGATGCCAGCAGTTTGATTCATTGCTTGAAGTAATTCTTGTGTGTAAACAGAAGCCCCGAAACCCACTCTTACATACTCCTGAAGCTGTTCACTGTTTTGTTTTGTCAGCTGGATGAAAGTCATGTCAGTTTTTTTCCCAAGAAAAAGCTTTTTCTTTCAGAAAATATAGTCCCCAGTGAGTCACAACAAACCAGCCTGTACAGCAGAAAGTGCAGGAAACTCAGATCTAGGGTAATCCTTACCCTGAGAATACAAGGGTAAACAAAATGCATTTTCTAACCTAAAGAATCTTTGCCCTCCTTGGACATATTGTGTGATGAAACCACAATGGTTTTACCTTCTGAAATATGAACAGAGTTCTTTAAGAAAAGAAATAAAAGCTTCATTAATGTTCCTGTTCTTGAGTCTGTCCTGGGGGGGGCTATTTATTCTTTGCATTGCTGCATCCACACCAGCAGTGTTTGGATTCAGTGACCTTTGCACACAAAATGTTTGTACCTTTTCTGACAATTCCAGATATCTGTCCCAAATGTACTGGTGACATTTTCCCAGGGGCTTGTGAAATTTTTGCATTTAAATATTTCCCACACCCGGTATTTAAATTCACATGCTCTTTGGGACCTGAAATACACATTTCAGAAGTATCATTTATCACTTAGTGGTGATGGTAAAGAAGAAAAGATAAATCAGCCAGAAAAGTCCAGCTCCTCCAAGAGAACAGTAAATAGGACAACTCAACTTCAATTACCCTGTTGTGTCTTGGGAACATATGAAATACTTTTGGCTTGGTATTTTCCCAAAAAGCCAAAATTAACCAGACATGTTAAAAAAAAAAAAAATACAGAGCAATCCATTTCATTTCTAACTGGAGCAGATCAGAAAACAGCCTTGCATTTATTTTTCTTGTCCAAAGCCCAAACAATGTCCCTCAACTCTTGGTTTTGTGAGACTGAAGTCAGACAAAGAATGAAAAACAACCAAATACCAAAAAAACATTTCTCAGGGAAGATGACTGTGATGGTCCATCCATGATAACTCCCTGGTTTACTCTCATCTTAAACTAAGGGGGAAAATCTTTCACTACATAATAATTTTAAACAGATATTTTTTAAACTCATTTACAAAGCCAGTGAACATCAACATTTTACAATTCTATCAAAACTCTGTAGTCTTTAAAGCAGCCTTAGATATTCTTGATTAGGTGAAAATAGAATCATTTGAATACTCCTTTTACTTTTCACTTAAGATGTGATTTTTAATAAAAATGGATGTTTGCATTAAAATATTTTCAGTTTTCTCTCTTTTTTTCTTGAAAAAAGCTTAATGCCTTTAAAGCATGTGAACTGTACAGGCTATAGCCTGAGGCAGACTTCTGCAGTTTATCAATCCAGTAAAGCACTTTTATTAGAATATAAGGTACAGACAGGCAAAAAGAACCTTGAGGTTTCTGAAAAGAAAACCAGTTGGGGCAAGAAGTTGCCCAGGCTGCAGAACAACAACCAGACTGAAAACACCAGAATTAGAGAAGTTTTCTCACCTTCTCACCTAGCAAAAAGTCCAAGTTGTGAAGGATTTGCTTTAATCAGTGCACATTCACTGCTCTCTGGAAAGGCAGCTGCAGCTCCTCACCCAATGACTCCTTTCTTTCTGAACCTAAGATTTACTCATTTTCCCTTCATTTGCCCATTGGAAAAATCTCCTGACTTCCATAGTTCAAGCATTTTAACCAGAGAATTGAAGAGAGGAGAAATTGGGGCCAAAAAGGGAAAAAAACTTTGCCTAGCCCTTCTTCATTAATTGAGATGCAGGTTGCTAATTACCTCACATATTGACACCCTCATGCTACGTGTTGCAGCAGGATCACAGCCTTTGTCCCAAACCACATCAAAGTGTCAGTCAACATAAATGATGTGTCCAATGACTGGACAAGGGGCAATGGGCACAAGCTGGAACACTGGAGGATCAAGCTAAACATGAGGAAAAACTTCTTTACTGTGTGAGTAACAGCACTTGAACAGG
This sequence comes from Apus apus, assembly GCF_020740795.1. Taxonomy (NCBI): domain Eukaryota; kingdom Metazoa; phylum Chordata; class Aves; order Apodiformes; family Apodidae; genus Apus; species Apus apus. Next base: position 4,110,866 of record NC_067285.1, read on the forward strand.
TTGCCCAGGGAGGTTGTTTGGTCTCCTTCTCTGGAGACATTCCAAACCCATCTGGACACATTGCTGTGTCATCTGCTGTAGGTGACCCTCCTCTAGCACAGGCGTTGGACTAGATGATCTTCAGAGGTCCCTTCCAATCCTGAGGACTCCATGGCTTTGTCAGCACACATGACCTTCCCATCTCCACAGAGCCCCCATGGTTGGATGAGTGGTAGGACAACCTGCTTGGCTCTGTCCCTGCAGCTTCATGACACTTATGGAGTCAATAGTGAACACTGAGAATTGCTTTGAGTGCATCTGGTGAAATTGTCAAGTCTCAGCCCAGCAGCCTGATCCCATGGCATGAGATATTCAAAGTTCATCAAGGCATGGCATGGGACAGCTGGCTGGTAGTGAGAACCACAGCAGCACAAGGTTGATGGGGAACACAAAGGAACATTTCCTGTATGATGCAAAATCTGTGCTGCTTGGACAAAAGCTGCTGTTTTCTTTCACTCTGGCTGATGCCAGAGAGTCCCTGGAGGCCTCTGGGTCTCCAGGCTGGTGAGCTCATGATACTTTAAATAATCAGAAGTTATTCCCATGTGGCTGGGCTGATAGACAGACTGACAGGATCTACCCTCAGGGTGGGAATTGCTCTGGAAGTGTGACAGCAGCACTGAAGGGTTGCTGTGGAGAGGTGCTGAGCTCTCACAGCTCCCCTGGGTCTGCAGGGGTGGGATTGCTCCGTACTGATGCAGGGTGAAAGGGGGGCAGAGAAACTGAGCTAGACACAAACCCAGCCTTTCTATTTTTTGCTTCTTTCCCAGGAAGAAAGCCTTCTCAGCTGGGTACTTTTGCTGGAAGGCATTCAGATCAATGAGATTATTTATTTCGTTTAGTTTCTGCATTTTGGCTGCTTCGAGTCGACTAGACCAGATTCTGCCTGTTGCAGCCCCAGCAGTACAGGTGTCACCACATAGGTCTGCAGTGGCAGTCACCTTCTGGCTCACAGCAGTGTCCTTCAGAGGTCTTCAAAGCATCATGGGATTTTAAAAGGCCAGGAGAACCACCAGCTTCACCCACCAGGTACTGGTTTCAAGCTCCACAAGAAGGAGAAGCCTGTGATCTTCACCCAGGGTGGCTGATGGGCACAGGTTGCACGGTGGGTGGGACGTTTCTCTCTTCCTCCATCCCCTCTGCCCAGTGCCCAGCCCTAATTGCTGGAAGCAGAAATTTTCCTTTCCTTTCCCCAGTGTAGTTTTTCTACTTGTCACCATTTTCAGATGTGGATTTTCCTGTTCATTTTATTGCTGCTTCAGCGATGCCATTTTGCTCTTATCCCCTGAATTCCCTGAGCTTTACATCCTATGGCTGGGATGGGATGGCTGAACACTTAATTTATGCTGGTAAATCTAAATTATGTTCCTTAACCCCTTTTTTTTTGGTGGAAGATTAGTAGCAAATCAGGCAGAAGAGAGGTGGTGAGTCAATCAAGGAATTAACCTCTTGGTTAAACGTCCTGGCACGTGACAGGACGAATGCATCATGATTCCTCTTTGGTTTAGAAATGCAAATTTCAACAGGGGATTTTGGTGCAGTTTATAGTGACCTGGAATGTTTTGCCTTACAAAATGCTACCCCAGATGTTGGTCAGCAAAGGATCCAGCCTCCAGAGCCTCAGCAATGTGCTCACAACATGAGAAATGTGCTCTTATCAGGGAGTGGAGACTCCAGGGCTCAGTATTGATTTAAATTTATGAGCATATTTCAAAGGCAGCAGAGGGTTTATTTAGTGCAGATGACTGGCTGAAAACAACACTTAGCTTGATTCCCAGGGTGAGCAGAGAGGTATGTGTGCAAAACTGGACATGTGAAGCTGTTCCCACGCTGTACAAGGAGAGGATCTCAAATCCTTCCATCCAAATGTCAGAGAAGCCAGATCACCCTCAGCCTTGAAGGAGCAGCTGTGGTGCAGGAGCTTTGCTTTGAGCCCACCTGAGGTATTGGGGATTTATCTGTGGTGGCAGCTGGAGTCCGAGCAACTCTTCACTTTTGCATCTGGAAGGTAGCTGATCTCTGGTGGCACCTAGATGAACTTCTCACTCATTCATGAGGGTTTAAGAGCATCTTATCCCTCTCCTTACATTCTTGATTAGGAAACAGCTTATGAGAATAGCTAGTAAGGATCAAAGCTTTGCTGTAAGTGTCCCCATGTCCCTGTGGGGTGGCCAGCTGTGGCAGGGGAACATTTTGTGAGGACACTTCCTTGCATAATTGCCCATCATGGATTGTCTCATGCCATCCTCTCCAGCAGGCTCACACCATTTACTTTAGCTGCACATAAACTGTCTCACAGGTCAATGCAGCAAGAAATTAGCCTAAGGTAAAACCTTCAGCTTGGAAAAGAAACCCTTAGTATTTTATTATTCATCAACTGTCCCAGACTTATCTCTCTTTCAGGATGAATGTTTTATATAAATATATAAATATAAATATATATATATATATATATATATGAAGGAATTCTAAAATACTGGCTGGAGCTTGTACATGCTTGCACACATTTTTAAAGATTAAGAGAGAGATTTTAAATTTCTTTTTATGTTTCAACACCTTCAGCTAATGCTTTCCACAAACTCCTCAGCTTTCCAGTTGTGCCCTTTTTCTCTCCATTTGATGACATATAAGGTTTATCCATGATAAAATAATGGAGTTGAATTCTTAAGGATTAATCTGATAATTTTTTTTTCTTTGATTTGGACTATATTTTAATGTATATATAACCTTAGGATTCTGTCCAAACATCTGAAGAATTAGATGTATCTTAAAATGTACAAAGACGTGCACTTTAATAATTAAATACCATGACTAAAATTTCAGGTGGCTTAAAGCCTGGGATTTATATAATTCACACTGGACAAAATTTAGAAAAGTGACTTTGATATCTGGGCCTATCCAAGATAGACAACTGTAGGTGGTGTTTAATTGTAGCCTCACAAGTTTTGCCCCTTCACCCACATAACTCAAAGGGAAGGAGAGAAACAAAAGGTGGAAGAGACAATGAATATAACTCTGAAGGAAAAGAGAGAAATTGTTGAAATAAATTATTAAGGGAACAGCCTTGCTAAAAATTGTATGGTACTTTAAAACCATAAGACAGTTTTCAGGAACAAAATCTTGAAGGCTTTTAGAATGAGGTTACTGTTACATTTAAGTGAATTAGTCATGTTATAAAACTCTGTACAAAGAGATAATAATTTAAAGGAGGTCAGTTCTTAATGGAGCCTTCCTGGAGAAAAAAAATCCAGGCTGGTCACAATGAGAGCTCTGGCATCTACTGGGAAAACTGCCTGGGGGGGTCCAAAGCTAGAGCTTAACCACTGCTGTACATCTGCCATTGACATTCCTCAATATCCAAATAGAGACACTAGTCCCAAACTGCAGGAAATTAACTATGTCTGGAATTGAATTAAAATTTGAATGAAAAGCCAGTAGAGTTAGAATTTTTAAAGAATTTAAAAAAAAAAAAATGTAGGGGGAAACTTAAAGATACAGTGACTTGGTGTGCAAGAGTCACTTGCCAGGTAGCAAGGTGGAAAAAGAAATAGTGGTGAAAAGGAATATGGTAACAAAGCAAAATGTGGTGGGTGATGCTGGGGTTGTACATAATTCAGTGGAGTGTTCCTTACTTTGTGCCTTTTGTGAGACCTGAAATGGGGAAGCTTTTCTTCACCATCACATTTTCTGTGTTTGCACTGCTGCCCATGTCATCACCAAGCTCTGCCTGAAATTTTATAGATCAAGTATTTCTCAACCCTTCTGCAACTCAGCAAATATCAAATACAATTATTCTGGTCTGAGTGGAAATTCACTGGTGCTTTGCTAGAAAAATTGCATGTAAGTTCTATTTTGAGGGGCTGACACCTGTTCTATGTATGAGAACAAATTAAACCTTCTCTAGATACAGAAGCAATATGTGGCAGAAAATGCAGGAGAAAACTCATTGTTTAGATCTGCACTTAAACACCTGGTGATTTAATACAAAAGAAAGCTTTTGAAAACCAAAGTATTTTGTGTAGAAGTGCCAATGATTTTTCAAAATTTTTCTAGATTGCTTTAATAATTCAACAAGTATTTACTTCCTTTACTTAGAACTAGGAAAAAACAAATCTGGCATCTGTTTAAAGGGATGTTTTCTGGTTGCAAATGCATCTGTAGTGAATGTAAATCAAAAACCCCACAAAATTCTTCATGGTAATCCAGGGGAGGTCTAGAGGAGCAGGAAAAATTGAGATTAAAAATGGGGCATAAAAAGTTAAGCTAGTTACTTAACAACTTGATAGGAAAGGTCTTTGCTGCTGAGGTGACATTCATAAGCCTGGCAGGAAAATATCACAAGTCTCTGGAGTTTTTAAGTTCCAAGTGTCTGTCATTCAAGTTGGGACCATTCTTCTAACCTGAGCAGTGTTGGAGCACGAAGACACTCCAAAGGGAACTATGGAGAGGGAGGGATTTTATTCACTACACTCTATTTTGCAGATAGACCCTGAAGAAAGAAATCCTCACTTAAAGGGAGATTAATTGCATGACCTTTGTATTTTGAGGATCCATCTGGAGAATTTTAATCACTCAGACAGCATGAATGGTTCAAGTCAGCTCCACTCACAGTCAATTACAAGGTGTAAACAGCTTTATCCTTAGCACAAGCCAGCAAAAGAAGCACCTTGACGGAAAAATGCAGCTTACACTGCATGGTCTAGTATATATTAAGATTTACCCTTTTCCTGTTATTAATCAGGGAATCAGGGTACCAGCCCTGATCAATATATAGCAGCAAGGACAACGTTAGGACAAGCTGGGATGGAGAAGCAATGGAACAGTGTTTAGGAACACTGACTTCTATTGACTTTTTAAGCAGCATTTTGTGAGATACACTGTGCTCTTTTATAGTGCAGTTCTCTGCCATAAACCTCTCCAGCACCCTTAGTGAAATCACCCTGTTATTCAAGCCACAAAAGTCAAAAGAGCACAACGAGCCAGCACTGACTAGAGGCAAATAGACTCTGAGGTTTGCTCTGAAGGAGCAAGAATAAAAGGTTTTTAGGGTCACCTGTCAGCTAAGATAGATCTAGGCATATTCCAGGCAAATTCTGAATTTAACAGAAGTATTGCCTTTGGTCCCCTTTGGACTCAGAAACAGGTGGGAAAGATAAAGAAGGAGAGACAGAGAGGAGAGGCAGTGAATGGAGAACTTGCCTTTGAATGGCAATAGAAATGGAAGAAGATGAAAGCCATTAGTGGAAATGTTTATGAAATGCTTCTGCTAGCTCTAGTCTGGGGAGATTTATATGTAGCTCTGCATTTCTCATAGCCATTAATATTCACCAGACTCAGAAAAAGAGCTTTTTCTGTCTTTTCATAGGCTTGCCAGCTAGAGACACCAATAAGATCACTTATCCTCTTCCTAATCATAGAATAAATGAGATACAACTTGATTGTCTGTACCTTGCAAAGGTGTTTTTAATGCAGACAAGACTCAATCTTCACTTTGCTAAGCAGAGCAAACTTGAAGTTTCTCATTGTAAGGCATCTCTTGTAGGCTTTGAATGATGTATGGCTTTAAAAAAGTTCTGCTACTTTGTCAAACTTACTTTTTGCTACAGAAAAAGCTTAGTCCCTTTTCCCATTAAAATTAGGGCATCAAACTACTTTTGAAGAGCCTGGGTTAAGAGCTTACAGGTTCTATCAGTGACTGTCAGATTCCTCCTGATCATATTTCTCTTCTGATACCTCACATTTGATAATGTGCAGTCACCTCAGCCACATGGTCTGAGATTCATTTAATTATAAATCCTTAGCTCATTAGAAGCTACTTCTTAACAATAGCTTAATGTAGGTTTTCTGTTCCATTGCTCTTTCAATAGTTTTGTCTCTTATTAAAACAGTGTAAATGGTGATGGTTGGGAGGCAAAGAGCCTTTCACACCATCAGAAAAGCAAAGGACCTGCATGTTTTTGTTCTGGAGCAGTTCAGCAAATTTCCCTAAAAGACTAACTTGGCTTCCCCATATTGATGAAGATGAAAAGATTTTACTCTTCATTATCAGAGAAGCAAATGCTGACTCACTACTGACTGACAGGTGAGAAAAGGCCACAAAAGGACAATTCAGATCTTTGGCATTACTGGGAAGTTGAGACATCGAAAATCCTGCACTAATGATGAATATAAGTTTTGAAAAGCTCAGCTCAGAAATGGAAATTATCTCATTTTCCAGGCACAGCAGATCCTTAGGCCTGGGCTCATGGGATGCTTTTTCTTCCCAGGGAACATATTACACAATTCCACTTGGACCACAGGTCATGAATCGAATTAATAGTTAGTTCATTCTTGAGGTTTTAGCAACAGATCATTTTTTGTATATATACTTTGTATTCCTGGTTGATTTTGCAAGAAGTTCTTTGTTATTTTCTTAGATATTAGTTTGGCCTCCAGAAAAAAAAAAATAATAGATATTTGAGACTTTACCATCCTTATTTTAACACTTAACTTTGATGCCACTGGATTTGGAGGTGAACAAAAACTTTTCCCTCAATTACATCTTCATGCAAAGATGCTTCATCATCCTGTAGATAAACTGACACAGAGCCAAAGAGTCTCCCCCTCTCCACATCTCTTCCATTTTCTGTTTTTCTGATGAGAACTTGAAGAGGCAGGACACTGAGAGAGAGACAAATACTGACAGAAGGTCTCTGAAAATCCATTGGAGGTGATTTAAAGGTTCCTTCTTTGTCTGCCCACTGTCTCCTGTGCTGTAAAAACTTCCCAGAGCACATTACAAGGTGAGATGTAATGGCCCTGGTGCCAAGATATCTTGGCTCCTGCAGAGTCTGTGGAGTGGAATTCTCTGGGAATGACCTGGTCCCAAGTATCTGTGTGATTATGGAGACACCAGCAAAAAAAACTGGGTGCATCAAACCCCTTCAAATCCAAAATATGAGCACTTCCACTTCCTGAACCAGCAACTTCCCCTTCTGCATCCAAACTTGAGACCAGAAGTTCTTATTACAGACATAAGGATGTGTACAGCAGTAAGAAAAATACTAACACATTCATTGCTAATTTGAAATGCATTATGACTTAATTTCCAGAGACAGACTCTGGCAGCTGATGGCAATAGACATGAGTGGAGCCAGCAGGTGGTTAAAAGCAGCATTGATGGGGCAAGCATCACCCAGGCCTTATGCCCCTATTGCTGATCATGTTGATGAACATGCTGCTGTAGCTGGGGGGGGCGTGTAGAAGTTTGAGTCCTATAGAGGGAAAATATATAAATAATTCCCTGTTTCAACAGCTGTAGGAAATGCTTAGATGTACCCTTTAATTTCCCTCATCAATCAGTTCAGATTGTTTTTAAATGGGGATCAGAGGGGAGCCATATGCTCAGAGATATTCTTAACACATTGTTCAGTCGAACAGAACTGAACTTGCTCCTTAGGAGGTTAATTTGTCACTGTAATGTTGTACTCTGATTGAATTTCCCAGCAGTTGGTGGTCTGTTACATGGTAAGACAAGGGCCATTTCAATGAACTCTGAAATAAAGGGGCAGAGCAGCTCATCTTGCTTTCTTCTAGTTGCTGGGGACACCTCTGGATGCAAATGACAGCACAAGGATTCTGCAGTGATAAGGGGATCTGGTCAGAGCAAAGCAGGAGATTGTTGTGAAAGACTCTGTGAGCTCCATCTTCCCCATCTTTCACTGTAATATTGAAGGTTATCTTCTGTGGGGTTCAGGCTCTGCAACATTAATAATTGGAAGGAGATCATACGTGCGGGTCCTGCCTCAGATCTCTCTGTGTGTGAAAAACTAAATGATTCTGATGTGAGCACTCAGCCCTGAAAAGTTGCTGGCATTGGAATGTCAGCAGTTGGTTTGAGAGAGGAATATTCACAACTGCCCATTTTTTTCCCAGCCTTTTATTGCTTATGAAGTAGACCCTTGGAAAGAGAAGCAGAAGACTCTTGGAAGGCAATTGCAAAGTCTCCAGCTCCATTTCCCAAAGACACCCCTTGGTCCTGAGAAGGTTAAAGACCAGGGTAGACCTTCAGCCTGGCTCAGGCCAATGAGCTGAAAAGGGACATTACCTCAAAAGAAGAGGAGAATGAGCAGTCTTCAGGACTAATGGAAATGCTGGCACTGAGCATTGGACAAATACAGCCTGCTGCTTCTTTCAGAGGCATGTAAATCAAGACTGAATCCATTCTGAATAAGAGATAAAATATTATAAACTGCTGTACATAGCAGGAAAAGAGGCAAGAACTCCCTTGCTCTTTGCAGCCTCTAGTAACAGCTCCGAGGATGGGACATTTTATATAACAACACCTGGTTACCTAGTGCAAAGAAAACAGCAGTTCACACAAAACAAGTGAAAAGGTTTGACATATGGTGCTTATTTACAAATTTCAAAGAGCTGCCTGTATTTAGTTTACACACAGATATTCCCTGTGTCCTATGAAGAGACCCCAACATATAGGTTGTCCCCATGACCAGATGGTTTTGGTGTGTTTAGGCATGATGCTGAGCTAAGGTAACCTCTAATTGGCAGGCTCACGTTAAACAGAAATTAATCACAATTTCCACACAGGACAGAGAGATGCAACAATGTTTTCTACAATGAATATCAGTAACAGATTCAAAGCTGAGAAAAAATTGTCATAGAAAAGGATTATACTCCACATACCCACTGTTACTTTGCAACAAGGAACTTCTTGACATGACATTAAGCATCAAACATTAATACCCAGGTTTGATCAAGCAGTGATCTGCAGCCTCCCAGGAAGCAGGACCCCTATTTATTGTTTAGATGGAACATATATCAGAGCATTTTCCCCTATTTTTGCCCTGCTGAGAGAAGGTGAAATATGTATGATATTGTCATATCGATGCCAGTCATTTGGTTGAGATCACCATGAACTCAGCCCCTTGAAAAGTATAAAATTTCTGTACCTATGTGCACTTCTGCTCATTTTTGCTCTAGTCTTTCAAGATCCTGAGTCTATGACGTGGCCTCAGTTATAAAAGGTGTCTGACTAAGTACCTTTGTTGTTACTAAGTGACAGATAATATCCACTTCAAACCCCGAGGGGGAAAAAAAAAGTATCATTTTTCAGTGATCAAGAACCTTGATTTTTGCTACTTAGTCTAATACTTAACCCCCATTTCTCTCCAAATCTTAAATTCAAGCCCCAGATGGTATTTTCAAACACTTTGTACATGTAGGAGGCTGGTGAACTTGAGTAACTAAAACCCAAACAAATGTGAGAATTCTGTGGACAGCATTTCCATCAAAACAAATGTCCAGGATACCAACATCTAAAACATAAAAATTAGAATTATGTTAACCCCACCCATGCTCAGCTCTTGACATTTTTCACAGAGGAATGAGAAGCTGTAAATTCGGGATAGATTTTTGTCGTTATCTATTTCAAGCTGCTACACATCACAGGCTAGAAAAAAATAGTTTTGTTATTTCTATACCAAAATTCATCATCTTTAAAGACATTCTCACTACCCTATCACATCTGTCACCAGTTAGGCTGTTCCAATTAAGTTTGGCCTTGCTGTTAAAAACTTGCAGCTTGTTTCTGGTCTGCTTTTCATTCGTTTTATCAGTTGGTTTCAGCTACTAAGAGCTGATAATTCCATCATTTGCTGAGCCAGAAGAGCCCTCTGCTGTTGGAAACCTAATTCCACCCAGGGGACTTGTAGCCCACAGACATTTTTAGTTGCACAGTGCAGAAAATCGGGCGGGGGGTTTAGTTTTTGGAAGGCAACATTTCTTATGCTGGCATCCTTCTTGTAGCTCTGTTGTAAATGTTTCTAAAATTGCCAACAGTTGGATGGGTTGGCATTGCAAACATTGGCATTTTAATTGTTGTGAAATTAAAAAAAAATACTTTCCCTCTCCCATTCTCAAATGTTTTTAAGTCTCAGATTCTGCTTTGAAAGAGTTATTGTTCAGAAGAACAGCAAAAAAATGACTCAAGTTGAGATGTTGTCTTCAGGGTGAGCCAGGCAGCCATGAGATGTGTACATGACACTGTCTGCTCACCCTTCTGGAGAAGGCATCTTCCTGTGGGGTGCTCAGTATGGATTTGGACTCTATGTCAGAGCAGAAACACTTCATCCAGAGTAGAGTGAAGACATTTAATTTAAAAAATATAAGATGGTAGTGTCTACAAATGTTGTCAAGGTTCACAAGGATTGGATATTAGGAACAATTTCTTCACCAAAAAGGTTGTCAGGCCCTGGCCCAGGCTGCCCAGGGCAGGGGTGGAGTCCCCATCCCTGGAGGGATTTCCAAGCCATGTAGATGTGGTGCTGAGGGACATGGGGCAGTGGTGGCCTTGGCAGGGCTGGGGGAATGGTTGGACTTGATCATCTCAGAGGCCTTCTCCAACCAAAATTACTCTATTCCATCCATTGCAGGGATTCTAGGCAGCCAAGAATGAAATACTAATTTTCTGTGCTCCAGATTTACAGCAATTTATTCCTACAAGTGCTTATGCCCAGTGTATGTAGCTGAAGCAGCCCTGATGGGTCTCCTCAAGAGTCAGGCTGGATAAATGAACATGTACAGTCCTTGCAGCTGCTTTCCCTATTATTTATAATGGACACATCCGTACAAACTCATCTAAATGTATCAATCACATTCGAGGTAATTTCAAGGAAATGCTCAGGAAGATGAAAGTCAATAGTCTCCCCCAAGCCATACAAACTGACCGTGGTTCAGTTGCTGTCACTGGTGGCACTGCAGAAACCTCTGTGGATCTTGCTTTCCAATGTCTCTTTCATTAATTAGTGCCCAAGAGTTCATCTGAACAATGGCCAAGTCACAAGATCTTCTTCACCATCTCCTAATGTCTGGAGGAGGCTCCAAAGTTATAATCTGTTGGCCCAAATCTTCACAGCATGTTAATTGTGCACATGTGATTAATATTACTAGTGCTCTGGTTGTTGTTACCAAATCCCAGATCGATTTGCTAATTAGCCTGTTCTGTTAATTAATTGGGCTTTTATAGCCGTTCCATGAGACTGTTTTCTCTAACAACTTTTATTCCAGCTGGCCTGGCTCATTGGAAATTGACAGAGAATGTGGAGGCTGCAAAGATTTAGTTACTCCTGGTTTCCTTTCCCAGGTTCTTATTTTTTGGGAAATAAAGATGGTTGATGCTCTGGGTGAGGAAGAGCCCATAGCTGGAATCAACTTGTTAACAGACAACAGAGCATTTATGTGTGGAGATACATTGTAAGTAGCTCAGTCACCATAAAATGTTTTTAATTGTTAATTTGATTGCAATAGGTTATTGTGTAATGTAAGTGGTCATTGTTTCTAAACTGTCTTAATTGCTGTCCTGGCTTTGAAGGAGATATTTAGCCTGATCTTGGTCTGTGCCTACACACAACTCAGTGTTCCCTGTGGATTTCAGGGAAAATCAGCTAATGCAAGCAGAGAGCTCCAAACACTGACACCCACGTGGTGAAGGCCCAGAGAGCAGAGGGTTGTGCACAATAACATACAAATAGAAGAGGAAGAAGGGGAAAAAAAAAAAAGGAACAACCATCTCAGAACTCACTAATCCAGCAACATGAGGGAAATAATGGAAGCCTGATCTTTAGCAGCACAAATCCTGAGCTGTCAGCATTAATTGCTCTTGAAATAGTCAGGGATAGTGCTGTGAGCTGAAATAATTGCCAATGACTCTCCCAGGACATCTGCCCCAAGGCACTTTCATGTCCTGGTACAAGCTGGGCATCATGATGGACAAGCAGCAACCTGGGAGAGCCATCAAAAGCAGACAGGGTTTCACACTCCTGCAGCTATTGTCACATGAAGATGGCTTCTGGGCTGTTCATGGGGCTGATTCACTGCCTGTCAGGGGGAACCAGTAGCATTTTCCAGGCAACTTCTCAACATTGCATTTAGAGTTTAAATTAAACCATCAGCTCTGGTCTCATCACAGGATCCATGCTGGGGAGATCCAGGGACTCAAACAGGTCTGGACAGGAGGGATTGTTTTTAGAACAAATACCAACACAATCAAGGAGCAAAAGAAACCTGAAACTGTGTCTACCTGTACACTGAGGGACACTTAGCCTCTTATTAATGACCCATAATTGCTATTTTTATGAAGCTCATTTGCATGTTGTACTTAAAGGTTGGCTTGGCCATTCCTGCTGTTTATTTGTATTATAATCTACATTTATTTAGAGATGTAACAGCAGCAATTGGAGCTAATCCATTCTGACCACTATCATGTGATAGAAGTGTTAATCATTAACTGTCTGGAGCTGTGCAGAAAGAAGAGTTAATTAATACTGTAGGCACCCACACATATCACCCTTTTTAGTAAGAAAAGCAGCATGATGACATCAGCCTTGGAGAATGTCAACAAGGGTTTTAAAGTTTCTGCTGCTTTTGTCTAAGAGGGTTCAGCTCCTCTGAGCTTCTGTAAAGGGAGTTAAATATCCAATTATAACAATTTTTACCATCCAGATCATGAGCCTATTCTTCAGAATTAGCCTGAATTAATGATAAGTGTGGAGAAAGGAGAAGTTAGACATCATTATCAGCTGCATGCTTTTTTTCTGGGCAAAAAACCAAATCCCTGACCTCGTTTTGGAACCCTCATTAGCAGCTCTTGCAAAGGAGGTCAGGCTGCTTGGCACCCGGCTGGGATGAGCTGCTCGGGGCACACGGAGCCCTGGGCTCCCCTGGCTCCCTCTGCAACACCTCATCCTGCTGCTGGGCAAAGCTTTAGCAACCTCTGACATCTGAAATGACAGGGATTCATGGCCAGCTCCAGTGAGAAAACAGCCTTGACAAAACCAGCTACCTGTGATAAGTCCAATTTATACAAGTGTGGTCCTTGTGATATTAACCCTAAATTCAGGAACCACAAAGCCTTCAGAGAACTAACTTTTCCCTTATCTCCTCCCTCTCCTGAGGTCCAGCAAACAGCCTGTCTTCCCACAGCAGCCTCCATAATGTGGTTTGCTTTTTATCTGTGTTCTCCCACCTTCAGCCACACTATTTAGTACAGGTGTGTTTCTTAATAATCTGTATTGTTACGTTATATGTGTGGCATAAAATATGCATTTCAATTTTAAATAAATAGACATGTATATAAAATACAGTCACCATCATATAACTTAACATTCAAGGATGCTGCACTTCAACAACTTTATAAAACCACCAACTGATTCTACACCATTCTATAAAAACCTGGACATAATACACTTTTCAAATGCAGAAAGTTCTAATTTGAGTACAACTCAAAATTTTACATGAATTTCTCCATTAGGAAAATATAATAATTTCAGTGAAAAGTATAAACATTCCATTTTGCCTCATTTGTTTTTGAAAGTACCTTTTGTATGGATCCATCTAGCTGGTCTCTTACCTGTTCTTTTTTTGGATTTGGGGGGAAAGGAGAACCATGGCTATGTTTTATCACCATTTTAGCCAGGAAATTTGCACTGAGATGAGACCTCAAAAGTGGTATTAGCAGGAGGGAGCAGCTTAGAATCCCTTTTACAAACAGGATGGCTGTAAAGCTGGTTGGTAGCTTACAAGTTGTAGGGTTTTCAAGAAATAATTTGGACAACAAACTGCAACCAGGCGACAGTATTTGAACAGATGCCACAAATTTTCCTGCCTTTTCCTTGTTATGGTGGTTGAGCACCAATTACACTCCACTTCATAATTAATGTTCCTAATATAAATTTTCAAAACCAAAAGTACCTGGTAACATTGAACTTATGTTTAATATATAGCTGCACATGAAAGTACAAGGGAATAATGCTTGTAGCTCCTACCAGCTGCATAAAAATGCACTTTTCCCAAGGAGAATAAACAGAGAAAGTGAATTACAGAAAGTTTAAGCAACATGGTCAGGTTCACACAGCAAGTCAGTGCCAGAGTTCAAAGCAAGACTCAGCTCTGCTATTCCTCAGCTTTTCTGTGCTCGTGGCTGGACCACGTGTCGTTGTTAGTGCAAAGAATCTGGACAAAGGGAAAATCTGTAGGAGCTTCTGTGCCTGGGGAAAGGGAGAAATTTAGAGGGGGGAAAAAAATATGTAGCTTTCCTCTCTCTCGAGTCCTAAATCTGATTTTGAAAGAGTGCAGGATTGCTACTTATCTGTTTAAAGATGAACATGCACTTCTGATTCTCTAGAATTAATAGCTTTTGATATTTTATTTATAGAAGCACAATTACAGTCCACTCCGAAGAGACCAGGATGACAACTGTTTCTTTTTAAACCTTTCTTTATAGCCCAGACATTTATTTTCTGACAAAGAAATGAAAGAGACTGACAGACCAAGCAGAAAAGTCTGTCTGTAAAGGCACTGTTACCTCAATAGATTGCTGTTGGGCTGACAAAAGCAAACAAACAAACAACCTTCTGGTTTCATCCTGTTTTCTTAGCAAAAACAGCTATTGGAAAAAAACTGAGGCTCTGAGAACACCAACATTGTGATAAATGGAGTAAGGAGCCATGGGAAATGATGGAATTAAGGACCAAGGAATAAAATGACTGGGTTCCCTGAAAGGGAATAAGAGCTGGAAATTCAGGGGATTGTTAATTGTTGAGAATTAAGGAAGTCCTTTTGGCCTGATGGAGCCTGGAGCTGGCTCCATGCCCTGGCACCACGGGGCTGCTGGCCGGGCAGGGCTGCACCAGCAGCCACTGGGCTCCCAGCACCACGACGTGCCCAAGCAGGGCTCTGTAAACACTTTCTCATTAGAGCTTTTTGAAAAGAAAGTGGTTGTAAATTAGAGCTGAGGGTGATGTTTGCACGAGGTTTGGCAGCCAGCAGACTTGGCATTGAGGGCAGGTCGCAGGCGGGATGAGGTTGTGGTTTTGCATCTGGACCTTTCCAGGTGGTGGATGAGCAAAGGTCATGCTGTTTGTGCAGGAGGCAGGATGTAAATGCTAGAAAGTTTAAATCAAGAGCAACCCACACCCACTTCCAACGATCTTAGGAATTGCAAGGATTTTTTTCCCCTGGATTAATGATTATCTGTGGAATTCAGCTGTGAGTCTGGAATTTACTGCATCTTGCTTTGCCTTTCTTTACTTGGCTGGATTGTTTTCAGCTCCTGGTGTTTTCCAGAGCATTTTCAATATTGCCTTTTAAGTATTCTTTTCTTTCATGACAGTCTTAGGCAAGTAGGCAGGAGGAATTTACACATGGTTGGACAAAATAACAAGAAACAAATATTTTCCATTGCAATGACAAGGTTGGTCTCCTCACACAAATTATTTATGGAAAAAACCACTTCATGCCATTACCCAGATTTTCCAAGATAAAGGAAGATGAAGCTAAAGTTGCTGCACTGTAGTCCATTAGTCTGGTATGTATGATGGATCACAGTTAGAAGAAAACCATGTAGACAGTAGCTGTAAGTGATCCTCCAGCTGACTCAGACTTTTGAAACTAATTTTCCACTACCAAGATGAATATCTATCTGCTACAGCAGATGAAAACTTTCTAGGCACATCACGTCCTTCTGCCCTGCTCTGCTGGCCCTCAGGTTCCTTCAACACAGTTCACTGTGCAACCCAGAAGGCAGCAGATGTTTTGTCTTTATGGGAAGGCTCATGACATGGAGCATTTCATCCAGGAAAATATGACACTGGAAAGCCTTAGTTTGTCTGAGCATATTCTTGTGTGTCTTGAATAACTAACGCTGCCCTGTGGTGAATTGTTGAGATGCGTGAGGAGGTGTCTGGGCATGTAGGTGAGATGATGACCACTGATGAGCCTCTTGTCTACCTGAGCTTTTTCTTCCTCATGGCTCAGAGCCCTTTGCCCATGTTCACAGGCTGCCAAGAGGCTCAGGATGGAAAAGACTTTCCCACGCTGCTCGAGCAGTACTCACCAAGGTCTTGAAGCAAAGCACCAGCTGGAACAAGAACCAAGAGAATTGCAGTTCTGGGGTTAAAGAAAGAAGTGCCTGACAACTCTGCTCATAGTAAAAACTCAAGGAAGATGATCTCCTGCCAAAGACTGTTTTCATATTAGCTTATGAAGCCAACGACAATGCATACTAACAGCTGTTAAAAAGCCCAAGAAGCTCTTAGCTGTGTCCTGAATCCCACATATGGCAACTTCATTGGTAGGACAGGTATCGTGAGTGAAGTTTCCTTTTCCCTCTACACTTCATCTGAATGTATGTGTTTTAAATCAAACGTGCCTATAAAACTCCTTTCCGTTTGGTGATGTGCTGCCTACATGTCTGGAAGCTCACTCAGGAAGAGCTTTAGGCAGTCTGCCCTCCTCTCCTGCCTTGCCAAGGGTGTGGAAATCACAGGCCCAAAATTTTGGGGCAAAAATGACAGTTTTGGCTCACCGTTGTCGCTTCCATGAAAAGAGCAGTTGTGCCTTCCCTCTACAGATGGTGCATTTCCCCCCGGGAGAGACCTATGACACAATATTTTGGCCACAGGCAGAGGGACTGGAAGACCATTGCAGCCTTTGGGAAAAGGGAGACTGATGTAAAAATAATACTAAAAAAATCCTAAGCTTGCATCAAGTGTCCTGGGGGGAACCTGGGGCACAGCTACCATGAGCAAGGGATGAGAATCTGGAGCAGAATCTCCTCTGAATCTCTCTCTTATGTCCCCTGTATGGCTCTTCTCTAACAACTTGATACTTTTCCTCATATCTCCTGCTCCCATGTCCTGACTGAGCACTTTGTCTCTCTTCCACACCCCCAAATTGCCATCTTGGCAAGAGGATTCATGTGCTTGGGTTTGCCTGAAGCTGTCTGTACCTTGAGAAATCAGCTACCTAAACAGAACAGAAATCTGTTAAATTCACAGAGAAGTTTTCCATCTTGGGGCTAACTAATTAGGTCTCTTTTTTTTTTTTTCTTCACTATTCAGCCAATTTTCATGAGATGAATTTATTTGCTATCTTGATTTGTCCATTCAGGACAAAAGAAACCCAGGAATTCCAGCATGACCAGTGATGAGGGCACTGCAGATGGACAGACATCTGGGAAGAGGAGCAGACAGCTCGGTGACAGCTCGACACAATGAGACAGGCATTCCCAGAGACCCTACCAAATAAATTACCTTCCATGGAGCTTGAGAGAGTAAGGGTAGAAAAAGGATGTTTCTGTACCACCTTTGGTAGTTGGAATTTATTGGGGATAATCCAGATGTGTAGGAAGGGTGGGACATTTTTGATATAATCACAGTTTTCAGATGAGTGTTTGTAAGTGACTTCTGCAATTTAAGAAACATAATGACTTCATATGGCTGGAATCTCATTTAAAATACATGTAAAGTACCCTTGAAACCTAAAGCTGTCACTTAGCATTAAATAATCAAAATATGTGAGTGCATGATGGAGCTCTCTGGAGAGAAAGGAGCTAAGTTTTCATTATTCTTCCTTTTCTGGCAAAGACACCTTTCAGTAATGTTCCCTGCAAATGATATGGAGCCTCTTGTGAGTTTCTGCCAGGATTTTGTCCGAAGTGAATGAAATACAGATAATGAATGCATTTGAAAGTGCTCCTTTATATTCAGAAGAAAGCATCATATTTAATATGGCTTGAATTCACCTGTGAAACTAAATGGGGAAGATAACCACGGTGCAGTGTTACACCTACATAAACATCAGGCCAACTTCAAGATTCAGGTCTGTAGAAGTCCCATTCCCCAGGTTGCCAGCCATGCAGGAGCTCTGCTGATCTCATTCCACAACCACTGCAAATCTTCTGAGATTTCCCAGAAAACAGAGCCCTGAGGCTGAGGCCACTGAGAAGCAGAGAGAAGTGATGAAGCAGAACGCAGTCACAGGCTTAGAAGCAGGTCTTGGTAGCAGTATCTGTATTAAAATCTGGGAAAGTCACTCTGAGGAATCAGGGAACCTGCTTAACTGTAAAATGCCTCATCCTCTGGAGAAACAACACAGTCCTTGCTGTGCCAGCCCCTGGGGCTCAGTCTCTCCCCCAGTGCTGTACAACATCATGGCCAGAGAGGAGACGCAACCCAAGGCAAACATGTAGGGACCACGGACAGGAGTGGATGAGAAGGTCGTTGACAATAAGAGCACATAACAGAATCAAAAGAAATAAGAAAATCTCTTGTCTGGATAGAGTAGCAAAGGAGACAGCAGTTCTTACTATTAGTCACAGGTCATTTCCTTTAAAAAATATTATTATTGTTGTTGTTGTCATTATTCCTGTGATAAGCCATTTAAATCCTGATGGATGCTTCTGGAAATGACTCTCTATTCAGCTGACAAGCTTATCTGGCTTGAACTGAAGCCAGATTTTTATTTTACTTGGACTGTGTTTACCATAACCAGTATGAAACAAGCAAAACCCATCAGAACTGCACTGTGGGGTGTATTTATCTGTGTTTCCACATTTCCCAGCTTCAAATTCACTAGCACAAATGTTAATGACACTCTTTATGACATAACTGTGGAAGTAAATTTTATGTCTAACAGAGCTGATCCTGTTAATGAGTGGGATATACAGCTACACTGAGAGGAATAAACTGTGATAGAACTCTGAGAGTTTAAACATACAAAGGGGATGAAAAAGGGAGATGCTGCTTTTCCAGTAGGTCCCTTTCAACCTCAGCTGTTCTGTGATTTTTTGAAACTAAATACTTAAGATGTAATTAAAAATGCAGGGCATTTTTTACCATCCTGCTTCCTTGGCAGAATTAGTGTTAAAGAACTAGGGGGGAAAAAACATATGAGTGCATTTCAAACAGCTGGGCATTTGTGATGTGAACTTTATGTTATGCCACGTATGAGTAAACATCTGCACAGCCTTAAAGCTTCACTGGTTCTCTAGAAGCTATCACTTCACCTTTCAAACAGCTTTGTCCAACATGCTGGAACAAGCCCTTTTTTAATGGCTCTAAGTCAAGTTCTAACAAGTTTATTACACAGCTGTGAAATTATATTGACATTTCTGGTAATGTAAGTCTCACATGAATCTTTGACGCCTTCTGTATGACAAGTGAAAACTCATTTCAGACCTTTTCTTTCCCATAAATCCTTGCATTTTCTCTGTTTTCATAAATAAATGCATTATGGAAGGTACTTCCAGCATATTGACAAACATAGGTGATTATGAAGATAAACAAAATCAGCTCTTACCGCCTTCAAACAAATATATTAGCTACAAATAGTGAAACTTCACTGAATTACATGGACTATGTTTGGATTTGGACATAAGCCATGCAGAGAGACAGTTATCACACTCAGGAATCACATTATAACTTTATTTGGCCAAATGAATCACAGACTTGAATACTACTTGTATCTGAAAGGAATAATTCCTTCCTTTGTTATCCCTTGTCTTCAAAACACAATCCTTAAATACAGACATTTTAAGGACTGCTCTCAGATAAAGTTGCATTTGCCAGATTATTGCCTTTAGCTTGACACAGACATTTATGTGTCACCTTCAGTTCCCAGTGGGCTTTTGCCCCTGGCTTCTAAGGCAACACTTAGGCTGTGGATAGTGAAGAAATCCCAGGAAAAATGGCCATTGAATGGGTTTGGTGTCAGAGAAGCTCCACACTGCAATTCCCTGCTGCTGCCTGGGATGTGTTAAACACACGGCTCACGCTCCGCGTGGCACATGAACAGCAATGTTGGTCCAGGAAATTCCAGACTGAAGTGGGAGTCATTCCTTTTTGCAATTCAAATGTTGGCAGGTAGGTGATGTGGATGGGAATTTGCTGGAAGTGGCTGCTTTCATACAAGTAGCCCAAAATAGGATGTTCCAGCTGCACATCGCCCACAGCCTGGCTGTGTGCACAGCAGGGGCATTTTGTCCCATCTTCTCCAACTGTTCCATGAAGCTACTGTCATCTACTCATCTCTGTTCTCTTCATGCTGGCTCAGCCTCACAGCTAAAATAAAATGCAGATAAAACTTGCCCATTGTAGAAGAAAGCAAAAAACTCTAAACCATTGACTAACGTGGACCTGCAGTCTTTCAGATGCTGATAAATCAACCAAAAAGAAATAGTATTAGAAAAAATAAATAAATACTGCTAGTTCTTTTTGTTCTGCTAGCATTACAGATTATTTTTGTTTTTAATCAAAAGGCAGCCTCTTCAGTCCCTTTCCTAGTGATAATCCTGCTGGCTTTGATCCAGTGGTGGCTGCCAAATGCCAGGGCAATGTGTTGCCAGCATAAAACCTCCAGGCAGTCTAGGGGCACAAAGAAATGTAACTGCCATCATTCAAAAGAAAACAAGGAAATATTGCATTCTTTGCAAAAGATGCCAGAAATTCTTGTTGGCTTTGTTTATGGTGAACACAGTCATTCTTAAAATGCTGTTTCTCCTCATCTGTTCAGCATGGAAGGGAAAAGTAAAGAAAACTTTGGACACGAGTACATGGGGATTCTTCCTTCCTCCAGCAGAAATGGACTGATGCAGGTGTATCTGTTCTAAATGTTCCCAAATAACAATGGTGATGGGTGCAGCCTCTGCTCCACATTGAAAGCACTTCTGCCATGAACTGAGCCATCACCTCAGATGATGTCTTTGGGATGCTCCCAACATGAACATCCCACCGTTCCGTTTCTTGCTAAGAAAAGGGTTCCTAAAATGAATATGATATAAGCGCAGGAAAGTAGAAGAGAACAAGGAACTTTTGTTTCCATGGCAATGGGAGCTCCTTCTTCAGACACAAGCACAAAGGCAATATGCTGAATGATTATCTGAAGGTCATGTTGTTCTTGCCAGAAAAGTTTGAGAGAATACACTGAGCTAATTTCCCCAGGCGAGCTGCATGCTGCATTTCTAACCAGTTAAAATAAGCAATTGCTAAAGGAAATAATTGCCTTTGTTAATGTTATCCATCTATTTTAAAATCTGTTTTCCTAAAGGAAACTGCAGCCTTCTCATGAGGGAAAGGAGTATAACTGGCTCTTCATTACACTCACTCATATTTTGCATCATTATCCTTGTGCTCAGAGACAGACGTTCAGATCCCATGTATTTTTGGCATCCCTCACCTGCTAAAATAATGACATTCCTTTTAACATCAAGTGCCTCTTAAAAATGAGTAAAATGTCTCTGTGTGAGAACTTGTTATTGTTTCCACTCTTTCAAGTCTCTGCCTTATCAACAAGTGCAAACAGGCTTTTAAATGCCTGGATACCCCAGGGATGCAGGCAGTGTAGACAGGAAAGCAGAAGAACAGCTAGCCAGTATCTGTCTCTCTTACATATGTAAAAAACAGGCCACTAAGAGACACATAAATCTTAAAGGCAGTTTACCTTGTATTCCCCAATGTCAGTTTTAGGTTTCCATTTCCTCTGAGATGATTTGACCTTGTTGACAGCAGGGGTAAATTCTTGATGTGGAAAAGAAAATGACTGTTTATAAAGCATAATTCCATCTTCTTACTCCATTCTGTGCTCCGTGATTTCCTACAGATCTGAAGTACAAAGGAACAGAAACTTTACTGGTGTTGGGAAGGAAAGTTATTTTTAGCCTTGTTTTGTTGCCAACACTTATAGAAACCTTATGTGCTACCTCAGACAGTTACCGTGGAATGGCAGTGAAAGAGGGATGCCTATTTCTTCATCTTTTCTTTCCAACCACAAGGCTTTTCTCCAATTCAAAAACTATGACCGTATGCCAAAGGAGAAGTTGCAGGAGCCACCAAGGAGTTGGAAGTTGAGTCATTGATTGTGTGGTAGAAACACAAATGAAGATCTTGAAGCAGGACAGTGCTTGCGCATACAACTCTACCTTTATGCTGTTAAAAAGCATTCCTGAATCTGAGCTTCATGAAGTTGTGGTTGTCAACAACCAGAGAGGGAGAAACAAGGCTGCAGAGGTGGGAGGGGAAAAGTTTGACATGTAGAGCCCAGCTGTCCCAAACAAGAACCACTAATTTTGCTAGAGCCAGATATTGTCAAAATGGTAGATGTGAAGTTAAGGGCTGGGAAACACCACCTTGAGGCACAAGAAGGGTGGGAAAGGGTGACTCAATGTGCTCACCCTTTGCTGGCACCTGAGCACCTCCAGCTTGGGGTTGGCATGGACCAGGGTAAGATAACATTTTGCTGGAGCTGGGAATGCCTTGTTTGCCAGGGGTGGTATTGAAATCAGCTCAAAATGCACAGCTTGAGACATGTTAACTCAACTTAGAGGCTAAACCATCATCTTGCAAATAAACATTTTTTGAGAGCAGAGGGGGAAACCCCTGCTTGTCTGCAGATAATGTCATGTTGTGTTTCACTTCTGCAGGACAAAGTTTTAAAGGAAAATGTGGAATGACTTACACGTTATCCCTGGCATCTGTCCAGGAGGGGAGGATATTGCTGGTTACAGTTGTTCTACAACAACCTTAGTTTGCTTTATCTCCTTCCACATCGACTTTTAAAAGCCACCGTGATACTTCACAGGCAAAAATCTGAGCCTTCAGTGAACTGAATACTCCCCTGCCACTCCAAGAAGAAAAAACATCTCTTTTCCTGTGAGCTTTGTGTTTCTAGGATGCTGACAAAGAGGAAAAAAAAACACACAACAAAACTGTAGAACCCTCTTATGGACAGGAAGGCCAAAATTTTGCCAAGAGACAGACATTTGTGTGGTCCCAGCAGGCTGGATGCACGCACCCCAAAGCCAGAGGTGGGTCTGAAAGGAGCAGCAGTGCATCCACACCCACAGCCACAGAAAGTATTAAAATCCACAGGGGAGCTGGTTATCAACAAAGGTCAAGACCCAGGAATAGATATTGATAAGTATGTTTGAGTGAAT
This sequence comes from Apus apus, assembly GCF_020740795.1. Classification (NCBI taxonomy): domain Eukaryota; kingdom Metazoa; phylum Chordata; class Aves; order Apodiformes; family Apodidae; genus Apus; species Apus apus. Next base: position 4,133,670 of record NC_067285.1, read on the forward strand.
AAATCTTTCTTCAGGTAAGTAGAATCATATAACTGTCTTGGCTGGAAAAGACCTTTAAGATCATCAAGTCTAACAGTTAACCCAGCACTGCCAAGGCCATCACTAATCCATGTCCCTCAGTGCCACAGCTTTCAAATCTCTTCAGGAACGGTGACTCCACAACTTCCCTGAGAGTTGTTTGTTGTGACTGCAGGAGGTGAAGGAGTGGGTATGGCCATCACTTCAAGTTCTGCAAAGTGGAGATGTGTGAGCAAACCTGCCACTCCTTGAGTCCCTTGCTGAGACCTGCTAGGTTCTTCCTTGTGGCTGACCACAGTTTGTTCACCAACCTTCTCTTCTGGCTCAGGTGTCCCAAGAGGCATGCCCAGGCTTGGCTTCCCCTGTTTCACAGTGTGCAACCTCCTGTGGTGACCTTTCTCTCAGACCCCTTGGTGAGGAGGCCCTTGCAGGGACTCTTGAGTTCATAGCAACGCATGGAAACATCACTGAGATCTTCACTGCTTTGCTTGTAGCCTGCTGGCAAATTCAGACATTATTAGGGGTGAGATGAAAGCATGAGATGAAACACTGCTGGCACATGACTTGACCCCCTCATTTTACCATCAACACTTCACTTAAATAACAGGAACATAAAGCAATGAGTTGTTGGATTCCTGAATAATAAGGTATTGTGATGGGTGATCTGGCTAATATTTGGGTGGATACGTGTACCACTTGAATGTATTTTGTTACATTTATTAAATAAGGAGAGGGTTTTTATTGACAGAAGTTTTTTTGTTGCTATATATATGCAACTATAGTCATGCACCCATATATATACATCTACTATGCAGGTTCTCCCATTAAAAGCTTCAAATCCAAAAGGATAAATTATTAAAACATACAGGATAAATTAAAAACAAAAAGAAGACCACACAGTTGTCTCTGTAGAAAGGGTAGGAGAGAGAAAATACATGATGTTTGCACACATATATTGTTGAAGTGTACACATGTAAAGTTGCCAAAAGCAAGAAATGTAAAATTCCCCCAAATCTGCATTCCTCAGGTCTCTAATTAATGGACACTTGACTCCATATTGTATAAAAATCCTTCTTGTTATTCTTGGAAATGTAAATCCCCTTCTGTTTCTGTGTATCCTTCTTTGCTTCCTGCAATGAGTGAAATAATAATTTGCAGCTTAAGCTCCTTTAGCTACCAAAAAAATTGGTCATTAAGGATGGAAAAGTCTATTTTTCTATTACTGCTTTAAGTATCTGTGTGCCCACAGTGTTTGCAAAAGAGTGACTGTGCTGTGCTGCAAATGGGAACAAAATTGTACACATTTTCTGTAGCTTGTGCTCTGCCCTCAGGAGTTAGGACCAAGGGAGGAGAGGACTGGGTATTTTGGAAAGGGAAAAGAAAGTAAGAGCAGCTGGGAAATGGTTAAGATGGGATAATCAGGATATTCAACCTCCCACTGCAGACAGGGAGCACCCAGCCTGCTCCACACACCAGATCCAGTGGGGCTGAGCTCCCACAACTGCACCCAGTCACTGCACCCACTGTGCCAAAGGTGACAGTCCAGATAAAACCATTTGAAAAGTTTCACCAGAAGCAGCTTTTTCATCAAATTAAATTAAAAAAATAAATAATACATAATACAGTAAAGCAGTGAAAAAACAAAGTGTATTTTATTCTAGTTTTAGAAAAAGAAAACTCTTATATTTATAATAGAAAAAGTCTTAGTTTTCAGATTTAAAAAAAAGATAGAACCTCAAGATGAAAACAGATTTGCTAGTGAAAACATGTTTCCATTTGTCTAAAGGGAAGGACAACAGACACAATATAATCACAAAATTGCTTTTGGGGTAGGGGCTAAGAAAGCAAGGGTGATCACTCACAGCCTGGAACCCAAATATACCAAAAGATATAAGCACAGAGGTATGAAATTATGCTCATTATGGTATTAAAGTTCTGAGAGCACACACAAAAATGGGACTGCAAAGGCAGAATAAAGAGTAGGGTAACAGATGTAATACTTTCTCCAAGCTGACTGGACACTGGGAAGAAATACAATATAGATGATGAAAATATAAGCTGGTATTTTCAACACAGGAGGAAGGATTCATATTTCATGCGAGCCAACTCCTGCACATTTCCTTCAGCACTGAAGGTTATTTTAGAGGTATGAAAAAGATGAAAGATCAGATTTTATTCTCAGACAAATTGATTCCATTAACGACACTGGGTCGCATGTGTGCAGCTGCTAGCACAATATCCTGATCTGTTCAGATGTTCCAGAGAGAGGAAAAGTCAGGATCATCCCAAAAAGAGTGACAAAAATGGCCACTGATAAAATACCTCCTTGCTGGATTTCAGCTGGGCTGAGTCCAGGGAGCTCCCATGTACCATAGGAGAAAAGTCTTTTGAATTGCCACATGTTATGTGTTGAGTTGTTTTATTTATAGATAACTTACATTAGATTCTCTCTCTATATATTTATATTTGTTATTTATATTTCTCCATCTATACAAAATACATAAAAGTAATATGTCATATATAAACTGTAGATTGATTATATATGTAGAAATTAATATAAACAAGGAAGGCTGAGTTTGGTGCTGGAGAGGGATCCTACATTTGTAAAAGCGAAGCAGGAAAAAAAATACCATGAAAGGAAGTGGAACACAGCAGATAAAAATGAGGATCATTTGCCACAGAGCCACATCACAAGGATCTTGGTGCATGCCCAGGGTCCAAGAGCAGGCAGCTGAGCCCTGCCAGCCACAGGCAGGGTCCGTCCCCGGCTCTTGTGCCCACCCCCAGCTGCACAGCATCTCCTGGGGGTGGGAAACACTTCTGTGCACAGGCTGGGAGGCGAAGGCTGGCTGCCAAGTTTACTTTTCTGTGAATAAGTGCTCTCTTGGATCAGCTGCAGGCAGGAAGACTACAGAAATGCTTAGGGGGGTTTAGCTGAAACTGTCTTGTAGCTGGTTTTTGGACAAAAGCAGCAACGCCAATGAAAAAAAAAATACATATGCAAGGCAGGGGAGGAAAAGCAGCGAGCTAACCATGCTGGAGATCCCACCTGCCAAATGCTGTTGGAGCAGGGAGCTGGGCTGGCTGGCTGGCTGGCTGGTGAGCCCGAGGATCACATGCATCCCCGTCCTGCCCCCTCCCTCCCAGCCCTCCGTCCCGCTCCGCTCCCTGCAACTTTGGCAAAAGTCGCCCAAGGCAGCCGAGCTCCTCCAGCCCTCTGCCTCTCCTGGGGGGATCCTCCAGCTGCTGAGCCTCTCCTGTTTTCCCTAGTTCCAAATAGAGTTCTGGGACTTGCAGAGGAGGTTTCTGCAAAAGCAGAGGGTAATGATTGCCCTTAGCAAGGAAGGCTCATGTTCTTCTCCGCTCTGCTTCGCTCTCTGCGCCTTTGGGCTGGTGTTGTTGGGGGACGTGTCCCAGGCGGTACCCATGGACGATCAGGATTATTACCTGCAGGAGATTAGCAACAGGGATCATTATTATTCCTTTCCTTACCCCAGTGAAGAGTTTTTTCCTTTCACGGAGCAACCTGGCGAGGAAGGACCTGCCCGTGCTGCAGACACAGAGGAGCACCCAGGGTTCAAAGCGAGCAGGAAAGAGTTAAAACCGAAGAAAAACAGCAAAAAGGGAAAATCCATTCTTGAAACTCCACCAGGTAACTTTCCACCTCCTCCTCCAGAGCTTGGAGTCTGCTGAATCTCACGCTGACTGTGACTTTTAACGTTAATGAATATCCAGTTAACGGCAGCCTTGGTAATAATAACAATAAATGTGCTCGTGGTGATGATGATGTCAACACAATAATTTTTAATATCCCACAGAAAAAGATCTGGAAAACTTTTAGAGGCTTTTTAACCCTTTTCTCATCTATTAAAGAGATTTCAGGGCAGTAATGTATTAATTTTGCTGCGCTCTAGCTAGGACATAAAATTTTCCTCCTTAATTACACTTGACAACTGGCTTGCTGTTAAAGCTGCTGTGCTAAAAGCAAAAGAAAAGAGAGACATTCTGTACTGAAAGCTGATTGTATTTGGTGACACTTTACTTAACCTCTTGTCCTTTTAATGTAAGTGAGGCCCCTGAATTCATTTTACTTATAAACCTGTGCATTTCTTTGAGATTTCACTTTAAAGCCCTCCAGAGGAGGAGATGTAAACAAAGATCTTCCTGTAAAAGACTAAGCCATAACAAGCTCAATGTAGCTACTGAGCTGAAAAATAAAGAAATTTACCAAAAGACGTGCCTTATCATAAAAAGGCCACCCTTAATCTCATTTTCTATTTTCTGCATTTAATTGGCTGAAAATACGTGACTATTAAAGTTTGCAGAGACTTGATCAGCTTTTACCATCCAGTTGCTCCCATGAAGAGCTAATCACACCACCCTGAAAGAAGAATCATTTCCCTCCGTGTTTCCTAGATACTTTACTGGTTTGGGACACTTAGGAGTGAGTTTGGCCCCTGTGATGAACTTTAGAGTTGTAAAATTTGGGGCCAAACCCCACTCCCCTACAGCTGAACTCCCATTTACTGCAGGAGGAAACTTTTGGTGTCAACAGCTGGAGCAGATGCACAAAGTTTGCAGTTTAGTCATTAATACGGGGGTGCAGCAAAATGCAGGGTCAGGGGTTGTAGGGTGACATTTGCTTCTCCCAGTTACATCTAACAGGTGGCAAATGAAGTGTTTTCAAGTTAACCTTATTACAAGCAGAAATTGATTAGCCTTTTATAAGCAAAGAATAATATTGTTGTAGTAACTGACAGTGCTAAAACATCATTTCTGAAACCTGGAAAACAATTTGTGGGGCAGCAGTCTGGATTGGTGGTGTCATTCCAGGCAGCAGTGACATGATCATGGAATCCCAGATTGGTTTGGGCTGGAAGGAACCTTAAAGATCATGCCGTTTCAACCCCCTGACACCTTCCACCAGCCCAGGTTGCTCCAAGCCCCATCCAACCTGCCCTTCAACACTTCCAGGGAAGTACAGAATGCAATACAGCTTTCCAGTCTGTAGTGGGATGTTCTGAAGTTCAGCTCAGCTTTCACCGGTCCTGTTGACTTTTTCCCAGTTTTCCCAGCACCATGGCATCACACATACTCCATCAAATATGGAGCACCACATCAGGGGTGAGGACAGCATCCAGTCTGTGTGGGTAGTGTTATTTTATCTTTACAAACATACACCTTTTTTGTTTCCCACCCACTGCACTGATCTCCTTACAGGTGCAGAGAAGGCAGCAGCTGGACTGGTAACAACCTCCTTCATTGTGCAACACTCATCCCTTCCAAACCTGGCTTGGTTTAAGCACAACAGACACAACAGTACAAAATTTAAACTCTATTACACTGCTGACCTACCAGGGAAGAACACTGCAGTCTTACAGATAGTCTGAGTTAGGTCATTTCTTAAGAACATCTGATTTTACAAATGAAATCACATTTAATTTTCTATATACGAAACTACGGAATTAGAAAGGGAGAAGACCTCCTCAAACCTTCCCCAGAAAACACTCCATTGTGTGCCAGCTCCATTGTGTGTTTTTTACTTTCCACTCTACCAGGTTCTCTGAGTCCAAAGAGTTGTTTTATTTCTGCATTCAGCCAGGTGAGATCCTTCCTCCACTGCTTCCTCTTCCTCAGCATGACCAAGCACAAGGTCCAGGGAAGTATGGCAGAGATTCATGATGCTCCCCAAAAAGCAGCTGGAAATATTTCAGTCCCTCCTTCCAAAGCAGGCTTTTGTGATGGAGCTGAGCTATCAGGCTCCAAGCTTTCACCAGCCATGGGCCATAAGAGGTTTTAAAGCCTGTGAGCTTTAAAAAAGCCAGCCAGAGGTAAATCAAACAACCAGTCCCCTCCACCAAACCTTTGCTCCTTGCTCCAGCCTGTGGAGGTTTGCCACCAACTCATCAAACTGCCTGTTAGACTTAATTTAATATGGGAAAATGCAGCATATTTCCTTGGGAGCAGCTGAAGTATTTTACAGAAACAGCCATAACTAAACCATGAGGCAAACACCCAGCAGAGAACGGTTACCCTTTGTTAAAGATGTACACGAAAAGAGGAGGGTTTCAGCAGGAAGTGTCAAGGAATTTTAACTTCAAGCAGTGTTAAAAGTTCTGCCTATAATATTGGAAATTTCTCCTTTCTTCTTTCCCAAAGGCAGGCAAGGGGTAGGTCCTGCCACTGCAGTGACACCAACACATAGTGCCATGTCACCGTGTCACTGGGGATTGCTTTGAAATGAAGATCTGAAAACCTGGCCCCTCTCAGAGGTGCCTAAATAATAATACGTCCATATAATTCCTCACATTTGACCTGTTAAGAGGACAGCTGGAAAAAACAGCAGCTGCCAAACAGAAATCCATGAATATCCACTGCAAATCTGGCTGTGCAAAGATGTGTGTTGTGTATATATATATACATTTATGGGTTATACTTTTATGTGTTTATACATCTACCCAGAACAGGAATTAATTTATTGGACACGCATAAATACAAAGATTTGCTGTTTTGTGAGGCTCACTGGCAGCCAGGGCATGAGGGATTAGTTAGTTGTAACAAACAATAGTCTGGCTGGGAGCTGGGATGAAGAAAGTAGAGGAAGGGGGATGTGTGATCTGCCCTTTGGCTCAGCAGCTGGTCCTGATCAACCCAAGCTTTGAATCAAAGTTGAAACCCAACGCAGGAGCCTGAAGGACACAGCACATAACAGATGACCTGGACTCAGTTTATTGAAGCTAGTTACTGAGGTGGTGAGAATGTAGATCTTTTCAATCTGTGAAATATTAGTGTAGGAAGAAAACCTATTGAAGCCAGTGGAGTTGCAATGTGGTTTGTGTTTTTGTTTTTGTTTTGGGTTTGTTTTTTTTGTTTGTTTGTTTGTTTCTGTTTTTTTTTTCAGTTGTTGTTGGTTTTTTTTAAAAAGTATTATTAGGATCAATATTTGCAATACTTGAATCAGGTAACAGTTAAAAATATCAGCCTGCCTCCTTGCCCTTTAAATGACTCCTAAATGAAGTGGTAACAGGTCATCCTTGGAAGGTAAACAGTTGGATTGACAGGCTTCTGTATATACATATTTCCATTTTCTAATTCCAAAAATGTTTGTTTAGGCCTCTATCCAAAGCCCATTCAAATCAGTGGAAAGAGCCTTGTTAACATCAATGTTTTTCTTTTATGAGGCCTTTCATATAGTTTCATATACACCATCTCAGCTGCCCTCCAGATGCTTTGAGAGGTCGGTCTGCGTGCAGACAGGAGCTCACCCCAGAGAGGTTTATGGGGCTGAGATCCCCACCAACACAGCTCAGTCTTGAAAATCATTCTGGGTCGTGGCTGAACACTTCCCACAGTCAATCCTGTTGAGCCCAAATCTGCTGCAATTAAATCTGCAATTATTTTGATAGGATTTGCAAAAGTTACGTTTGTTCTGGTAGTCCTTGTTCTGGCCATGCCTCAGTTCTGACTGCCTTTAGAAAGTGAAAAAAGTGATGTTTTATTTATATGGCAGTGCTCAGAAAGGGGTTCACGGCACATTTATTTTGTGTTTCACAAATCTTGCAGTGTCTTCTGAGCTTTCAAGCTCACTATTTCCTTTGTCCTGTTGAACCTGTTGCTTTCCCCAAGCTTGACAAAACTCTTCAGCTTCATCACTGTTTAACTGGCCCATATTTGCTCGTTTTTATGTAATTGTGCCACCTGTTCAACAATGCAACTCTTAAAAACTTTGGTTTGTGGGGTCTTTTTAAATTTCTGTGGGGCACAGGAATGTCTTCAATGGGTCAGAACCTCCCAGGATCACGAGTCTGAGGAGGAGTCAGGGAGGGAAGGCAAAAAGAGGATAAAATGGCCAATGCAAGCAACTTAAAATTATCTTACAGAAATAATGAGCATGTATAAAAATAGACTGATAATGTATTAATTGAGGTGTTTATCAAGATATGAGATAATGGAGACATCAATGAGGGCTTGAAGGGAGAAAAGCTGAATCCTAGAGATGTTACTCACGGAAAAGGGGCAAGATTTTGTTGCCGAATGGTGAGGAAAACCTGATGAGGGTGTGAAGTTAAAAACATGACAAGTTTATGGTATTACTGGCATTTGAATGATGAATTTGTTCACTAGTAGAAGATACAAGAGAATGATACATATGGCACTAAACTAATAGCTGGAAGGATTTAAGAGGAGGCCAGAAAGGTCTACCAGGTTTCCAGCCAGAGCAGAAGGAAACACAGAAGGAAAAGGTAGCTCGTGAATCAGCATGGCTGGCCAAAATTGTGGGTTTGGATGGGATTAGCTAGAGTGCTGCTGCTTTCTAGCTCCTTGGTATCCTCTCTTTTAAACCTTGGATCTGGCTTCCCTCCCTGGGAAGCCCAGGGAAAGTAGAGCACTCCAGTGACCCAGCAGGTAGATTGTCATTTTAAAGCTTTTTTGCTTAAACTTCTTGTACCAGCAACTTTTAAGAATTAGCTCGTTGGCCCTAGGTGCATATCCCATGAATTTTAATATGACCTGTATCACATCCTAATTGCCAGATGTGATGGGCAAAGATGAAAACATGTGGCTTTTAATGAGCCAGCTTTCATCTACCAGCTTCTGTTTTCTCTCAGAACTTCTTCTGTGTGGAATTATGAAATGTAACATGGCCATTCCATTTAAAAGCCCATTCTCTACAGAATGTCAGAACAAAAGAGGACAAAAAGATGACTAAGAATGAATAATGAGCAATGGCCTCAAAACTGGCCAAACCTTTTTGATTAGCACTTTCCCTACCAGTGGCTTCAATGAATAATGTAAAATCACCAAAAAATATCAGAAGAAACACATTTGACTATGCTAGAGAAAACTGTTTTCTATGATAATTCTAGCAGCCTTCTCTGAATTCAAATTAATCTTTAGGGTGAGAAAAATGGACTTTAAAAAAGTGGTTTCAATGAGAAGATTCTAACAGTTGAAACTGAGTCTGGACTTATTCCTGAAATGCCAGCAGGTCATTATTGGAATTCTTTCTTGGTTTTTAATGTTCTTACCTGTTCAGTGATCTTACTAGACAGATCAATCCAATGGTTCCCAATCAAAATTCACTTATTTCCTTTGGTTTTGGAATGAAGACTTCTGTCAGCTGTGTGAGTTTACAATCTGTCAAAAAGATGGAGAAGTAGAAGGTATGGTGCAGAAGAAGCAATTTCTTCAATTTTCAATATCTGAGCCTTTTCTTCCTGGAATTTTTGAGCCTTGTCCAATTCATTGCCTTTTAAATCACACTACCAAAAGATTTGTGGCCTGGGTACAGGGTTGAGATTTCATTGTCATATTCATACATAGTGGTTGTATCTGCTTGTATTGTTCTTCTGCAAAGAGTGCAAGAGGTCTGGTCCTCTGGTGAGGTTGTGTCTTGTGGTACTGTTAGTTTTATAAAGCAGAGCTTTTTGAAATGAATTTGGAAATATGTGCTTTTGGATTTGCATGCTACTAGGATTTGGATTCTCAAGAAAAAAGGACACAAAACTCTGGAATAATTTATTTTTGAGTGATTTGTAATCCGGTGATTAGATATGCAAAATGCTCCATAGTCTTTACTCAGCTCAAGTGTTTGCAGGGAGAAAGCAGAGGTGGTAGGAATAATGACTAATATTAGAAAGAAATTATCACCTTTAATCTTTCTGGGAGCTACCTAAACTGAGAGTTTGGTTGTGTTTAGTTCAATAGGCCATGGATCAAAGACAACATTTGATTCTATGATTTGAGTTCCCTCTATTTTTGCAGGGGATTTCATTCAGGGATGGTCATGGCCATCATATCTGTGCAGTGCCATGTCCAATGTAGAAGTTACTTCTCAGTTACCTGCCTTAACACACTGTCCATTCCCAGGCAAGAACAGTGTGTGGAGAATGGAATACAAATATTTAGAGGACACTGTGGCCAGCCCCAGGACAGGTATCTAGCACTGCTGCTCTCTGTTTTTCCTGATGGGGATGTCTTCTCCTGAGCCACAGATGATGCTGATCACTGAGCAGCACAGTTGCCTCTCTCAGGGGCTTGCCTAACTTCTCTGGAAGCCTTTCTCTGGCTATTTCTGCTGACTTGAAAAGGTGTCTAGTGGGGTTTTTGCACATCTGAGCAAGTAATGAAAAACACCTACATGAAACCTTTAGTGAAATACACTGGAGTGTCAATTCATCTCTTCTGAGGCAAACTCATTTCTAATTCCCTTGTAACACAGCAGAAGGAACATTTATTATTCCAGTCCCCTGTGGTTTAATCATCCCAGTGTGGAGAAGAACAGGGTACTCTGGAGGTCTGCTGTGTGCTGGAAGGGATGGAGCACCTTCAAAGAGGAACAAGGAGTTTTATTCTTCCTGCAGTCACCAGGCAGTGCTAAATCAACTTGACAAGTGTAAAAGGAAAACTGCTTCTCTTTTCTATCTATAGTTAAAGATGGCAACAAAAAAAAGGGGAGAAAAACAAGAGGGGGAATGAAGAGATGCCAGATGGTGGCTCTGAGAGTCAGTGGTGATGAAGACATCAGAGGAAGTTTATAGAGATAATTTAAACCTGAGGGGGAACCCAAGTGTCTCCACTTGACTTCCAGAGTTTTCTTCGGCCCTCAGACGGGCTCAGGAGCTCTGCTCTCTCCCCTGTCCCCAGATTTGCCTTTTACATGTTTCCTCATGTGAACTTTAGAAAGCAAAACAGTTTCCCTTTCCAAAGGGAGTGATGTCTGACAGGAGAGGACAGAGCAAGGCCGAGTACCTCCTTCCTCTATCACTTCCAAGATATACTGTTCACTGCCCGTGCTCTCATCATCCCCAGGTGCTGGGAGAGACTGCTGTTTGCAACGGGAGCAACTGGGAACCATCCTTCTCATCCTCTCCCAGAAACTAGAGCATTTTCATGTTGTCCTCTTCAGAGATACAGTGATTTATGGTGGCAGGTTTATGGCTCCTCTCTACTGTCAGGGTCCTCCTAAACCATCCATCCAACGAAGGGAGAAGTCCAAAGTATCTCTGAGGAGCTGGTCTGAAAGCTGGGTTGAAGGACTCCCTACTATCACCACCATCACCCCTCATGCCAGATTTGACTTTTAACACACTGGCATCACTCTCAAGACACTTTTATCCAGAGTAAGGGTGTCAAACCTAGTAGTATAAGTTAGGGTTTCTCTGAATGCTCTCTGGAGCCGTCCTGATTGGATCCACAGGCTGGGAAGTGCATAGTCTTCAGTTTGGATTTCTGGGCTTCCAGCAAGCAGACAGGCATGCATGGCATCTCTAAGCTCACTAATAACTCACATTTCATGTCATTTGAAGCTTCTGACACACTCAGCTTTGTATCAGTGAAGCCTCCAATGTGTTAAATGTTTAGCCTGTGACGATGAGCCTTTGCTGGACCAGGGCTGAGTTGTTAAACAAAGCAGAAAAGATGTTTGGACAGAATGAATGTTGGGAAAAAACAAAGCTGCAAGGTCACAGGAAGCTGGAATAAGGGGGAAGAACCTCTGAACACTCAGTCATTTGAATTGGAGAGATGCCCACCCTTTGAGGTATTTGTCTGAACCTTGCTTGTTCTGTTACAGCTCCTTTGCTCTGCAGAATGGAGCAGGATCTTGGTAAGAGCTTCCCTGCTGAACCTCTAGCTCTTCCCTTCCACCAGCTTAGAAATATCCAGAGCCATGATTTTCTCATGGTATTTTTAGCTTTTCTCTTCCAGTGGGCAGGAACTTTAGAGGCTTGTGAAAATGCTGAGTGCACAAAACTTAAAATATATAAACGGAGCTGTTAAAACCACAGAACCCTGGTGCTTGCTTGGGCTTGGGGCATTTTTTAAATTTATTTTTTTTAGTTCCATAAATTGACTTTTCCTCTCCTTGCACCCCAGCCATTCCACTCCTCTGCTCTTTAGGCTTCTCCATTATTATTTTTTCTTTGGTGTGGTATTATTTTTGTTTGTTTGGAGGTTTTTTGTTTGTTTTTAAATGAGGCTCCTCGTAGTTCAGTCCAGGCCTGGATTTGATTTTCTCAAATATTCCAGATTTAATTGTTTTATGAAGTTTTACTTCCCATTGCTTTGAACTCTTAAATACTCTGTTTTCAAGGTGCATCTCAAGGGTGCCACAACTTGGACATGGGGTGCTTTAAAGGAGAAAGCTCTGTAATATGAGTTCTTAAATCTTTTGCTTTTCAGGACTTCTGGGTATATCCAGAGAACCTCAGGCTATTTTCTGTATTAACTTGGCCAATTTTTTATCCCTTCACTAAAATATTTTTCCACTATTTGGGATTTTAAATGTATGAGCCTCTTCTGATTTTTTAGTACTGCCTTAGAGCTGCACTTGAATCAATCACATAATTCAAAAAAAGTCCATCAAAAGGAACAATTAAGTGAAAAGCAAACAAGCCAACTGAACTGATTTTTTTCCTTTACTGTGCTGGAGAAAATACAAACTGATTCCTTCATTAGGGTTGGGGTTGGGAAGGAGTACAAAGTTTGAGTCCAGGTTAATTGTAACCACACAACTTTCTTCTGAAATCATTCCCTGAGCCCCGAGCTCCAGGCACTGTGATGGCTTCTGTGCTTTATGAGAAGTGTTTGGTTTTATTCATTCCTCTTCTTATTTCATATGAAATTATAACAACAGATGTGATGTTAGGGAAAAAAAAAAAAAACCCAAACAAACATATAAATGTCTAAATTCCCTGCTAGAGCAGACCCAGCAGTTCTCCATAAAACTGAGACTTACACTTTATAAAAGGTTTTAAACCCAAGTTGGACTCATTTTAGGTATTTCCTGTCATAGGTTCTCTATATAGGTCAAGTATTTAGCCCAGATGTGCAACCTGGAGGAGGGTTAGGCAGCATCTGAGACCAGCCCGTGCAGGGTGATGGCTCAAGAAACAAATCCTGAGGCTTCAGCAGTCCCTCCCAGCACCTCAGTGATGCTCCCTCTTAGTGGGCAACACAGGACTATGGGAGAAGGAAGAGTATTAATTGCAAGGGGTGTTAATTGGAAAGGGTTATGAGCACAGTTGGGTGCTGGGATATGATGGCTGGCTTGGTAAGCTCTGCTGCAGTGGTCAGCCCATCTTTGAAGATCTTCTTGCTTGTGCACAGAGGCAGGTTTGCAGCTTGTCTACATGCAGAGGAGGCAAATTTGAATATGACTTTGGATTAAAAACATACTCTTTAAGAAATATTTTAAACGGACAATTATTAATTTTTCACAAATCAGCAGGCAAGGAATGACTTTTGGAAGGACTCATAGGCTAGAATTCATAGAATGGTTTGGGTGAGAAGGGACATTAAAGATCATCTAGTCCCACCCCCCTGCCATGGGCAGGGACACCTCCCACCAGCCCAGGTTGCTCCAAGCCCCATCCAACCTGCCCTTCAACACTGCCAGGGATGGGGCAGCCACAGCTTCTCTGGGCAACCAGTGTCTCACCACGCTCATAGTGAAGTATTTCTTCCTAATATCTAACCTAAATCTCCCCTCTTCCAGCTTGAAACCATCTCCCCTCCTCTTATAGCTGTAAGTTGATCCTGTGGTATTGACCTGGGTGTCACTGCAGATAGAGACTACTTCTACATTCTGTTGGTAAATGTTTATTTTTAGTTTTAATCGTGAAACAAATGAAAGATGACATTTCAACTCACAGCTGAGATGACTAATGATTGTCTGCAGCCTAAAGGCACAACTCATATCACTTCATCATGCTGGCTCTGAAGTTTGCTGGCTCCCATCGACAGCCAAGTCAGAAACTAAACTGTTAGAAAACAGCCTACTAGGAAACTCAAACCTGGGAGATTCTGTCTTCATCCCTGACTTGTGTCAGGCTTTGGGCTGCTGCATCAGGGGAACACGATGCATCTCTCTCAGTATCATTTTCCACTTAAAGAAAAGTAAAACATATCTTGGTCTATGCTGAAGCTTAACTTGATTAAAAGTTGAGTAACACTAAATAGTGCTGACTGGGAAGTGGTTGACTCCATTCTTTCTCAGGTGTAAATTTAGTACTTGGGAATGGACTTAGCTGTAGCTGTGGTGATAAAATTTGAGGGCTCATCAGTACTAATGAGACCTCCCTTACAACCCCTCTGCTCATTGTGTGGGCTCCATGTGTGTGTTAGGGAGAGTGAGAAAGTGAAAACTGGGTGACCTCAGACTGGTGCCACCTATCTCAGTGAAATTAGGTGTTTCCAGAGAACTGCTGAAACCCTTTATGTGTATTTCACCACCAGGTCTGTTATAGCCCTAGGTGTGTAATTCTGATCCTCGGGATGGAGAACAGCCCCTTTGTTGTGCCTCCCATTGGGATACTCCCCTTGTGTCATTTGGGATCCCTGTTTTGCCCCAAAAGGCTGGCTCTGCTGCAAAATCCTGAAAGCTGGCAGAATCCTTGGTAGATGTATGTTTCCAGGGCCCAATGTTATGGACATTTCCCACGTTATTTATGTTTAAGGCATTTCCTGGCTTTGCTGTCACTGTACAACTGCACAGTGAATGTGCTGTACCCAACTATGGATATATTTACTTCCAAAGTTGCTACTACAGCTTTCATAGAGGGGGAGGAAAATAATTGCAGCATAAGCCAGTTTTATACTCGTACAACAGTTTTTATGCAGTCACACTATGTTTGGTAAAATACATTCAAGTGGAATTGCTAAAGTGGTTAAGCTTCAGCACTTTTAGGGTGTCTCATTTGTTGAGCAGAGGTAGCATCTTAAGGTAGCAGCTATTTTCTGTCTTGATTTTGTACTTGCTAATGGTATTCCAAGTTCCAGTGTTTATTTTTACTGGTCACAATTAATGCTCTTACAGTGGAATCTTGGGTCTTGCAGTTTCCTTCAGTGATTTGATACTTGATGCTATTTCTGGCATGAAGACACTGGACAGATATGTGTTTTTAATGGTAATTTTAGTCCTATACTCAGCCATTGTGCTAGTGGTCTGTGTCAGTTTTTTCCCCATTTTTTGGCTAAGTCTAGTTGTTTGGCTCTGGAAAAAGAAAAAAAAAGGATGCTTCTCATTTTTGATGGCTGTACTCAGTTCTGTGGCTTTAGCTGGAATCACAGAAAGTCTTCACTCTCTGCTTCAAAAAGGCATCAGAGGAATCATTTTAAAATTCATAGCACAAAGTTCAGCCTTAGTCAAAGCTCATAATAAAAATGTAAGAATTGATGTGGTATTTTTCAGGCTGTATTTTTTTTTTTGCCATTAAAGGGAATAATATTTTCAAAGAGACTAACTACATACATTCCTTTGTAGAGAAAGTGAGGACTTGTCAGGCTTGGATAGGAAGGAGAGGCTGCTTCCTATCATGAGCACCTTGATGGCATTCCCATGGGCAGTGAGTGAGGGAGAAAGTTCAGGGTGCCTGCCTGCACCCCAGTTCCCTCTGCCTTCCTTCTCCTAAGGAGATGTGGGGAAAGAGAGATGGAGCCAGTTCAAGACATGCAAGACAGTGTTTCCATACCTGCCCACCTCTCCACCTGAAGGAGGGTGCAGCCTGAGGGCATGGATGGGTATGGTTACTTTTTACCCCTGAGCAGAAGAACCACCAGCAGCAGGACCAGAGCCAGAAGGAAAACTGGGAAACTTTGTGCATGTGGGATCGGGTTCCTGTGTTGTCTAGGTCCTAAATCATGTCATCTCCAGGGCAGACTGTGCAGTGGCAGCAGCAGGCAACTCAGGGAATGTTGTATGGTGTCTGGAGTTTAGCTGAGCCTCTCGAGTCTGAAAGCTGGGCCAGGAAACTCCTGGAGAACAGGCTTTCTGGAAATGCCTGCTTCCAGCTGTGCCAGGAATGACAGAAGCTCTTCCTGCTAAATGGGCTGGTTTGTTGCCTCTAGAAGAAGGCACAACTTAGCCTTGTGAGGGAGCAAAAAATTAAAAATTAATGAAAGGAAAGAAAAAAGTGAACTTTCTGAGTCTCAGAAATGCCAGGTTTCATGTCAAACCTGACCTAAAGTATCAAGATAATTCCAAGTACCTGCTGTGCCCACCCTTGCCAGCTGGGGCACAGTGTTTGGGTGGTGTAAAGGGAGCCTGCAAGTGTTCATTGTCTGCACCATGGGAGGACTCTGTGTGTCTCTGGTGTCAGATAGTGGGAGGACTCGACTTTGGTGGCCTTGAAACAATCTCAGGGCTTTGACTCTTGTCTGCAGCCTCTGACTCCAGCAGACGTGGGCTTAAATCCACACCTTCCCTGCCCAGGACTGGCCCTGTGACATCAGGGAGGAGATATTTGCTATTTCTCTGGAGCAACCTCCCTTCCTAAAAAGCTGGTTTAGCTTTTGAAGAATGTGTGAGCAACCTGGACTAGTAGGAGGTGTCCCTGTCCATGCAGAGGGTTGGATCTACCTGATCTTTAAGGTCTCTTCCAACCTAAACCATTCTGGGATTCTATGATTCTCACCTGGAGCCCATGAAAATGTTCTTGCTGATTTAAGGAAGCTTTGGATCAGGTCTTTAACCAAGCTGGGTTTCGTGGCTTCTGACCAGAAGTATTAGTGGATTTTCTTTATTATTTTTAATCTTTAGCAACAACCATAAAGGAAAGCAGATGTTGCAGTGCTGTGATAAATACTGCTCTTTCCTTCTCAGAGAAGTCCCTGATGTCTTAAAACCCCATGCAGTATTTGCTGCTTTTCACAGAAAATTATACAGCTTTGATGCCATGTTAGAGAACAATTCGTGTTGTCTTAAGATAGAAAATTTTGGCAACTATTTAATCCTTTATTTGATCTTTGATCTGGGACTAAAATGCATTATTTTGACTTCTATATAGGGGATTTGTTGTAAGTGCACGTTTTTTGCTTTGTTCTTTTAAACCCTGGGAATGGGTTTATAAGAAAAAGCAAATAAAAGCAAACTGTGTGTGCTTGAAGAGCCTTCATCTGCTTGTACTGCTTCAATAAATCTGGGGTGCATGGGGGCTGGTGGCCTGAATTGGAGCCAGAAAATAAACTAGTACCATAGAATCATCATAGAATCCCAGACTGGTTTGAGTCGAAAGGGACCTCAAAGATCATCTAGTTCCAACCAACTGCATAGGCAGGGACACCTTCCACCAGAACAGGTTGCTCCAAACCCCATCCAACCTGCCCTTCAACACTTCCAGGGATGGGGCAATAGTATGTATTGCTAGCAACATTTTGGATGTGAACAAAGAAAACCACTGAGACTCAAAGTCATGGACCAGTTTCCAGGGAAAAGCTGGGCCATCCCAAGTATAGAGAGTGACTCATGAACATCTGTGGAACTGTCACACTTCCATGGTCATGCCATCAAAACAGCAACATTTAGTTATACCACCTTCCCCCCACAAATGTCCTCAGATTGTAAATATGACAAACTATTTAGGGAATGGAGAGCTTTCTTCTGTTTTAATTCAGCCCCCACAAAGTCTGTCGAGCAGAACAAAGCAATCAAAAGGTATTTTCAGCAAAGATCAGGCCAGCAGAAATGTGTTTTAACTGTTATTTCACCTTTCAGGTGCCTTGCAGTATGCAAATACTTTGCATACCTGTGACCTAAGTATTACTTGAGAGACAGGAGTTAGACTGCCAGAGCTTCCAGCAAAAGTTTCTGCTGCTGGAAGATGAATTTTCAACCACCATTTCAATGGGAAAAGCTCTGAAGTTAGCTGGTAGGGTAACATTTATTATATTGACCTCATTAAGAATTTTTGTCCAACACAATAAAGATCTAATAGTATAACTAGTATGATAAGTGTAAAAATCTTAATCTACCAGTAGATGTTTGATTATGTGCTTAATTTACCTATATCACAGCTTCAGAGAGCTCCATCTCCTTTGTTATCTTTAAGTGTTTTGCCTAAACTCTGCACCTGCCCTGGGATAGCTGAGAAGAAGGAACAAGTAATCTCACAAAAAGTTTGTTTTATGACATGGGATTTTGCCATGAGGTACTTTACCATCCTGTGTTGGCAAGATATGAGTTGAGTCTCCAGAGAAGGGACGAGTCTATAGCCAAGTCTGATAGCTAAATGTGCTGCACCACTGGAAGTCACCCTGTGTATGTTTTGGTGGAAAATGCAGAAGAAATCAGTTGCACTGGGATTGGTTGTTGATATCTTTATACATATCATAGTCATGTTGCTCTGCTGACTTGGGAGGTACCAGCTCAAGCCCCAGGTGCAAAGCTAGAGATACCAGCAGCAACACCAAAGAATGCTGGCACTAAAACCATTCTCTTTGTAGAGGAAATTCTGTGTTAACTCACTGTCAACACTGCCCTGACCTCCTCTTTCCTTCTCTGAACTGCTGGATCTCTGTAATGCAAGATCTTTTCTCCCCAAACAGTTTTGAAGTGCAAGGGGATTTTTAGGTATTTAAAAAGACAAAACTCCTGGAGCTAAAACACATTTAGAATCATAAAAGAATAAATAGTCAGAGAACATTCAGCCTCCAAATATCAAGGAGACTGTCAGACTGCACAAGGCTGATATTTCTCCATTTCCAGACCTGAGTGTGAGGAGTTAGACAAGAACAGACTTGTGGGAATTGAAAAGGATTATAGGGATGGCTTTTAAAAATATAAGTGGAATGGAAACATGATGCTTCTTTTTTCTTTCCATTTGAAAAACTGAACTTATTTCTAAATTAATGGAAAATATTATTTAAATGAAACAATAATTTGTCTGCTCTGCCTTCCAAAGAGCAGTAGAAAATGATTTCCTAAATGCATCCTTATTAGATACAAAAGCTATAAAGACAGTCTGTGCTTATCTGAAAATCTTTATTTAGACCAGAAGAAAATAAAATAAATTAATAATTTAGGCAATAAAGATCATTAGAAATGTTTTTCTTGCCCTACTTATACATATATCTTCTACTTATGGAATGCATATGTTTCTAAAAATGCCTGCTAAAACAGTTTCATCATAAAGAGTAGCAGAGCAGCTGTAATTGTAGTGCAGGTGTAAAGACAACCAAGCTGGCTCTGCAGAAGGTGGGGTTTTGACCAGAGCTTCAGCAGAAGATGTTGCATCAGTAGGATGCAGCCACCATGAGGCTTTCAAACCTGGGCTGATACCCTTGCGTGGAACGGTGCTGAGTTTGCAAGTTGAGTTGATGTTGGCTTGAGGAGGCAGCTCAGTAGCTCCTTCAGGGAGGGCTCTTGCTTCAGGAGAGGTCTGAAGGCTAACTCTGAAGTTGAGATTTCAAGAGGTGAGGTTGTGACTGAAGGAGTTCTCAAGTGTTTCCCCCTCCTGGCTTCAAGGGACAAGGGTCTGCTAAGTGTGGAAGCATCAGAAATGCCTCACTGCCCTGAGCTGGGACACAAGCACCAGGCTGGTTAGCAGAAGTGTAACTGAAAGCAAAGGATACTGAGAAATAGCCATTTCACTCAGCTAATAGGAAAGCTATTTCAAAACGAAACCCTCACAGGAACACTGCTGAAGATCTAAAAGTTATTAAGTCTGAATCCAAGTCTCATCTCTTTTGGAGCTGATTTGATCCAGACAACTTACTAATGCTTATTTCTAAAGTGAATCCTTGCTCTTGGTTGCAAAACACACACAAATCATGGTTGGATATGGGACAGGGAGAGAGAAATGTCCATAACTCAACCTCTTCTCTGTACCTGCAAGCTTAACATTTGCTTTCTGGTTGCTTTAAAGTAGAAATCCTTTAGCTGCATTTTGTTAGTAAGTTGTGATGTCTATACTATGTGGACTTAAATGTCTTTCAAAGCCACAGTTGAATTTTCTGTATTTTATAATGATTACTTTTTCAACCATGATTATTCGTGCTACTCAATTTCTGTAGCTTCTGCAAGTGCTTTTCAATCTAACATGGAGAATACAAAATCATTAAGACAGTTTTTGATTGGGTAGCAATTTGCATTGTATGGATGATTTCTTAAAGAAAATATATTCAATCAATGCTTCAAAAAGTACAATTTTCATGAATGCCAGTTTCTTTTCCTGGATGTTTTTCAAAAAGAAGGGGCCCTAGTTATCTCTAGTAGCTTTAAAAAGTGGGGTCTAATGTGCTCCTCTTCTCACCCTTCATTGATGATGGAATCCGTATGCATGTGGAAAAGATTAATATTCCTAAACTGCTGATAGTCAAATGTTATGGCTAGGAATAGAAGACAGTTTCCTTTAAAAGCAAAATTCAAGGTTTTTCCTTGTGGAAAACAGCACAAATTCCATACATCAAAGCTTTTTCAAACAATGGGCTTGATGACTCCAAGAACATTGTCCCCGTGCAGAGCTGCACAGACAGAAACATCCTGCTGCTCTGGTCACTGGAGAAAGAGGGGCCAGCTGTGAAGAGAATGCTTTTCATTAATTTGCAGTCAAGTAATGGAGCAACATACTTGATTTTTCTTATCAAGTTAAAAGATGAAAAAAAAATCTACATATTTGATAAATTAGTGGACAGCTTAAAGTTTATTTTCCTTCCAGAGTAAACAAGTTGAATGATCTACCAATTTATATAAATAACAGTAAAAAATAAATTCCTGGAGGCTATTGAATGGATGGCAAAGATCTTGAAGGTTTCAGTTGAAATACCTTAATGCTGGAGAACACTGAGAAAGGGCAGTGTGTTGTTAACAACCGATTGCTCAGTTATCATTAAAGGTATCTGTACCTCATACCAGAGACAGCTCCCACCTGCTCCTAGAGCCTAAGCTTGCTTTCACTGAAAACTCCCATGAAATTGAGCATTTCATAATATTGGCCAGTTAATCTGATGAGTTCACAGACAATACAAATAATTCATCTTTAAAAAATAAGAAGCAGTCAAGTGTGTTTAACTGAGATCCACACGAGCGTGCTTGAGTCTCTTATTAAACTTCAGTTTCACTAGAAACATGAATAATACACACAAAAACATGCAGGCAATTTTTTCAGCTTGTAAATACCCATCCTGCAGTTTAAGAAACCCTCCCTGAAATCCACAGGCCAAAGAATATTGCAGTTTTAGAACAAATCACATTTCAGTCTGAATAAAACCAACCTCCCTTCCCGTAGAGAGAGAGAGGCAGGTGTATGTCATGTCAGGTAACTTCAGGCAGGTCTGACAGGCAGCTGCTGGGCTCAAAACCAGGGCATTTCCTACAAGATTCATAAAAAGTCATGAAAACAGGCAGAGAAGAGAGGAGTGGTGAGGCAGGGGCTGGGTGCTGACAGCCCTGGAAGGCTCCCAAAGCCCTCTCTCCTGCTCCGTGCCCAAGCACGGGCTGTGAAACACCATTTGGAAGAGCCCGAGGGTCCATGGATCCATTGCTGATGAAGCTGCTCACTATGTAGAAAATGTTCTGCTTTTTAATCACTCCCAGCAGTCCCTGTAGATTGCCCCTTAGCCTTGTTAGGTAAGCTATAAACATTGAATTAAATGATGGTTTATAAACCAAGTATAAAAAAGCTTGCATTTGTTTTCAGCTCAGACCTCACACAGGTACTTCTGGTTGGCTTTTGGGTGCCTGGGCATGGTGAGACTGTTCTCAGAGCTAAACACACTGAGGTACAAAAGAGTCTACAGGATTACACCATGAGATTGACTTCCCAACCTGTCTTGAGGAACTTGTTAAAGAAAGGCAGGCAGTTCCCAGCTATATAATTTACTCCCAGCAGAGATCTGTCAGAGCCTGAGACTTCTTCCAGTCTGAGTATGATGAAAGATGAAACACTGTCTAAAGAAATGCAATTAAAACAATCAGCCAATGAAACAAAAATCCTCTGAGCTACTCCCTCCTTTGGCTTCTCTTATATATCCTGTCTCTTCTCTGTTTTGGATAATTAGGTTGAAAGCTCTTTGAAATGAGGAACTGTCTACATTTTGTCTCTTGTGTAAGACTAAGGTCACTGTTGGTACATTAGAAAATACGTTATTATTTAGCATTTTTCTTAATGCCTCTGATGGAGACAAGGAATTTCAGCCTTGGATTTCTGGGAGAACTTTCCTAAGGATGAACAAAGCAATACTAGAGTGAATTGACAGAGTGTAATATTTCTTCCGAGGGATTTTAAGTTGGAATGAGCTAAGGAGGAGCACAGGAAATCCCAGATATTTGCCAGTTGGAGCATGAAAATGCTAACTACACGTGAAATTTAGACACGGCCAGGATGTGATTCTTAGTTACGTGCCCTCACAACATTTTGGTGAGGGATTAAAAAGATATATGTGAGAGGAATCCAGGCACAGGGCATGGGACTGAGCTCTCTGACAGTTCTCCTGGAATCACTGCACAAGTGAGATGGTGATTCCAGCTGTCAGGCAGGCAGCGAGGAGGGATGGGTTTTGAGGATAAATATCCAAAGCAATTGTGAGGCATTTAAATGCTGTGCTGGCTGTGGACATTTTAGAGCAGAATAGTTTCCTGATAATCATGAAATAGACTCTTTCCAACATTTTCTCTTCCAAAGCCAGAGCTCCAGGCTGTATTGTTGCATTGCTGGCTAGCTGCTGAAGTCATAGCAACTGCTTTTCTTTCTTCAAGGCTTTGGAGCTTAGAGAGATGGCCTCTGGTTTGAAAATTGGCTTTTTTTGTGCTTAGTCATAACCTCTGCAGAGCTGTGTGGCCTCCCAGACCTCTGCAACAGATGCTATTGTGCAACGTGAGGGCCCGTGATTGAAGTTTCCAGAATAGTTTTTAATTAGAAACATAACTTCTTACAGTAGCTTGGAACAAGTACAGGGGGGAAAAAACCCAACCAAATCAAAACAAGAGAGGAAGAAGAAAATGCCAAAAAAGAGAAGAATAAAAGGCCATTTATTGGCATTTTGTACTGAAGAGCATTTGGTAGGAAATACTGTGTATATCTGTGGAAAAGTGAAGCATAAAACAAGTAGGAATAACTATGGGAGACCCTTAAAAAGTCAGATCCTCAAGAGGTGTAAATCAGCATTGTTTCATGGACTGTAGGAGAGCTGCCATTGCTCATGGATGCCAGCTGAAGACCCTGGCCAGTTTGGCCCAAGAGAAATCCAGAAACTTTGAATACTTGGGATTTTTTTTTTGGTTGGTTTCTCTTTAATTAAATTGTAATCAATCTTTTGTTTTGTAGACTGCCCTCCACTTGGTCTAGAGACATTAAAAATCACTGACTTCCAGCTCCATGCCTCTACAGCAAAGCGGTATGGCCTTGGGGCCCACAGAGGAAGGCTGAACATTCAGGTAACATCTATTTTTCTCCTGAGTGGGAGAATGGCTGAAGGTTGCACTAACGAGGACTTGTGGATGGTTATTGGTTCTGACTACTTTGTCAGCTTGTATAATTCCAATGAAGGGGAAACTGGAATTACAGAAGTGAATCAGGTTGATGGATAACCTTTAGGTTGGTGGGGCTTAGCTAGGAAAAAAACCTCCAAACTTGGTGTGTGGAGGGTGCAAATCCAAACAAAACTAGGAGCATGATGAGGTGGAGGCAGCCAGAACTGCTCCCTCCCCAGCTCCAGACAAACCATTCCAGCTCCCTTAATGATCAGCCTGGAAGGAAGCTCACACAGCAAGTTTCTTTTTTGTTGTTGCTTGCCAGTAGTTAATGACAATGGTTAATTGGAAATGTGGTTTCAAGTGAAGCACTTGCCCTCAGGCAGCTTTTCAGAGGCAAGGATTGTGCTACCAAAAGCTGCTCCAGTTCAGAAATCACTAACATCCAATCTGGTTTAGCTTCTTTTATTGAATATTACAGATGTACTTATGTGCTTTGCAGGACCAAAATCTCTTTTCCCATTTCTGTTTTCCACTTTTAGTCCTTTTGCTGAATCACAGTCATTTCCAGTGTAAAAACACCCCTTCTGCATAATAAACACAACATTTAAAACTCAAAGTCATAAACAGGATAATAGCAACAAGCAATGAGGAATCATTGAAGTTTATTTCATTTATTAGTAACCTTCCATCATTAGACCCTCCATTAATTTCTTTTTTAATTCAGCTGAAGGGGTATCCTGGTTAATGACCTAAGACTGGGACCAGGCAGGATGAGCTCTCATCAGCAGAGTGGTTTCACATGGTGCCCACTCAGTGTAATGGTGGGCAGCTGCTGGAAGGAGGGACCACTCTTGGTTAAAATCCCACCATGCAACTGCCTTCTTCCTTGCTGGAGCTTTTGGTTCCTCTGTGCAAGCAGCTCCATGAGTTTCTCTACTGGAGCAAAACAACTATCACCCCCCACAATTATTATATTTTGTGCTTTTTTTCATTGTTTAAATTGATTCTGGTCTAGAGGCTCAGTGAAGCACTTGGTTCTGCAGCCACTTGAGCAGTTGGAGGTGAGTGGTTGCACAGAGGTGAAAACTGGGTTTTTCCTCCCCAAACCAAGTTTCAGGTACAATGGGTTGTGTAGGGTGTGAGGTCTCACCTGCAACCTTCAGGTTTAATTCCTTTTGAGATCTGAATGAGGCGATTTCCTTCTTTATTTCATATCCTCTATTAGGAAAAAACCCAAACCCTTATGGACAAAAAGAAGCCTGGACTCAGGTGGGCTCTATAGCTATGTTTAATTATGTTCTTGCAGGTTTTTTATACATAATGGCATAAGACTGAGGACATTGGCACAAACCTCTGAGTTCTGTGCTGATTCTGTTTTTCATGCTGGTGTTAGAGCCCTTTTTATTTAAGCACAAAAATTACCATAGTGGCTCAGACCACGAGACCACCTAGTCTGGTGTTTTGTCATCACCATTAACGCTGCTTTAAAGCAGGGAAGTGTAAGAGTCTTACCTCTGGATGATATTTTTCCTAAATTGTAGTCTAGAGTCTCCAGCAGAAACCAAGGGGTCAGTCTCTTCTCTCCCACCCTCACTTGCTGGGAAGCAGCCCTGCCTTGGCCTGGCAGGTTATCCTTGCAATGCTGCAGTCAGCTCTGTGGCAGCAGGTTATTTTGCATTTATGGTGAGAATAAGGTCTCCACTTCACTGCGGGGTTGTTTTCCCCTCCCTGGAGGGCTGTGTGGAGTCTTGGGTGAAAAGATCTTCTGCCCTGTGCAAATTGAGCTTTTATTCCTCTCCATGCTAAAGCTGGTGACTTTTTTGCTGTGAACAAAGGCTTCATGATGTTGTGTTTCTGCTTTATATGGGCTTTCATGTTGTCATTGTCTGGAGCTGCACGAATTCTCACTGGATTGATTCTCCTCATGATGCTGAAGCTGTTCTTATCCCTTCCTGGTATAGGGACTTCCAGGCAAGGGAGG
The DNA here is from genome assembly GCF_020740795.1 of Apus apus. Classification (NCBI taxonomy): domain Eukaryota; kingdom Metazoa; phylum Chordata; class Aves; order Apodiformes; family Apodidae; genus Apus; species Apus apus. Next base: position 4,158,860 of record NC_067285.1, read on the forward strand.
CTCATCTAGCAATAACCCAACAGCAGCTGGCTCATAGTCAAGTGGCTTCTCTGGCTTGCTTTTCTCTTTTGAGTGTTGTTATCTTTCTCTGCTGCATCTTTATCTCTAATAAAGCCTTCCTGGTAGCCTTCAAATCAAAAGCTTTGACTTTTAGTGCAAACTTCCCTGTCTACTATAACCACAGTAATTCCCTAAACCCCGTGACCAATTAAGAGTTATCACACTGACTGGCAGTGTTAAAAGGATGGGTTTGCATTTATTTTTTCTTTAGCTTTCCTTGGGATTTGCTTAAAATTTAATCTCACTTTTTTCAAATCCACTTAGAATTTGCAGATCTCTTTCTTGTTGCTTGGGTTTCAGTGCTTCATTTTCCTTTGCATTAAGGCTTCTCCATTTCAGCAGGATTGAAAAGATCTGTGCTTACAGCCAAGAGTAGGTGCTAGAGGGAACTGATGTGTTAGGTGGGTATTAAGGTCTCTGGTGCCTTCTGTTCAAGGTTCAAAAGGGCAGGGTGCTGGGGAAAGGCAAAAAGCACTGGGATTCCAGCAGCTGTGCTTTCATGCTGTGTAAAAGTGCCCACAAATAAAAACACTTGGCTCAAGTCAGAAAGCCTCAGAGAGGCTGATGTGCTGCTGAAGTTTCACCACAGCACAAGGCTAAATGTCCAGTGCTGAGCAATTTCATGGGCTGCTGCCCCTCGGCATGGTCCAGGTGTCCCCACAGTGCCATCACCATCTTCATGTGACTATCTTGTTCCTCCCAGGAAGAAGAAAAATTCCACTCTCTGCTCAATCTCATCATCTGATGTGAAGTCAGCTGAGGAGCCTGGGGCTCACCCCAGGTGACTGGCACTACCTTGATTCATGGGATAATGAAGCTTTCCAAAGGGTTCAGAGGGTTGTTAGTTTCTGTTTCCCTTATTTGAAGCATGTGAAGTTAATCAGTTGGTGTACACTTTATTCCAAAGACAGCTGGGCTTAGCAGGGCTGGAAAACACCTTCTAGGATCCTCTTCTTGTGACCTCACATGGTGTGGGACCCGATTCTGTTTCCAGTCCTGTGTGAACGTGGTGATTAAGCTGGGACCTCTCGAGGGCAGGAGCGACTCAGGTTGTAGAGCATTGGAGTTCTAGTCTGTGACTGCAATAGGGGCACAACCAAGAGTAATTTAAACATCATCAGGAAAAATCACAGCATAAAATAATATTCAGTGAGGGACTCTGCCTTCAGGGATAAATGTCATTAGTATTTGTCACTTGTACAATAATTAGCAGTGGCTAAAACCTGTAATAATCTGGCAAAATATTTCATCCCCTTCCTCATCTTCCTGGTTGGAGAAATCCCAACACTGAGGATTAACCAAGTAATTCTAGCATGTGTATGCAAATCAGAAGCATGTATTACTTTGTCTTACAATTTCTTTTGAAAAGCTCCTTCATCACAACACAAACAAAAGACAATTATTGAAGCTCTGCCGTAATTCTCCTCTTTCTTACTGGCAGGGGTTGCTATAAATACCTGTGATGATTAATGCTTTTTAAATTTCTTTTCCTACCAAATTTTCTGTGGTAAAATAATGGCTGTGATCACCCTGCTTTAAAAGGAGAAGAATTTAAGCAGAAGTGGTTTGATATTTACGTGTATTTTTATTGCTCTTCTAAGGTCACTTGAGGCAGAATAATAATTTTTTTCTTCAATTGAATCTATTTAGGTGGAAAGATCTTGATCTTCATTATAAAATAAAGCTTTTAGAACAGGGATGATATGAGAAAGTGTTTATTTTGTCTTATGTGTTTAACTCAAAAGAGAAACATGAATTACAATCAGAAGTCATATATCTTGTACAGGAATTGTGACCTTTTGATTTCCTTGCATCTTAGCATTTGGGTACACAGTAAGACATTGAATATTGTAATTCAAATACATCAATGTTCACATTTATGGTTAACTTAGCAGTGACAGACAAAGGTGCCTTTTCCTGTATCAAAATGTGACTTTTTCATAAGACCCTGAATATTGACAAATGTTTTTGCATTTGCCTGCAAGTGAAATACAAGCTGGGTTAGACTGTGAGTTGTTATTGAAAATGCAGTGAAGGAAAAAAAGGTTTTGCAGGAGGGTTAGTCCTTGCTTCCAGTTTCCATTAGTTCCTCCACTCTCCCACATATGAAGATAAAGTGTTTCAAATGTATAGCTTAAATTTTTGCATGTCATAACTTGATTCCATCTCCATTAACTCAATACACAATTTTTAAACTAAAGAGTGTACTGAGAAGAATGTGACTTGATCTAGTCTGACCAAATATTTGTTAATAATTGTTTTCATATTTCAAGAATTATCATTTTCCCCAATAAATTTAATAGCAATCTTAACGACTAAATATTTAATTGAATGGACAAATCTTTTATATGGAAAAAATATTTTGAAATGGCCATAGGGTAAATTCAAAACTTCAAGTATCTTCAGAAATACATGCTGACTTGGAACTCAGAAGTTTTAACATAAATTTAATGGGATTCTTTTCCTTAAAAATATTTCTAATAAAATCTTCCCATTAGTTAAACTGCTCTTTTTCAAGTAGTATTCTGTGCTACTTAGGCACAGCCACCTGATTCTTTTTGCCTAGTGAAAATAGTCTTTTAGCTTCAGAGAAGCTGCTGTCAGGAAATAAGAGAGCAGAAAGAAACATCAGCCCAGTTTTTGTTCTGGTTTTTTTAATGCTCTCTCTGCCCCTATTTAAGGCCAGAGTATCTTAAACTGTGCATGACTGTCAGCATGTCCTTTAGACTCTCCATATTTGATATACAATTAAATATAGGAGTGTTGCACTCAGTTTCGGTCCCTGCTCTACAAAAAGCATGGGCCAGGCTGGAGAGGGTCCAGAGAAGGGCCACAAGGATGATCAGAGGATTGGAGGACCTGCCATATGAGGATAGGCTGAGAAAACTGGGTTTGTTCAGCCTTGAGAAAAGAAGGCTTTGGAGAGACCTTATTTCAATGATCCAGTACTTAAAGGGTGGCTGCCAAGAAGATGGAGACTCCCTGTTTACGAGGAGTCATATGGAATTGTTCTTGGGTGATTCTGATTGGACACAAGAGGTAACTTTTTCACCATGAGGACAACCAAACATTGGAATAGTCTCCCAAGGGAAGTGGTAGATTCCCTCATATTGGACAGTTTTAAGTCTCAGCTTGACAGGGTGCTGAGCCACCTCGTATAAACCTGTTATCTAGAAAGGTTGGACCAGATGATCTTTGAGGTCCCTTCCAACCTGGTATTCTAGGATTCTGTAATATGCTTAGCTTCATGTAATCCCACTTGAAACCACGGAGACTTGAGTATTGAGACTTGACAATCCAGGGTTTGTGGGGTTTGTTTTGCAAGTAAGCTCTTTTTCTCCTCACTGTGATGTAGAGGAGAGGTTTGCACCTTGATGAGCATCACACTGATGGGAAGTATGTGCAGTTTGAACGAGGACCAAGAATCCCAGATGAAGCAATGAGACATTTGGGTACTAGGTGCACAGAAGTTGGTGGAATGTCACCAGTGTGAAGGGAATTAGCATGATGCTGGTTCAAGGTGCTCTGTAGATCTTAACGCTCCCTGGCAAGGAACCCCAAGGCTACTTCAAATTTCATTTTATTTTAAAATGCTTCGAAACCTCTTCTTGAAAAAGGTTACAACTCCTGCCAGTGATCATGTTGATATTCTCATGTTTTCCTTTTGTTCAGCTCTCCTTGAAAAAATCTTCCATTGTTAATGGTTTTTCTCTAGCTTATGCCTTGAGTTTTATGTGAAAGTCACTTTAAGTGGCTTAATGCAAATTTGGCAGATGGAGGAAAACAATCTTTAAGCTGCCCTGTCTCAGAGTTGAATACCTTAGAAAATGAGAAGTTTTAGGAATTGAATCTGTCTGTTTTGCAGTGCTTCCTTCAGATGATGCCAGACCCACACAGGGAAAGGGGATTACCACCTGCATCCCCTTTGTGAACCAGGCCCACCCAATGCCCAGCTTGGTAGAAATCACCTGTAAAAATGGAGCTAGGGAGACCTGTCAGTCTCTGCCACTGCAACCCAGCTCTGGCTGTAATATCTTCTGATGCTGCTCCGTGGGAAGCTGAGGGATAATTGTGGAAATCTAATTGACAATTGTATTCTTGGGTACCTCATTTATCTTTTGTATATATGCACCAACTGAAAATATAGCACTTAACACACAATTGCTGTAAACCAGAGCTTTAAGATCTGTCTTTAATATAAATTTACAGAGTCTTCCAAACTCTCCATTTCTATTTGGGAAATAATGTGCATCCATTTTTAGAACTGCATGGATGGCAATGATAAATCCACATTAAACACAGATGAAATATCATAAAAATACATGTAGCCTCAGGACTATGTGGAAAACCTTCTGTGTTCTTTACAGCAGTAGCCAGCTTGGTGCAAAACATTTCCTGGGCTCCAGTAATAAGATACATAACATCTGAGTTCCTTAGATATTTATCTTTAAATGCTACTTCAGATCTAGTTGGCATAGAGCTTGCTCAAAATGCCTTGCAGCTATTTCTTTGAAAATATTGAGAAGGCTGTTTGGTGGTTTTGCCAGTGTAAATTTGGATATAGATTGGGTACACAAGTTGGTGTACAGCTGGGCACTCCTGGATTTTCACCTTGGCTTAAGGCTTTTGAATATCCCTAGTGATGAAAATGAACAATTCTGGGATTGCAAATTGGTGGGAAATGGTATTACTCTCTCCATACACCCTTCAAGCTCCTTTGCTGCTTTCAGGGGAAAAGAGATTGCTCCAGCACTGACCATTATCTACATGGATCAGAACTGTTTTTTTAGGACTTCCAGAACTCTGAAGACTATAAGAATAATTTGTTCTGGCTAAAGACTCTATCAAGCCACAGGCACAGACAAGGTGGACTGACCTGAAGCTCTGTTGATGTTCTCTAACTGTAAATTCAATGTATATGTAGTGGTTCTTAGTTTTTAAAGGGACTTTGTAGAATTCCCCTTGCTACTTCAAGTAAGAAAATGTCTTGGTCACTCCATAGAGCTATTGAGAATGACAGTCTCGGGGGTCTTAAACTGGCACCAAAGGGATAAGCAGAATGAATGATGACCTCATGTGTTCTTTTCTTTTTTTCCCCATGGAAGACCCTCAGCTCCTTGGTTCTGATTTATGAAGACAGTTTTGCCTTGTTTTCAGGCAGGTGTTAACGAAAATGATTTTTATGATGGTGCTTGGTGTGCAGGAAGAAATGACCCATATCAGTGGATTGAAGTAGATGCTCGAAGGCTAACAAAGTTCACTGGAGTCATCACCCAAGGAAGGAACTCTCTCTGGTCGTAAGTACATGCTTGCTTTTGTCCTTGAGATTCTGAGCTTGCAGACCAAGGAATTCATGTTCTATTATCTTCTGGGTTTTCAAGGAGAAAAGTGAGAATGGCAATGCTGTGTGACACGAAGTACCTGAACAGAGGAACAGTAAAAGGCAAAGTGATTATATATGCCATAATAATCAAGCTTCAGGGTAGAAAGCTTCTATAGTGATTATCTACGTCTGGAAGAGGAATCAGCATGATTCATACAGGTTATATGTCTCTGTACTCACCTTGTCAAAATTCCTTGTGTTAAACTTCTGTATTTCTTATTTTTAAACTTGATTAGTTTATCATCTTACAGAAAAACCAGTGATCTTTGAGATTTATTAATGCATAAGGAATCATCGAGTAAATGGTAACATTCCAAAGGAACAGGATTTTTAATTGAGTTGTTAAAGCAAATTTTATATTTGTACTTGTTCTATAGAGGAATTTGTAATGTGACCAAACCCTCCTTAGTTTGTGCTGAGTAGGACTGTAGTATTTGGCAGCAGGTCTGTTGTGCTGTGGTTATGGATGGTTGGAAGACTCCGGGCAGTTCAAGACTGCTTAGGAAGGAGAATTTGCCATATATGTAAGGCAAAATGCTCTGCTTCCTTGGTCTAAGGAGACAAACCACCAAGCGTACCTCAGGAGCTTTGGCCTGAGTGCTGCCCACTTCCACTGCTGGAAGCAACCCTGAGCTTTCTGACTGCTGCTTGTGTTGCAAAACGAGGATGTGGCACTGGGAAATAACTGCTTTGCACAGACTTGTGTGCACTTACTCCTTTGTGACCTGCTTCTGAGTGTAGGTGCCCCAAATACCCTCTAATAAAACCAGTGTGGGTGAGGTGAGAACTGTGTTAGGAATCCAGCAACCAGCCAGCACAAGCAGGAACTGGAGGTGATGGTTTATTTTTTCCCTGATCTTTACAGTGTGGGTTCAGTCTCTTAATTTCTCTTTGAGTGTCACTATGTTATGTGAGCAAATAATCCCACTTGTGCTGCTAAAACCTTTGACCAAGTCTCCAGGAGATGCACAGCCTTAGACCTGTTCTGGTCAGGTCTTTCACTTCAGAAAATGAATGTGCCTTATAATAAAAGTTAAACCAGAAAAATACCACTATAGCTGAGAGAGTCTTTTTTTTTCCTTCTTTATTTTAATTTTCTGGGGTTTTTTTTCATTTCTATTAGCATTTCTGTGGGAGTAGGAGCCTTTTTGGCAATAAGGTTTCTATATTTATTTTGCATTGTTCTGTGTTAGGTAGATAATTACTGCAGCAACGTCTCATTCTCTTGGGTATTCATGCTCTTAACATGCTGTTCCTCTCAACACCAGTGCTGCACTGCTTGTCTTGTAGTGCTATTTTTAATCCAGCTTTGTTGCAAGTTTACAGCAGGACTTGACACTATTTATAGCTGGTGTTCACAGTCATCTTCTTTGTTTGGTTTTTAAATGGCTGAGTCTTACTTTTGCCCTTTTCCCCTCACAACGAGTTGGTGGACAGAACCCTGAGGGTCTGCAGGAAGAGCAGGGCTGGTGCTGGGAGAGGAGGTCTAGGCTCCTCCAGGATTGTTATTTAGATTTTGGGACAAACAGGCACAAACTCTGCCTCGTAGGAGCAAAGATAGTTTCAACTGGACCAGCTGCACTGTGGGGCAGGCTAATGTCTCCTGGAAAACATGTTCTGTATGACTGGGCTCCTCCCCGTGGAGGGGCTGGAGGAGTGGGGAGAAATAGTTCCAGTAAGGGGTGACTTCTTTTCTCACCTCCAGCCTGAACAAGGCACTCTTGTGGAGGTGGCTTTTCTTGTCAGGGTGTGATGGCCTCCATCTCACTTGCTAGCTCTTGGTACAGTCTTGGCTGTGGGATAGACTTCCCTGGGGTTCACCTTACTTTCTTTTTCCACTCACTGAATCACAGATATGTTTTCATTGGGGAAGACCTGTAAGATCAAGTCCAATCACTAACCCAGCACTGTTAATGTCCCTCAGCACCACATCTACATGGCTTTTAAATCCCTCCAGGGATGGTGACTTCACCACTGCCCTGGGCAGCCTGTGCCAGCACTTTTGAAAAAGAAATTTTCCCTGATATGCCATCTAATGTTCCCCTGGCACAACTTGAGGCCATTTCCTCTTGTCCTATTGCTTGCTACTTGAAAGAAGAGACAAACCTCACCTTACTCCAACCTCCTTTCAGAGAGTTAGTGTGGTATTATCTCCCGTGAGACCTTATCATGTTGAACAGATGAAATCAGTGTAGTTGATGTTTGTGTGCTCTGCTTCTGCATGTGTAAGTCCTTAGCTTTTAAAAATAAATTGGTAATCCCTGAGGTACCAAAGTAGATGTTAATGATTGCAAGAGTTTAGGCTGTTGTATGAAGCCTTCCTCTGAGCCAAGAGGGGTGTCCTGGGGTTTCCAGACACTCAGCACCTAGAAACATCTTAGCCAGGAAGATGACAATGCTGCTCTCTGAATTAATCCCGTTATGCCACCTGAAAGGTCATCTTCTCAGTATGGCTTTCTACCCCAGTTCCTCCAGCAGTCAAGAAAGTGAGAGGAAAGGGCAAAAACATGAAACCCTGGGCTGGAGAACAGCTATGTCAAGGGAAATTTAATCAGAACAACAGCAGAGCCCCTGAACTTGATGCAGAAGTTGTCTTAAGGTGATGTTCAGAGGCACTGGTGGAAGCTTTGGTACTTGTGGCAAACTGGGGAGACAATGACCCGACCACAGTTGTAGAGGCTGCATGCAGGGAATTGACTTTTGTAAACCAGTCCAGAAGAAGGAGGCTGGTAGGGCTTTTTATTTTGGTGTGAGCAGGTTCTTGTCTGTTTTGCTGAAACAGGCAGTAGAAGGGAAGGGGACTCATCAGCTTCCCTCTCTTACACTTTGCTACTGCCTGTGACGGTATCAAAAAGGATGTTTGATATGAAAGTTTGTACAAAAAGATGCCAATCTGTTACCTGAGGCATCTTCCCAACTTCATCAAGTTGTGTGACAAGGGTATGGTGCTTTCATAACTAATAGAAACATTTGTTGGAGAATACATTATGCCAGGTAGGAGAGCCAAAAAACAACCCTCTGATCTGGGCTGCATTAGAAGCAAAAACCTGCCAAGCTTGAGAGGCTAGGTAAGATTTTTATTTAAGCCTTGGAAAGTTTCCCAGCATTATATAAAAAGAAATAAAGATAACAGGATATGTGCTAAATTCACCAATGTTATTATGTGATAGTGATAAAGAATCAGAACAGCAACATTTTTTCTTTTTGTATTGAACAAGAAACTTTAACAAAGAAGAAAAATTTCTTCAACTGAATGTGTTCTCTGAGCTGCTGCCTAGATCAGATTTGTACCTCTCCTGGTCCTGTATTTCTGATGCAGTAGCCAGGGCTAATATATTGGTGGCAGAACAATTGCTATTTCTTGTCTGTCTTCCCCTGCAGGCTGTGGCTCTGCTTGTCTGGCCAGGGTTCTTGTGCTTGAGACATCAGAAGCTTGAGGAGGAAAGGGCCAAGGTGCAAAAAGAGCTCTTGAAAGCACAGATGGTCTGACTGGAGGAAGAAGCAAACCATGTTTGGGTAGTGATGAATATTTGTATTGTTTAATCATTTCCCTTTTTAAGGAAAAACACTTCTGAGTCAAATGTTGTGCCTGGCTCTGAGCTCCATGATAGCCGGTGGAGCCAGATCTTTCTGCTTTTCTTTCTTCTTCCTCTAATGAGAAAAAACAGGCCTTGAGCAAGAGATGCTTAACTTGAGGAGCTCTTTCTCTTACCAGTCAGAACAAGCACATAGGCTCAAGGGCTGTTGCTGTTTAGGCACCTCAGGCTTTCTTGGGAAACCTGAAGTCATGGCAAAATGTTCTTTTACCATCACAAGATGCAAACTCTGCTTAGGTTAGCCAGAAGATCTGCAGATGTTGACTTTCTCAGATGAAGCTGCATGAACCAGGACACCTTTTGGATTTTTGTACTTGTGATATCCACAACAGAGGTGCCATATGTGTGGGTTGATATGAATCAAAACTAACACCTTGAGAGTGGGGCAGAATATAACTTCCTCTGTATGCACTGAGAACATCTGGACATCAGTGTCTCTTACAAATTACCACAGTTCTCACCCTGTTTCACTCTGAGTATCCACTAGTTGATAGACAATGGTGACATCTCTTTGCAGAGCTGCTGTTTGTCTTCTAAGGCTGGATAAAGTTGTGTGAGTGATGTGACCTTTTAGAAGTGGATGAGTGCCATAGCTGGGCTACAGAAGGCTTTAATGCTAAATATTTGGGGGAGAAAGAAAATAGGTCATTTTTTCATATTACTGCCAATTCATCCTTCAGTTTTAGGGACAAGGAATCCATAAATAACTGTTCAAGGCTGCTGAGTGGGACACTGGAAGCATCACTGGAATTGTGCCATATATGTAGAGCAATGATGTGATTGATAGTTTAAAATATGCTCTTTCTTGACAGAGGGAAAGAAAAATATTAATCACTCTTAGCATTTTGGCAGAATCTAAAAAAGCATAGGAAGCATGTTCAGCAAATTCAACAAAAAAGTCTTGATGTTTTACCCAACTCATGTAATAAAACAAGCAGCTGCTCTGTACAGACTGGAATTGTTACAGCACATTAAATCAGTGCAAAGTGTTATTTGCCATGACTGGGTGACAGGACTGCAGAGATTGACAGCTTCACCAGAGTCAAACTCCCAGAGTGAATTGTTGCAAATTCCCTGAAATTATAGAAAGTATATTGATGGGAGTTACAAGGCAACCTGAATTCAGTGAAGAAAAAGCTCCCTTGATATATTAATGTCACTGGTTAAGTACTAAGAAAACCAATTAAATACTAGTATAAATTGTTTTCTGTAAACACTGGCTTGGTGGAGCCATCTTATGGGTTTTCATAGATTCACAGAACAGTTTGAGTTGGAAGGGACCTTAAAGATCATCTAGTTCCAGCCCCCTGCCATGAACAGGGACACTAGACCAGGTGGCTCTGAGCCCCATCCAACATGGCTTGAACAGTTCCAGGGATGGGGCAGCCACAGCTTCTCTGGGCTGCCTGGGCCAGCATCGCTTCACCCTCATAGCGAAGAATTTCTTCCTAATATCTAACCCAAACCTATCTTCTTTCAGTTTGAAACTGTTCTTTGTCCCATCACTCCCTGCCCTTGTAAAAAATGCCTCCCTGGCTTTTCTGAAGCCCCTTCAGGTCACTGGAAGGCAGACAGCTTTCATCAGCTTCAACCTTGAGTGCTCTCCATCTTCAGTTCCTGTGCTGTGTTAATCTACCACTTTGATTCTCGTGCCCTACGCAGCGTTTTGGTACTTAGCATCCTCTCCTGGTGCTGAGAAGCAGAGTTTGCAACCAGCTCAGATGATCCCACGTAGGTGGAGTTCTGACAGCACACTCAGAAGTGTATTTATACCTTCAAAAGCTTGTTTGACTGAAAATGTCAGAGCTGATGCTGTGCTGTTGTGGTGATGATTTGTCATGGTGTTCTTGTTCCAGTTGCGACTCTCTTGCCAAACTGGGTGACTTACCCACCCTGCAGTGCTTGGAGGGACCTGGTCACTGCTGTCCCCTTGAGGAGGACTGCTGCCTGGTTAACCACTGCATTGCAAGAGGGAAGGGTGCTGGTGTGTGGAGAGGACCCACTTTGCACAGCAAAGCTCACTGGGGATGTTTGGAAGAGGAAGGAAAGCTTTTTAACCCCCTTTGGAAGGGACTACAACAGGCATTTTGAAATCAGATGAGTTCAGTCCTACAGGCATCTGCTGCAGCAGATGACTCATAGTTATTAATCACAGCCTTGATTTGTATCTTTTGCACATGCATTATGGCTTGTTGTAAGGAGAAGGCTTGTGTGGGGTTACCTGGGGGCCACCAGGCAGCAGCCCCTTTCCCCTCCACCTGCTCACCAGTCCCAAGACAACATCTCCTCTGCACACACCTCTTGGGGCACACTTGGTAGATGTGAGCCCCTTCAGCTTTACTTTAAATATGCTCGTAGATGTGCTCTTGTGAGACTCCACCTGGAGTAGTTTGTCCAGTTCTGGAACCCCTGGCATAAGAAGGACATGGAGCTCATGTAGAGATAGTCCAGAGGAGGCCATGGAGGTGATCTGAGGGCTGGAGCAGCTCTGCTCTGGAGTCAGGCAGAGAAAGTTGGGATTGTCCAACCTGGGGAAGAGAAGGCTCTGGAGAGACCTCATAGGGACCTTCCAGTGCCTGGAGGGGCTACAGGAAAGCTGGGGAGGGGCTTTTTGCAAGGACTTGGAGCAAGAGGAAGAGGCAAGTGGATTAAAACTGGAAGATGGGACATTTAGGTTAGACATTAGGAGAAATTCTTCACTATGAGGTTGATGAGACACTGGAACAGTTGCTCAAAGAAGCTGTGGCTGCCCCATCCCTGGCAGTGTTGAAGAGCAGATTGGATGGGGCTTGGAGCAACCTGGTCTAGTGGGAGGTGTCCCTGCCCATGCAGGGGGTTGGAACTAGATGGTCTTTCAGGTCCTTTCCAACCCAAATCATTCTATGAAATGGCAGCAGTAGCTGTATGCTGCTGGAGCTTTTCACTTTCTCCACGTTCTTCCACAGGAAGGACACAAAAGGCATAGTGAGGCAGTGCCTGTGCAGGTCAGGTTTTTTTCCTCAAATATGTGACTGACATACAAAGGTTTGTGCCAGGCACAAACATGGTTGGAAAATGAAAACTGTCACAAAAGGAGGTTTAGAAGAAAAGGAGTAACAGCTTGGTTGTGTTTAGCAGCCAGAGATGATCTGAAAGGGAAAGTCTGGTGTGGGAAGAATTTCAAACACACACATCTCTTTGCAAAGGGTGGCCTGAAATGCCAGGTGTTAAGATCATAAAATCTCTGGGGCAGAGGATGTCACTGACACCCCACACAGGAAACCTGGCACCTTCAGGTGTTACTATCTGGATGTGCAACAGCAACAGGAAACACCTGCAGCTGGCACTAGAAAGGTAAGAAATTCTGAGATTAAAATCTTGTTTAAAAACTGGCCCTTGGGGTTGTAAATGCGTTTCCCACCCAGCTCCTCCTCACTGAAGAGAGAGCTTTGAAAAAAATGGTGCTTCAATCACTCTGAGCAAGTGAAATTCTGCCCCTGAGCCTCTCCTCATAGGGCCTCTGAAGAGCTGGTTTTCACAGCAGTATTTTCATTTAAGTCAGCTAGAAGCGATTTTAAAAATTAAACATTCGGGTTTCAATTATTAAAAAAACACAAACCCTTTCCTGCTAGTTAAGCTCCATCTCTTAAATCATATTTATTTTAATTAGTTTGTAAAGCTTGCTGAGCTACCTGTGGTCATCCTGAGCATTTTTTTGACTTGGCTTGGTTTTGCAACTGTCAGGCAGTGGGTAATTAAAAAAAAATTATCATCATAAATATTATGAAACATTAATATTAATGGTATTTAATTGTGTGAGTCTAAAATTACTTTTTACAAGCAGAAAGCCATTTAATTCTTGGCATGCTGATTCTGTTGCATGAGTACAGTTTAATCTAAGGTTTGCCTAATATTTTTTTGGTATAGAGATGCTGCCATTTCACATGTCTTGTCATCTTATTGAGGGATACATATCTGTGTGCCTGCTTGGTTCTATTTTCTATTAATTTTAGGGGGTTTTAATGCAGATAAATCAGATTATCATGATAGCAGAAGAATCACACAGTCAGCTGGAGCCAGGTCTTTTGCAGATGATGTTGATATGAATTCTGCAAATGCCAACTCATCCCCAGCATCTTTGCCACTCTGGGTGTGAGCTTCTCCTCACCAGCACCTGCCAACCTTTCCCATTTATGTGGGGCTTTAGTGGTGTGGAAAAGCATCCTTAGAGCCTAGGATAAGAGTACCAGATTTATTTCACTTGTTGCTTATCCAGCTTTCCATAACTGAGAACTTGGCCTTAAAGCATTCCACAAAGCAGCTGCTGCACAAACAAAATAAAACTCCATCCAAATAGTCAGAAGTCTCCAGTGATTATCTTGCCTGCTGGAGGCTGGGCAGCCAAACTTTTGGCATCCCTCCTCTGCTGCTGGTTTAGCAGCCACTGGGTGTTGGGCTGAGTTGGGATTCACCCATATGTCTAATACATAGAAAGAAAAATAAACAAGTCATATAGGGGAAGGCAAGGCAGAAAAATTTGTTCTGGACCCATCATGATTTCTTTCCCTATGCTCAGGAGCCTGATGATGTTGCTAGAAAACAAAAAGTTGATTCTCTGGACAGAAACCTGCCAAGGCTGTAGGAGATCTGCTTTTAATTCTTTGCTTTGATTCAGGTTTCCTCTCTGTCCCTTGACAAGTCACTTAATCCCTCAACTTGCCTTTTTTTGGATGGGAATAAACAAGCTGGATATTTCCATGCATCACAAGAAGCTGAATTTAAAATTGAAGGTGTTCAATTAAGCCTTGTCAAAAGCTAATATATTACAGAGAAAAAACAAGTAATAAGCTCTATCACATCAAGTGAATTGGAATAATATTTTGGGTTTTGCATTTACTGTCTGTGAAATGACTTGATTAATGTTGGCAATGGATTCTGGGACTTCTCAGGCTGCTTCTGAAGAGATAAGGCTGGCATAAATTAAAAAAAAGAAAAGGATTATTAATGGGAAGGACCTGAATTCAAATGGTTCCTGTCAAATCTGTGCCTTGAGATCCCTTTCTGGCACTGATGGAATTGATGAACCAGTCTGCAAGCAGCACCTTGTGCTGGAGGATGATGAAGCAGAGGTCACCTTGAATACTTTTGAAGACAGGGTCAGGCAATAACTCCTGTATTGCCTTGTTTCCTGCCAAGAAGCAGCTCGGTGACTAAAGTACTTATTTTCTGAGTGCTGGCACAGGACTTTCCGTGAATTAAGTCTCTTTGCTTCTATAAAACCAACAAATATCCGAGAAACAGAATACCAGGTCCAGGGAGATTGTACAGAGTGAATTCAAAAGGGCTTCTATAAAACAACAATAGGGACATCCTAAGTGCTGTAAAGCTTCATGGATTTCTTTCAGCTTTCCCTTGTTCACTGCTGATGAGCCCTGAAAAGATGTGATGTGGTGCAGGAATTAATGTTTGCAAATCCCAAATCTGGGATCTTCCTGTCATCAGGTAACACCACAAAGCAGCTGACATTCCCCAATATTACTTCTAGCACAAGACTTCCCTTTAGCTGCTGTGTTTCTGTGATGGATTTCCCTGAAGGCTTTAGACTTCTTCATCTACATGAATAAACCAAGCACCATGTAGGGATTAAGCTCTTCAATTCCAGGAAGCCCTGTGCTGGCTGTAAACAGACTGGCTGATGGTTCAAGCATGTGCAACTCGTCCATCTGCTTCCTGCAAGCTTCAGACCTCCTGTGACGCACATGTGCTGAATGCTCTTCTGCTGCTCTGTATCTGTGGAAATATCTGGGATTTAAAGACACTCAGCTGTCTGGTCAGCAGCCCTGAGCATTGGTTTCTGCCTGTTTTCCAGATACTTTGAACATATTAACCCGTGCAATGTTCCTCTTCCCTGCCGCGGGGAATGTGATTTCAAAGCAGAAGTTGCAGTTTCTGAGGGGAATCTGAATATACAGCAGCTTGCTTAATATTGGCAGAATCTGTTTTTCTTATGATGTTGGGGGAAAAAAGGGAAGAATTTAAGTTCCTAGAGGCAGTTTTGCATGTAGGGCCAGAGGTAGAAGAAGGATCTGGACAACTGTGATGGCTTTATTGTGCGTTGCGACAAGTGTGAAGTGGATAGGAGAAGGGGGAATGGTTTTAAACTGGAAGAGAGGAGGTGAGATCTTAGGAAGAAATTCTTCACTGTGAGGGTGGTGAGACTCTGGCCCAGGTTGCCCAGGGAAGCTGTGGCTGCCCCATCCCTGGCAGTGTTGAAGGGCAGGTTGGATGGGGCTTGGAGCAACCTGGTCTGGCGGGAGGTGTCCCTGCCCATGCAGGGGGGTTGGGACTGGGTGATCTTTGAGGTCTCTTCTAACCCAGACTGTTCTATGGTACTTTTTCCTTCCAGGCAAGCACAGTTAATAGGATGTGGTGAGTAACCTGACATATTGCACTGATTTATCTCACCCCATGATGTTCTGTAACCCTTCTGTACTGCAAACATGAGACTGGATGTAGTCCCCTTGGTATTTTAATTGGCAAAGTACTTCTGAGAAGCATGTTACTTGTCACTCAAGATGGAATATGTGTATGACTGATCAGTGTACATTTTTGGGGGGGGAGAAGTTTGAACCTTTTTAACTGCAGGAAGTGAGAAAATTAAGGATATGGTAAATAAAAGTACTAGATTGGAAGTATTAGTATAACAGTAACATTTTTAGGCCAATAAAATGAGCTGGTTCTTTTCAAAATGACCTATGTATGCCACTCTTTTCTTACAAAATTCTGTTAAACAGGATGCCCACACTTTAGATGTTACTTGATGTGGCTTGTGAATTTGCTCTTGCTCCATCTCTGCCCCTTTTTTCTTCACCACAAGCCTGACACTCTTTTAGTGAACACAGAAAAGCTGTTTTGTCTCTTTCAACATAAGCACAGTGGAGTCAGGGTGTGTGGTCATAGGTTCCTAATATTATTTATTGATTTCAACAGAAAAGCAAACAAATGTAAGTATGTATGCGTTGCAGTATAAGGGGAAGTTTTTCTTAGAAGTTTTTGTCCTCCTAGGTGCTCCCTGATCCATAAACCTTGTTGCTTCCCCCATAACTTCCCAAATTGCCACTATTCTTTCTAGTCTCAAGAGCTTTCTTCACCCTGGTTTCACTCCCAGCAATCTGCTCGTGCAGCTCAGCTGAGAACCTGTTTTCAAGACTAACTGCTCTAGAGAACTGCAGCTTGTGCACCATCAGTTTATATCCATGCAAATAGAATTTAATCATCTTGGACTGGCTTCATGGTACAAAGATACCTCTAAGCCACAACTCTCCTCTAAGTCACTGCCTATTGAAACCAGGAAGGTGTTAGGGGGAAAAAAATTAATTACTGTTGCCTTTTCAGACTAGTAAATGTGAGAGGAGAGCTGGAGCATTACCTTCTCCACAGCTGTATAGGCATTACCATGGGGAATGCTCAGATGGTGTAGAAGCTACACAGCTTGAACTCCACTCAGAATATAGGAAGCAGCACTTTATTTCTCCTCACACTCATACTTAGCTGAGTACAGGCAAGGCACAATTCAAGTATAAATGCAGGTTTTGCTTCTTTAGATTCAAGGGGATTTTGCTGTAAATCAGATAATAGGCCAGTAGAAAGATCAGCCTTCTGAAGATTGATCTAGATATTGTACCTTAGAGTTGTAATCAATTGGACTCTGCTCTGCAGAGACAGAGTTATCTTTGTTTCTATCTATTGCTAATAAATACAAGAGTGACTGCAGGCTCCAGATGTTCTTGTATTGGAAGAAATGGAAATTTTGCTGGTTGATATTTATGGGCTTTTCATCCGAGAGGATTTATTGGGTTTTTTCCATCCTCAGTGATATTACAGACAGAAATAACAAATGTTCTGTAGCTGAAAAGGTAAGATTTTTGAACACTGGTTGCACCTGTTCTAGATAAACCATTTATCCCAAAATTTGCATATAAAAGGAAAAGATCAGAAATCCCTCACATCCTGGAATGCCAGAATATTATCTTGGTTTATTTGCTTCTGTGTGCTGGGCTTTTTTTAATAATCTATTGAATTTTTGCGTGTCACTTTTTCAGCCAAGTGTTAACATGACTTTGCCAAGTGGGATTTCCATTGCTAGCAGTCTTACCAGCTTGGAGACATGAAACATAACTTGCAGTCATACTAAGTTATGGAAAAAATAACTTAGATACTCTTTGTCTTTTTCAAGGAGTAACTGGGTGACCTCTTACAGAGTACTGGTGAGCAATGACAGTCATGCATGGACTGCTGTCAGAAATGAATCTGGAGACGTGGTGAGTATCATGAAACAGATGTTTGAAGACGTGGAGAGTGAGGGCTGTCCACGTGGAGTTCAGATTTGCAAGATAAGTCAGTATAAGATGACAAGGCCACATGTCTCAGTGGTTCTGCTAATTTTAAGAGCTAGTCATGTAATACAGAGGGGGACCCAGAGGATCTGATATGACAAACCTGCACGTGTCTGCCTAGGGATGTGAATGCCACCCTGGCAGTGGTCTTGCCTGTGAGACATGTTTCATGTTGCATGGCCTGTACAAAGGTTAGAGTCGGTCTGCTGGTCCCTGGGGACATCTCATGCCCATGAAGTGCCTTTTGTTGGAGATAAGATGTGGAGCTGTGGCTCCCTTGCCCCTCTCTGAGGGGCATGGGGGAACTGGGCTCTCCGAAGAGCTGCTCTGGCCTGAGCCACCATCAACCTGAGGCTGTATTTAGGTGACTTTATTGGTTCCTATTATCAAAAGTGCTAAAAGGCTTTTCAAAGAACTGATCTTGCCCTTTCCATGTGTTTGGCCTGCTTAGATTTTTACAGGGAACAGTGAGAAAGAGATCCCAGTTCTCAACATGCTGCCGGTGCCGCTGGTCGCACGCTACATCCGGATCAACCCTCGCTCCTGGTTTGAAGAAGGTAGCATCTGTATGAGGCTGGAAATCTTAGGGTGTCCTTTGCCAGGTGAGAGTCTTTCCCTGTTGATGTTGCCATGGCTGCCTGTGCCAGGATTCAGAAATTTTATTTCCTTTGGAGGTCTTTGCTTTTTTTGATATAATAGCTGATCTTAGTGAACAGAGCTATGCAAAAATGAAACCCCCATATCTGTCTGGATACCCAAGTGATATCAGGATAACCCTTCAAATCCAACTGCATGGTAAATGTAAGTGACTTGATTAATAAAACAGGGTTGCACAGATTGTCTGACAAGATTTTCTCTGGTGTTTGGGCTGAAGTGCAGTGCAATTAATCTTGCTGAGAGCACAGGTACTAGGGATGCAATATGATTATGTATTGGGACAGTCACTTGCAGATGTTTTAAGCTTCTAAGGCATGAAAGAACCATTATAATGATGTAGTCTGCTTTTTTGTTTTTATTTTTTTATTTAATTGTACAAACCATAGGACTGTCATTATTTAATCTGAGGGCAAATACTGTGATTGAGCTGGTGCTTATCTTGTAAGGGGGAAGGAGGGGAGTTGAGGATGCAAAAATTTGTAGCAAATTTCAAGAGTTATCAAATCCAGCATCATCCCTGGTAAGTTTCAGGTGAAGTTAAATGGTTTAATCCATGGTAAAAACTGTGGCAAACACACAACCTGCAGCTCTGTAGACACTTGCTGCCTCTAATTCCACTGTTGATGTAGGGTCTTCACATGCCAAGGAGAGGTAGCTTGGTTTTTTGTCCATTAGATACTTACTCATGGAAAAGAACCACAAACCAATCTGGGGCATGGAAAGGATAAATCTCTGATGGAGCACAGGGCAAGTATTGTCATAAAACCTCACCTGTAGGTGTATTACCATGAAGCAGAGAAACTTAGCAGCACTTGGACAACTGCTTTTCTAGGGGTAACAAATGCACCTGAATGGCAGTGAGCAGTGGTGTCCTGTGCACATGAATATTCATGTTTTCAGTAGGATTGTGATTTATTTCAACTGTGGGTTTAGAAAGCTCCAACTCTCTGGGTTGCTTATTTCCCACTGTACCTTATCAGAGAAGATAAACCATTTGGGAGAGCAATTTGTAGGAAAATTCTTATAATAATTTTCAGTTCCATAAACCTGTGCTTAAAGAGGAGAGCAAAAATGTCACTATTTTAAAAGGTGGGTTTTAAGTGCAGCAGTTATTTACACTACATTAGTAGGTGAAGGTGCTTTCAAGGTAAGGACACATCTGCACTTCCACTGCTGCAATGGCTGCTGTTCCAGCTTCTGGCAGGTCTTGGATTAGCATGGAAACAGCATCAGTGCTTCTCCCTGGCAGTCACTTATTGAGTTAATTGCCTGCAGTGGCTGATTCAGTTTATTTCTGAAAGAAAATAACAGAATCATTCATTGAGAAACACAATGGGAATGGGGTGTGTTTATTCAAAATGTAATTGGGCTGCAAGAACTAATAGGTTTTGATAAGCTGCTGACCCGTCTTTTCAGCTCAGAAAGAACTGACATTTCTTTCTTCCAGCTCATTTTCCTCCTCGCACGCAAGGCCCTCAAAACAAAGCTGTTCCTCAGGTTGCAGAGGCCTTTCCATGCACGTTTGCTTCCTGTGGGACGTGACAATTTTTGCAGTTCTCTAATTGGATTCCTCACCCTTTCTTTGTGTCATCTTACTCGTTCCAAATTGGATACCCAGCTGGTTTGGCCGTGGCTCCAGTGTCCTTGACAGTGTTGCTCTCATACTCTGTCATCTGTGGGACTAGGAATCGAGTTGTTTTTGGACAGAGGTTTCCCTCATAAAACTGAGCAAGTCTCCTAAATTCACCAAAACCAGGAGGTGGACCTCTGCCAGCTCACATACCTCCATCCTCTCCAAAAACCCATGAAGACCTACACAATGCTCAGTTTCCTTACCTGCCTGGTGTAGTTTTGATTATACTTGCACCCCAAGTGTGAACATACAAGAGACCAAGTTGTCAGGAGAAGCAGTTTGGTCCTGTTTTAGAGCTCCCACACATCATGTCCTCCTGAGACAATGCAAGGGCAGATGGGGCCTAGGGAAAAATACACTAAGAAATAAAGGGAGGTGGAAGGAAAGTAATTTTCATTACTTTTAATTTATTTTAATGTTTTTTAAACTTAGAACCATAGAATCATTTAGGTTGGAAAAGGCCATTAAGATCATTAAGTCCAACCATTAACCCAGCCCTGCCAAGGCCACCACTGCCCCATGTCCCTCAGCACCACATCTACGAGGCTTTTAAATCCCTCCAGGTATGATGATTCCACCCTTGCCCTGGGCAGCCTGTGCCAGAGACTGAAAACCCTTTTGGTAAAGAAGTTGTTCCTAATATCCAATCTAACCTCCCCTGGCAAAACTTGAGACCATTTCTACTTGTTCTGTCACTTGTTACTTGGGAGAAGAGACTGACCCCTCCTTGCTCCAACCTCCTTTCAGATGGTTGTAGAGAGTGAGAAGTTCTCCCCTGTAATGTAACTTAACTTGTAATGTTAGGGTTTGTTTCTTTATTAATCCCTGAATAAATTAAGCAATTTGCATTCAGTCTGTACTGATTATCAGCTTTCAATCACATGTGCTCACATGAAGGGTAAGAAAGGGACACCAAATGAAGGAGAAACCCAAATAAGATCTTAATATTCTAGGAAATCTTGTTAGTACTGGCAGAATGATATGAAAATGGTCAAAGACAACTAGGATGCATTCCTGTGGGTAGGGCTCCGTTGATAAACCTGCTGCATGTGCCAGGTGCACTGGAAGTTGGCTACATTGTGAGAAAAGGTTATTTAGATAATTGGAACAGAGAAGTTTCTGGTTACCTAATCAGTATTATTTATAATTTTATCAGTGAAATGCTCATATATTATTCATAAAGTGATTTTTTTTTTTTTGCTGCATTGTGGGCTAGTTTTGACAAACAACTTTTTCTAGACAATTACAGTAGCTCTACAGAGAAAACAAAAAAAGAAGCTGTGTTATGAAGCTGTGTCAGTACCATCTTTCAGGCAGCACAAGTGGTTTCTTCTTCCACCAAGGGAAAAGTATTTAGCTGTGGAGAAAAGATGCCAGAAAATCCTTCCTGTAGGACAGGGTCAGTGCAGCCATTTCTTGCTGGGGACAAAAAGAGGCCAAGAGCACCAGCATTTAATTCCCTCTCCAGTTTCCAAAAAATGTTGATATTTACAAAGATGTAGACTGACATACACAATCTTTTGCAATTGCCTCAGAGGGATGGATGTACTTTCTTTGCCTGTTCTTTCTCAAACCTAAGAAAAATCAAAAAGAAACTGCATATGATCAAAAGTACCCAGAGAGAGAAAATTAGCTGAGCTCTTCATGCATTTATTTATACAGCAGAGTATTCAAGGCAATAGGCAATTCTTTGAATGGAATACATTTGTGATGAAATTTAATTTTTAATAATTCTGATGTAGAAATCTATCATTGGCATCATGATTGTGCTATCACTTTAAACCCAAGATGAAAGATTAACTCCTGTACTGGAGTACTGGTTTTTGCATAATTCAGTCCTGTTTTCATTACTGGTTTGCCTCTTTCTTGCCAGTCTACTTGGTTACTTCTAGGACTGTGCTCATTTGGTGTAAAACTGGCTTTCTACACCTGTTTGTCTCTACAACAGTGCTAAATTCAGTGAGCTACTTGTGAGAGGAAAGTTTTGCTTAGAGTGATAGTCCTTGGGTTGTGCTTTTACCATTGCAAAGCTTCATCTTCATCTTGGCCAATTTAAAACTCTTTTGGGAGTTTGCATGAGCAAAGGCTGGATGAAGGGCCTAGAGAACAAGTCATACGAGGAGCAGCTGAGGGAACTTGGGGGTGTTTAGTCTGGAGAAGAGGAGGCTGAAGGGAGACCTCATTGCTCTCTTCAACTACCTGAAAGGAGGCTGTAGAGAGGTGGGTGTTGGCCTTTTCTCCCAAGTAAATAATGACAGGACCAGAGGAAATGGCCTGAAATTGCAGCAGGGAAGGTTCAGATTGGGTATCAGGAAGAATTTCTATACTGAAAGTGTGGTCAGGCACTGAAACAGCCTTCCCAGGGAGGTGATGGAGTCACCACCCTTGGATGTATTCAAGAAACATGTAGATGTGGCACTTCAGGGCATGCTTTAGTGGCTGAGTTTGTGGGGGTTTTCTTGTGTTTTCTCGTGGGTGTCTGTGGTGGTTTGGGGTTTTTTTCTTCGTTGATGGTTTGACTTGGTCATCTCGTAGGTCCTTTCCAACCATGATGATTCTGTGATCCAAAAAATGAGACCAAATTCAATAGTTCTCCTGGGAAAGGCCAGTGCATTGTGTTTCTCCTTAGAGAGATATGGAACATCCCCCAGCAACGCAGTGGGTGTCACTAAAAGGCTTTCTTTCATATTTTGTTAGTAAAATGAAGTGTATACTATTCTGAAGCATCAACAGTCCTCAGAATTACTATTATTATCTGAATCAAACATTAGGAAATAATTAAAATTATTAAATTCTGGTAGAAAATGATTATAATTCATTATCCTTAACTGGAATTAGTTGTTTGCTATTAGACTATACATCAGCACACATAGAAAAGAATCTATCAATAGCTGAATAACTTTATTTCATTGATTTAATGTGTTATGTTAATGCTCATGAAATAGATTGTGTGGAAAAACCTCACTTCTGATTCCTGCCAGCAGGTTTTTTCAAGATCACACTTGTGCAGTCTGTGGCATCTTCAATTTTGTAAAGAGAGGTAGAATTCATTTATTAGAAAAAATGAAAAAAATATCTTGCAAAATGCCATGCTGAGGTTTTTAAGACAGCATAAAGGATTGAGACTAGAATATTCTTTTTAATAACAACTTAGCAAAATCACTTGGATTGACTTCATTACCATTTGGAGCACCATTTGAGAACCTCTTTGAAGCCTGGAAGCCCTGTCAGGAAGACACCATACAACTCATCTGTAGGACTTCTGTGAGAAGGAAGTACATGAACAGATTGTGTTGGGAATGGATGAGAATTCTACTTCCTAAACTAGAGTAGCTTGATAATACTGTTCTGTGAGTCTTGATTTCATCTTCATGTCATTGTGAAACTCACTTCACACCTTTCCAGTGTCAGTTAAAGGAGCACTGAAATCTAAAGGAGGGAAAAAAGAAAAACACATATTGGGAGCCAAATAACTGGAAGCCCACTGGAGGAATCAGGGCTCCACCACCATGGAGGTGTTGGGTAGAGCTGTAGTATATGAGAAAACCCCTTCTGTACATCAAACCACCAAGCAATTGGTCCTCTCTGTTACTTTTTATGGGCAGTCCCCGGAGCTCTTGTGCTGGAAAGTAGTTGGGTGCTTTAGATCTTCTTAATCCTTTTACAAAGACTAGAAATATGAAGGTAACCAGGGACCTTTACCTGCAAACTTAATTACCTCTACTTGTAAGGTGAAGGTTAGTGGTAGTAAAAAATTAATCTATTTCTCTGTGTAAAAGTGTCACATTTTTGCAGGATCTTTTCTCCCTGGAAGAAAGAATGACTGCCTGAGCTTGTGCCATAAATAAGAGACCTTCAATTCTAATTCATCTGTGGCTTGAGTTTTTTCATCGCTCTTTCTCAGTTTTAGAGAAGAAAATGTTTTTTGCCAAAGTGAACCTAACCAGCTGTGGACAAGACTTGTCTTTCTACATTTTAGCTTTTAAATTTTTTAATTTCAATTCCTGCTACAGCAGAAATCCAGTGAGCCAAGCAGAGGCTCAGGTAGAGCCTGGCAAAATGCGAGTGTTACTTCTCAAGGGAGCTGTCAATCTGTGCACTGGTTTTGAAGAAGGACCAGAGATACAATCATTCTCACTCCACAGTTTCGTTTGTGTCCCCCAACTCTGCAGCATTCAGTGTAATTCCCATGATATTAATGTTTGATATATGGAAAAAAGTGTCAGACTTTTAGAGAAATGAGATTAAACTAGCAGGAAAAAACGTATCAGTTGCTGTGTATTTTGACTTGTGGTGAGAGAGAAAGCCTTCAACATCCTGGCAGTTTTATGATGTTTATTTTTATATTTTCACAACAGAAGGCTATATTTACAACAGCAAAGCTATTCTGGGTGGTATTAAACATATTGTCTCTTTCTAGAAGAAGTGGTTTGGTCATGATTCTCATTTCTCAGTCATCAAGATATTAATGGAGAATTTCTATATATCAATGTGTTGGCTCTGAGGAGTTTGACATTCCAGAGTCCTCTGCAGGGTTAGTGCAGCATTGTTGCTCTCAGTGGACTTGCATTAATTTAGCTTGCAGTTAGGTTGGAAAGAAGACCTAAAAATTCAGGTGAATTTTGTGAAACTCAGCTCTCTTGATTCTTCAAAACTGTGTCCTGATCTGATTAGGCTTCAATTCAAGCCCATTTCCAGACAGACTTACAGGATAAGTTCTTACTAGGAAGGACAGACTGCATTGAATGACCAAATTTTTTTGAGGCAAGATGTGTTTTTGGCAGATTTTCCAGTCATTTTTGGAAAGCAGTGTTCAAAAGACCTTCCAGTATTTCTGCTGTAGATTAGGGAATGGAAGTGGAATCAAGCATGGGAATGAAGAGTAAATCAGTGGTAGAGAATATAGGTAATGTTACAATTAACTTAGTGGAGCTTGCATGTTTCATTTAATAAAGAACTTAATTCAGAATTTCCTTTCCTTCTACACAAAAAAAACCCCCAACACTTTTAGAATGTGTAGGAAGAACAAATTTGAGACTGTGAAGGTTTCAATGTCAGAAAAATGAAGCTTAAACATATTAAATGATAAGGTATTTTGAAGCTTTGAGTTTTCTGACATTCCATTAAGTGTTTGTTGTAGCAGGGCAGTAGCTGTATATTCTTCCTTCTAATAAATATGATTTTTTCACCAAGAAAAATCACAGCTGATAGGTGATAGTGTTTGGGTTTTTTTTTTTAAAAAAGAAAAAAGCCCATATTTTTCTTCTCTAGAGACAGTGTCTTTTGGCTGCACCACAGTAAGACAGGATATTTAAGCTTTCATACTTCGCTTTTTTCCCCATAATTTTAAATGAAGATGATTTTGTGCAAAGGGAAAACATTTTCAAAACAGCCTGGCAGCCACTGGTTTGATAAAGGATTATTTGAAATTCCAGATATGGCAAATTAAGGAATGTGCCCAATGTTTTTCAAATAGACTTGTTTATCTCTAAAAATTAATATTTTAAGCTAGCAGCACATATATTAGGAAATATAAAGTTGAGCCCTAACAGTCTTGAGCAATTTGGATTTTTTTTTCCAGGTGAATGGCCTGGAAAGTCAAGGAAACAAAGGCTTTTATTCTAACCACATATTCTCCTTTGATACTTCAACACACACATAAATTATACCCACCCAGAAAAGAATGTGCTTATTACTTTAAAATTAAGACCTCAAATTCCACACACACAAGTGTAGAAAAATAATCAGGAATTAATATTACACAAAGTAGATTCTTTCCTCATTTTGCAGGCAGTGCATAGACTCAGGGAGTACTCCTCAAGAAAAAGAAAAGATAATTCACTGAAACAGTAAATTAATCAGGTAGATGCCAAACATTTACTGCAGCTTTTTCATCTGGTGTTATTTTTTTTTCCCACTCATTATCTTGCATGACTCATCATTTTCCAGTGTATTTTGTTCTCCTCTGCATCCTAAGGATGCTCTTCTGCTGAAGTTCAGTTGCTTGTGCAGTGGAGCTGTCTAGCAAGGTGATGCCTGTTGCCTCTTTGCTTATCTTTGGATCTATATGAGCTGATTTGTGCAGTAATATATCAAAAGAGTAAAAACATTTCCAGTGTGGTGTTTCTCTGAATTTTGCTTTTGAAAACCTGTTTTAAACACATATAGGTCAGGGAATTTCAGATTTCCACATTCTTTGCATGCATTGTGGCTAAACATCTTTGTCTTTGAAATTCATTGGCACATGAATATTATTCTTTCTTTTCTCAGACCCAAATAATTATTACCACAGAAGAAATGAAATGACAACCACAGATAACCTTGACTTTAAGCATCACAACTACAAGGAAATGAGGCAGGTAGGCAAAGAGGCTGCACTGTGACCTCTGGATGGAGGGTGGATGGGTGCAGGCTTTTAAACTTTTATGGGATTTTAATTCTACCTTTAAAAAAATGTTATTAAACTGAGTCTGCAATCTTTTGTTATAAGACTTTTTTTTTTCTGTTTTAATCTGTTAAACGCAGTAATCTTAAAATCCAAAAGTCTTAATCTGTACCTCATCTCACCTTCAACATCTGACACTACGTGACAGAGGGAGTATTTACACCTAATGTGCCATCATTTTTCTCCCATGTTTCTTTGGGTGGTGAATGTTACAGTGGTTTCTGCTTTCAAATATGACCTTGTCTTAGCCATCAGAATTCTGTATTTCAGTGTTTTTCACTGTCCTATCACCACAGGTGTGGGTTGTCCTTAAGAAATATTTCTGCCCACTTTCTCTGCAACCAGGAAGATAATACATTTGGACTTGAAGTGTGTGAATCATTTGCTGTGTGCTGAATTTTTAGTGTATTTATACTGCATGAATCACCATTCTTTTTTATTGAGCAATTGTGGACTGACTCACACATTTATTTTGGTAGAGATTTCAAGGCCTATATTTCTTATCACAAAGATCAGACATATAGAAACTCAATTGGCAGAGCTACTGCCAAGAACAATAAAATAAAGTGTATTTTAGGTTCTTCTTACAGAAAGACAGGTTGGTCAGCTTAGAAATGATCTTGGGGAAAAAGCTGCACCTTTAAACCAGAATGTTGTTCTCCTTTTCACACAAGTAGAAAACTTGCAACTGTGGATGAGAGCTGGTCAGTTGTGAACTGTCTTTGACAGTGATCTCCCAGTTTCTGGTTTTCTCTGTCTCAGAATGGTTAATTTATTTAGAGCTCATTGGATTCTAGCTGGGTTCAGCTGCTGGTAGCCAGAAAATTGTAATTTGGGTTGCAATAGGTCTCATATCTCCAAAGCTGTTCTTAGACCTTCATCACTTCTTTCCTGTGTAAAATGGGACAAAAACTCAATATCCAGAGTTAACTTAATATTTTTTTAATTAGTCTGCATTGTTGTCAGTTTTGTTAGCCCTTTCACTGCCAAACAATGTTAGAAAAATGCTGTTCTTTGGAAGATATTTATCATAAAGCTGGAAGAAGGCAGAGGAGGAGAGGGTGTTCTCTGGGCTGTTTGGGAAGCATGACATTGCACTGTAATGTCAGGTATTTGTGAGAGGGAGGGTTTTTCTCAGTGTCTGAATATTTTAATAGAACTCTCTGTTTAGGTAGATGATGTTTATAGTACTATTTTTTTTCTCTTAAAAGGACATTCAAGGCTCTGAAAGGCAAAATTCACTGTATCTCTTATGCAGAAGTCAGGACTGTCTTACAGTCCAAAATATTTCTATGATTTATCCATGCTGTTTAGGATGCTGTTAAAAAGGGTTGAAAGATAGCCTCAGAAATAAGTTGAGATGGACATTGAAGTACAACCCTGTCTTTGAAACAACAAACCCAGATCATATCCTGCTTCAGAAACAGGAGTGTTAATTTTAAAATCCATTTAATTGATTGTGACTCATACCTGTAGACAGGCCAGCCTCCAACCACCCATGAGGTCTTGTGTTGCTCTTCACAGTCAGCTACGTTTCTGGATGTGATGTAGTGCTAATACAGAGCATTGAAGAACATTGTATATGTTACCAGTGGAACAGGTTTCTTTGAAGGTGAAACAGCCTCAAAGGTATTGCATGCAATTCCAGATCATTAACCCCTATCTAAAAGTCTCCAAGCTGAAGGAGGACGTGCTTTCTGGTTGGGCTTGCAGCAGAACAAGAGCTATGGAGATCTTGGTAGCAATAGGCTAACGGGTGGTCTCCTTGATCTTAAGGGTCTTTTCCAACCTCAATAATTCTATGATCACCACAGAGGACAACAAAGGGCATTGACTGCCAGCCCTATTGTCTTCTCTAAGTGTAGATGGCACTTAGACCTATATTTAATACACCTTTGCTGCCAAAGAAAGAAATTGGACCTTTGGAGACCAGTTTTGCAGGGCTTCTTCAAAGACCACATGCAGCCTTTTTGCAAGGCACTAATAAGGTAAATAATTGGTAGTGACAAACAAACAGGAACTGTCAAATAAGAGCTGTTAGCAAGTGTAATTGTGAAAGTGGTTTACAGTCCTGCTGGTTGTTAATAAAGCCCTGACTGACTGTTCTCATCAATTGCCTTTGACAGTTTGTACAAAGCACAAAGAAAACTCTGTGACATTTCAGGTGACCTATTGTGCTGTTCGTAGGAAATGGGTATGAGAAAAGCAGATAGGAAATATGTTCATTTTCAGTATTGTATCTACATGTAAACATTACTATATCCATACCATTATGAAAGACCCACAGTGAAGTTTACTGCAGAGGCCCTAATTCAGGAGGGGTTCTTTGTTTGCCTCAGAAAGTAATCACTTGCTTGCAATTAAAGAAATGATAGGGACTTTACTGAGGCCAACACAAATTTCCTCAGATTGTTGTGTACTTTGGGCTCGGTTCTAGGCGTTTCCCTCACTAGTTATGAACTTTTAACACACTTTTAACTGTTTTCCTAAGTGGGTGCTCGGGGTATCCCATGGCCACGGGGGATTTCTGAGGCCCCACACTCCTGAGGATGGGCTCATTTTCCCTATTTCACATCCTGGGCAGCTGCATGGATGCAGAAATACATCAGCCAGGAGGGATTTTCTTGCAGTTTGAAGAGAGTACAGGGAGAGGAATTGGTAAACACACAGCTGAGACAGTAGCATGATCTATATACTATAGAAAACAGTTTTTAACCTACTAAAACAGACCTTCTTTTAACGCAGTATCTGTACTCATTGGCAGAGTGAAAAAAAAATATATATATTTATCTCTGGAGAAAAACACTGTATCTGATCCAATAATAATCCATTCCATCTTCTTGTCAGTAGGACATAATCCCAAAAGAGTGAACCTTCAATGAGTTTTGTTTTGTGAGGGTCTCGCAAGAGTTCTGTAGATCCATGTCCTTTGGTGGGATCCTTAGTTCATTATGAGCGGGTTCAAATGAGACAGATCTTGATCATGAACATTTAGGGCATTTTGTCTCAAAAAGATGGGACTTGGTTCAACCAAACACTAGAAAATATAAACCAAAGTCCCCTGGCTTCACCTCTGTGGTTCAGCTGGAATAGCAAATGATACCCACTTATGTCTAGTTCCATGGCAGTGACTGGGTACCCCCAATATCAGCACCTTGATGATGGTGACAGTGGTGAAAAAAAGACATGAAACTAAAGAACACACTGAAGGGGCATAAATGTATTTTTCAAACAAGTGCCAAAAGAAATTCTTGCAAAAGATATTGTTTCTTACATGTATAAAACCAGTATGTGAGATGAACAAACGTACCAAAATGCCATCTTTTAATTCCCTTTGCAACGTGGTTATAAATAGAAGTGAAGCCTTTTATCAGAGGAATTTTAATGATATTATTCCCAATGTGAATTGTGTTTCAACTTAGATTTGCTAAATGGTGGCATGGGAATTGGACACATCTAATTACTGCATTTTTTTAAATCATCAGTCTTGTGATCATCCAATATTGTTTCTAAATTAACACTGTGTGAGCACAGGGTTTTGTTGTGCTGCAGTATTCCTTCAGTAATGTATTCATCCTTGTTTATGAAAAGATTGTTTAATTAATAGTCCCTAGGGTTCCAATTTGCAGTAAAGTCCTTTCTTTAGTGACTTCTAATGAAAAAAAAAAAAGAAACCAAACAAATTATTGCCATTTAAAGCTATAAATTTTAACATTCAGCTGAAATGCCACAGTAAAGAGTGTGTTTGTGGGACACTCTAGACTCCAGATACCCTTACCTGGACGACATCTGGGTAACTCCACTGGTTTAAATGGAACTATGCCCTTAACTGTGACCTTCCCAATGCACTTAAGTACTAAAGCCATTTCATTATATTTTGCCTACATCTGCAGTATCAGCAGGAACACCGAGTAGATTTTGACAGGAGGAATGTCTTCACCCTGGCTGTTGGCATTTCCACTATTAATTCTATTTTTTGTTGAACTTGAAGCAAATTGTGAGGAATCTGTTCTTCACTGAAGGAGTAGATACGGCTGTGTTTATAGAGTAATTCAAATTATATCTCTTTGGCCACATCAGCACTGCCTTAACTAACAATTTTTCCCATATGAGCTTTCACGTTAGAACACAAGAAGTGTGGGCTCGGTTTCTACCTCAGTGGAGGCAGGTGTAATCAGAATTCCCTGGCAAAATGATGTTTAAATTAATTCTATCATTCTCCCTCCGTTTGCTTTGAACTGAATTGCTGCCTCACAGGGTGAAGGAGAGAACTATCTCCTTTACTGGGCAGAGTGTGTCTGTGACAACCTGTGATGTACATACATTGCCATAACACCAACATCCTGGGTCATCTCAAGTCACTTAGCTGTAGTAAATCACAGAGTATATGGAAGGAAGCTTTAAGGTGGCTAATTATTTTTTTTCTGCTTTTATTCCCATTGGATTTCTCCCTCAAGTCTTTAATTTCATTATGTTAGAAATGCATCTCAAGTAAGAAAGGTTTTGAAGCTCACCTACCCTGTGGTGTTTCAGCAGAGAGTATTCAGCTTGTTCCAGCTGAGCGAACATGTTGTGTGCTAGGGGAGCTGTAATTCATGGAGTAAACATAAAGCTTTTAGAACTAAGAAATAATCAGAAAAGAAAATGAAGGTTTTGCTACAACCAATTTGGGATGAAATAATGAAGAGCAGATCTCTTTTGGTGCTGCATTGTCTAACGAGATGTCATTTCTTTTGTTGGCAGCTGATGAAAACTGTGAATAAAATGTGCCCGAATATCACAAGAATTTACAACATTGGAAAAAGCCACCAAGGACTAAAGCTGTATGCTGTTGAGATTTCTGACAACCCAGGAGAGCACGAAGTTGGTTAGGATTTAGTCTAACTAAATCTGTTGAAGGGTGATGGGATTTGGCTTCCCCCCCTGCCCGTCTCCCCCCCCCCCCTTAATCCTCATTTTCTGTATGTGCAGCAGTTATCACTGATGGAATTATGCTCACAGCAACAAAGATTTCAAAAGTATGTGGGAGGAATTTCAGAGCTAAATTTCTAAATTGGGAAGAGGAGGCTGAGCACAAATAGAAGGCATTTTGAATGTGGGATCAAATTCTTTAATGATAATTTTATTCTTTACATTAACAAAAGCGAATTTTAGTGCTGGGGAATGGATTTCAGTTGTGGGGATTTCGGTAGCTTTGGATAGAAATCTGCTGTTTTATTTTTTTTTCTATGGAGTGAATGTATTGCAAGCAAGTAATTATCTTTGGGGAGTGTTGAAGTATAACTTCCAATGGGGGTAGAATTCTTCAGAATAGAAATCCAGCCTTTGGCCCCTCTGTGGAGAAAAATAAAGATCTCATTATGATAGTGCCTGGGGCAGCTGTTGGGATAAAGGTATCTGGTGCTTTTCCATGTCCATAAATACCCTGATATGTGTTCATCCCACCCAAGGAAGAACACTGTGATGTCATCCTAAAGCATCTGCTTTGCCATAGCAGATGGACCACCATAGGTGTAACCTCTCAGTAGAGCTGGGGCTGACCTCATGCTGCAGTCTCTGAATCTCACATGTGAACACCAGAACAATTCATCTAACCTACCTTGTCCACTTACCTATATCTGAGAGTCCTGCAGAAAACACGCAACAAGTGTCTCATGGGCCAGACAAACTGGGAGGGTGGAACAGGCCATAACTTGGCCAGTCTGGTCCTTCCTGTTGGTGTTTGCAAGCGTTATTCACAAAAAGGACAACAGAATTATGGGGCTGTTTTTAGGAGGTGGCACAGCTCCTAATCAACTCTGAAGTGTTTTGTAGTTGAGTGCAAGTGTTAAGGTATTCAATATAACCTTGAAAAATATACACCAACCTGTTTGGTTTTGTGAATGAAGGAAAAGAAATGTATGAAGTCAGAGATCAATTCTTTACAGTAACTGACTTATCTTTTAAGAGCCTTAACATCAGTCCCAAGGAACTACCAGCACTGTCTTTCTTTTGTTATTTTTAGACTATCAGAATTTTTTAAATCTACCTGTAACATGCTGAAATTATGAGATCAATTAAGAAATCTGTTTAATGAAAATGGATTTTGAAGGTTTTACTCTGTGGTTTTAGGTATCGCT
Source organism: Apus apus (assembly GCF_020740795.1). Taxonomy (NCBI): domain Eukaryota; kingdom Metazoa; phylum Chordata; class Aves; order Apodiformes; family Apodidae; genus Apus; species Apus apus. The sequence continues at coordinate 4,191,128 of NC_067285.1, forward strand.
CATATATATAAACCTGTTCTAAAATAGAAATGAAAAGCAATTATTTGTTTCTGTAGAGTTACATTTTCATTTATCAGTTCTTCAGTTCAGGCATTTCTCTACCTCTCCCTGATTGAGATCTTGCTGATTGACACCAGTGTCACTTGGTTAGGTATTTGATTTGCTGCTCTGACTACAGTTCTGCCCCTTGTGTTTTCAACAGGTGAACCAGAATTTCGGTACATTGCAGGAGCTCATGGAAATGAAGTGCTTGGACGGGAGCTAATCCTTCTGTTAATGCAGTTCATGTGCCAGGAATACCTGGCTGGGAACCCTCGCATTGTCCATCTCATTGAGGATACCAGAATCCACCTCCTGCCCTCGGTCAACCCTGATGGATATGACAAGGCATATAAAGCGGTAAGAAGGTTATGACTGTGTCAAGGAATCATTTCCATAGAATCCCAGACTGGTTTGGATTGGAAGGGACCTTAATGATCCTCTGTTTCCAACCCCCCTGCCATGGACAGGGACAACTCCCACTAGATCAGGTTGCTCTGGGAAGCAATTTAAGAACTTTCCATTTTTACTTCTCTTAGATCAATGAAATCTGCTCTTGTTGTCATTATTTCTTTATTTTTTTCAAAGATCATATTTTACAAGCAGCCAAAAGGAGTAAATCAAATATTAAAGACATCAAAGAAAACATAAACTAATGAAACCTCTTATTAAGACAAAAAGCTGAAAGGAACAGTATCTTATGTGCCACTGTTTAACAGGATGAGGTGCACGGAAAGGAGGGTCACAAAGACTGCCAGAATAAACCATACTGAGGTGTACAGATCAATGGAAACACCATTCTGGAAAATTAAGAAATTCATGTGATGTGTTTCTCATGAGAAACCAAGCTGAGCACATGAAAATTTGCATTCTTCCACATCTGAAATGTAAGAGTCCATCTTTAAGGAGAACACAATGTGTAGGGCATTGTAATAATTCAGTCTGGAAGAAGACAGACACCAGGAGGAAAAGTTGCAGAGTCTGGTCAAATGCACTGGAAAATCTTCCAGGGCAGTCTGTAGGGGACTGGAATGCAAAAGCCACATTCACAGCCATGAAAGGGAATATGTACCATCCCTATTGCAATCCAGGGGCAAACCAGTCTGAAACAGAAACCTTAACAACAAACCAGGATAATTCAGCTAACCCCAAGTCACTTTTCGTGGGTTTAGCTTCATCTCATTCGAGGTTTCATCTAAAATGAAAAAAAAAAAAAAAACATAACAAAAAAACCCCACCTAAAACCTAATTATTAATTTTGGTTAATTAAATAATTTATCCTTCCATTTCTGGGAATAGAATTATCTCTGACACCCAACAGAATCCCAGAATCCCCAGACACTCTACTGAAGAGTCCCAGGTTGCTTTGTTTTTCTGAATGAGCATTTATCTTTTTTTTCCTCCTTTCTTTTTTTTTTTTAAATCTAAGGGTTCAGAATTAGGGGGCTGGTCTCTAGGACGATGGACTCAGGATGGCATTGACATCAACAATAATTTCCCTGATTTAAACTCTTTGCTCTGGGAGTCTGAAGACCAGAAGATGAGTAAAAGAAAAGTTCCAAACCACCACATCCCAATTCCTGACTGGTACCTGTCTGAAAATGCCACTGTGAGTAAGACAAGAGGAAGGGAAACACAAAAGCTATGCAGGCTGGAAGACTGAGCTTTACAACATGTCTTAGGAAATTAGTAACTTGTAGGTGAAGTTGTATACCTGATCTAAGCTACTTGTCAAGGCTTTCCTGTTAGTCATTGAAAATGCACCAAAAAGCACCGTTCACTCCTGTGTTTCAGAGGCAGCCCTTGGGGAGGTAACTGCTTCTTGGAGGTTCTTTTTTTTTTCCCCCCTGGGCTATTGTGAGAACATGGAGGACTCAATACCCGACTTTTAGGCAGCAACAGGTAGACAAAGAGAAACCCATTGCAGGGCTCGGTCCTCTGAGCCAGGCCTCTCTGTAGTTTTGTGGGCTAAGTGAGCTCCTTGCCAAGACAGTCAATGTACAGATTTCTCCTGTTTTCTTATTTGCTCCTATCTGAAACATATTTTTATTCAAAATAACCCAGCAAGTGCTGAGGTTTATGCAAAATCAATGCAGTGGCTTATCTTGAAGTCATTTATTGGATCATAGTGCCAAAACTTTAACTTAGTTTTGCATGACCTTTGATTATAATGGCAACTATACATAGTGCCTGAGATTCCCTCAGATTGTGGGGAAGACACTGAACTGTGGCAGTTCTGTGGGCTTTAGAAATATTTCTGTGTTTACGATCCCTAATTTCAAAAACTCCCTTCACCAGATGGAGAGGGAGCAGTGGTGTGGTCTGGCATCTCTGGCTTCACTCTATGTGCATGTTCCCGCTGCCCACGTTAAGGACATGAAGGTTGTGTTGATTTTTATGGGTTGTCAGTGGGACTCCTGTGTCTGGTCTGCCTTTGAAAGATGATTGAATTTCACAGGTCGAAACACAAGCCACTGTTTCATTTTCTTCCAGGTGGCAGTCGAGACACGGGCAATAATAGCCTGGATGGAGAAAATCCCTTTTGTGCTGGGTGGCAACCTGCAGGGAGGAGAGCTGGTGGTGGCCTACCCCTACGATATGGTGAGATCCATGTGGAAAACCCAGGACTATACCCCTACCCCAGACGACCACGTCTTTCGCTGGCTGGCCTATTCCTACGCCTCCACACACCGGCTGATGACAGACGCGAGGAGGAGAGCGTGTCACACTGAGGACTTCCAAAAGGAGGATGGAACTGTCAACGGAGCCTCCTGGCACACCGTGGCTGGAAGTAAGTGTCTGTAGAAAGTGGAATTATCATGGCCTTGCTAAATATGCTAGTGCCATCGCTGCCTGGTGAGCATCGCAGAGGCAACGGTGGCAAAACCTGTGCGCTGGGAGGAGTGTTTCCTCATCTGAAAGGCTGTTTGTTGCATTTCATCAGAGGATTGAAGGAGACTGTGTCACTAATACCTGGTGGCCACTTCATAGAAAGGCTTAGAGAGTTGGGGCTGTTCAGCCTGGAGAAGAGAAGGCTCCAGGGAGACCTTAAAGCACCTTCCAGTGCCTGAAGGGGCTCCAGGAAAGCTGGGGAGGGGCTTGGGACAAGGGCAGGGAGACACATGATTTGATGGCTTTTGCATTGGCTGGTGTAAAGTTAATGCTGGCCAGACTTTACAAGCTAGAGCCAGGAGTTAAGTTCCCAGATATTTTCTCTGGAGGTTAAAAAGTGCTGGGTGAATTCAGGGGGCAAGATTGAGCTGCTTTGATCACAATGCCAATGCCTGACAATACATTCCTAAGCATTACTGCAAATTCCCAAAAACAACCCTTCTGAATGCTAACTTGATTGCTTAATTATCTAATTCATGAGTTCAATTTTCCTGAGTGCTATAAGAAACACCATTATGAATTGATCCAAGACCAATGACATTGACCATGTCGCTAACAGCTGTCACAATAAGTTACAGTAAGTAATGATATTGATGCTGAATAGTATCTTGATTTCTTAGTAATAATTACATATTGGATTTGGTTCATCTGATTTGTTTTATTGCTTTATGATGTATTTCCTTATAATTTACATCCTGTTCTCTTCCATTACAATGGACTTCCTTGGAGGACAATGCTGGAATGTTGCTTTTGTTTCCAGTTCTTTACACCTTGGACTCCATACTAAGCCTCAGAATAAGTGGTTTCCATTGGAGCTCAGCCTCCAACTTGCAGAACAGTTTAGGTTTCTTCTCTATATAAACAAATAATAGAATCACAAACTGGTTTGGGTTGGAAGGGGACTTAAAGATCATCTAGATCCAACCCCCCTACATGGACAGGGACACCTCCCACCAGCCCAGGTTGCTCCAAGCCCCATCCAACCTGCCCTTGAACACTGCCAGGGATGGGGCAACCACAGCTTCTCTGGGCAACCTGGGCCAGGGTCTCACCACCCTCACAGGGAAGCAGAGAGTGATTTGTATTGCAGATGTCTATATGCATACATGTATATCATCTGATCATCAACCAATGGCACCTTGCACTCTAACAGGTTGTCCAAACATGATTCTAGGTTTGGAGAGAGATTTCCTTTATGCTATTTCACTCTCTAATTCATGACTTTACAGATGTAGTCGTATCACTCTCTCCACTTTTCTGTTTATTTACCTCTTAGATCAACATGTTGCACTTTCCCTAACCCCCTGCATGCTCACTGCCTGGGCAGTCACTGAAGGTGACACACCAATATGTCACTTGCTGAAAACTGTCCTCCTGCTCTCTGCTGTGGGTGGCATCTCCTGGCTAGAGCACATCTTGAAGCTGCTCATCCTCTCTCTCCTCACCCATCTGCTGCCTGGCCTTGCCATGATCATGAACATAAACTTTTCCCTGCTTATGCCATGGGAAAAATTAGAAGGGATTTTTCTAATTCCTTTTCAGCACCAGAGAGTCCCTGGAGAAGTATGTACACCACAGATATCTTGCACAGATATCCGTAGGCCTTTGAAACCCAGCCATGCTATTTCCTGCATATATTTTGGACTGCAATGAACACAAGTTCTTCAGCAATTTTACTTCTAATGTTTCTGCACTGGGTGAACTGCACAAAGGCAAAGAACAGATGAATTTAATTTTATTTCCAGTGTTTTCTAGGCTGACTCTGCATGTTTCAGACACTGCATGGAGAGTTGCTCTTGGCAACATGAAGCCACTTCCTTAAACACATGTATTAAAACTGAGCAATTACTGCATATTGCAAAACATTTCACAATAGATTAATCAAGACGTAATACAGTATGTGAAGGGAAAATAACTGTGGCTGTTTCTCAGAGGGAACGTTTATGCAGAGTGGCATGTGCCACTGGCTGATATTTAGCTTTCCCCATGAATGACAGTGAAAAGTTTAACATCTGTAATGTATAATCCTCCTGTTCTGCAGCCAGAAGGCACCGAGGGTTCTTTAATTACTTGATTACAGTTCTTTGATAATTGGGCAGACTAGGGGTGGTTGTTTTTTTCAAACTCTTTTCGATCAGAAGCACTTGACAAATGCGTTTCCTGCTGATCTTTGCCATTTAAAATCTAACAATTAATTACCATTAATCAGTTTTTTAAAAATAATTTTATTAGGCATGCAGGTGGAATAAGAAAGGAAGCTCACATCATGTTCTTGTACTGTGTCATGTTATTTGTGTCATTGTGGAGAACTAATAAATGGAATTTCTCAAATGAATAATAATGAGAAATGGGAGAGAAACTTGGAGAATAGAAACTTTTGAGATCTGTATCTCAATACAAGCTTTCCTAGTGATCAGGACCTTTGCCAAGGTCACAGAACACTCTGTAATGTAAAATTTCTACCCAGGACAGTGTCCAGGATTAATAAAGGTTCCTTAAAAGCAAAGCACCAATTTTTTGCTGTAAAGAGAGACCTTTCCTAACATCTTCCTGGTGTGCCTCCATTTCCTCCACCGATACCAGAGAAGCTTTACCTGGAATGTGATTAAATTGTTTGTTTGGTTGGGGTTTTTGTGCTAAATATCTATTTCTGTGAAGTTTTGTGGTGGCAGGAGGAGGCTGCTCTCTCTTGCAAAGGGATTGGAGATGTGATGCTGGGCTGACACAGTGGCCTGGCCTGTCATGGTGGCATCTTGCATCCTCTGTTTCAAACATGTTGATGGGAGGCTGTCTCTGCAAGGTCTTGTTCTATTAAACATGTAACTCTGGTGCTTTGTTACAGGAGACTTGGCATTTCTAAAAAACTTTTGCCCTGCCAGGTCTGCAGCCTAAGCCAGCTAGAGAAAAATACCCATTTTGGGTTACAATAAATTCTATTGCTTTGCATAAAAGAACCAAATCTGATCAACAGATTAAAAGAGGATATAAAATTGGTTTTTTACCTTCTGTTGACAGGCATAAATGACTTCAGTTATCTGCACACAAACTGCTTTGAGCTCTCCATCTACGTTGGCTGTGACAAGTATCCCCATGAGAGTGAGCTGCCCGAAGAGTGGGAAAACAACCGCGAGTCACTCATTGTTTTTATGGAACAGGTATTGGAGGGAAGAGTGACTTCCAAACCCTTTAACTATTCTTTTCTTAATGAAAGGAGGTCTAAGGTTTCTGATCTTTTCTTGCATGACTTCTTACGTGATTATTGGTATTTATGATGGAAACCTTACTGACATAGCACTTCAGCCAGGCTGTTTTAACTTAGGAAGAAGTAATGAAGCTTGTTAAAATGTGATGTGAGCTCAGAGCTGGCTAGAAATGACTGCCAGAAAGAAAAACAAAACAAAACACCTTGTGTCTACTGCTTTATCTGTTTGTTTTATCTGTCTCTTGAATTGAATGCCTCAGGAATCCTAAGCTGGTAAGCTGGTTCAGAAGTAGCCTGGGAGGCTGGTACTAGGTTAATAATGGTATTTCAAAAATGTGTGAGCCATGAAATAGGAATAGAGTACATGTAATCCCCATGGGGAATTCATTGTTTGTTGTGTCTTCCTAATGATAGTCCTGTTCATTGCTGTGCAATGTTTATTTGTTTTTATTTCTTCTCCCAATAGGTCCATCGGGGCATCAAAGGCATAGTGAAAGATGTGCATGGGAAGGGGATCCCAAATGCTATTATCTCAGTAGAAGGTGTCAACCATGACATTCGCACAGGTATGAACCCAAAAACATCAGTGCAAATGAACATGTTTATTGTTTAAAAAAAGCCCCAAAACCAAACCAAAATACAGAGCCTCATTTTGCAGCTTTGAACTGTTTTCTGAGAAAAGCCAGCACGTAGTACAGAGCCCAGGGAGAGTGTTGGAGGAGTGACCTGTGAGGAGGGAGTCACTTTTTCCTGTGGTGCAACTTCCCAGACAAGAACAGAGCTATGGCTTTCCTCTCTTCACCTCTTCCTACCTCTTTTAAAGCAGTGAGCAAATAGCCTTTTGTCTGCCCAAAATCAATAGCCTGAGAACAGCTGTATCTGAAAAACAGTTGTTGTTGCTTGTCTCCTATAAGGTACTGCAAATCTAACCCAGAATTATTATAGTGCTGGAGTGCACAGGTGTAGAAAGTGCCTTGTTGGGCAAAGAGATTTTCTCTGGCTGGTAACAGTCATAGGACTGTGAATGTGTTTGGGATGTGATTTACAGCTGTGTTCAGAGAAAAGGAGACTTTTCCAACCTGAAAAGCCTCCTGTGAAACATCACAGATTTATAAAAGAATGTTTAATGAGGCTCAGTAGAGACACTGCTTTGTGGGGATGAATTTCAGCCCAAATAACTACTTTTCAATGTGTATAGTTGAAAAAAACCCCCACAAATGGCTATTTTCCATGTTAGCACAGTCTATATCTTCACCCAGACACTGATATGTACATTCAGAGTAAATGCTAAGCCTGGAAATGGCCTGGAAAATAGTTTTGGCACTAAACAAATAACTGCTTAAAATAGACACTGTCACAAGATTAATAGTAATACCTGAAAACTGTTGTTGGCAGGTAGTGGGCAGGATGGTGTCCAATGGCCACTCTCTTTGTGTAGGTGCTGTACTGTGATTTAAGACACATAGTTGTCTTAAGTGGAGAAACAACAGAGGGGATACACAGACAGACAGAACAAAAGGAAATGACCTCAGGTGGTGCCAGCGGAGGTTTAGATTGGATATTCAGAAGAATTTCTTCACCAACAGGATTCACAGGCCCTGGCACAGGCTGCCCAAGGCCACTGTCAAGTAACCATTCCCAGAGGTTTTTAAAAGCCATGTAGATGTGGTGCTCAGGGACATGGTTAAGTGGTGGCCTTGGCAGGACTGAGTTAACAGTTGGACTTGAAGATCTTGAAGTCTTTTCCAACCAAAAGAATTCAGATTCTATGCAGAAAGAAGTAGCCAAACAAGATGTCAGCAGGTGTCATTAGTGATTGCACTCAAACTGCTGATTGCAGAAGACTAACAAGGTTTCTGTAGGATGTTTAAGGAAAAGTAGCATCATGATGAATAATCAGACTATGTTGTTGTGTACTCCAGGTTTGGTTCAATATATGAATCAGGAACACCAGTGTAATGATTTTTTTTGCATCTTGACTGGCGTTCTGAGTCTTTCATTAGTTGTTGCTTTCACTTCTTTGCCATTGAGGTATTTTGACATGTAAACTGATTTCAGCCTGTAGAATATCACAGAGCTTTAGATAAGAATTTTTTCAAATCTTTAATCCTTCCTGCAGTGGATTATCTGAACCAATAATAAATCTTGGAATAACTTAGTTTACATTAATTCTATTTCAGTGCTACTGAGTCTCTGTTGTAAAAGAAAACCTTGAATGACAGATATTTAATTAGGCAATAATCATTCTGACTTAAATATTTCAAAATGGGACCACTGGGAAATGATAGTGGGAATGGCCAAGTAAATGCAACAGGTGATTAATCTTCAGCTCCCAGTAAGCTGGATTGGCACATGTAAGAAAAATAAAGAGAGCAAACATGCATGTGGAAAGGAGTCCCAGTGGATGTGGATTAACTGTGCAAGATCCCAGAATCCACCTTGTAATGCTCAGGGAATCTCACAGCTATTTACATCCAGAATTAGAGCTGAGATTCTATGGTTCAAGGCCATCTGTAATTGTTAGTAAAAATAAAAGTGCTTACTTAATTCTTTTCAATTCTTCTTTTTAATGAGACATCTTTAAGCTGACACTGAATAACTTTGTAGATGGGAACATAAAAGTTCTATCTTGTTTTATGTTGTATAGATAACAATGTATGTCTCATTAGTCTTTGAAAGTAGAGAATTGATGTTGGAGCCAAAAAGCTTAAATGACACTTCTAACTCCAGACAAAGAAGGCAAATTGTCAGCAGTCTTCTTTCATGATGCCTTTTTAAATGAAAAATGTATCTCTTTAAGCCTCTGAGTTGCCTCGATATAAAAATAGGCCAAGCAGGAGAAGAATTATGACCACTCTCTCTGTTCATATAACTTTAAACAAAAGTGAGCTAGGCTGTCAGGCATCTTCTAATTATTTGATATATTAACGTGGTTGACTACCCTGAAGAGGCAGTTGTCTGGAGATGCTTTCTAATAACTGTTACTTGTTTGGGGAAATCTCTCTGCTTCTTCCTGTGGACAAAAAGAAGTGCATGGAAGGGGCACTTTTTTTTTTTCACATGGATGTCCAACTTATCTTACAGGATGAGAGGGTGGCTGACACCAAGGTAACAATATTAATAGGCTAATTGAAGTCATTGATTCTGTAAGAGCTTTGTGGAAAATTATTCCATTTGCTCTTGATGCAGATGTCACTATTGAGTAAGTCTTGAGTGATTCCATGTTGTTATGGTTAGATGTGGATGAAGCTCTACAAGATGACCTTTGGAATAGAGTTCATCAATTGGATGACCTGGATGCTTCTTTTTCCCCATGGTGCAAAGGCAATTTTGTAGGTTGCTTCCTGTAATTGCACATTTTGGACACCTCAAAGCAAATCTGAATGCAGAAATGTACCATTTCCTTCCAGTGAAACACTTCTTCTGTGTCACAGCCCATACTAGAGTCCAAAGAAAGATCATAGAGTCACACACTGGTTTGGGTTGGAAAGGACCTTAAAGATCATCCAGTTCCAACTCCCTGCATGGGCAGGGACACCTTCCACTAGACCAGGTTGCTCCAAGCCCCATCCAACCTGCCCTTCAACACTGCCAGGGATGGGGCAGCCACAGCTTCCCTGGGCAACCTGGGCCAGGGTCTCACCACCCTCACAGGGAAAAATTTCTGACGCACATTTCTATGTGACTTTTGTAATGAAGCAGAATTAATTTAATTTAAAAGTATGTTCAGATAAATTCTTATGAATATTTTGGTAAGTTTTCTGTGATTTCAGCATATGTTTATGTAACCAAAGAGTTTGAAGTCGCATTTAGTAACATTTAATATCACGAGTCTCAGATAATGTAATTCTGGTGCTATAACTCTTCAGCCTCATTCCTGGCTGCCTGTTCAGTAGAGAAAAATTAAGTTTTAGTTGTTTCATGCATTGGGTGTGCAGCACCCACTGGGTGTGCAGCATCATGGCTTTCTTTCCTGGAGGGTTTTTCGTAGGTCACAGATCAGTAGGGTAAGTTTTATGAATGTAGTTAAATAAACAAAATTTGGTACATTAAAGTGTAAATATGACAATTGTAAAATTATAACAAAGGACTTTCCTGTCAGGCTCCAAGAGCGTTCCTCGAAGTGTTTATGGAGTCACCTGACACCTTTATAATAATAATACCTTTGTACTTTTATGCATTGTTATTTTATCTAAGCAGAAGTGGCAATTCTTTCCCAGACCCAACAGGAGGAGATGGATGTAGTCTGCCCCCAGCCTGCTCCCACTGGAGCCTATTCTTTTAGCAAACCTGTTATTTACTAGACGTATCTGTATTTTTAATTGTGCTTCTCTTGCCATCTGCTCTGAAATATTTTACCTAATGCATTTAATCTGATTTTTTTTAAAAAAATCCCTTTTAGTCTGCTATTGAATTCCAAGCAATGACAGCTGACAGAAATACTAATGTCTGCTTCTTTGTAAATGGAAAGGGAGGTAAAGTGCATCCTGCTAACAGTTTAATATCCAGCTTTCTCATAATCTCCCAGTGGTGTGTGAATGTGTAGATATTGTTTTTCTGGCCTTGTGTGGGGTTGTGATGAACTGCCTGTCGAATATGTCCAAGAAACGTGGGTCAGTTTTGAGGTCCAGGGGTTAAATTTCCCACTGACCTTCACAGACTGCAATATCAGGTATAGTTGACATCACTGTTTTGCTGACACTTGCTGTTTGCAACCGTGCACTTTTTTATGTTACCAACCCCTAAACTCAAATCCTGTTTCTTTAAACAGAGGCTGACTAGCCTGATCTTTTCCCAAACATAATACTTTCCTGCATATTATCTTCAGTTTTTGCAATACACTGCATTGTGAGTGACCCAAGGCTAGTGCCAGTAAGGCTGTCAGTTCTCATCAGTGCTAAAAAACACCAACCCCTCCTCATACAAGAGATGTTGTATTTCTATTTATATATAAACAGAATTGTAGATTGGAATATGCACTTTCATTCCACAGTGGGTTTTCCCAGGAGACAGTGCAAAAATAATTTTAAATACTAGTGTTTCACCCTTTTCATTCCACAACTAAGCAGATGTGCTAGTTAAAATAATATTTAAAAGCACATATGGGTAATCTGAGCTTATTTATGGAGAAAAAAAAAGAAGAAAACAGGAAGTCCTGACTAAACAAGGTGTAAAAACACATCTTGCTTTGTACATGAGTAGTTTCTTTGACTGTGGGAGCTCTATTTATACATTTGCAGGTAAGCAGGTGTTAAGTACCCAGAAGAATCATAGTTTGTATGAAAATTAGTATAATAAAACTCACTGTAAGGTTTTATGGAAGAGGAGAGTTGCTTAGATCTCCAAGTGAGTTGACATAATGCATTCACACATTTTGCATCCTAAATACCACAAAAACACATGTCCAGGTGGTCTGGCTAGGATGCTGAGTGCAATGTGGGTACCCACTGAACATTCTTTTCATTGGTTAGTTAGAATTAGTTTGGGGAAGGTCTTTCATGCCCCTCAGGAATCATCAAGAGTTACAAGGTGGCCCTTTGCCTCCAGATCTTCTTTGCTTCAACTGACAGGAATCTTAGGCCAAATTGAAGCCCATTTGTTCATCATTTGGAAAACAGATTTGAGGTGTGTTTTCCTGTAAGGTTGGCAGGATGAAGAGGGGTGTGTGTGGTTGGTGGGGGTGGCCTCATTGACACCCTCAGAGCTTGTGCTCCCATCTTATCCACGTGGCAGCATCTCCACATTCCCCTGAGCAACACAGAATCACAGAATTTTTTGAGTTGGAAGGGACCTTAAAGATCACTGAGTTTCAACTCCCCTGCATGGGCAGGGACACCTTCCACTAGAACAGGCTGCTCAGAGCCCCATCCAGCCTGCCCTTGAACACTTCCAGGGATGGAGCCCCCACAACATCTCTGGGAGCTCTTCCAGCATCTCACCACCCTCAACACTGAAGAATTTCCACCTGATCTCTAACCTAAATCTCTCTTCTTTCAGCTTAAAACCATTAGCCCTTGTCCTCTCACTGCAAGCCCCTGTAAAAAGACCCTCCCCAGACACCTTCCTCAAGGAACAAGGGCCACTGTCCTGAAAGCCATCTCTTTTCCTCCCAGGAGCTGATGGTGACTACTGGCGCCTTCTGAACCCGGGGGAATACGTGGTGGGCGCCAGGGCAGAGGGCTACACCACCGCCACCAAGACCTGCGAGGTGGGCTATGACATGGGAGCCACCCAGTGCGACTTCACCATCTCCAAAACCAACCTGGCCAGGATCAAGGAGATCATGAGGAAGTTTGGGAAGCAGCCCATCAGCATGTCCGTGCGGAGGCTCAGGCAGCGGGCTCGGCAGTGGCGGCAGCAGCGATAGGACCTCGGCCCGTGCCACCCACCAGCTCTGCTTCCATCAGCCCGGCCATAGTCGTAGTGACAGTTCCATAACCCTTCTCTTCCTGCATATTTCTCTGCACGAGGCCTTTCTGTTAGTGGAGCTGGACCAAGCAGTGTGGGGAGGGTTCACTTGGGTGACATATTGGTGAGGAAATTCAGGTTGAACCAAAACAAGCCCCCGTTTTGGGGGGGAGAGGCAGGAAGAATGTAGGAAAGATGCTTTGAGTTAAGCTGAAATGATTTATTATTATTATTTTGGCCTTTATTGTTATTTAATCCTCTGTAGATCTGTGTTCTTTAATAACAGAAAAAAGGAAAAAAGAAGATATAAAGGAGAGGTGTTATTTTGAACAAAAAACTGAAATATGTTGTTTTTAAAGCATAAAATGGGTATATTTTTGCAATTAAAAAGTTTTTATATTCTCTACACTTTATTTCCACACAGGAAGAGAGCTTAGTAGGGACAACTTCTGCTGAATATCTTTAAAATCTATGTCAAAATTTTAGTCTCCCTTTCCCTGGAAGTTCAGCTTTTGACAAGCACCATAATATGTGGGGGAAAACCCTGGAGCAAATAAGCCACCTCAGCTTTCCTGCTTGGATTGTTTATCTATAAGGATGTCTTGTGGTTCCAGAGTTTAAGGCCATGAGTTGTTTTCTCCTCTGGCTTTTTAAGGCTGCATTTTCACTCCCTGAACTAAACCTGAGGAAAAAGGTATGGGAAAAGGGCCACTGTGGCATGATATCCCTTCCTGGAGGACTTGAAACAAAGTTTTTCTTGTGGATAGGAGTTGTATCATTTATGAGAGGAAGGGCTCGGTCACTGGTGTGTACATAGTTCACAAATCCACAGATAACATCTATTTTCTTGATTTTTTATTTTTTTATTTTTTATTTTCCCTGCCTTTAAGTGATTTTTATGTTCATGCACCTCTTGGGCACTGTCTTCCCTGATGTGCAAGGGCTTCTGTAGTCCTCTGAATGGCCTACTCGTCTTCCCAGTGCAGCTGCTGGTGCTTTGCTGGCCTTCTCTAGGAGAGCAGGAATTGTGCTTCATTACAGGATTCTAAGTAACAAAGTTGTACAGCAGGATAGGATGGAGGTTCAGGAAAGATACAGATCGGATCTAGGAAAGAATGAGCTGCATAAACACTGGTTGGATTATGAGTTGGTGAAAATCAACTTTGCTCCATTAGCTTCAAGGTTATGACCTTAATTCCACCAAAGGAAGGGCCAGATGTATGATTTTAGCCAGCCAAAAGTCTGTGGCTATATAAACAATTCTTATTATGCTTGGTAGAAGGACTGCAACGTGCACTTCCAAATATAATTCTGTTTCAAACATTTCAATTGCTGTTATGGTTTTTGCCTATTTGATGTGATTCTTGGGAAAGAAACTCACCAAAGTACCATTCAAAACTGAGAAAAAAATAAAATGCAAGTAGAAAAGTTACTGTAAAAACACCACGTGCCACCTGTGCAATATGTTGGTTTTTTTGGTCAACAAATTTGTGAACAGAGAAAAGGCAAAAGATTGCAGAGTCAATAATGTGATCATGAATCCTCACATAATAAATAGTTATATTCTTAACTTTCTCTATTCCAGCCCGTGTTTGTTCTGCATATACCATCAAATAGCAGCAATGCATTCAGCAGCAAGGGCTCCAAGAAAATAGAAGAGTGCATACACAATTTTCTGTTACAAATCATGGAACTCCAGCTCCCAGTTAGCTTCATTTAACATAAGTAATAGAGGTAAACAAATCATCCAATTGTTACATTAATATTTGGAATTCTATTTTACTTATTGCACTCTATTCACCACCCTTACAATGTGCTATGTGCCATATATTTTTTGTACAGCAAAGTTGTCAAGAAGGGGGAGGGGGGGGGGGTTGACAGCCAGGAAGGGGTTAGTGATGTCTTTGTGCAGGTAGTGTCGTGAAATAATCTTGGAATGCTGAGTAATGACAGCAGACAATTTGTTAGCAGTTTGATGTGGCTTGTTCACCAGCATATGTAGATTTTATCATCACAGAAGATCAGGGTCATGTACAATTTTTTTCTTTTATGAACTGATGGAATGTCTTGGGTGGCTTCTCTGTGGAGTCCCATGAAGGCTACGTTGTCATCTTGCTGGGGATCTACAAGGAAGTAACCAGTCAAAACTAAATCACTCTGATCATTGAAGCTACCAACCACTGTCTTAGTCTATCTTAGTAGTTCCTTCTACCTTGAAATAATGTTTCAGTTTGTCTTGAGATTTATGTTACAGACCTAGAGGTCCCTATGCTCTCTTCTCAGGTATGAGATTATCTTGATGATGTTATTTCTTATTTGTTAGCAAGAAGTGGATTTGATGGAAATTTGATGTCTATTAGCTACACTTAGATGGACTCTGATTGCAAAGACCTCAGTGACACCAGATGCTGAAGACAGTGACCTTGGTGGTCTTCACTGGCCATGACTAGTGCTTACGTGTACTTAGGCACAGCAGAACCATGACTAATGCAGGTGACCTTACTCCATTTTAGTCCAGGCATTACTAAATAAATGGTCTAATATCTGCCAAGTGTACTTGTCTGTGCAATTATTTTTGGCCTGCCCACCACCTTTACACTAGAAAACACTCAAGCTCAAAGGAATTTTACTAGGAACTGCAGATATATGAATATCTTGTGCTGAGAGAAGATGCTTAAGCCTGCCCTGAATGTAATAATACTGAGCTGATGTGTGCCCTGTTTGCTGCTAGTTATGCACTCAGGTGTTAAAATTCTTTGAAATACATAGCACTGCTATTTAACCTTTAGATAGATCCAAACCACAAACCAATAAATCTGGATGCCAGTGTTTTCTAGTTATCTACCTTTCCCATGCCTTTAGAACAGGTACATTTTTTTCTACATTCTGTGCTTTTAATCTCTTTTTAATGTTGTAGGAGAACAGGCAACTCTGCAGAAACGACAGGAAATCATTCTTGAG
Source organism: Apus apus (assembly GCF_020740795.1). Lineage (NCBI taxonomy): Eukaryota > Metazoa > Chordata > Aves > Apodiformes > Apodidae > Apus > Apus apus. Next base: position 4,206,630 of record NC_067285.1, read on the forward strand.
GATGGATAAGGTCCTTTTATAATTACAGATCTATTTTAACTGCTACTTATAAAAGGACTTTACTAAACTTTGATCAGCCCTGCTATAGAGGGGGAAAAAATGCAATCCCTTTCAATTAAGAAGAAATTCAGCTGCACAATCTCACCCACACAGTAAATGGTAAACAAATAAAAGGTTAAAACAGAACAAATTCCACTCTCCTTGATAATACCAACTGTCAGTCATCTATTCCCATGCAGAGCCCTGACAATAATGAAATACATAGGGAGTTGGGTGGCTTCTCCTTGGCTTTCCCTGTCATGTTATCCAGCTAATTAATTTTTCAGATGCTTAATTATCTTTATTTTTCTCAAGGTGTGTTTCAGTTTTTCTCATCCATCTTAGCAACTACAAGCACACTAACCTCTCGAAGACAGATCTTGGAATCTGCAAATCAGCTTGGGAATGCTGAGGCCAATAAAAATGTATCTAGTAAAATTATCTTTACTTATACACGTTGGAGTACAGTTAATCTTGGCAATCTCTCACCCAAATTGCAGGAGACTGTTAGAAGTATCTGAGGATCCCTTCTTCCAGGAGGTTGAACTCTGTGTGAGTAAAACCCACTGATAACAATGACTGTAAATAAAGTAGCTGAGTATGCTGGTGAAGAAATGCAATTTTTTAAAATATATTTTAAGCCTGTTGCACATTTTCAGCTTCTGCAACCAACGACTTTCCTTTATCATTGTGTGGTGTGGTTTTTAACACTGACTTCAGCTCATTGTTTTCAGGGCATTTGGGACATCTTCCCAAAGTGTGGATTTTGGCAGCCAGGGATGGAGTTCTGCAGCCAGATTTATTTGCTTCTTGCATCACCCTGTGGTAGGGGGTTGACCTTTCTGAGAAACACTGGAACAGAGATGAGTTAACTTAAAACAGGTTTTTAATCAATTACTTTCACTAGTTAACCTTTGAAAATTGGCATCTATTTGCTACATGTCTACAAATGCCCAAGTCTGGAGACAAATGTGTCCCTTTACCATTTATCTTTGTAGTCAGTCTCTGTGGGAATTCAGTCACAATACCATAAGCCTTGGGGAAGAAGTAGAAAAAGCACAAACAAGTCATAAAAATTGTAGTAGGATCTTTTCCTGCTGCAGTGCACGGCTCTCCTTGCATGGGAGCACTGCAGGAAAAACACCTCTCTGTGCACCTACTAATTATCCAATGAGCACCCAGAGAAGACCCATCTCATATTCACTAAGAGGATGCAACTTCCTAAATGTCCTTTCTTACTGGAGCAGTTGCATGTGGGGAGAGAGGGTTGTGATTTTCACTGTTGATCTCATGGATAATTTTAGCACCACTTTTCCCTGTGCTTCATTGTTCTGTCACAGTATTAAGCAGTTTTATCAGTCATTGCCAGTCCTTAATAAGTAGTTAGAAATGTTTTTTGCCTTCCAGTGTTTAACTTAGAGAAGTTTTATGTCTTTATGCTGGTATTTCTTTAATTTTGCAACTTTAAATCCTGTCTATACACTTAGTCAAATGTGCTTGCTAGTCTTTAATTTCTTTTTAAAGGTCATTTAGCTTAAGATCACATTCTTGCATTTCACTGTAACCCTATCATATGATTTTTGAACCACAATATTTTTGTTCAATGAATCCATCATAGTGAGTGCAGTCTTGTGCCTGGAACAGCTGAGTCACTAAATAACCATTCTCTGCCATCTCCCACCGATACAATCACCACTTTACAGTACAAAGAGCCAGTTTAAGTTTAGATGAGACTTATAAACCCACCAAGCCCACATTCAGATGTGCAGGACAACATGTTGATCAGTTGGGAGCTTCTCTGTCCCCTTAACCTGAAGAGTTATCCAATTTTATATTGATGGAGATTTAGATTGCTGCTTCATGTGAAAATACTCAACAGTGCTCTCCTGCTCACTATCTGTTCCTTGCTCATTAGGCAGAAAAAGGACATTTTTATTCCTTTCATAAATGTCTGATGGGCTGAATTAAATGGACAATTTTTGGTATGACATTTCAACTCATAACCACCTGAAACAAATGTATTTATCAGTTAAAAAATGTCAATAAGGGGATTTTGGAAAGCCTGTGAATAATATCTTAGGCAGTGAATATAAAGGTACTTTAGAGCTGCATGTTTGCATACTGAATCTGCTTTTGCAGCTTCATAAATGTCTTCAATCATCTGCGGTAGCACCAGGATCAGAGAGGTTAAATCCACCTTCCCCGTGTCTTGTGGTTTGCACAGGCTGGATTAAAAAAATATCCCACTCAGTTTTCTGCCCAAGATACTTTGCTTGACTCTCTTTTCTAAACTGATCTCCAGAGACCTTTCAAGCATTTGCTTCTCCCCACTAGCCAGGCTCCCAGATGAAGGTCCAACTTGCAACAGTGAAGGTCACGATCTGGACACAGAGAAAGAAAAAGCTGAGTAGCAGATTTTGGAAAATCATGACATGAAATGATAGCTCCATAAAGAATCACTTGCATTCAGATCTTAAAATTTCTGCAAGATTTTATGAAGTAGTTATAGGTGCATTTAAAGTTGTCTTGCTAATTCCATATGAAAATAAGCACTTTTCCCTGGTGGCTTAAATAATAAATCATCCTGCCCTTCCCTCTGTACTGAGGAACTGCAACGTCCAGTGGAGACCTGGAAGTTGTTCTCTCAGAGGGTGAGGTGTTGATGTGCCCAGTGGCTTTCAAAGCCATGAAAAAGGTATATGGAATATACACAGATCTAAAGAAATATATAAATATAGAGACCTAAAATGTAGCTTCAAACATGGCAGCTCATATGAAGGAAGCTCAAACAGAGTTTGATAAAAACATATATAAAGAGAGTGGGCTGATTCGCAAGAATAGAAACAAACAAACCCCCAACAGCATCCAAAACAACTCTTTGCTTTTTGCAAGCAAAATAAATGAGCAAATCCCTCCTCTGCATGTTTGAAATAATATTTATGAATAGTAACACCACATCAAAAGTCTGAACAGAAACCTTTCTCTTTTCTTCTGAATGTTTTTCCACACCAGAGCTGTACTGTGTACTCTGAAATACTGATGCTTAAAGAAAGGAATCAGTAACAATTTCCACCTTTTTATTACATGAAGTAATACCAACCACCTGTTATTTTAATTATTCTAGTCATTAACCCCACTTAATTTGCAGCAGCTGCTTTTTAGAATTCAGTTCACCCCTTGTGTCAACAGCACAATCATTCTTATTAACTCTGCACTATCCCAAGAGCAAGAAAAAGAGCATTCAGGGTAAACCAGCATTTAAAGGTCTAACAAAATTCAGCCTTGCTGTCAGCAAGTAAAAATATGAAAAATGGAATTACTTTTTGTGGTTTAGTTGTGACAGCAATTCAATACCTGGGTTAACCAGGATCAATGGCAACACAATCTCATTGAATAGACTGGGGGGGATTTACATTTGAGATCCCGTTCTTACCACAAGGATCTGGATCTGATTAACATGGCTTCAGGTTTTTCTAATGTAAAAGGTGTTAAAACGACAATCCTATTCATTACAGTGAGTCTCCTAACTCCTTAGGTGAGTACAAACACTTCTTTGCTTGCCTCCTTCTGGCATGCCACAGCTCTGACCCACCTCACTAATGAGCTCCTGGTGGCTCCAAGGCTGGACCAGGCTCTCACAAGCAGTAAATCCTCAGGATAATCTGGAAAGGAGTGCAAAGTGAACAGTGAAACAGATTCTGTTTCTATGATCTACCCTGGATCTGCCTAAATGCAAAAGCTTATTTCCATGCACTTGGCTAATGACTGGCATCTATAGCCATTCATCATGATTGCTGGGAGCATTTCAAGCCTCTGTGGTTGCAATGAAGGACCAAGATCTTCAAGTCAAAAGCTCCACCAGAAACAAAATGTAAGCAGTTAAATCTACCTAATGAGTTTAATTGCAAATCATTTTGCTAATGTTTCTTGCTATATTATAATTTTAATGTTTAATGTTGCTTGAGCATTAGAATTTTGAGAGTTACTCTTTAGAGACTGGTTTTACTGAAACTTCTAAGCACAACTTATATCACTAAGAAGGTTATCAAGGATCAGTTTAATGCCTCTGGGTCACTGATGGTGCTATATTGTCAATAACTGTGACATCTTCAGCACTAAGGGATGTGCAGAACACGTGATTTGGAGAAAATACAGCATTATAAAATTGGTTTCTTGCTAATGAAAGTCTTCATACGAATTAATTGATAAAATTCCATCTTGGCTTTGGGAACAATCTATCCTTCTTAAAGCACTTTGGGTCTCCAGAGGGTACTTTTCAGGTTATCACTTTCTTTAGATGTAGTATTAATTCCTTGACTGCTGGATGATTTGCTGTTTGCAGACTGAAAATCAAGGGTAGTCAGTGCTTGAGGATGATGGGATTTCATGTGGCCGCTTGCTTGGTGGCTTTCTGGTACTAACTCTGGGGACAATAACAAAGAGCAAACCTTCCCCATTTTTAAAAATGCACCGTTAATACTAGTTGAGAAGAAATGCTGTGACCAGAACTGCACAACATATAAATCCATAGAGCTTCACTGAGCTTCATCCTTGTGAACTGCAGGGAACTTGTTTGCTTTTTAGGTCTAGTATTTGGGAAATAAGAACAGCAAAAGCATGAGATTGAGGTTGGGGAGAAAGATAACCACTTTTTCAGAGAAAGGCTGTAGCGTGGAAAAGAGAATTCAAGTTGGCTGCTTCTACTCACCTATTTGCCCTAAAAATTCTCCCCTGACCTTGACTGTTTCTGAATTTTCAAATAGTCCTTGTTCTTAAAAGAGTCAGTGAGGTGACCAGCAAAGCAGAACTTAAATGGTGGCATCTGAAGATATCCAGAGAGTTCCAAAGCAGATGCTGGAATATTTTATTTTACTCCAAATGTTAATAACTGTAATTTTTCAAATAAAAGAACATTACTCTGAATTTTGGGATCTGGCCGGAAGGAGAAGACCGAGTATTTTTCACACCAAGGGACCTGCAAGAGAGTTGGTAAAAGCTGAGAGGAGGAAATGGGCTGGTCAATAAGTATTCCTTCAATGAGTTTATGTTTTGATGGGAATTTCATGTTTGATGTGAAGGAGGAAGTGGTGTTATAATATTTCCATGGCAGGAAGATGGACAGTCAGTGGAGGACACGTAAAATAAGCCAAGCCAGGCTGTGTTGAGTTGGGTTTCTAGAAAGATATTAGAGAAGTATCATGAACTGCTGAGGATGTTGAAATGATCCATTCCCCAGCTCCATTCCCCATTGAAAATAAAATACATGTCTGTTATTAGGGGGTAGGGGAAACAACTCTGAAGGGGAAGGAAGGAACAAATAAAGGTGTTAAAAATAATAGATTAGAAATGAGTCTCTGTGACCTACAACAATAGTGGGGGGTGTGTGGATGTGCCTTGTGTGGGCACATTGTGTACACTTCATCTGTTTACTTTCAGTAGACAGAAGCAAGGACAAGGACAGGCAGCCCCCAGGGAGCATCAGCACTGCAGAGCTGCCAGTTGTTTGCCATGAGAAAACCCAGACTGTACAAATGTAGCCCTAGTATAGGAAGAGCAGAGTCTAGGAGTCTGTAGTATTTATCAGCTTTCCTGATTATATCTCTCTGAAGTTGTTTCGGTGATGAAGCTGCAGCCTAAAAACTTGAGATACAAAATACTGATTTTAACATCCCTCCAACCCTTTAAAAAAGAAAATAAAAGCCCAAAGTCTTCTGTGACTTCTGTATCTGAAAGTGCTACCCTGAATATGTAGGAACTTGGTCATGTTTTTATATGAGTCAGGTTGCAAAGAGGCTTTAGGGGGAAGACAAGAACAAATTTTCATCTGTTGAAGCAGTACCAAACCTTCTGACACCAAGGTAAAATTGCCCAAACACTCTGTCACTACATTTAATAGACTTCCTTATCAGTAATTCAGACAGTGGTCACAGCTCAGCAAGAGTTAATTTTTATCTGATTCCTGCTGTGAAAGCAGGATGATTTTCTACATCAAAATTCATGACCCGTTCCCACTTGAATGTTTATGAAAGGTCCAGCACATTGTGGCTGCTGCTGTAAACAAGCTACTAATAAAAATACATCATCTGATCTCTGGTAAAATGCTGCCAACACTTGTTTTTATACTACAGATCTCCCTGGAAGAATCTCAATTTTTTTTAAATAAATAATTTTCTAGTCTTCAGAGTTGCAAAAGAAAGCCAAAGATCAGAAGTTTATAAGCATCTGGAGAAACCATGAGCAAATATCAAGCCCCTAAATTATATTTTCCTGTTAATAGCATTAATTTTAAGCTGAACTCATGACTTTGCATGAGCCAGACTAGAAATTTTAGACACTGAACTGATACTATTATGAGGGTATTTTGTTTTTCATTTCTTGCTTCCTAAGGTTGCTTTTCTTGTAAGGAATTTTGTGTCTAATATTAAACATTGAGCTTATAAGAACATTTTCTGTACTTAGGAGGTGAGTTGAATCATGGTACCTGTGGCACCTTATTGCCTTTGCCCCTTCTTTCTTCTCCAAGGTGTATGGACAATCCCTTAAGCATTAGCCTCTCAGAGATAGACCCATGGTCCAAGTCACCACTGAAAATCACCCTGTTTGGGTAAAAAAAGGGAAAACAATGACAGTCCTCACAGAGATTAGTGTCACACGAAGGGGGTGTGGGGACTGTTGGGGATAACTGGCACATCCAGTGTAATATATTTGAGTTTACACAGAAAACTCCCTGAAATTCAACTGCAACAGCCTCACTTCACCAACTACCCTCTCTCCAAAGCTGACTACTTATTTGTGGTGGTGTAGGTGACTGAGAGGGAAACAGTGTAAGGGGCAGGACAATAACCTGAAGAAAGTAGCCTAAAAAAACCTTCCCTTTTTCTAGGGAAGGCAGATTGGGAAGGGAGGGGATGGTGGCAGCATTATTCACAGCAGTGCTTGGTAGTTTTTGTTCAGTTCATTGAAAAAGTGAAGTTGCAAAGGCACAAGTTTTGAACTTGTGGAAGCTCAATGAGCTTTGGCCATGCACAGACCTGCATGAAAATACCTGTATAAACAAAGGTATTTTGGAAAAGCCAAGAGATTAATTCTAAAACAGGACTGTATTTCTTGAGTTCAAGTTCATGGGAAGTATCCCTATATAGGAGACATCTTAAATTTATGGATCCTTCCATAAACTCCATATGCAAGGACATTTCTTTCTGCAAGGAAAAATAAACAAACAACAGAGTTCTTGAAACACCCATCTAAAATCATGTTGAATAATTTTAAAAACAAGCAACAGAGCAGGAGAGATCTTCATGGTCAGAGTGGTAGCTAATATCTTCTTATTATCACTGATTTTTAAGAAGTACTAGAAGATGCCTGAGGTCACAGTCTTTATCCCTTTGCTCCAAGGAAGGAGCAATGCACACATCTATCCACTCTGTCTAGGCCAAATAAGATATTTAAAGCAAGAAGTTACACCAGTTCCACCACATCAAGCAACTGAATAGCCTGGAAGCTCCCTTCTTTCATGCCTATCAGCCAGTTGGGCCAGAAGACTGAAGAACATAGCATGGAAAGACAAAAATGCACAGGCTCTACACAACCAGAAGTCAGGACTTACATCTATCTGGATGGTTTAGCGATTCAGAGTTCTGTAGGAACACTCTATGCACACATGCACTAACGATGAGGGAAACTCTGCTGGCCTGCTGAAAACCAAGCCTGCACCAGGTTAGGTCATCTACAAGGTGCCCCATGGCTCTTCAGATCAGCTCACTGTAAGCAATAGTGCTTGTGATGCCCCCAGCCCAAAGCATCTGAAATATCTTGAACAACTTCAGTGGCTCCCTAAGCTGTGAACAAGCAGGGGACAGTTTGTAAACAACAACCAGAGCTACAATCAGCTGCTCAGAACAAATAGTTTGCACAGGTCTGTGTGTGCAGTTAAGGCAGACAGTACAAGTACAGCTAGTGCCTTCACCACCTAATCAGCTGAATCTAATCTGCTCACTTTTACCACAGTCCTCAGTCCTTGGAAGAAGTCTGTGCAAGTTGGCCAAAAAATAGAGGAAACAATCTAAACAGAAGTTCTTCTGAGATTATGATCTCTTTGCCCATGGATGTTCATTGTTTGCTGGCAGGCAGCAATATCCTTTGGGTCCTCTTGACACGGGAGAATTGAAAATGATCACAATTTCTAAATACTTTTTTTTTTTTTCAAAAATAGTTGACAAGTTTTAACAGATAGTAGATTTTTGTTGACTTTGTAGTGTTCCTTTGGAAGAATACATTTGTAAAACACACATATTTATATGCAATATTATATATAAAAATATAAATGTGAAAAATGCATGTATATATATTCCCTTCCTCTTCCTTCTTTTGCATTGCAAAGGAGGAATAAAGTATGAGTAAAATTATCTTTGGACAAATGCTGCCTGGCTCTACAGAGGGGTGGTATGTTGCTGGTTCCAGAATTACAACATGAGCAAAATAAAGGCCCAAGAAACTTATTAACTATGTTTATACACACCCAGTAATTCAGAGCTGGCAAGAGGTTTTTAGGCAGCTTGGCTGGTGCTTCAGCCAGCAGTTGGTGAGACCTGACCCAGAAGCTGCTGAAACCTGTGGACTGCATGTGTGCTCTGCCTCCTGCCCTTTAAATGAAAACCTCTTGTTAAGTCAGCTCTTTGCTGGCTGCATCTCCTGCCCTCTGGACCCTGCATGTTCTATCACAGGCACAGACACAGGAAACTGGGGAGACCTGATTTTTTCATTCCACTTATTCACATGACACTTTCATTCTGATGCAGAGCAGCTTTCCTGGGCGCACGTCCTGAAAAGCTGATGATAATTTTTGCTGGCTTTTAGTGTTCTGTGGATTTCCCCCCGTTTATTTCCTACTGACTCGGGCTGTGTGGCAAACAGCCACGTTAAAGCTCCCAAGGTCACAGGGGAAGGTGATGTTTCATGTAACCACTAGTGACAAAGATCAAATCTAATGGAATTTTCTTAATAAGGAAAATTATGGAGGTGGCCAGGGAAGGGAGGTAGAGGCCTTGCAGTACATAGACCTTGATAAAGGGATTTCTCATCCAAATAAAGAAGGCTGGAATGTCTCTCCTGCATAGAATACATATCCTTGAATTATCAGGCAGTACTTTTTTAGGTGGAACATCTACCTACTGCTAAATACACCATTATTTAGAGAATCATCTGTCTTCTGCATAATTTACATTTTCCTTTAGATTCAGATCCCATCTGCTGCTCTGTTTTCTTTTGCCTGCTGTCACAGTCGTAAGCATGTAATTACCACACTCCTACTCATTTTTTCCTCTTCTTTTTCATTACAAGCTTCATTTCAGCCCATTTTTGTCTTTACCTTGCTTTAAGCCTGCAATTATTCAAAGACACTTAATGAGATCAACAGCAGTAGTTTGTGCTGCACAGATATTTTTGAAATGGATTAAGTGAGGACGGATGACAAAGTAGCAAAAGCAATCCTTGGATCAGGGAAAGAGAAGGAAAAAGCAGCTTTGTAAAAATTAACCTTTCTTGATGACTTTGTGTGCATTACAAGTTTTAAATGGACTGGTTTTTTTTTTCCTTCTCATGGGGTAAAACAAGGATTTACAGTCCTGAGAAAAAAAATGCACATCTTTGTAAATAGTCAGTGCAGCAAAGTGTCAACCCAGCTCTTCCTTTGCGGTCCAAGTTCAGCTCCAGGCTGAGCCACAAAATGCTGCCAGCTTTGCTGTTGGCTTCTGGTTTGTTCTGCTGCTGGTATTTTTCTAAAGTTAACTGTTGACTGTGTGGCACCCTCTCTGTCTCTGAATCCACAGTGTGCAGGTGGCTCTTTTTCTAGGAAAACACGTTGTGATATTGATTGCAGGGATTGCCAGCACTTACAGATTTGTTAAAAGCACCTGCTTTTTGTAATTACTGTTTACATCTCTGAAATGCCCTGGAATTTTTAGCATCTGAAACTGCCAAGAGGCTGATCTGACAAGAAAAGCCAGCCCGAGAGCTTTGCTAAGAGCAGGAATTGGCTGAATTTGAACAGAATGTAGAAAAAAGGCTGCTTAGAGCGTGATTTAGGAACAACTGTCCTGGTGACTGTGGCAGGGCTGGCCTTGGGGACCAGAAGCTTTGATCACCTTCCCCCAAAGGGATCTGGGGGCAGAGCCCAGTAGACATGTGGCTCCTGTAGGACTGTGGACTTTGAGAAGTCTTGGAGGTGACATATAACAATGACATATAACATAAATGTGGTAGGTTATGTATATTTTATATATATAACACCAGCCAAAAACTTAATCCATAGGGCATTGAGTGGGGAAAAGCTGAGATTTTTGGCTAAGTTTTTGATAACCAGGCATCTGAAAGTGTAGGGGTTTGGTTTTTATTTTCCATTACTTAATGTCCCGAAGTCTGTTAAAAATATTGTGTGACACTGTTAGAGGGATTCATCAGTAGCTTGGAAATAATGCAGCATGATGTGCCAGCACCCCAGCCATCTGCAGGGAGAGTTTTATTGTGCAAGAGTTTATCCACTTCAAAGAGGTTTTGCAGGAGAAAAAGTCTGGGGAATTTTATGGATCATTTTTCTGGAAGTTCCCTTTGTGCTTTTAGTTTCTTGTAAACGGAGTTTTAACTCTTCAAATTCTGAATTTTTAAAATGTTTTTTCCTGTGACTGCACCTGCATAAGAAAAAGGAAGGGCTATACAATTTGCATCAAAGTTTACAGCAAAGTTAGATGTGAGTAATAAATAATAACTGTAAAACTTTGACCTAATCGGGAGAAGAGAGAGGATTTGTGGAACTAACATCACAGAGAGTTTTTAAAAGCAGGGGGAGTCAATCCTTTGCTGAGCTGGATTGGTTCTACCTGAGCCTAGATGAGGGCAGGAAGCCCCAAAATGCTAATTCTTTAGAATATTTTCTTTACCAGTTATTTTCTTGTGTTTCAGTACAAAACATTGCAGCTGGAAGGGATTCTTTAGTGTAGACAAGACAGATTAGCCCTGATTGTAAAACTAACCTTTATTATTTCTTTCTTGGAAATAGGGAATTTGATAGTCAGACTCTTTCAGGTCTGGAACTTTACTCCAAGGCCTCCTGGACTCAGGAGAAAGTCTCAACAATATCCTGTCCAACAGGTTCCTTCAGGCTATGTCTCAATAACTTTCTGTAATCATTTGACATAACATTTTATTTTAAATACATCCTTATGGACCTATAAGAATTTTGGCTGTTTGGTATTAGTAACAGTTATAATAGAAGGAAAAAAAATAGAAAAAGAGTGTGCAGGGCTTGTATAGTAGGATTTTAGATATTACAAATGAAGGTAGAAGGAAAATTGACTTCCTAAATTATTAAGACACTGGACTTGCTAAATGTATCTGTTAAATGTATGGTTATTGGCTACTCTTACACTGAATATGAAGACGAAAAATTAATTTAACACACTTTGTCTTTTCTCATGTCCATTTGAGCAATAGTAACCTCAGAGTGGTGGCTCAAGGACCTGGTGACCCAGGTGATAGTGTGGAGCAATTAGTGAAATCTTGTGATGGTCAGTTTGGATCAACAGTAGACTTCAGGTTTTGGGAGCGTTAGGTTCAAGCACAAAACTTCAGCAGCAGAGGTAGAACAGAACAAAACCAGCCAATATTGTTTCTTCTCATATGGCATGAAAGTCAGGCACCAGGAATTACTACTGTGTAGAAATGGTACATTCTAGTAACTCATTTTACAGTTTAAGAAGCTTGCAGAACTAATGAAAGCAGAAGTGACATCACATGTAGGCAGATACAGGAAAATGTTATGTGGCTGCTATTAGTAAAATGGGAATTAAATGTGCTACCTGGACAGCAAAGGCACAGGATTAATTTTTAAATATTAAGTCTGATGTAGTGATTAAACCATTAGAAAAGATGTCAGAACATCACTTGTCATCTTGGAAACAGGTTCTCCAAAGCACTTTCAGGAAGAGCTGAAAAGAAAATGAAATCTGGCAAGAAACATTAGTGATTTGAAGTGATAAAACTCCTTACCAAAACTCAAAGGCAAATAGTATTAGCTACATCCATTCTCCACTGAAAAGCTGAATCATTTAGACTGCTTAACTGTAGAATGATAGTCAGGGTTTCCTCCCAGTGTGACCTTCAGCTGAAGCCTCTGTGCAGGTTCAAATTCACCATCAAAGATAATTGATCTCATTATCAGATAGAATGGTTCAGTATATGCATATTGAAATGTGGGGCTTAAAGCTTAATACGAATAATTACCTGGAAAATGCTGTGTTGAAACGAGCTGTATTTAGAGAGTGTAGTTAAAATATAATAAAACAAAAAAACAGTAACAGATGGTTGGACTTGATGATCTTGAAGGTCTTTTCCAATCTTGGTGATTCTATGATTCTATGAAAAAAAAAACCCAAACAAACAAAAAACCAAACAAAAAGCAAGTGCTTCTGCTTCAGCACCAAGGGGAGCTCTCAGCTCTGGGTGCTACATGGGCAGGAGTAGCTGCAGCTGCTGCTTGCTCTTTTCTCCAGCATAACTGGAAAAGCACCTCCTCAGCTGTATCTCCTCCCAAAAGCAAGTTTCCAATGTGTCTCTCCACTCACACACAGGGATGTTATCCCAGTTCAGGCCAACTTGTTGTTATCTAACGGCCTGTAAATCACCAAATGCTTCACAACTTTTCCCCTTCAGGGGCCTTTTGACATTTACCTTCTTATGCACTGTTCCAGTGTGGTGGGACCAGATTGACTCAAGGGATGGACTAAACCTCATTGAACATGCATCTCTTCACTTTGTGCTGGGACTCCTACAGCTTTGGCCAGCCCCTTTTCTACATTTCACAGGCCATTACATAAAAAAAAAAATAATAATAAGTACTATTGTTTGAGGTGTCTTGCCATGCTGGATGCACACCCACTGCTGTGCTGGCACTACAACTTGTGTCCTTCAAAAGTCTAGGTAGCAGAAGCTGGCAGGAGGCTTCTAACTGGGATCTAGCATGATGCTGGCAAAAGCAAAAAGTGGATGCCAAGTCCTTTGAAATGAGATGCATTTTCCAGCATAATTATTCTGTTGCTGCTAAGTCTCCAGACAAAACTTTCCAGGAATTACTATTCCTTTGCATCAGCCTTTGTAACATGAAAGGCCATATTTAGGTCCTAAGGGATGAAAAGAAGCAGTTGTAATGGAGACCAGAGCAAAAAAACCCCTTCCACAGATTTGGAGGAACCAGCCTCCTAGAATCCCTCACATTGTGTTTGCAGGTGTCCTTTGGGTGTTTGTTTGAGCCTGGAGCCCAGGATGGATCCGTGGTGTTGGGAAACATCCTCCCACTGTAAGGGGACATTATTGAGGCACTGAGGCTTTGCAGAGCCAGCATGTCCCCAGCTTCTTCTCCTGAAGATAACAGTGAAAGCTTTGCTTATATTTGTGACTCGATTTGTGCACTGCCCTGAGTACAAATTGAAAGTGGTTATGCATAAATTATTTGCCTCCTCCAGCCTTTCTGAGGACTTGGTGATGATCTGTAGAGACGTGTGTGTGTGTCTGTGTGTGTTACAAAAGAGAGGGCAGGCACAGAGAAAGATGGAAACTAGAAACTTCTTTGCTGAGCTGTTTAAAATCAAGGGAGGAACTGGGAACTGGAGACAGAGTGCAAAGTAATCATGTTGGTTAAATCAGAAATCATAGTCTGAGAGTTTGGAGCTCTTCTGAGGTTTCTCCTGCTTTTCTACAGTGGAGATTTAACACCTCTAAGGGAGGTAAGAGAGTGCTTAAGAGGCCTAACTGTGCACTGGAGTGGAATTTAATCTTCGACTAGATCTCTATCTGGAGACCACAGGGAGGAGACTGGAGATGATGTGGGTTTCAGTGAGTGCTTACCCACACCTGAGTATTGAAATGATGCTGTTGTTACTGAAGCACAGTTACCGATTAAACCCAGACAGTCAGCAGAAAAACATAGCCAGGAAAAGACTTCTGATCTGTGAGGAATACCAGCCATTCCCTCTGCAGGCTTTGTCTCTTGGGTGGTGCTGAGGATGAGTCTGAAACCTCCAGAGACTTTTCCATGGAAGCTCCAGGTGGGAAGGGATGCTCAAGGAGCAGGAGCCTGTAGCCCCACACTACCAGCTCCCCCCAGCCTTGATTCCACACCAACTGTGAAACCTGCTCAAGATGTTGAGGACAAAGCTAAATTGAAGTTGGTCCATGTTGATTAAGCTGGACATGTGCATTAAGATTAGACACACACACTATATATTAAGGTTCTCCAGTTATTTCACTGATGTTACTCACAATTGAAGTTGACTTTGTAATTGTTTTCCAAAAAATAGCAGCAGTGATTGGGACATTAAAGGCTTGACTTTTGCAACAATGAAATGAAACAGACTTTTTAAAATGTTAAACTTTATATGAAAAAATAGCTCACACCAAGTAATTTAATCATAATCACATTTCATTAACAGTAAATGTAACAAAATCACAATATACATATATAGTATGTATTTCTTGATATATGTCACCTTGTATTTACCATTAACTCTAAGTAATAAAAATATATTACAACATTTGATATGTATTCACAAAGCACAAGCTGTTGTAAACAAAATAGACAGCACGGGCCCCATTAGTCAACAATTTTAAGTCAGGATTGAAATGTATTTTGCTGTGTTCCCCTAATACTGAAGGTACTAATAGAGCAGAATTTTATGTATCTGCCTTTACATGAATCAATCTGTATCTCTGAAATATCTATTGGGAGACTATTGAGGTTTAGTTCACCTGGAACACTTAAGTCCATGTAAACCCATGACACTCTGGAGCATGTTGTCACTACAAATTGGTTTGTGAATCTCTCCCCATGCAATTTAGAAAGGTTTTATGTATATTGACATTTTTTCCTAAGTGCATAGCCCCTCCAATTGCATCCCATTGTTACAGGAGAAAAAGTCAAATGTAACAAATTATAAGGGTATTTTTATAACAATTTAATCAAAATGAGTCCTATCTACAGCAGCTGTTATTAATGTTATGTCAGAACTATCTTTCTTCAGAATGCCTGAGTGCTTTTAGAAATAGGAAACTATCTCTTTTCATTATTTGTGAAACAAAACAAGTTTAAATACACAGGCCAGACCTTTTATACCTCTCATCATATGAATGGCCCTTACTCAACCAAACAACTTCACTGTCCTTACAACAGGGATTTGTAAAACCAGCCCTCCAATTTTATTTTATTTTTTAAAGCAAATAACCTTCTAATACTCTAATCTTGGGGTCAAGTTTTATGTCTAACTGTATCTGGAAAGACTGGTAATATGTTACATTCCTGCAAGAATTCAGAAGGGAGTGATTAGTGATGGCCAAATACATGGGATTTTTTAATGCTAAAATGATCTTAAGAAAATAAAAACACTGAAAAAAAAGTCTAAGGGTTAGAAAAATGCCCTGTGTATAAATAAAGGCAAATCAAGGCACCTTTTTAGTTATTTATTTCTATTTTCCAAGGCAAACTGTGATAATGATTTTTCAAATATCTTATCTGGGAAGCCCTGTGGTTTCTATGATAAAAAGACCCATTCTGTACTCTGGCTGAGTCAGGTAGCTTTGTTTTACTTGAATGAGGCTGGGCTGGGTGGCAGAGCACAGAGAACTTGTCCCCAGCCCTGACCCATGTTTGCTATGTGACCCTAAGGGCACTGAGTATTTTACTGACATTTTTTCCCCCAACAAAAGTGATTCAGTTTATGAGATTTGGGTTGTTTGTTTTTTTTTTGTTGTTGGCTTGTTTTTCTCTGTAGCTCATTGATCACATTAGCAAAGCAGGAGGAGTAGAAATTACCTGTCTCTGCTTAAGGATTTTGTGGTTGGAAGTTAATGTAAACCACTTTGCTATTCAACAGGGTTGTTTTTTTTTTTTTGAATTTTGTTTGAGAACTCAATGCAGTTTAAGTTCAAAATTAATAAACAGGACAACCTGTGGTCAACAACAGGAAGGCTGTTGCCAACTTTCCAACCTGGGCCACGTTGCATTCCCACTGGTATCTCACTAGGATGCACTGGTCTTTCATCTAAAGCACTGTTTTTCTTTCTCCTTAGGAACTCTTGCTGGATCCAGATCCCAGGAGGATGGATTCTTGCCATTTTTCTGCTGTTTGTATGATTTTTAAAAAAGCTTTGCTTTAAAGCTCTAATTGCCAAACTACAGTGACAAGAAAACAGTTTCTTAGTATTCAGTAGTAACTCCAAATGGAGATGCATTTCCTAATATATCTTTGCAGATTATTAAGCAACCATGAGGTTCATGCCTTTGGGTACATTGAAACCATGTGCAATAGTATTTCTTCAACAAAAGAAAATCCTATTTTACTACAAAACTACCACACATGCATGCTGTCAGACACCTGATGCATTTGCTTCTCAAGACACACATTTCTGAAGTGCACTTTGCAGCCTATAGGACTAACCATCCTTCTTATAAATATAGATCTATATGAGAAACTAAAGCAACCTCTCTAGTTCATTAGTTCAACATTATTTGCTTAAAACCCAACAATCTTAAATACATATTTACATGATACACACCAGGACTACAGGTAAGTAGACATTTTACAAAGACTGCAGCAGCTCTGTTCTCCATGTAAACGCTTATAACCCCCAACAGCTGCCATTTGGGGCAGGATGGGTTTCATAAAGAAACCTGGCCCATCAAAGGGTTTGGATGTGCTGAATGCTGAAATCATAGCAAGCAAAGTTCTAGAGAAAAATAGATTTAAGGCTAAAATGTTATTGTTCTTACTTGGTCAGGCTTGGGTAGGTTACAAAGATGTAACCCACTGCAGCAAACACATAGTGACCATAGGATCAGGATCTACCTGTGCTTTCTGTGCCAAATGTGATGTGCTGAAATATCTAGTGATTCTTAAGGTCAAGTAGCAATGAGCTGAAATAGGTATGAAATGTCTGGTTTTGCTTTTAGGCTTCATTTAATCACAAGAATGTCTAATTCGGGGAAAAGGCAGCTCTAAGAGCAGTGAAAAGCAAGCAATTTTCAAAGGGTTATTGCAAAGGCATTCACTGCACATGAAAAAATGGACAGGACAAGATATTCAGAGCCCTCAGAGTCTTCCTCATGCAGGATTAAGATGGGAGAAGGAACTATGAAACCATGTAGGTTGGGATTTTTGGCTAATTACCTAAACCTCCTGGACTTTAAGAATTAGATTTTCTCTTGTGGCAACGCTCGTCCAGGTGTAGGAGGTTTCTGGTCATTTAAACAAGGTGAGCAGTTTCCATATAGCCCATCTGAAAACCATTATTGTCTTCCCAAGCCAAGAAGGATGGTCCTGCAGAGGCTCTTAGAGCCTCAGCCCACCCAAGGGCAGCTACTGGGCTTTGACAGAAACTTTGTCTTTGGGGTAGGTGGATGGCTGAGACCTGAAGAGCTCTCTGTGCAGAAACAGGTCATCAGGAAAAGCCACTGCATCCAGGTAACATATATGATTGCAATGGCAGCAAAGCCAGCTTGTAGTTCCCAACCTTCCTGACCCTCAGCTTCCCATTCACATCCATTTCTGCCCCAATTTTGTATCCTCTGAAGTTTTTCTGACACAGCTGGTTTTGAAGTTAAGTCTAAGATGCCTTCCCAAATTATTATTTAATTTCCAAGAAGACTCTATTGTTGGTCTGAAGCAGAGTGGGATCATTCCCCAGCACAATTGCAGAGCAAACAGATGTGTTGGTGAAGCTGAGATGATAACCTACAGCAAGAGGCAGTGATGTGCCTCTCGAGAGCTGGACAAGGTGATCTCCAGAGGTCCTTTCCAACCTCAGCCAGTCTGTGGTGCTGCAATATGTGTGGCTACTGCTGCAGTAGTTGCCAGGATTCATAAGGATTTATCAGGACTTTTCTTAATACCTAGATTTGATTATTTTCAGAGATAAGACCAGTTATTAAAAGTCTGAGTAAGGGCCACTTTAAACAGGTTTTTGGCATCTTCTACTCAAAAAATAAAAACAGGGATAGAACTTATTTAGAGGGGGATCATGTTGTTGGCTGACATTGAAAGCAGATACATGATGAACTCCCTAAAGTCTGTTTACCTCTTCCCATTTGTAAATACCATGAAAATGGGACCCTAGAAGGCAGATCTATAAAACCTGGGTATAGTTATCTAATGGGACCCAATCCTCAGATGAAACAACCTGCTATTATGCTGATTTATGTCAGGAGAAGAGCTGGTACTTGTTATTTATTCGTAGAATCATAGAATGCTTTGGGTTGGAAGGGACCTTAAAGATCATCTAGTTCCAACCCCCCTACATGGGCAGGGACACCTCCCACCAGCCCAGGCTGCTCCAAGCCCCATCCAACCTGCCCTTCAACAGGGATGGGAGCTACAGCTCCTCTGGGCAACCTGGGCCACTGTCCCACCACCCTCATAGTGAAGAATTTCCTCCTAATGCATCATCCATGAACTCTTATCAGTCTCCCATATTTTTTGCTGAATGCAATTACCCAGATCTTCAGATGCAAACTGGCTCAAAAAGTGCAACATAAACCAGGATCCTAGTTCACAGCTGGGGCTCTAAGACTGTAAAAATAACTGGAAAAAGAGCAGAAGAAAAAGCTCCCAACCTGCAAAATGACAGAGTGGACTAAATTCTCCCAGTTGTCTGCTAATGTTCTGCCTGCCAAATTTACAAGATGAGAAAAAAATGTTAATTGAACATGCCTGTGAGAAATAGATATTACATATGGATTGCAGGCACCAACAAACAGAAACCTGCATCTTGCCTATAAGCAGCTGCACAGCTTTTGCACATGCAGTTCCATATTTTGGGCACAGGTTGCAGCCATACTTAACAGCCTTTTTCCAAAATATTTAAATAACAAATGGAAAATCCTTTCCCCCCCAGCCCTAGCAAGCACACACACACACACTATTTGTGTAAGACAAGAGAACAGTTCTGCTTCATGATCAGAGATAATCAAGTATTGAGCGTTACATTTACCATCATTATTTTCAGTTGCTCAAGTGAAGCGCTGTATAAGTACATGGAATACCCAGCAGACACATGCTCATATCTACATTCATCACTTACACATACATTTTAGGAAATTTTGCCAGTTGCCTAGGAAGGATTCAGCTGAATATCTAGCACTCCACGAGCCACAGGTTTGTATTTCTAGTATCTTATAAAATGTCGCCAGGAAACGTTAGGGGGCTACTTTTATTTTGTATGCTGAGTCAGTTTGTCAAGCACCCGAGTTTACAACTCCCACTTGCTTCAGATGGCAGAAAGATGACAATGTGTCAGGGAGCTGATGTAAGTAAGGGGAACTGCTATTTATTTTCTGTTCTAAGATTGATTTTAGAAGAAAGGCACCATGAAAGAAAGACAAATTTTTAAACACATACGAGGGGAGAGATTTATTGCTCATGGTGACACATAAATCAGCCCGTGACTGGGGGTGATACACAAGCATCATGAGACAAGTCCAATGCTGTATTCTTCTCCATCTTTTGCTAGCCATTCTGCATGTATAATGTTTTGGTTTGTGGGCTGTTTGTTTGTTTGCTTTCTGGGAAATTATCTTACTCTGTTTGGAGAACTGATTTAAAATTTGAAATCCTTCTGGGGTTGGGGTTATTGACATACAAACCTCCTATTGACTTTGGCAGCAGCCCCACTGTCCTGGTTTGAGCCAGGATGAAGACACCCACATACAAGCTGACAACAGCTGTGGACTGTCACAATGATCCTGTTGCAATTCCTTTAAGTAAAAGTGGTCTTAGTAAAATATATAATAATCTGATATAGAGCTTTTTTATCTTTTTTAATTCACTAAAAATCAACTTCTTAATATCCTGTATTCTGATATAATCAAGTCAGCAAAATAACTTGAATTTCTTAAGAAACAAGTCTTAAACTGGGTGGTTTTAATTTATTGCACCTGAGAAAACAATACTAATCTTAAGAAGTAAAATGATTAAGATGAGGTAGTCTATTTGATATGGCTAAGGGCTAATTTTGAACACCATGTTTGAACTTGTTTGAATTCTGTTACTATATTGGTGTGTATATTTTATTCTAGTTACCCAGTTGTTTCATAACTCAAATGAATACATGAGTTGAAGATTTTTATTTTCATGGTAGCTGATGCTCTTCATTAATGCTGATTCTTCTGTTTACAAAGCAGGTGACAACAAGACTTTATGGATTGACATGGTTCCTGGCAGCTCTACTTCCATGTCAGAGCAAGGGCTAAGGCAAGGTTTTCTAGACTGACAACTGATATTACCCCACTTGGGGTGAAATCCCTCACTGGGCTTTGAATCGCTGGCCAGAATCTTCAGCAGTGGACACATTTTGCAAGGTATGAAGGAAATGGTAGTTGCCAGAATGTCTGTTTTACCCAAGACTGATATTCATGGCAGAGTTTGCGAAATGGCAGCTGCTGCTGCTGATGCAAAATGATATTGATCATTTAACAGAAGTGATAGGAAATAGGCTGATTTAGCTCATTTACCTTTGCTGTCAGGGGTTCTGGCACCCAACGGTGCTCTTGGCTTGGGGGACACAGGAGGTGGCAACTAAAAAGTTATTCCAGACTATCCTGAGTCTATTATCTCAATATGTCTTGACAGCCAGAACACGAGCACGGATAAGTGGTAATATAGCCAGCTAGGTCAGCTTTTATTTAAGCTGCCATAATTTACCTCATTATGCTTAATTAAGCTACCATAATGAGCAAGGCTATTCAAAATCTGGGCATGTATTTGCCATTTACCACCACAAAAGAAACTGTGTACTTCATGGCCACTGGCCAACCGAGCAACAGACAATTTAACTTCTGATGTTAACTTGGTGTTGTCTAATGGACTTTAAGTCACTCTCTGGAGAATACTGTGTGCAGAATTAAGGTCAGAATTGGTAGTAAATCTTTTCCCATCAAAGCATAAACAGTGAAGCATTTGAAACCAATAGGTTTTTTGCCTGAAACAACTTTAAGAGTTTATGAGGATGACAAACTTGTAAATGCAACTTGTTTTGGAAATCAATTATTCTATTCACAGCAACAGAAATGACAACTGAGTAATTATTGCTCTTTAAATTCTACATATTCATAAGGAAATACTTGAAGAACTGTCTCATTTCATAGTGTTTTCACTGAATTGAGAGAGAAATCACTGAAAATTGCCCAGGAAAATAATTTCTCTTGAGCCACTGGAGGATGGCTTCAGCATCATGTGTCTACATGACTGCTATGAAGCCATCTACCAGCTCCAGTTATTACAATGAACTAAGTAATGTTTACAAAAATGAAGATACTGTGATGGTGTCTAAGGAAGTGTGACATGTAGGATTGTCCTGGTTTTGAAAATGTTACTGGTATTTAAGCCTATGACAGCCCAGGCTGAACTGAATGCATGGTGGATTCAGATTGTTGACTGCAGTTTCATGGTGGGAAGTAGGACTATTATTTTTAGCCCACTTGCCTTGGAAATGATATTTTTATACTCAGCTTTAGACCCATCTTTCCTTTAAATAACATATCTGAAGAAAAAAAAACAAAACAGTATTAATTACATCTCAGAAAAAGAGATATTTTTTTTTAGTATTCTCCCCTCCCTGCTATGGGCACAGGGCCCAGTTCTTCAGCTTTTGGGTAAAATCCACCTCTTTGTAGCTCAAATGTACTGAAAGGTAGGGAGGAGACATCCTGACCCTTCCATCCTCTCTGCCATGTTCATTTTTCTCAAATTTAGAGAAAACTAGTAGGATTCTGTGGAGGTTACTTAGAGAAGACATGGTTGAATCCAGCCTGTAGTGTACTTCAAAAGTGATTTTTCTCTTCATTCAGTTCTATGGGACCATTCCCAACAGATGTTTCAGAAGAGGTTGAAAGAATTGGGCACTGAATGAGTATCTAGGTAAAGATTTTTCTAGTAAGCTTTTCCTATAAAGAGTTTTTCTATAGAGGATTTACTCAAGCAACTAAGTTCAGATGGTTTTTGTAAAGCCAGGTTGGCAGCTCCATCAGAGGGAGCATTACCTGCAGCCAGTGAAAAATACAGCACAAATCTCCCTCTGCAGCTTTTTAGAATCAGCTTGTGATGGCACCATTTTGCTCCCACTATTTTCATGAGTCCTTCTGCTGAGGACTATTTTTTTTTTTTTACCCTCTATGAACGTGCAACTGCTGATGGAAACCAACAGGAGAATTGTATGTTAGAAGCCTGCAGGACCACAGATCAAAAACACTCTCTCAGTGGGAGGCAGGAGGTACAAAGCAGCCTCCCTCTCTTAGGTGGTTCACGGGCTGCTTGAGGGACACAGGCTGGGCTGCAACCTGTGACTGCCTCCTGAAACCTTGACAGCTGAGGATAGGGATAGGCCAGTTACTTTTTTTTCTTTCCTATATTGTTTTATGTGTCTTTTAGGTCCCATACCAGGCCCCTCACTCGTTCAGCTGCAATATATTCTGGTTGCGTGGTTCGCTCGTGAGGGCGGAGGAATTGATGGAGCTTCTCTTGAGGATCTTGTTGATGATGTCTTTCCATGTCTTCTTGTACTGATGCCGTAGCAAAGAGTACACAAAAGGGTCTGAAACCACTTTGCTGTAAGCTAAGCACTTGGAAATGATTCCCCAGTGGGAATTGATGTGGACCACAGAGGATAATTCAACAAGTCTGGGGAAAGAGGAAGGTCGAGAAAGTCAACATTCGTATCAAACGTACGGAGCAACAACACAACTGTAAGTCAATGATCCCTCCAACCCCACAACTTATTCCTGAGGAATTGCAAGAAAAGAAAAGCATACTCATGAAAATGTGATGTAGTGCTCCCCTTACACATTTCTGAGACTGCAAATATAAGCTTGAGGTCAGTTTCCCAAGGCTGGGACTACAAAGCTCCTGCCAGAGTGTCTTGATATCCAAATGTCGAGGCATCCTTGATTCTGTACATTCACTGAGGTTGGAAGTGGACCTTGGATGTGTTACCTCCTAAAAGGCTCTCTTGATAATTTGCTACTAAAAATGTTATTTAAGAATTTAGTGCAAAATGGATTAGCTCCATCAGGGTATGAGGCAGTATTCAAAAAAGCCTCTTTATTTGTTATTGGAATACACCTTTTGGACGATAAAAACTAAGTCCAAATCCCTGATGCAGAGCTGGGTTTTGAACTCATCTGGCTTTCTCAGGCCATCAAGACACTTGATAAATGGGCATCTCTCTCTACAGCACTGTAACCCAATCCTGTTCTTTCTGTCTAGTGAAACCATGCTCGGGATTATAAGCACTCTGAGGTAAGCAGGTCAACTCTTCACAGAAAGTTTCCTGCTGATGAAAAATACCCTGCAACATCTACTCATAAAAATATTTACCATTACACTTGTAGTCCCTGTGCCAGAATTTATCCATATGAAATATATATATATATATGTGACTTTCTCTGATTACATTAGGATTTTCAGTCCTAGTAAGGCCTCTTGTTAGAAAATTTCTCATTTAATATTTCACTTGATGTTTTTTCTTCAATTAGTGTTTTTTTGTGTGTGCATTTTTCTAGTACTTGGTTTCTGATATGTTTCTGGCAGCTGAAGTTCATCACAGACCTAACATCACTTTACAGAGAAGAAAAGGAGTGTAGTCTCCCCAGGTATGTTACCTGTGGATTTTTGCAGTTGTTGAATCCTTCATGACAGCAAACTTAACCAAAAAGATTATTTTTAAAAAAAATGTTGCATAGCCTAACATAAGTTTTTGAATTTTGATGCAAAACTATACTTTGAGCACTGCAGTTTGAAATCAGGCCACAAAGTGTCATTGCTTGGTCTCATGGGAGTCATATTCTCCTACCATTAACTATCAAAACCATGCAGCATCTAGTCTGACCTCATGGTTCTTGGTCCCCTCTGGAGTACCTGAGAAACCACCTTTCTAGAGCTAGCTAGCTTTCTTAGCCAGTCCAGCTCCCAGTTTGTCTGGGTCATGGAAGAAGCACAAGGAAGGAAAAGTAATCACTGAGACATGGAATAATAGAACTGGAATTTAAAAGCAAAACATATATATTTGCAACAAATTTAGCAAGGCAAGACTTTGAACTCATTAGGGACGGGGAGAGCGAAGAGCTTTATATGCTACTCATACCTAAACTAGTACAGATGTTCACTTTGTACTGGGAGTATTTTTGGCAGTGAAATATTGACAGCTCCATAAGGTTTTCTTTCCCAGTGTGTCTGAGCAACACTGAAAGGCAGTTCTGTTGATTAGGTGTCTACAGATGTTGAGAATCTATTGATTTTTCTAGAGGAGGAACAGCCACATGTGCTTGAGGGCCCCACCATGAAACAGGAAATAAGATCTTTGCTGAAACAGCCTTCAGCAGCAGCTGCTCTTAAACCTGTCCAGAAAATACTTCAATTGCTCATGTCTCTTCAGACACAGCACCAGTTTCAAAGGGCATTCTGCTCCTGGTTTCTGAGGCAGCAATTACCGTAATATTGTTACTTCAAACAGTTTAGAGATGAGGATTTTTTCTTCCTCAGTCTCTTCATTCTCGTTCCATAACCTATCACTCCATCACGTTGGTTAAAATAGCACTGACAGACCACATGGTCCAGCCAATTGAGCACAAAAGTAGGACTAAGGAGCCTTAATTTTTTAAACCACTGACTCCTAGCTTCTGTCTTCTCTCCCTGTTCTGGTTTTACTAAGCTGCAAAATCCATGGCAAAAGCTCTGCTTCTTCCTGGAAGTGTGTGCTGGGCTTAGTACCATGGGTGTGCAGCCAGCTCTGGGGCTTTCCTCACTGTCACAGTGAGTAAAGTCATAGTGTCAGGAATTCTAATATTGAGATTGTTTTGTGTGCTTGGTGCTAGCATGTGGAACAGGTTGCCCAGAGAAGCTGTGGCTGACCCCTCTTTGGAGTGTCCAAGGCCAGGCTGGATGGGGCTTGGAGCAACCTGGTTTAGTGGGAGGTGCCCCTACCCATGCAAGGGGGGTGGATCTAGGTGAGCTTTAAGGTCCCTTCCAACCCAAACCAGTCTGTGATTCTATGATTATATAGATCACTTGTGTGTCATTTCCATTGGAAGTGAGGTGCACCTGCACAGTGTTCCTTTTGGCTGTGGTGACGTTAGCCAAAATACTCCTTGGGCTCACAGATGTGTGAGACACTTGAGATGGCCAGGCTGTGTTCCCTGAAAATACCTGGGAATTGCTCTTGCCCCTCCACTTGCCTCAGCTGATCACTGGAAATAACTCTGAGATCCCAAGGCACTGTCATCTGTCCCATTTCTTTCTCCTTTCATCTTGACTAAACAAATGCTGCTCTTTCACCCTCTCCTTGTCACTCATGGCTGATGTCTTTCTTACAGAGTAGGACCCAAACTCAGGCATAATTATCTTCTACTTAAGCTGCTGGGGGGGAGTCTCATGTGATGTATTCTCTCTTGTCTCATAAAATGTAGCCTATGACCCACGTTACTATGTTCTAAAATGAGAATTAACTATTTGGCAATTAATCATCTACTGAGACATGTTTAGTTTGTAATTTGCCATGAGCCATCCTTCTTCTTGTTGTTAACCACTTCACAGATTTGGTATCTTCTTTGCATTTTTGAAATTGATCATGTTGAATTTCACCGTGTTGATATCCTGAATGCTTTACAGAGGTGAACTTGATTAAGATTATTTAAATTCAGTGAATGCCTTGAATGACCAAAATATGACAGATTTGTGTCTGGGTCTCTATCAGTCAGTTCTACAAAAGATTAATGATCTTCATTTAAAGCAAATCAGATAGTCACTCTATGGTTGCAAGCCTAGACTTGCTGATTTTACCCTCATCAACTGATCAACTAAAAAGCCTACATTTTTATTGACAGAATTTTAAGGATTCCCTTGGATTATGCTTCCTTAATTGTCCTTCATATTTTACACATTTTGCAATTCCTGTGTATTTTGGATAGTAAATGACATTTGCAGCTCCCAGCAAACAGAAATGCAGACACACCCCAAGCTCTGCAATTCCAATCTGAGTACAGACAGCTCCATGTCAGTCTTTCAAGGCATATCACCAACTTTATTGCCTTTGAAAGCAGGTTTGTTTCTCATTTATAAGGGAAATTACATGCATAGCTTCAATTTTCATGAAGTGTTTCAGCCAAAACCCAGACATTTCCAGAGAAGGAGCATAAATATTTCAGTGCTACTTGTAAATGAATTCTACAGTATCAGCTACACAATTCCCTGTCTTGCTTTCATAAGCCACTCTTCTACTGTCTGGTCTTCAGCACCTTTTGAATTCAAAGCTAAAATCTGTTTTGCTGTGATATTTTGCTGATATTTTAGAAACTTATAGTTCTGGACCATGTATCAAGTCAAATGGCTCTTCAGTTCTGTTCTTTCAGGAAACAAATGAGAATGTTGTGTTGACAATTCAGACCTTAATCTTTTATACAGAAAATACACACTGAAGACCCTTTATATACAAGTGCAATTCAGCACTTCAGGAAAATGAACATACATGCCCAGCTGAAAGCTACTACAATGGTGAGATACCTCTTGGGAATTGCTTAAGCCCAAGGACTTAACAGACTTATGGAGAAAATTCTGAATAGCCCAAAGCCTCAAACCAGATAAAAAGTCTTGTTCAGCTGTGAAGCAAAGCTGGCACTATGTTTTGGAGCTTGGTAGGTGATAAAATTCTCACAAGCTGAAATACAGTCCTTTCCCCAGGAATTGGGATGATCTCTTGAATCTTGCATTCCTAGGATTTCTCTTTGGATCTCTGGTTATTTTTGTTGCACTCAAGTCTCAAAGTATCAGAATTTGACCTTTGCAGCTTTTTTTGTGTTAGTGATCTTAATAAATTGACCCCAAGTTTTAGCTTGATGTTGATTTTACTTTATTTTCACTTTATTCCTTGGTAGACTGAATCTTTTCTATGCTTCCTTGGTAGTGAAAATGCTCTATTCTTGATACCAAAATGGAATCACAGTTATCATTAATCGATTTTCCCTTAGCCAGCTTTGCCTCTTAAGAGGTGCATGCATTACCACTGACCAGTTTCTGTAAGTCCAGCTTTGGACTCTTGTAGCTAATCTTAAAAATCTCTTATACCAACTCTTGCAAATTCTTGCTTTCAGGGCTGTTCCCCAGAGCCTCAAGAACCACCTGCCAGCACAGAGATATGAGGGTGACAAGGAACCACAGAGATACCATGTTAGTGAGCAGCACTGGCCAACTTGTACCAAAAAGTTTTTCCACCCAGGAGGAAAATATCTCTATCTGACATGAACCAGGGCTTCTGATAGAGCCTAGAAGGCCACTTTCTTAACTTGTCATCCTAAGATTGCATAGGAAAAAACATGCATTTATATGCACAGACAAGAAAAAACAAAACTTGAAGAGGAATTCTGATCTTACTTATCTACCTGAGCAGGATCTGCACATAGAGACCAGGCAACCCCTTTAAAATTGCAGTTTATCTCTTGTCCCCCAGAGATAATCCAAGAGAATTTTAATCATTTGCCTGTTCCACCATCCTCTGTAACCTGAGGGCTTGGGGCTACAAAATTCTTTCTGATACTACTTCAGGATTTTTAATTCAAGGCAAATTTCCTCAGACTTTGACAGCACTTACTAACTTGCATGAGCAAAGTTCTGTATTTCTGTATGAAATGCCTGGAGTTGGAAACAAATATTAGAAATTGATAGGACCTATTTTAATTTTTCTTATGAAAAAACTCCTTGGAGAAAATAGGGTTTGAACACTGTTATTTAGGTGCATAATGATAAATATAGCAGAGAAGTGGACTAACAGGATTTTTACAAACCAAGAAACAAGCTATGCCTAGAAATATATAAAGTGGGGCAACACTTTCATCATACTGGTGCAGAGGAAACATTGAATCAATAAGAATCAAATTCTACTGATATACAAATTAAGGCCAGCCACTGAAAATAGTTCAGTGAAGGGTGTTTTCTGTAAAGTTCTGGTTTATCCAGGGAAGGATTTATCTGGCTGGGGTTACAAGCATGGATCCTTCACCGGTTCATGGAATTGCTAAAGACAAGTGTCTAGTTTTAGTGTGGAAGCAGAAACATGATGTTGTAAGAAAGCCTTGTGATTTGCTGCTTTGAGGCCTCAATTCATGAAGTACTTAAAAGCACATTTAATTTAAGCACATTGTTGATTAGAGCTGGCTGTCCAAATTGAGAAGGTAAGTCACACACTTGATGGGCTATCTTCTGCTCACTGCCTCAAAAAGTGATGGATTGCCTTTATTGGAAAAACTTGGGGTCAGCCATAGAATCATGGAAGGGTCAAGGTTGGAAGGGACCTTAAAGAACATCAGGTTCCAACCTCCCTGCCATGAGCAGGGACACCTCCCACCAGACCAGGCTGCACAAGCCTCATCCAACCTGCCCTTGAACACCTCCAGGGATGGGGCTTCCACAACCTCCCTGGGCAACCTATTCCGGCATCTTCCTGCCCTCATGGTGAAGAATTTCTTCCTGATGTCTAACCTAAATCTCTTCTCTTTCAGTTTAAAACTATCACCCCTTGTCTTATCACTGCCCTCTCTGGTGAAAAGCCCCTCCCCAGCTTTCCTGGAGCCCCTTCAGGCACTGGAAGGTGCTCTAAGGTCTCCCTGGAGCCTTCTCTTCTCCAGGCTGAACACCCCAATTCTCCCAGCCTGTCTCCAGAGCAGAGCTGCTCCAGCCCTTGGATCATCTTTGTAGCCCATGCCCGTACTGAGCCTTAATTCAGCTTTCTCAATGATTTTTTATGACGGAACTCAGTTTGAGTGAAGTCAATCCAAATAATTTCCAGTTGATAGTGTTGGAATAGGAGAGACTTTAAAATAATTTTTTTCTTTCTCCATTCTGCAGAGCACTTCAGTTTTGCCAGAGCCTCTTAGTAAGGAATGCAAGTTGTAAATTTCCTTCAACAACTAGATAACACTTTTCTGGATATACTCACTTTTTAATACTTCATGTTTCATAGGAGTAATTTTGTGTTTCCCCCAGGAGCAATTTCCAAAGATAAGCTAGTTGATGGATAAGGGCATCTGACCATAAATCACAAGACATTTTGTTTAGCTATGAGCCAGAACAACTTTGATATTTTATGTTTATGAATAATAAACTCTACTTTCTCAGAAAAAAACCCTAATGTTTAATTCTGTGGGCCATGTTTTCACCTCAGTTGGATCTTCTTGACCAGATTTTTACAGTCTGGACCTTTCAGACAAGTGTCTTCCCTTGCAGATCACCCTGAACTGGGGAGGCAACCTGAGCAGTAGGTGACTACTTGACCCCAAAGAAAGTCTGCAAAATCCTGTGGACTGACTTCCTAACTCACTCCCGTGAGGCCAAGATATCAACAGGGCTGACTGACCAGAGATTGGCCCAGCAGAACTGTATCAAATTAGTGCTATGACATTTTTATACAGTAGTGCCAGCTCAGTAAACACAGTCTTTGTCTTAGAAGCACAAACATTTTTTCACAGGAGCCTTGAAACCTTTTCTGGTTCAGCATGCCCTGCTTCTTCATGTTAAGAAGGCATCTCAGTAGTCTTTTCCAGTATGCAGGTTCACACTTACCTTGTAATTACGTAAGGTGCAAAACAGAGTATAAAAGTACCAATAAAGGTACTTATTTTCCTTGTTGCTCGCTGCCTCCGTCTCTTTTGTTCTTCTAGACAACGTTCTCTTACACTGTGTGACATTCAACACAAACAAGAACGTGAATCACAGTCTCAGGTAGCAGATTTTAATGGCTTTACTTCTGGAATTATGAGGATCAATCATTCCAGTAAATGTTGCATTGGCATAAGCCAACACCAGGTACACTTATATGGGACAATACATTGTATGATCATCTTACCCTCCAAAAAGAATTACTGAGAAATGCATGATGATAATTTCTATGCACACACCCCCATTATGGCAATTTATAGATGGTCAAATTGGTGGAATTCGGCCTTAAATTCAGTTGCAGCTCCCTTTTGGGATTACTGAAAGCTGTATTTGCAGGCCAGAGTTTGCCTCAAGATATTCAGAGATGTGGAAAATATTCAGTGGAGTAGGCAAAATGTAGCTTCTCTAGAAACAGCAATTCCAGCACCACTGTCTCAGATAGGAGACACTTCCCAACAAGATAAGCAATAAACTACAATAAAATCATAATGGGAAAAAGACATACTCTGAACATTCAGGCCAACATTGGAACCATCATGATATCCCGTAACTATGAAACATGTTGCCATAAATCTTTTGCCCCCCTGTGCATCACGGGCACCGTGCTGAGCACTTTGCAAAGCTGGGAATCATCTAACAAACCCAAGGCACTGGGATGCTCTGGCTCCTCACCTCAAACCAGCCTCATCTCCAGCTAAACAGATACCAATTAGTCACATCCTACCTGTAGCATTTTAGGACAAGAGCTTCTCCACTGAGTTGCCTGGTCGGTCTCACCAGGCCACCAGAGAACTGCTAGGACCCTTGGGGTGCCAGCCAGGTGGTGGGAGCATGAGGCTGACCCCACACTTCCACTGCAGGAAATCTCCTTGGAAAGAAACACCTTTGCTTTCCCAAAGAATGATGAAGTGAAAACCCCTCTTCCTCCTCTGTTTGCTCATGTCAGTCCTGTGCTGTGTTTTGAGGGAAGTGGACACACAACTGTCTTCTCCAGGCAGGTAGGTCGCATGGGCACCACCATATCTCCCAGAGTCATCTGTACTTGAGCTACACTCTTTTGGAAAGGGAAAACCAAAGCCAGGCTGCAGCCCTGGAAACCCCCACTACACAAATAGCAGAGCTGCTACATGTTGGCTCCTTGCACAGGTCTCTTGGTAAAGCAACCACACGTCTTGGGCAAAACAAACGGTCTGGCCCATGTGCTGCATTTTGTGACTGCCTGGCTTTGGTCTTTCTGTTTTTATTGTAAATCTGTAACTGATGTCAGGTTCCACATTCACATTTGTTAATAACTTTGAGGTTTATGGCCATACCCTTAGGTTATCTGCTCTATCTGCAAATGTTTGATCGTCACCTAAACACGTTATGTCCTGAGGATCTCAGTGTCAGTGAGTTCTTATGTTCCACTGTGCTAAAGAAAATGTTCTCCTTTGATCCATTTTCTATTTGGTCTTACACTGCCAGTCCCCAGAGCAGCAAGCATGATGCCCAAATTGAAAGAAATACGGGAGGAAAAGTTTGTTCTTGAAATAACAAATCATCTTGCTCTGAAATAATATGCCTAAGCAGAATGAAAACACATCTAAAAGTGTTACATGTTCTGAGTTATTCCCAGCTAGAAATGACAGCTGAGAAGGAAAAAAAAAAATAAATCCACCTTTTCAGGGGAACCTATGTGATTTCTGTTCTGCAGGAGCTGGAGGCCTTGGAGCATTTTTAGGTGCAGACATTATCTTAGAGGTTTGACAGACCTGTGTTATTGAATTAAGTATCCCAGGCATATGGCAATATAAGAAATTAAATCTTCAAAATAGGTTAAATTAGCATGTTGCTGAAGCATAGAGGACGGTGTAATTTTTGTCTCCAACCATTTCCCCAGTTACATCTTTTCCCTACTGGCACATACAAAACTGTCCTTGATGCCTGGAGCTCACACATGACTTGGGAAGTCCTGATAAACTTTAACCAATTTCTTTTTTTTTAGCCTTTCCAGATGTAGCTAATAAATACCACATCACAGAGAAAGGTATTTTATCTCACTCCTTCATATAGACAATGTACACAGATGAGTATTTTGCTTTTGCACACAATTTCATGCCCTAAGATAAGAACATATATGTAAGTTCCAGTAGTGACACTAGTACTAGAACTGGATTATTTACTAAGCTTTCATTTAAAGATATTAGTATCCTGGAAAATCTGAGATATATCCCTTTGATGGTCTGGTATTTCAAACAAAGTTTATGAGATACTGGACCTTAAGATCTGCAAAGCTGGATTTAAAATGAGACAATTAGGGTGAATACATGGGTTAAGCACTTAAGCGAAGTCTTACCCAAACCTCTCACAATCCCAAACCTCTCTTGGTCTTAAGAACAAAGTCAAGAAAAGGCAATATCCAGAAAAAATGCCTAAGCTGACTCAAAAGGACATGTGCCCTTAACATTCACATGATTCTGTGTGGTATTTAGAGGTTTCCTTTGTACTCGTCTTGAATGATCTTCAGAAGATCACTCCTGCCTCCCTAAGTCAGAGGTCATAAAGGCATCTGCCATAATGCCTGTCACTAGACCACATTTTATGGGGGTTCTGAGCAGAACATTGTCCCTACACATTTCTCAGAGTTGAAACTTGACCGTGCAAAAAAGGCAGGGAGGTCAGAGCAGCCTAAAGTGGGATTACAAACTTCCTTATCTCATCTGTCTTCTCCCAGCATCCACATCTATGCTGTTAGGTACTAGAGTAAACACTGCAATTGCCTGTATGTGCATAACATTTATATTCATATATATATATACACATATATAATTCAATCTATATTTTGAATTTTAATATATACAAATGACATATATATTAAATTAATGTGTGTGTGAAAATATATATATATAAATTCAAATTATGCCTTTGTTATGTCAGAGCTTTATGAACACCACTGGCTGCTCCAGGAGACCTGCAGACCCTGTGTAGCTCCTCTCCCATCTGGGAAAGGAACCTGAGGTCTGACCCTTTCCCCAGTGGTAGTTGCCACCAGTTAATGCAGCAACACCATGTGCCAAATCAGTCACCACTTCTGTAGTCAAGACAAGAAGCTAAAAATCTCGTTTCTTAGAAGCATTAGAATAGCCTGATGCAAGAGATAAATAATGGTCAGTCATACAGGTTACTGACTGCCAAGTGCCTGTGCCAGCCTGTCTCCTCTGAAGAAAGGAGGTGCCATTCCCACAGCTCCATTGAATCCACCCCTCAGCGAGATGATCACAAAATGCAGAAACACTCCCCAATTAACCTAAACCAGAAAAAATGCAGAGGACGAGAAATACCATGGAGGTTTTTGCCCTTTTTCTAAGCTTTGCTGTGCAGTCCAGGCATTCTTGAAGCATTAGGCAGGACTGTTGCTATTTCATAGCCCCAGCAGGTCTGTGGCACTGCCCTGGCTGGGATCAACCACTGCGTCTCATGGTGCATGCAGGACTAGTCGAGGTACAGTTTAGCCACCAGACAGCACGTAGGGCTGAAGGGTGTTTTTTCCTCTGTGGATAAGGGAAGATTTATGCTTGTGTTTCTCAAGAACAGTAACAGGACTTGCCCAAAGTTCTGCTCCACATTCTTGGTCAAGAGACAGATCAAAGAGCTTAACTGGAGAACTCTGAGCAAATGTTTCTGTTCCTCTAACAGTGTGCTGTCCTGCCCTGATCCTTTCAGACTTATTTGCCTTCAGCTTAGGAATCCCCAAAACATGACCCTTTTTGAGGACAGCCACATGTGCTTTCAGTCCTGCAGCTCTCGCTCCTGGCTGGAGGCAGCTGGTGTTCTCCTCCAGCTTGCAGAGCAAAATACAGCAAGGAGTGCTGGGTGGGCTATTTGGTGTGGGACTGCCCTCAGCTTTCCTCCCTTGCAGGCAGACTTCTGCCCCTGTATCAGACACCTCCCTTCACTGCCAGCTCCTAGCATTTTTCTGAGAAACATTTCCCTTCTCTTTGGTCTCTGACAGAGACAGGCTGGACCTTAATATCCAGTCTCTGACTGTCTCCCAAACAGCACACACATCCCTCACAGCTGCTCTGTCACTCTACCTAGCCAAACCATTCTTTCTTTTTTCTTTCCAGGAAAATACACCAGATTCTCCTTTTTCCAGTCCCCTGCTCCAGCCACACTAAGCCCTAAAGCCAAACTAGCTCCTCTGAGCAAACGCAGCCGGTTTCTTTCCACACCGTGACCACTGCCCCTGTTTTCCCTTCTCCAGAGCTCACGGCTTGACTCTGTCACACTGTCCCAGTCATGGCTGGGTCTTAGCCCCATCCACCCCAGCTCATCAGACACTCTAAACCAGGACAAGCTGATCCATCAGCTGCCCTGTTGCATTCCATCCTGCCTCAGCTGTGCAGGTTCATTGCTCAAATCCCTGTATCCTGGACAGATCACTCTAACTTGTCCTGCTGTTCCCATCTCACCAGCCCAGTTTCACATCTTTCCAGGTGTGCCTGTTTTGGTCCTCTCTATTTCCTCCTCTCCACTTCTTGCGGGCAAAGCCATCACATACTCACAGCCCATACTGATGTCCTCCTCCCCCAGGAACCTTCCCTGGCTCCTGCCCAGCACCGCTGGCTTCCACCCAGCAAGGCTTCCCCTCCTTCAGCTGTACCACTATGCTCCTGACCCAGGGAAAACTGTCTCTCCTATCCTCCCTCCTTCAGCCAAATCTGCATCCCTTCCAGATCCAGACACAGCTGTTCACACGAGATTTATAGTTTGTGCATAATCCCTGATGTGACCCTTTGGCACAGCATCCCAGCACACATTCTGACCCCTTTTGCTCTCACCTTCAAACCCGTTATTCTCCCAGCCCCTGGAAATTTTCTGCTATGTCCAGGCATGAGGGGCTTCCTTAAAGGCTCTCATGTGAAATGAACTTTAAACATCCCTTGCTTGTCATACTCATATTGCTCCTGAAGTGTCTCTCACATGAATTTAATTGTAGGCAGTCAAACATAAGCATTTGGCAGATGTTATTCCCTTACAATTCTGCCTTCAGGAAAAATAGTTACAGAGAGCATGGCAATAGGGAAGCTACCGGGTGAAGGGAGTGAAGCACAGTGCCCAGCTTCCCTTTGGAATGCCAAGGGATGGGACATGTGCAGCCCCAGCCTGCTCCGTCTCAGGGATCCAACAAGGGTTTTGACTAAGAGTGCCAAAAAATGTAAATCTATTCAACCCCTAAACCCAGCTTCCAATACAAAGGACAGTGATCAGATCCCTATTTCCAAGGGAAGTGCATGCTCAGCCAAAAGTGCCTGCTCCTTTGCTCTCCCTCCCCAAACAAGCCCTTCAGCATAACAAAGTTGTTTCTACAACTGGAAAAATAAACACAACTAAAATAAACATGCAGAATAGAAACAGGCAAGAAGGATGCTTGTTTTCTCTCCCTCCCCATCCCCTGCTGCGATACAGAACAGACTGTATGTAACATGACACTGGCTGTGAATAGTCTCACTTGCTGAACACACACACAGGCACCTTACCTGGGATGGATGTCCACAAGCAGCACCAGGGTCTGCATAGTGATCACGTCAATCCGCTTACAGTGGAACCGTGCCACCTTCAGCACTTTTAGATACGTGAAACACAAGATTATGAGGGAGAGGAGGAAGCTGAGAGTGTGAAAGACCCCAGTGAAAATCACAAACTGTGTCCTGTCCTCTGGTCTCTTGTTGTACAGGGTGCAGGAGGCATAGAGGTGATGGAAACCCACCCAGGAGAGAGAAGTTGCCGCTATCGGGAACGACACCGAGTGTAACCACGTGTAGCTCAGTATGAGAGCAGCATCTCTGTACCTCATTTTGGAGTGATAACTTAGAGGGAAGACCACAGCAATCCACCTGTCAATGCTCAAAGCTGCCATGCTCAACATGGAGTTCGTGGTGAGAAAAGTCTCCAGGAAGCCCACAATGTGGCAGATGTGATCTCCTCCTGGTTGACTCTTGTAAATGATCCCAGCCAAGGTCAGGGGCATGTTGGACACAGTCATCAACAGGTTGCAGAAGGTGAGGTTGAGGATGAACAATCCCGGGACCTGCTTGCGGATGTCGGCGCTGTACAGGAAGCACATCAACACCAGCACGTTGGCCAGCAGGGCCACGAGCATCAGCACCACCACCACGAAAGCCAGGATCACCTCCCAGATGCTCATGGTGCGTCCAGTCACAGGAGGGACATCTCCGAAACTGCGCCGCGCCGGCACCCGGGGAACATGGTGCGAGGTGCTCTCACCTCGCCCTCCTCCCCAGCCTGCTGGCACTCCTGCATGCCCTCCGGATTTTCAGAAGAGCTGCAGGATTTTCTTTTTTTTTCTTCCAACCTCCCCCTCCTCGTTGCTCCTTTCCACGTCAACGCTTTCCGAGACGCGCACAAAAGAGCTGGGAATGCCCATCAAACTGCAAGGAGGGCTTAGGAAAAAAAATATATATATATCAGCAGGACTGAACCACTGTCTCCATTCAGTCCATTCGAAGGAGAGCAGGTTATTCTGAGAAACTGCTCTCCTGAGATCCCTAATTATCAGCCCCAAGCTTGCAAGCAATTCACCGAGTGAATTGTGCTCTTTCTCTCTTGCTTTCTCTCTCTCTCTCTCTCTCTTGCTCTTCCTCTCCCCTCCCCTCTCCTCCAACCCTCACTCCCTTCCAGGCTGAATGTAACCTGCTTTTATGATCACAGATAAAAACCCCATTAATGGATCAAGGCATGCACACTGCTGGTGATTCGCAAACGTGATTATGTCATCCCCACTCCACAACCCCTCCCCTTCCCTTTGAGACTGGGACGAGACTTTCCTCAAGAGAAATCCCATGCTTTCATTGAATTGATTAAGCCATTAATTTGCAAACAGCCCTGTAACCAAATTCCTGCACTCCAGCGTGTTTCCCTACATTTCGGTGCATCACTTCCACAGTTGCTGCTTGCTTCCAGCCAGGGCAGGGAATTACTTTTCTCTTCATTAGCTGTGCTCAAAAAGATGGGGAAAAACAGATGCATTCTGCTACCTCTCTGGAGCTGTCATTAGGCTGCTGAAATGGTTTTACTGCACTGGTTTAGCACTTTGCAGCTCTGTGTCTCCAAACATGATGCACAGGAGGAAAATCTTTGCCTCTCCTCCTCCTTTAAAAGCAGGGAAACCAGAGCCCCAGAAACCACTGTGACATGCCCAAGGTCATAGAGCAGGTGAGTGGCAGAGGCAGAAACATGCTGCTGGTCTTGAGATTCAGTCGGGCTTTCTCCTCTCCTACAGCTTTTCCTTCTTCCTAACCAAAGCCTCCCACCCATGAGATCAAAACCAAGCAGCATCTCAACAGAGGAAAAAGGAACGAGCCCTCATCACACACGGTTACATGTTAAGTTTGTTTCAAAGGAGAGAGTGGCAGCTGTTTTCTTGGTTGCCTTTCCTGTCTCTTTAAAAGTTTAACTGGGAATACTGAGAGTTTGTGAGCAATCGGGACAGCTTTCTCATCAAGGCAGCCGAGCCCTTAATCCCTGCACAATAGGAAGGCACAAGAGAGGCTGCAGGATAGGAAGGCACAAGAGAGGCTGCAGGATAGGAAGGCACAAGAGAGGCTGCAGGATAGGAAGGCACAAGAGAGGCTGCAGGATAGGAAGGCACAAGAGAGGCTGCAGCAGAGCTGCTGAGGCTCAGCAAGTGGCTCCACACTGGATGCTCGGGCAGCTGGTCGCCCTGCACTGGCAGCTCCAGCCAGGGCTGCCCCAGCTCCTCCCCTCGGTAGCAGAGCTGTCATCCTGCATGGCCCCCGAGCTGGGCATGAGACAGGCAGGCCCCTTCTCTGCCACTTTTGCTTCCTTAAACCAGGCTTTAAAGGATTAATAACTACAGCCTCCAGGATGGTTGGGCTGGGTACTCGGGTCCTCCACACACACACTTGCCTAAGGAGGAGCTGAGCCCAGGACTGTCCCCAAGCCCTGCGAGCTCCCTGTCTCCCAAACACAGGTACATGTCCTCATGCTGGGTGACTGAAGAGGACTTCAGTGTCTGGTTCTTTCCTGAGGAAGGGAACTGCCACATGAGAAAAGCTTAAAGGTGGCCTCCTCTCTAAATAAAAAGGGTCTTTGCCCTCCTAGGAGAG
The DNA here is from genome assembly GCF_020740795.1 of Apus apus. Lineage (NCBI taxonomy): Eukaryota > Metazoa > Chordata > Aves > Apodiformes > Apodidae > Apus > Apus apus. The sequence goes on from NC_067285.1 coordinate 4,244,533, forward strand.
GTAGACTGACTAGATGGGAGATGACACAGATCTTACTGAGTGGCACCAGAACCTCAGCAGAACCTTCCTCATTGTTGCTTAGGAACAGCCCCAGCTGAGAAAGGTGTCAGAGCATCAACAGCCTGAGCAGGGTGTCCATGTTACAGCACCTACCATGACACCAGCTTAAAGCCCAGCAAGCAAAGACAGCTGCAGGCAACGGGAGTTGAGAAGAAAAACTGGGAAGTTTCTAAAGATGTGCAGGACTTGCTGGGAGAATGGGAAAGAGGTGGAAAAAAGGAAAGGAAAAACTGGTGACATACAGGAGGCAGGTACACAGTGGCAGCAGTGGAAAGGAATCACATCACACACTTGGTGTCAAGGTGACAACTGACTCCTCCTTCCCACACTCAGCATCCTCCTTGTCTCAAATCAATCCTGCAAGGCCCCCAGCTGCACAAATCATTCCAAGCCCAGCAGCACAGGCACTATATAATTTAGTAATTTATCTTGCCTTCAAACACACAAGGCTACAGGTTTATCACAGTTTCCTGAAGAAGTGGGCTGGCTTTCCATTAGGAAGCTGTGGTGCCTCCTGGATTTAAAAGCTCGGCTCCTGAGCAATTCCTTGGTGTGACAGGGGGATCTGGCATCAGTGGCAAGCACAGTTGGACAGGGAGTAAGGAAATTTACCTCTGAAGGTAAAGAATGAGGGATGACAGTCAGGAAAGAGGGATTCTCGCAAAGAGAGAAATGTGAAATAACAGGAAAGGAGATGGTTGCCACAGCTTTAGCCAATACCAGGGTGACAGCTGCTCTCTGTTGTTCCCCTGCTACCCTCTCAGGGAAAGATAAAAAGGGGAATAAGGGAGAGAGACTTGAAGGTTGGAAAAAACCTAGAATAGGTTTAATGAAATACCAAGAAGTAATACAAATATATGTAAATATGGAACCTGCACTCCCTGGTTGGTAATTACTTCCTGACCAGAAAAGTCCCAAACTCAGCAGCTCATCGGGGTGCCTGAGTCCAGGGTCCCAGTGACAGTCCTTGGAGCCACCAAGCTGATCCTACCCAATGAGGCAGGAAAAGGTGACTTGCCCAATTGAATGGTATTCTTCTCCAGCAAGAAGACAGGACTCAGGAGCAGCAGAACCAACACCAGGCAGAGCAGAGCCCTCTGAGGAGCCATTTTAAACTGGCAGCCACAGGCAGGAGCAGGGTGATTGGCCCATTGGGGTCACCTGCCCCCCCTCTCCTCCCCATAGGCACAGCTGCCCCTCGTCCTGCCATCGTGGCTGCCACGTCAGCAGGCTGCTGGGGCATTGCAGGAGGACTCAGGTTAGTGTGGGATGGGAAATGTTAATCCTGGCTCTCTCAAGCTGGGATGACTGTTCAATGAGGCAAGGATGGAATACGGATGGTCAGGTTTGGGGATGGTATGGGATAGGTGCTGCAGTGAGTGTGTTGTGAAGCTGATGTAGGGGAACCAGTGGGAAAAGTGTAGCAGTAGACATACCTTGAAGACCAGGAGAAGCTGGCAGGACTGGCTGTGCTGGATCTCTTTGCTGGGGAACGGAGAAGGACAGCTGCAGGACTGTCTAGAGGAGACACAGTCTCTTCTTTATGGTGTCTGAGCTCCTTCCAAGACCTGACACCTTCCCTCCCTCTACCCAGCCTCGTTTCCCCCAGTTTGGTAGAGTGTTATTGCTGCCCATAATAATAAAGCAGCAAATTTGACATATATTTCAGTAGTCACTGGCCTAAATGAATGAAGCATCCCTAATGTCCTGCTTCAAAGTTTACTGATTGCTTTGCCTTTTCCTATCAAGTTATTCTGTGTTGTACAAGCTTCTGGGGTAAAGAAAACCTGGTTATCAGCAAAGCCAAACTCCCAGTGTTTACAGGGAAAATGTAGCAGCTAAAAAGGACTTAAATCTACAACGAGCAAAAAAAGCTTTCCAGATTTCAGGGTAAAGCTGAAGTTTTCTCTAGATGATTGATTTGAGACTAAGCATGTATGTCTGAATGCCCAAGTAATTTACATAATTCATTCCCCCGTTGGTAATCCCTGCAGCTGAGGATATTTAGGGAATGCTTCTGGATTTATTTATCATGCATACCTAGAGAGCATGATGGACCCATCAGATAGCTTAATTTTATACAAACCAGGAGGAGAGAGTACATATTTTATCAGTGTCGAGGACAGGAATGTGTTGCCTGTGAGCTCCTAATGGCAGGGACTGCAAGTTTGGTTTGTGGTATTTCCATGACAGAATATGTTATGAATTAGCAATAAGCAGTACTAATAAATAACAATTTTCACCCAGTGGACTCTGACAGAACTAGGTCTGGGTTTAGAAAATGAGTTCTCCTTTGGTGTTTGCTCCATTATCAGGCACCAAAAAAAAAGACACCCAACCCCAGAACATCTCCTGTGTTTTATATATCTTAAATGCAGAGGTGACTGTACAGAAGAATGGTCTGGCAGATAGAGCAATGGGCTGGAAACCAAGAGACCTGGGTCCGATGTGACCATGGGAGCATCAGTTCACCAAACCTCTCCCATCTTTGCTTTGTCCCACAAACTCATGGGCACAAAGGCCCATGTACACAATGAAGCCCTGACCCTTGAGAGAGCCTAACGGCCTTGTCTTTATCAAATAACAAATTTTATCCCCAAATATCTAGCTCTAGAAGGATTGCAGACATCTCTTGCCATTCATCACAATGACCTACAGCTGATGGATATGTAGCCTACACAACACATGCATACCAGTTTACCCAGACAGAGATAAGATTTGTACTGGTATTGTACCAATTGCAATGGTGTGAAACTCCTTTAGACAACAGGTTAATTTATTACTATCCATGTAATCATTCTTATTTCATTTTTGTCTGTATTTGACAATGGACAAAGATATGAAGCTGATTAAATCTTCACTATTTTGGGTGTACCTTTCAATTTCAAAAATTCTACAACACATAGATGGAAGTTTTGACTTTGCTGGGGTGTTCATGGAGGGTAAAAGCTTTTTCTGCACATTGTCCCACTGAGACTATGAAATATCTGCTTGGCTAAATGAAATTTTCAAAGTTATGTCCAATATGGGATATATTGGCTAAGAGACTACTAGGAAAGGCTATTTTGATGACCTAACCAAAACATCTAAGACACTCGTGTCATAGGAAACAGATGTTTAACACCACTGAGAAAGCTACTTGAAAATGTAACCTGAAAATGCATTTGAGGTCTGTTGCATTCCCTTTGTGCTGAAGGTTTAACGCTCCAATTTTTCTCTGTCAAATTTTGGGATTTCAGTTTCATGCTTTCACTGCACTTTCCTTCTCCCATTGCATCACCTTCCTCCTTTGATCATCAGTGTACTAACTTTACAGGACTCTAATCACAGGGGTATTGACACATGGAAGAGAACATTTCTCCTTTTCGTGTGTCTTAGTTTGTTCAAAGACAATCAGTTTCCCCTGGGAAGCCAGTGTGCCTGCAGAGACAGCCCATGAGTGGTTCCTCTTGCCTCCACCAGCCTTTTCTTTTTGCTTCATGGGTGTTTGGAGAGTTTGCAATACACTCATGAACTATAGAACCAGGTCATTTCACCTCGTTGTCAGTTAAACTAAACTTTAGTAACAGCAGCATCTTTAGTCTGATTATTTGAAGGTCAAGTGTCACATTGGAAAAAAAAAAAAGAAAAACAACACAAAACAAGACTTATCCCCTTCTAGGTGAGTAAGATAATGGCTCATGAAGTCATTGTTCTGCTGGACTGATGGCAAAGTCTCCCTGACTCAGAATTTCACCAGATATGTATAGTTCAAAGAACATGAGTAATGACGTGTGTCATGTCTACACACTTTGTCAGGGTGGTAGACAGACTTAATGGGGAAGCTGTCCCTGGTGGTTCATTGCTCCATTGCTAACGTCAAAAGCAACAGAGGACAGTTTTTCCTCTGCATCTGCAAAACTACAACTTTTAAGCCCCTGTGTGTCAAGTGCTCCAAGCCTTTGGTCAATGTCCCAGGACAGAAGCTTAAGAAGAGAAGGCACTAGGAAGCTGTTGTATGAGTTGACTTTGGTTTGTTTTCAGGCCAGTATCATTCAAAACCTTGGCCAGTTGTCTTGCTGGAGAGAGGAGCTGCAGGTCTCTCTTTCTGGGTCCCTGGCAGGCAGGGCATTGTGGTGCAGAGGTGACTGCCACACCTTCTCTGTCACCTTCATTGACCAAAATTTCTTTTGCTTCAGTCCCCACTCTTCCCAGCCCCAAAAACCTAGTACCACACAGAGCGGCTTCTTGCCCAGTTCCTTGCTCTGGTAGGTACCGTGTGTTGCATGTAGCAGGCACTGGATGGTATGCTGGGGCTAACTGGGAATTCCTGGCTGGCCGGATGGTTTTCCAAGGGCCACAACTTTGGAGAACTGGGGAGAGAAACCCTCTGCTGTCTTGCTGTGTAGCCCTCCCACTGCAACAGTTACAACAATACTGCTCATCAGAGTCCTCCTGGTGAATTATTCATGCTCAGGTTGTCACTGTTTCCTTCATGGAATAAAAGGAACATCAGATTCTGAGGCACACAGCTGATGCTTCTGGCACTTTTCTTGCCAGATGGATTTTTAAGGGCTCTTTGGGCTGCTGAGGAATTCAAATCAAACCAGCAGCAGCAAGTCCTGTGAACCTCTGAGTCAGGGACTTGGGTGAGTGTGTAGGTGGGAGACACAGCCCTCCCTTTTCCTGGGCTGCTTCTGAACCTGGTAAGACCTTTCTTCCTGGGGACCAATCAGTAGATGAGCAAGCTTAGTCACTTGGTGCAGGTAGGAGAGTAATTTGGTCTTTCCACGTTATTCCTTCAAGTGTAAGATGTTAAATGACACATTCCAGCATGGAGTTTGCTTCACAGTTGAAATTTTTTGAATCACTTCCTATCAGTGTTGTCAATGATGAGGACACTGAATCACACTTCATCTCCATATTGAGCTGTATTTGAACATTATTCATTTAAAGGAGTGCATGGATGTACCTGCTTTATTTGGTTTACCTAGAAAGACAACCAAGAGGGCTCAAAAAAAAACTTGATTGATAGGTTTTAAGTGACCTTTCAGATTGTCACAAAAAATATCTTGGCAAAGAATAATTAATTCTATTTCAATTTTTTTGAAAGAGGTAAGAGACTTTTTTCTGATTCTTGCTTTCATAACTTATATTTATTCTTTGCCTCTTTCTTGCATGCAAATGAAATAAAAGAATAATCTGAAAAGTAACTTTAGTTTTCCAATATCTTCTAAAAAAAAAGTCAAAACAACAAAAAACCTGATTTAAAATAGAATTAACTTAGTATGTCCATAATATTGCAGCCTTTAGAATAGTCTTAGTGCTTTCGGAGAGAAGTAAATGCTTCCATCAGCTCTTCCACCATCCATCTTCTTGTGAACACATCTGCCCAGGTTAGAATTATTCAGCACAGCCCAACACACTTTCTGACCCAAATCCTGGGAGGTATTTCTAGAAGGGCTGGTTTCCAGTCTCCAGGAGTTGTTGAAGCATTACCTGGCATGTTACTTGCACCAACTGAAAGAGAGCTGCCTTTGGAAAACTGGGAAGAAGGAATTGCATTTGAAAGTCTGCTGAGATGATGCCGATTGTTTTTACAAGCTGTATAGCTGTTCTGATGTTATTCACATGAAAACATGTCAATCAAATATCATTTGAACTTAGAAAACCTGTTGTTATTCCCCTGAGTTACTGTTAAGTTTTGCTGTTCATGTTGTCATAAGGATGTGTGTGTGGACAGGGCTCCATGGGTGCTTCTCTCATGAGGGCATGTAATGAGGATTCTCTCAAATAGTGAGACCATCTAGACAAGAGCTTAGATGTGCTAATGGATGTCCATGTCCTTTCCTTTTCCATGAGGATGCAGGGAGGTCCCTCAGGAAAGTGGAGCTGCCTTGTGAGTTGATGTAGCAACCTGAGCTCGGGTAGCCCTGCATTCCATCTCTGCCAGAGGTCCAGCATGGACTTGTGGCTAATGGGGATGGCTTTCTCTTCATGACTATTAAAGGCATGAGCCATCCCTTTCTTTGTTCATTTGCTTTGGAGACTGGTGACCATCTTGGTCAATTTGCAGCAGAGTGCTAGAGGTCTCCAACAAATCCAGAGACATTTTATTTTAGCTACATCTACATGTATGTGGGAGGAAAGTTTTGCCATGAGAAGTTTGTGCTTGTGCAGGTGGCATCAGCAGTGCCTGACAAGATTTAGAGACCTATGTCCAAAGGAGAAGGCAATGTACCTAGAAAGGCACTCAGGGAAAGTAATTAAGCTTAGGAGTGGCCTCTAGTGCACTGCTGATAAAGCTACCTAAGATGTGACAGTCACACTGGGATTTAAACTGTCACAGGAAGAGCACTGGATATTTGAAATGCAGGGAGTATATTTTAGAGGAAGAAAAAAGACAGTAATTAAAAGACACAAAATATTCTTGGGTGTCTGAAGGGAGGTAAAACAAACTCATTTCCAGTGTCTGTGGAGGAAAGGCATTTTGCTGGATGTTATATTGGTGAATTTGCTGGATGTTATATTGGTCTCATGTTCTGATAACCAAGTGACATCTGTCACATCCACACTCTTCTAGACAGAAGTTGTTCTCTTTGCCGTGTTCTTCAAAATGTCACAGCAGAAATCACTTTTGTCACACTTGCTCTTTTTAGACATGCAGTATTTCAGCTTCCTCTTGTTTTCAGCTGGGCTGGCTCCTTCTCACTCAGCAAAGACAAAAATAGAGGCTTTTAAAATGATACGTGGATGTCGGGGCCTGTTTCTATATAAAAAGTCATATATGAGCAGGGACTCTCATAAACTTGCAGTTAGATATTTTTGTAATTGCTAGTATAGAAATTGTTCTTGGATATTCATATCTATTAATTTCTTTCCTTGAAATATCCATTATTAAAATTATTGTGACTGAAATAAATTAGTTTTGCATCTTGTTTCTCCATTGAGCAGAGCAGCATTTCTGCTTTTTCTAATAAGTTCTGCAGGGGAGGAGGGTTATTATATGTGTGAGGTTGATCTAACCAAATACATCTGCTTTATTAGTGAAGGATATTTGGATCTTTGCCTCAGGGTACAAGAGTTTGAGTTCCAAAATATTTTTAATTTACATGATCATATGTATTTTCTATTTTTGTTTTTGCTTTGTCCCCTTACTGTGCTGGAATTGTGGACTTTAGAGCTCAGCTAATTGTATATCACCTGCAAATTCTCCACCTGATTGCTTGACTTGTTTTAAATATACTGGAAAGCTTATTAGTGCCATTCTAGCTCAGTGAAGGTAACATTCAACTCACAGGTCTAAGAGACAAAAAGACTCTTTGCAAAGCAGCATATCAAAGGCTTAAGTAATTTTCCTGCATTGGAAATCACCTGGATTGGTGATTCCTTTGGATTTATGATGTATTGATAAGGCTTTTATAAGGCTTCTTTTTACTGGAAACTTTTCTACAGGTCCATTAACTTTGAAATTCTAATTTTAACCATTGCTTTAACTGCCTTACCATAGTAATGAAGGAATTATGCAATCCCTTCAATAAGCCCAGGCAGACTTTTTAAAACAGAGATGTTATTTCCAGGCCTGTGGTTTGGGCAGCACCATTAATGATGTACAGGCTGCCCCTGCTATCAGTTCAGGCTTTCCATCTTCAGATGTTATTAGCTTAGAAGTTTTCAGTCAGAACTTGTGAATTGAAGTCAACATTCTGCAATCAAAATGGAGGGCAAAAAGGAAGCAAACACTGAACATACCTGGTTTCTGTGTTCATGCAAAACAATCATTTGACCATTGACCACAACCAGCAGGTTCTTAGGATGTGTCACATGAAACTACCACAGATGTATCTCCACTGGCCTTTTCTTTGTAACCAAGAGAGATGGAGTACCAGGCCAGGTCTGAAAAAAGTCTTGCTTTTTGTATCAAAATTTTGAGATCATGGTAAGCTGAAAGAGCTGCTTCTATGATCCTTTATTGGCACCAAAGAGGACCTTATCTCTGAGGTAGCACATCTGTTGATTCACTGGTTACTTTCTACAGCTGGAAGCAGACACAACCTTCATTTTATTTCAAAGCATGTTCCTTGGGCCTAGAGCAGAGCATGTTTCAGAAAAAAAATACAAATGGAAACCTAATTGGTGAGTGAGTGAGCTCCTGAAGGTGATTTATGCAGAAGCTGCAGCCTGCCTGGAACAGCAGGAGACCCATTTGACCTAGACGAGCCCACTGAGGCACTGGAGACAAGAAGTCAGAATGCTCTGCAGGACTGTAAATGAGTTTGAGCAAAATGAAAATGTGAAGCAAGAAACATGTGAATGGCATAGCAAGTTGGACAGGAATATCACTGAAAACTTTAACAAAAACTTTTTCCTCTTCTGTTGGGCAAACACATAGTGCAATGTGTGTGGATGCATGGATCAGAAAGCTACAGATCAAGCATCAGTTTAACTTGCCTGGAGATGATTGTCTGCTAAGACATGGTATCACACTCATTTCTTTAATCTTGCTTAATTTCATTTAGCTTAGAAGATATAATTTATGTGCATAGTCAATAAAAGAGACTGCTGTTGATTGATGAATAATATCTCAGACTGTTTAAAAGAAGACCTCTTCAAAATTGCATAATGATGAAGGAAGCTTTTAATGTATTAGTCATTTTTGGAAGGACTACTCTGTTCTTCAGGAAATAATTAATTTCTTGTTGAAGGGCTTTAAACCTTTTCTTTCCCTCCAATTCTCATCATGACCCAAAGACTGAGGATGACTGAGCCTTTGTAGACAAGAGGAAACACGACTTAAATTTCCAAGAGAGAGTTCAGGAAGTGTCTGAACTCCCACCAAAACACAGGGCATCAAACCCATCTGCCTCACATGAAAAACAACCAATTCTGTTCCAGTACATGCCCAGCTAAAACAACCTACTGCCACTCTTCTCCTACAGAAGTGGGGAAAATCCACAAGGATTGGTCTTCCTTTCCTTGAGTAGCTTAACCAGAAGAGTACTGAGGTCTGTTTTTTAACCAGAGTTTAATATTTTTCCAAGCTATGTAACTGCCACTGCAGCCTGTGTTCAATAGCTTGACATTGTCCCTTATCTCCCCAGTGGTGTAGAGCATGTGGATAAAACTCCTTTAAAAAATTCATAACCTTTCAGCCAACTATAACTCTGGCTGTCATCTCTTTAACATATTTTTAACACAATAACTATAAAAATAAACACAAATAACAAAATAGCAAGTATTGGCTGCTTTCTCCTCTGTTCTTATCAGTCAGCCTACTCACAGAACCACAGAATTATTGAGGCTGGAAAAGACCTCTGAGATCATCAAGTCCAGCCTGTGACTTAATAGTCATAATCATGTGGGTTACTGATAAGGAAAGAAAAATTATGTAAAACTCATGCAGAGAGACAGAGCCCAAACTGACCTCCCAGATTAGCAAGTCACTGAATTTGGAAATTTACCCAGTTCACAGTAGTATTCTGCAATTATTAGGTGTAAACAAACAAGGAGAGCCTCAGTGTGTTTTTACCAAGGACTTCTTATGACTGGTCTCTAGTGAGTTCCTTCCTACAATGGAAAAAATATACATTAATGTAGATTATTTCTATGTCTACTAGCTAATCCATTTGTGTTTAAAGCAGTCCTCTGGTAAAGATTAAGAGCAGCCATGTAGAAGAAAAAAAAAAAAAAAAAAGATTTGAGATTTGTGGAGGGGCCAAGTGAGAACAGAGACCCTGAAGTGATCTGTTATATCCTTTATATCATAATACTCTAGAACATCTTTGACTTATATTAAATTTCACCTGGTAGTTGAGAGCCTAGCTACCAAATCTAATTATGAGGCAGAAAAGAAGAAAGTGATGAAGTTTTGTCTAGGTCCTTAATCACTATTTGATTTTTATCAACCCTAGGCATAATAAACATTGCCTGCAATTATCTCCCACGCAGAAAGATTACTTCCTTTTGTCATGAATACCTGTCATCCAGACCCAGGAGCCCTGGGTTGTTATTACTCAGGGCTCGAGGAACACCTGCATTTTCTTGGCAAGCTCTGGAAATGATAATGTTCCAGCAGAATTCATGTAAGAATTTCCTCTGCATTCATTAGAATCTTCTTGATCTGGTAGCTATAAAAGAAAGAAAAATTAAAGGAGTTGCTGAGTGATCTCTTTTCACAGTGCTGAGGATCTTCCACCCCTCATCACAAGTTTTAGAGTGATTACATTGTCACAGACAGTCCCCAATTTTGTTATTTGACCCACCCAAGGATTTGGACAGAAAGCTCAAAATGTGTTTTCACTTTCCTGATAATGAGGTTTTCTCTGATGTAAAAGGAAAAAATCTAATTATCGTTAAAAAAAACAGAAACACACACAAAACTTTCATTTTAAATCAGTATAATTCAATTAGCTTCAAGGTATTGTTTATCTTCTGTCTCTGGACCCTGGGAGATGAGGAAGCACTGCAACTCCCAACACCTGGAGACACAGGCAGTGGCCCTACAGCTGGACAATGCTGAACCCTCTTTTCTCTTCTGGGTACATTTTCTTCAAACTGAAACAATATCTTCAAAAATGGTTCTAAATGCAGACAAATTGAGGTTGCCTTAAAACCCACCCTCTGCAATATTTATTCATTTCCAAGCAGTGCTGCTGTCTTGGATTTCCAGGGATCATAATTTCTCCCCACTGTACACAGGCTTCTCCCTCCTTTTGAAACCAGCTCTGTAAGATCACAGTGGATTTTGAAATTATTTTCTTCTAACCTTTCTTGCAAGTCAGTGGAGGGGAGTAAGCAAAACTTGGAACTCTGATCCTTATTTTTTTCTCAGTAGTCCTTTTTAACATCTGAGAGTCTTTCTTTTCTTTGGTGTTATCTTAAGGGAAGAAAAGAGTATTACAGTGAGTTACATTGGAGAGCACCTGCAGAGAATAAACAATTCAACTCAGTATAAACTGCACGTCTGCTCCTCAGGAAAACTTCCAACATACATTGGCAGGGCAGAGATTCAGGTGTTAGTGACCCCTTTCAGAGAAAAGACCTTTCAGAAGAGCATTTCAGATCTAGATACCAAACTGCATGGTAAGACTCTTGGGCAAGGAGGATGTCTGTGTTGAGTCTTGCTTGCAATTTCCCAGCAAGGCATTACCTGGAGTAAGAGCCACCTTACTGGCCATGCTCATGCTCTGGAGGAACCTGGCAGTGGGTGGATGCAGGATGATGTTTGGAAACACCTCAAGAGTCCGAGGAGAGCTCAAGTGCTCCATAGAAGTGGCACATGTGGACACATGCTGTCTGGATTTTGAGCCAGCTTGTTTTGGACAGAAGCAGTACTGGTGCTGAATGTCTGAGGTGTAAGAGGAATGTGTGCTTTAGGATGTATGAGGCAGCCTGTCCTCTAGCTCCTGGCACCAAAGGCCCTGCCATCACGACCAGCTAAAGGCCTCAATTATGGTTTCAAGGAGACAATTATAACACTCAAAATCCCTCCAATATTATTGTTCCAGCTCCTGTTCTCTGGTCATGACCCTAACACGTCCTCCTTGCTCAGTGGAGGTCAAACCACCTGCCAAAGCAAACTTCTGGGCTGTCAAGAGAGAACAGGACCCCAGGATAGGGCTTGCACTGTGGAAAGGCCTGTTTTGTATATACAACGTGCCTTTTATTCCTCTTAATCCACATGTCAGGCCAGAAGATCATGTTGACTAATACCTGTCTGCTTAGCAGATACAGAATTAAGCTCCTGGTGTTTATGTGCTATCATAGCTGAGAGCACCTTGGCAATGCTCTGGGTCCATCTCATGCCCACACTGTCTCAGTGGAGCAGTCCAAGAGCAAAGAGCATCTCTGAAGCCATCCTAGATGTCACAGCTTGGGGTCTGCTGCCATGTTACAGGCCCTCAGCCTGCATCCTTAGTTGAGTCTAAGGTAAATCTGTCAGAGTATGGTACCAATCTCTCTTCACACCTGTGTGAATTCTTTCCTTATACATTACTCAAAGATGGCAAAGTGGTTGGCAAGACAGTGGGCATGAGAGTTGGGGCTGTTCAGTCTGGAAAAGAGAAGGCTTCAGGGAGACCTTAGAGCTCCAGTACCTGAAGAGGCTCCAGGAAAGCTAGGGAGGGACTTTTTACAAGGGCATGGAATGATGGTATGAAGGGAAATAGTTTTAAGGTGAAAGAGGGGAGATTTATATTAGCTATTAGGGAAAAATTCTTTGCTGTGAGGATGGTGAGACACTGGCACAAATTTCCCAGAGCAGATGCTCCATCCTTGGAAGTGTTGAAGGGTAGGTTGGATGGGGCTTGAAGCAACCTGGGCTGGTGGGAGGTGTCCCTGCCCATGCAGGCAGGTAGGAACTAGATGAGCTTTAAGGTCCCTTCCAACCCAAACCATTCTATGACTCTATGACTGAAAGGGCAGAAAAATCTGAAACTTTGATTCCAGAGGGCTGGAAAAATTCTGTTCATGAATTCCATGTAGTCCTTGGCATGATTTCCAGAAGAAAATATATTAAGATTTTTCACATCTTAGAGGCAAGTAAAAACTGACTTAAAGAGACTTGATGTGCTATTGCAACTGGAGGAGATGACCAAGCAATGTTGAAGCAAACTCAGCTGCATTATCAACAAGCAGCTTGCTTGGTCTGATAAACTGAAAATGTAATTCTAGAGGCAGCCCATCTCCCTTAGCAGCAGGGAAATCCAGCCCCTGTATTCCCAAGACTCCCAATCAGGATAAAAGCTTGTATTTATCCAAGGAGCCATGAATCAGCTAAAAATCAATACTTTTTAAGTAGGGTTTGGGATATTTTTCTTCATAAGCCTCACAGGATGAGGACTGCACTGCAAAATCTCAGCTTTAACATAATTTTTCCTGACAAGACATGCATCACTGCAACTGGGGGTCTGTAATGAAAGTGATGGCACAAGTTTAGAGCACTGCAAACACAAACGTGCAATGACAGCATCTCAGAGTAATGCTCTGATTTTCACATGTATGTGCTTCAAAAGTCGTTTTGCCTCAGTGAGATCCCATGAGGGTTTAACCCCTGACAGGTCTGAGCAAAGGATTTCTGTGGCATTAAGTAAAATGGTTGGATCTGTGGGGGCAAAGGGGATGTAGCAGCATGAAAACCATCCTCCTGCAGGTGCTCTGGTGGGGTTGGTGGCTCTGGTTATAGCAGCAAACCTTTACTACCTCTTCCTCAGTCAGATCACTTGGGTGTGGGGGCTGTGGTGGGTGCAGCCCTGTCCTGCTATCATCCCTGAAAGGACTGGGGGCTCATGACAGTATCACCTTCCTCTCAGTTATCCACAGTAATCCCACAATGCAGAAGGTGGAAAAACAGCCTCTCTCCTCTATTCCTGAGCTGACAACAGGAAAACTGGATTTGTAATTGTGTTTATTCTTCTTATACTTCCCTCTTTCCAAACAGAAATACAGCTAGGTCTTTTCTGAGCATCCTTGCTTCTGCAATCTTTCTTGGCAAATTGCTATAGATAGACAGAGATACAGCTAGAGATACAGATAATATCCATTAATATTCCAGGATATTACCTTTTTCCACCAAAGGATAGGATTACTTGCTGTGCAACTTTATTAAGCCCTAACGTGAGGTGGCTTTCACCAGAGAAAGCTGTATTATAACACGGGTGAAAAAAGCACAGGACCTGAAATAAAAATTCTAAGGCAACACATTATCCAAATTGAACTTTAAATCTTATGAGAGATTCTGATGACCAAGTGCTGTCTCATTTCATCCATTCTTTTACTGCCCCATTGCAACCTCCTGCACTTTGCATATAGAAAGTCAGGGAGACGTTTTTTCTGATAAGCTGATATTCAGAATAACACAGAATATATCATGGATCAAATGTATCATATTGACTCCAAGACAAATTAAGAGGATTTTGTCTATATGAGTATTAAAGGAGCATGAATTCAAGGAAAGACTTGGTTTATGTCAGCACCTGTAGATACAGGTGGGTACAGGCTTTGAAAAGCAGGAATTGGGAATTATTATATATGTTTCAAAAACAGGGATCTGCTCAGCTCACTTGAGATCTCTCCTGACTGCATCCAGGCTCTGCAGCTGCAGAAATCACCCCATTTATCTGCTGCTATCTCTACCAGAGGAAGATGCTTTAAAAGATAACCCTCATTATTAAGTTCTCCTTCAGTGATTTACTGAATGTATGTTGAAAGGGTTTTGTTGGGTGTTTTTTTAACAAGCACAGCATCCTTGTTCTCTTTTCTATAAAGCTACTCCTTCTGAGTTTGCTGTCTCTGTTAGCCCTGAGCATTTAGTTTTCAGATGAGTGTGGCAGCATTTGTTGGTTCCTCAATAGAACAAGATGAAAGGGACAAGCAGAATGTGATGTTTTCTAATAGGATCTGAAAAACTATGGCTTCTGGGTTAAGGTTTTTCTTGTTTTTCCAAATAAAAATCTCATAGGTGAGGAAGACATGACAAGAAAATAGGCTTTCTCAGCTAATACACTGAAGAAACTGTTCAGGAAAAGTTAATCCTGCCAAAAAGGTATTTTCTGAGCAATTCTGGCAAGATTAGAGAGAAAATAATATTACTTATGTGTCTTGCTGTTATTTGCAGCACAGGTAAGAGGTGTCAAGACACAAGTGTCCTGGGGTTTTAATATTCTAGGTCATTCTTTCTTCTGCAATCAGCATTTTTTTCTCATTTATGTCACTTTTATCCTCTTCTCATTATTCACTTTAGTCTCCCATCACTATGACATACCTTATTTAAGGCCTGATCCTAAGCTTGCTGAAGTTAGTAGAAAGGCTTATGGAAAGACTAGTGGAAAGACTCTGAAGGCTTTTAATTAACCCTTGTTAAGCCTCTCAACCAACAGGGAAAATACCTGGGTTTAGTTGCCTTCCTGTAGCACTTGGAACATGGAGTAATAAGTTTGGCATGGAACTGCAACGATGGTTTGTCACTATGATGTGATTGACCAGGAACTAGCTAACTATAGCAGATAAAAGAAAATCTGCTTTAAATGGAAATGAGGTAGAAGTCCCACAGAAGATCTGCTTATGTGGGTAGAGGTGGGTCTCCAATGAGTTGGAAAAGCCTGAAACATGAAGAGGTTGTTATGCTTCCCAGAGTTGTTGAGATGTTTCTCTGCACTGGGCTCCAGCACCACTATGGTGTCTTGATGGGATTGATAGGAAAGACAAGTGACAACCCATCCCTGCAAGTGTCTGACTTAAAGCCTTCACCAACTTCCAACACATCTTCCTCAGCAAAGTGTCTGCCAGCCTATAGGATTTTCTTCAATCAATTTTTACTTTACTTGTAGATAATTGAAAATCTTCAACATGTGTCTGTGAAGATCCCTTGGTCTTTTCATTTTCCAGAGGAAAATTAGGAGTACGTGCTCCAGTTCACATCACTTGGGTTTGAGCAATCCACAGTGTGTGTTGTACCTGCTCAAAATAAATGATACCCCATTATTAGGCTCTACCCATTACAAAGTGTAATTAAAACACCCTGCCCACGGGATCATCACAACCCTCTGAGATTAATCTTAATGCTTCCTGCCTATTTTAAGCCACATTTGGCCACCATAAGGCAAGGCTGGCCTGATTGCAGAAGTCCCAGTGAGCTCACATGGAAGGACATGATGGTTTCTTTCTGGTATAACTTGGCTACACAAATAAACAATCTGCATTATGTGGTTGTTCAGACAGGGATGATGTTGGTTTTGAGGCTGGAGCAGGGGAGAAATTTGAGCTGGTGGAACCAAGCACATCAACAGTGTCCCTCAAAAAGAGAGCAAAAATGAAGCTTGACAAATGCTCTATGTCTTTACTGAGTAAATGCATTCAGGGATAGGAAAGTAAAGAACAATCCAAATTTGAAGGCTAGACTGAGACCCCTTTTAAGAGTCTGACCTCTTATTCCTAAGAAATTCCCAAAGGAAAACACATTGTTCCTATTTTCTGTGAAATAAAGCTTCCCATGTTTCAGAAAGGAAGTAGTTGTGTTCTCAGGCTTCTAGTTTGTTTATTGCCCCAGTAGCCTGAATTACAGAGAGTCATGGATTTCTGCAGTACTCTAATTAAAAAAAAACTGGTTGATGTTCATAATCTTCCTAAACAGCAATTATTTCTTTAATAGAAAGAGTTTTATATTTGTGTGGCCCTTGTTCTTCTAGTTGTGATTTTAAGTGCAATAAGAAGACTACATGAGATAAGCTGCATTACAAGCTTTAGAGTTAATTTTGCTAGTTTAATTACAACTATATATTTTATTCAGTTTCTTATCTAAAATTTATCAGCCTCAAGATCCTCTGTAGCTGAGGTAATAATTAAATATTTAATAATCCATGTAGGCATAGACTGCCATTAGAATTCAATACGAGTGATATTTCAAAGAGCATTTTGGATAAGGGCTGATACAACCCCAAGTTGTTTGTGCAATACAGATGTGCAAGGGAAGAATTAAACAAACTTAAGTAATAAAACTGAATTTTAATATTATTTTATCTGCTGGACCTGAAGAGGAGTAACTAGGATGAAGTCAGTCTGGTGTCTCTGAACCATCATGAGTTCAGGGAAACATATCAGATACTGTGTGCATCTTGTCAACCAGACATCAGTGCAGAGCTTTGGTTTAGTCTGAAGAATCCGAATTAAATGCTTTGACTTGGGACACAGACCAACCTTTTTGCTTCCATTTACAAAGTTAAAACCAAATGTTTTGCTGTATCCATGCTTTTTTCAACTTTCCGTTCTGCAGCTCCCTCAGCTTGCTGACTTTTCAGCTGGGCTTAGGAAAGAAAACATCAGGCTTTCCCATGGAGTGGAAAAAGAGTTGGGGGGGAAAAAAAAAAGCTTGTGCTAAACTGAACTGGCAGTAGGGAATAATATCAGATTTCTGAAAAAAAAATGTTACTGTATGGCAACCTCCCCCTCTATTCTGCGTTGGTGAGGCTGCATCTGGAGTATTGTGTCCAGTTCTGGGCCCCTCAGCTCAAGAAGGACAGGGAACTGCTTGAAAGAGTCCAGGGCAGAGCCACAAAGATGATGAAGGGAGTGGAACATCTCCCTTATGAGGAAAGGCTGAGGGAGCTGGGTCTCTTGAGCTTGGAGAAAAGGAGACTTAGGGGTGACCTCATCAATGTCTACGAGTACGTAAAGGGTGAGTGTCAAGAAGATGGAGTTAAGCTTTTTTCAGTGATGACCAGTGATAGGACAAGGAGTAATGGATACAAATTGGAGCATAGGAGGTTTAAGGTGAATATCAGAAAAATTTTTTTTACTGTGAGAGTGACAGAGCCCTGGAACAGGCTGCCCAGAGAGGTTGTGGAGTCTTCTTCACTGGAGACATTCAAAACCCACCTGGACGCCTTCCTGTGTGATGTACTCTAGGTGACCCTGCTCTGGCGGGAGGGTTGGACTAGATGATCTTTCGAGGTCCCTTCCAACCCCTATGATTCTATGATTCTATGATTCTATGAACCGTTGCTGCTTAACAGGCAGAAATATGCACCTGGATTAACTGTGTCCCAACCTCCTGCTTTTCCTGAAGGAAGTGGCACTGGTTGACACGGCTGCCAGATCAGCAAGCAGGGAGGTGACCACGAGCCTCAAGAAGGAGCAAGACGTCCTTCATTCCCAGTTCCTCAGCTTCTCTGCTGAGCAAGCAGAGCAAGAAGCTTGAGGTGCCCCTTCTGCAGCTTCCCCACAGCTGCTGAGGGGCACACGTGCCCCCTAGGTAAAGGATTCTGCTGTGTAGAGAGTGTTCAAATGCAAATCCCTCTGTGTGAGCAACACACTGCTGCCTTTTCCTACCACTTCCATTAATGAGAGGATTTCTAATGGCAGCATCTCCGTGGGCTGTCAGACCTCGCTGTGGTCCTGTTCCATATGGAAAAAGCAGTGAAATGTATTGAATCCAATGAAGTTCAAGTTTAAAATTAGAATGAGAAATCACTGACAGCAAAAGTCTGGGGAACTTTTCACACAGACAAGAAATGGTGAGTTTTGCTTTCCCCTAAACCTGTGAAAAGCTTAAATATCACTGTGCTCTGGGAGACTTTGGGTAAAATGCTATGTTTGATTCTCAAAAGCCAACATGAAAATGGTATTTGGAAATGGAAATAGGCTTGTTTTCACAACACAACCCTCAGCAAACATTATCCTCTCTCCCCCTCAGATATGTGTGACAAGTTTCACTGGCTCAAATAAAATGTATTTGTTTCCAGAGAAGCCTTTCAAGAAAATTATTTTGAAACGAGTTGACTTTGGTTGTTATCCTACACTTTTTCATATTTTATTAACTTGACTCTTAACAGATGGTGTTTAATGAATAATTACACAGTAATGAAAAAATATTTTGCATTTAAAGAAAGATTTATGCAGATTTGCTAATCAGTTTAGAGGCTGCCTCAGTTGTTTATAGTACATGTCCCAATTGGGATGTAATTTTCTAACTTTGCATCTATATTTAACTGTCTAAATTGAAGGAAATGAAACAGAGTTGAAGTAACTAATTGTCAGCAATTTTTCTTGAAAGATTAATCAGTAGAGAAGAGTCTGTGAGCTTAAAATATTCTAGGCTTTTATAGATACTGAAAAATAACATTTGTGAGTGCTTCCCTCTTCTGTGGATACTCCACTACACAATACCACAATTTCTACCATCCACTAAAAATCTGTTGAACTGTGCAATTATATCTGAAGTATTGCAGTCATTATCCACTGCAATAAAATAACAGATAGAGGTAAAAATATATATTTTCAGGGTACTGTAGGGCATGATGCACCTTACTGTCAAGCACTGTGGTCCTAGTAAGATGATAAGCCTGGTCCAGCTGCCCCTTGAGCCTATGGAAAACATCCCACTCTCTTTCAGCTCTTGATCTGCTCTCTTAGTTTAAACCTGATGCTCAATATTTAGATTTTCCCAAATTTAGGAACAATGTTTTCCAACCTGGTGGATGTCCTTGCACTCACACCAATACTAACCCCACAGCTTCCCCATCCCTCAAGAGCCTCTCAGCTCCTTTCAAAACTCTTCCTCCTTTTCCTTCTTCAGGTCTCCCATGGCACTTTTGCACATTCCTCATTCCCACACCCATTTTTATGCATCTTTGAACTCTCAACTTGTAGCAGAACTAGCAAATCCAGGCAATATTGTATTTGCCACAGAGCTCACCACTAAGCAGAGTCAAAAATTAAGTGGATCAGCTCTGATGTGAGTAGCTAGGAGTGCAGCTGATTTTGTGGGGCTGTGAGGGATGGTCGGATTTCACAGTCCTTACGTGGTTCCATGTCTCCCAGCTTCTGTCACTGAAGATTTTCCATTCTTCTCACTTTTTTTTTTCCCTTTCCTTGAAATGAGCTCTTGTAAAGAATACTCTCCTGTTTGTGTTTAGGGAAAAAATAAAAACCTTTTACTCAAAAAGGAAAAAAAATCCCAAGGAATGTAAAACCACTAAGCCAGCATCCTGGGACACTGCCTGGTGTAATTTATTTTTTGTTCTTTGTTTTGCCTATTGATGTCCTCTCTGCTATGTCTATCTTGGCTTCTGTATTCTGAAAGATTATTATTTTAAAGCTTTTTCATTCAGTGTAACTCATTTGAAGCATCCACAGTGTTTGGTGTTCTAGGTATTTTTCAGGTCTAGAAAAATGGAGGGCTAATATCTAGATCACTTTAGGTAATTGCATGAAAATTTTGGGCAAATAAGTAAAGTTACAGATCAATATTCAGCAAGCCCCTTATTTCTTCTAACCCTGGAGAAGGGATAGAGGGGCTGAAGGTTGTTATCTCTTCTGTTTTTTTTAAAGCAACTGTTGTAACTGATCTGAAGATCTGTTAGAATAAATATTTCAAGCATATAGTAGAGGAGAGCAACAGTTTAGTACAGCAAAGAAGAGGTGTCATTTATCACTAAATAAGATCATAGAATCATTATGGAGTCATAGAATCATTAAGGTTGGAAGAGACCTCAAAGATCCCCAAGTTCCAACCCCCCTGCCATGAGCAGGGAACCACTAGACCAGGTTGCACAAAACCTCATCCAACCTGGCCTTAAAATCCTCCAGGGATGGGGCAACTTAGGAAGATTGGAAAATGTCAGCCCCTGTGAAGGAATTATTTACCCTTCTCCAGGAGTGTTAATCACTTATGGAGAGCAGGGCAAGAATAACCATGAGAAAACCTCTTAGCCAACAGCCCCTTTAGCTGTCAGCAACTTTTGGTTTGCTAGAGGCTCTTCTGGCAGTAAGGAAAACTGGGAGATTTTCCCAACAGTGTGCGGGAAGCAGTGCTGGATGTGACCCTGTTTGGTGCTGGGCAAGAGCAAACCCCATCCCCATCCCAGGGCAAACCCAGCCTCCAGCCCTGCCACAAGCTCTGCATTTTGGAGGGGAGACATGTCAGTACCGTGGGATATCACCAGCTGAAATGAGACTCCTGCAGAGTCTGGATGGGTGCTGGTGGGTGTAGCCAGACACAGGCATTTGTCCCTTTCCAATCTCATCCCGCTTGGTGTTTATGAGCTCCACATTCTTGTGTGGCAGCCTCGGTTATGGAGAGAACAAAATTGGAGGAAACTGTTCTGTGAGGCTGCTCTAACTCATACCAGGGATGGAAAAGTCCTTTTTGGCTTCACACGATAGAGGTGGCTTACTGAGGCCTCACTTGTCCTCAGTCCTTCAAGAATATGTGCAGAAACAATGGAGAAAGAGGCCATGATCTGCTGCCAGATGTGCCTCAGACTTATGGTGAGCCATATTTGTGGTGAGCCACAGACTTCAGTGAGAGAGATCAACTATGTCAGGCTTGTTTGATTATGAAATCCAGATAATAACCCAGTGAAAGTCTTGAGGGCCACTCTCACTGCAACGTGATTTCAGTGGGTAATACAAAATTATAGAGTATTATAATACTGGTTTGTGACAGGAGTTTGATGCCAGATGAGATCTTACAGGCACAAACTGGAGCACTGGAGGTTCAAGTTAAACATAAAAAAAAATGTCTTTACTGTGAGGCTGACAGAGCTCTGGGACAAGCTGTCCAGAGAGGTTGTGGAGTCTCCTTCTCCTGGGACTTTCAAGACCTGCCTGGACATGATCCTGTGTGATCTGCTGTAGGTGATGCTGCTCTAGCAGGCAGCTGTACTAGATAATCTTCAGAAGTCCCTTCCAACCCTGACCACTCTGTGACTCTGCAAATCATGAGGTAATTGCCAAGGTGGATGAAAGGCTCACAGCTGCTGGCTGTAGAAATAGAGGAGAAGACTGTCAAAGGAGCTGCAGGGAGTCAGACACACAAATCCCACTGAAATGTAGTGGATTTGAGTGTCTGAAGCACCAGTAAAAATCCCAACATAAGCAAAGGGCCCTCCTTTGGGGCTGATGATTGTGGTGTGGGGCAGCTCAGGGGCCAGCAGAGACAGCCTAGAATGACTGATACAGCACAGGCACTTAGTTTGTGTACCCAGGTTGCTCCCCTAGTTTGAAATTCTGTCAGCAAAAAAAACAAACAGGGTAATTTTTCCAAGGAGAAGCCTCTTGTTGAGTTACCAAGACAATCCTAACCCCCCTGGGCATCACTACAGCACCCAGCAGCAGCAAGTTGGTGCAGGGGGAAGCTGCACGAGTCCCTGGGAATACAACCCCTATAAAAGCTCACATCTTTTTCAGATCCATTGCAGTGCTGAACTCATGGCAGCGTGAAGATGTTGCTGGGTATTTATGAGTATGCTGTTTCAGGCTTGTACCCCAGTATTATTATTTAATAAGTTCCTTCAGCCAGAGCGTTCACAAATACATAAACCAATAGGTTAAGTGCAAAAACAATTCCACTAAAAGGATGTGCTCTATTTGCTCTGCTCAGGTATTGCTAATAATAGAGGTATGGTAAAATGACTCAAACTGTAACAGAAAGGTTAAATGCTTGAGTGCACACTGCAGAGGAATACCCAGCCACACACACTGAAATCATGTCCTTTCAGATTAGTCTGGGGATGTGGGAACACCACAGAGCCCTGGCACACCCTGTCCAGGGGCTTAAGGGTATTTCTGCCCCTCTTTGCCAGACTGTGTTTGGGGAAAAGAGCATTCCCTCGGAAAAATAATCTCTTTGAATGACAAGTAAAATATTTATTCATCAGAAAATGTGGGTTTTAACAAGCTCAGCTGGCTGCCCTCTGCTCTGGCAGCTCCAGTCCAGCCTTTCTTGCACGCACTGCACTCTGCTTTCTGAGCAGGCTGGGGATGCCATCCACTCTTCAGCCTCTGCTGGCTCTTTTCCACTCCTTTGCTTACGCTTTTCCATCCCAGTTAGCTCTGAGTAGCCTGGAGGGAGTGAACTAGATTCTCTTTCTGGGGCATCCTCAAGAGAGATGTTTACCCCGTTGCGGACAGTCGCAGCTGTGTCAATCTGGTGGCAGCACATGTGCACTGCACTGGCCTGCAGAGATGGTCTTTTTCCTGATAGTGTGGGAGGAAAAGCATCCAGTGCCTCCTCACCCCACGCTCAGGACCATAAGGCTGGCCATTCCACAACACTTCCCTTCTGCTTGGAAACAAACACATTTCAACTGAGATCATTCGAGGATTATAAATCCCAGGGTATCCTTTAAATCCTGTTTTGAAACAGCCTTCCCCTGAAACCATCTTCTTCAGTCTGCCTCCATCAGTTGCAAATGATTGATACATTATCAGCTACCATACCGAAGAGAAGCTTGTAGCTTTTGGATCAAATGTGTCAGCTGGGATACAAAATATGCAAAATACACAGTTAACATGCATATTTCCAGAGGCAGAAGTGATTTTTCCTGTTTCATAAGGCACTAAATCCACTTGCACTGATAGAAACAAGATTTTCTTTTGCATCCAACTCCTTGATTTCCAAATACAGTTTTCTGGACAAACCCTCCTTTTCGTCAGACATCATGCCTAACAACAGGTCTTTCCAACTCCATGCTGGTAATGCCAGGGTGTGATGATAATGGAACATCTGCAGGGAACCAACCCTTCTTTTCTGGAATTCCCACCTGAATTGGCCAGAGAAATAAGCATATGCAAAAAGAAGAAACATTCACTCACATTTATAGGTTTGAATCACCTCAAAGCCACTTTTTTGCATATGCACTTTCAGGGTTTAATCAGAATTTTAATGAATTTGTCCTTCAATATATTGGCCTTTATTTCAAGAAATAGATAATGTTTTAAAACATATGCATGGTTCAAGCCCTATTCCTAGATCAATTCTTCCACTCTTGATCTACAAATGAAATCTCAAATATAGCCTAAGGTATCCCCAGTTATTCACCATACAAGAAAAAGTTGTAGCAGTAGAAAGGATTTCTAAGGACTACAAAGTTCATCTGCTGCCCTGCAGCACCAGCAGGTCTTCTGACAGCCTTCTGCCAAAAGGTCCCTGACCAGGGACAACCCACATTTCCGCTAACCAGCCTACATCCTCAGTCTTCCCCTTAGCAATATTCTCTTTATTCTGTAAGTCAGGTCTCCAAGAGTTAAATAATCAAGTCTTGATGATTGGAAGACATGTAGTTTATCCAAACTTTATTTAACTTCTGTTTTCTTCTTCCCTGACATCTTGATCTTTCGTTACTGGAATTAATTGTGTTAGCCTCTTCATTACAGCTGACCTGACTAATAAGGATTAATGCAAAAAAGGCACTAAATGTTGTTTTCATAGCATCATGGATTGATTCAGCAAAGACTCTGGTTTGGGGCTGGGAGACATGCTCATCTTCCAGATGGTGCCAGCAAACTGCTTTCTCCTGGGGGTAAAGCAAGTAATCAGGGGGGGTTAGAGATGGTTATAAAATCCCAGAATCACAGACTGGTTTGGGTTGGAAGGGACCTTAAAGATCATCTAGTTCCAACCCCCTGCCATGGGCAGGGACAGCTCCCACCAGACCAGGTTGCTCCAAGCCCCATCCAACCTGCCCTTCAACACTGCCAGGGATGGGGCAGCCACAGCTTCTCTGGGCAACCTGGGCCAGAGTCTCACCACCCTCAAACTGAAAATTTTTTCCCAACAGCTACTATCAATCTCTCCTCTTCCAGTTTTAGGACATTTACCCTCATCCTCTCACTCCCTGCCCTAGTAAAAATTCCCTCCCCAGCTTTCCTGCAACCCCTTCAGGCATTGGAATGTACTCTAAGGTCTCCCTGGAGCCTTCTCTTCTCCAGGCTGAACACCCCAACTCTCCCAGCCTGTCTCCAGAGCAGAGCTGCTCCAGCCCTTGGATCATATTTGTGGCCTCCCCTGGACTTGCTCCAACAGCTCCACGTCCTTCATGTGTTGGGGACTCCAGAACTGGACACAGTACTCCAGGGAGGGTCTCATGCAAGCTGAGTAGAGGGGAGAATCACCTCTCTGGACCTGTTGGTCAGATTGGAATATCACATTTAGAGAGGTAGTTACTAATTAATATCTAAGGCAATAAATTTTTAACCTCAGGAGAGCTCTCTACCAAAGGCTGGTGAGACAGAGGCAGAGGGGAAGGGCATGTTATGGGCCACTCCACCAGCACAGCCTTTCCATGCGTGACATATGAGATACCTGGGAACTGAGCAGTCAATCTCTGGGAATAGAGAGGAAGAAACTATGGAAATGAATCTAGCAGAAAAGGAGGCAAGTAGACATGTCATATATGCCAGGAAGTGAAATTATGAAGTGGGGAAAGTAACTTTAGCAGACCAAGTTTGGGACTTGCTAGGATGAATAGTTCCACAGTTTTCCCACCTTTCTGCTTTCTTCTGGTAAAACTCAGCCAGTTGGCTTTCTTCCCACCAAGAAATCCATTGATCCTTGATTATGCCTAAAGATTGATTTTGCTGCTTAGTCATCTGGGGAGTAAGCACTTGAAAAGGGTTTCTTTCTATGCACTCAACTTTAGACTAATTCCTCTTATCAATATTCTTGCAACTACTTTTTTTTTTGCCTGTTGTTTTCTTTATTGAAATTATGTAGGGTTTTATTTCACATATGCTTTATTGGAAGGGCAGCACTGAAAGGCTGTTTTCACTTTTTCTGGAAAGGTTTTTTGGAGTATTAGCTTGGGATTGGCAAATTTTCAGTAATTTGTACTCTCAGCAACACACTGGTATGAAAATTGGATTTGGGCAATGGGCACTCCCTGAGCTACTTTACTTCCAGTGTAATGACTTTAACCAGAAATTAGGGAATAACTAAATTGGGCTTATAGCATGAAGTGACCCCAATTTCTTTTTAAAGCCCCTAATTTCAATGGCATGCTGCTTTGATTTCTAGACTGATTTTAATAACCTGAACATTCAAGTAACTCTTCTGAAAACCTGAAACAGCACTTGGGAAGAAGGAGGAGGGGAAGGATTGCAGTCCTTGCATCACCTCTCAGGTTGGCGTTGTGGATGGTGGACATCAGGTCAGAGGAAATTCTTCTGTTCTCTTGTACTTCTTCCTTTGGAAGAAAAAGGATTAAAAGTTTTATATTAAAAATCAAAATATTAGATGATATCCAAATGTCTCTCCCTGTGAGTTTAAATGAGAGGCCGTTCATCTAAGAAATAAACAGACTTTTTTAAAAAATGCTTTTAAAATATTGTTACTGCTTATCCAAGGGGGGGAGGAGGGGGAGGATAGATTCTTCTTTTTCCTCAAGTCTTGTAATTTACTATTTGAAATCTGGTTATATTGTCAATTAAGAAGTTCCCCCGAATGGTGGAAATTCTCCTCTGCCTGGGGCCAGTGTGTCTCTGCTCTAAACACCAGGCAAACTGAGTAAGAAACTGCAGCTTCCAAGGTTTCTCTTTCATCTGTTTCCTCTTCTCTAGGCCTGTCACTGGCAATCACACTCCCTTTCTGTTTGTTTTTGTAGGGGGAAATCACACCATTTAGGTAGTCATAAATCAAACTAGATGCCAGTTGTGTTCTAGAGGTGAAGCTCTTATTAACTCCACTAATTTGCCTAATGACTCTCACCAGCAAGTTCTTCCCCCCTTTAACAACCTGCAGGACAGATTTTGATGTCTGATCAGAAGGAATGACTTCACAAAGAGTCAGAGTACATCAGCTCCTCAGTATAAACCATTAAATGTTTGATGGCTTTTCTTACTGTCCTTGAGCCCCAGATATATATCTTTTGAAAGTATCGAGATATATGTACAGGATGTTTTTGCATTGCAGTTTTAAAAGGTAAAGGAGCAATGGTGGATGCTTATTTAGGATCCTAAAAGGAGGGGTAAATGTCTGACAGTTTCTCCATTCCCATACCAAAGACCTAGCAATAAACCTCATCTTGGATCCCATGCCATAACTAAAAGAAGGATGACCAGAGAGGTGTGTCTGTCCTACCTGCACTCATTTAAAAGCAGGATTCAACTCTAGAGCCAAATAAAGGAAGGTAATAGTTGTAGATGTCATTTTTTCAACTGTCCCCTGCCTTTGCTTGGGGTGACACCCCCTCTGATGTTACTTGTCTCACTATGGATGCTGAAGTCGGACAACCTCAGGATCCAAGACATCTAGTTCAGGTTTTCAGGTCCCTTACAGTAGTGAGATGCTTGCTTTCTTAGGACTAATTGGAGCATCTTGCTAATCTTCCCTTCAGGAAATATTTGTCAAGGAAAAACAAAGAAAGATAGCTATGATGCCCATTTCTGTGGGGAAGTTCTTCCTGTAAGTGAATACACTTGCAAATAAGAGAACTTGATTCCTTCTTCCAAACCCTCTGAAATCCTTGCTTTATCCTTCTGCATAAAGACTTGTTGCTTAAAATACTTTGCAAGGACTCTGAAGACCTGATTTTGCATCTTCCAATTAATAATATTCTAGAGAGACAGAAGATATAAAACAGTCTTTCTAAATTAATACTCATTTCTGTGCAAGCTTCTAATCAAAGAAGGCAGCATGACACCTCCAGAGACTTGTATGTCTTTGTGTTGCCAAGAACAGGATATTGTTCTATTTGAAATGTATTTTACTCCCCTGTTCTCCTGATGTTTTCAGTTCCTTATAAATTTCTTCTAGTTATTAGTTTTGGCTGTGGTTGGTCTTCAGTTTAGGAGATTGAGTTGCATTTGAAATGGGTTTTTATAATAAATTTCCAACACGGCTGTAAATTGTTTTATCAAGTATCTTTATTTTGTGTATATTTCTGGGATAAAATGCCTTGCTTATTTATAACCCTGGGAAGTGCTTAATACCCACTGGGTCTGTGGAACCTGGATGTCCCCCAGGCCACCTCACATGGCTTTTGACATGTGTGTGTGAGTCCAGGAGACACCCACTCCCACTGGTGTTCCACGTGAGCTCCCGCAGGGTCTTCCTGGAGCTGTTACTCTTTCCCACATGGTTCTCCCAGATTTTCTCCATCTGCCTGCAACAAGTTGTACATCCCTGGGATGCAGGTGCTGATAGACACCATGGCTGCACTCAAATATTAAGTCCAGTACTCAGTTCTTCAGTTTATCTGTACAACACAACCAGGCCATCTGATTCCAGTAACTCTGTAGTCAGCCAAAAGGTGTCCCACATAAAAAAAGAGGGCAGTGGCCCTTCTTTTTTACCCTTGTTTCCTTGCTTACATCACTGAAGTTGTGATAAGCAAGCAGATGGACTTCTCCTGTCTCTTGAATCAACACTGCAAAGCAGCAAAAACCTCTTGACAATACATGCAGGGGAAATTTTAAACTTCAAAGTAGACCAACCATTGCTCTTAAAAAATAATGACCAAGGATACATAAAGGATGAGCCAAAAAAGACTGTCCTGGTTCTTCTTCATCTCACTGAGTGAAACACAGAGTGAGTCTCTCACTCAAATATGTAGATCCTCCTGTCTTGTTATTTGTGCTGAGAAACTTAAATAGCTTTCCTTCTCACCCAAGAAAAATGTCAAAGGCAGATAGAAATAAATTCTTTTCCTCACATTTTAGGCAGCTGCATCTGCAGCTATGGATGGCTCTTCTGGAATTTCTCCTCCTAGAAAGTTAGAAAAAGATTAAAAATATATATGCATTGTTGAGCTGGTGGGCTGGTTTTTTTTCTGAGGTAGCTTAATTAATGCTGTTGAACTGAGTTAAAATTAGCCTGAGCTGCTTGTAGTTGGTTGGTTATTCTTTTCTCCTGAATACATAATATACAATTTATTTTGACAAGTACAAGTGGGCGATGCACGAGGTGACTGCTCCTGTTTGGGGTGGGATGAGCTGGTTTTTTGGCCTAAACAGAAGAATACTTGGCTCAGAGGGCTGGAAACCTTCTTCCAACCCCACCTCTTCTTTTCCCTCTGCATGAATGGGTTTATTTTCATGTCTATTTAGGCAGCATGGTGTGTAGCAACCACTCCTTTGATGTTGGAAATATTATGGTTTGTCTTTGACAAAATAGCAACGTACATTACAGAAGGTATGGACACTGTTTTTAGCCAAGAGAATAAATATTTCCCAGTAGAGCTGCATCAGTTGTTCCAAGGAAGAAAGAAACAGAATTCATTTGAATGAATATCATTATTCTAAAGAAAAGTAAAATGGAGCCTTTCAACAGATTATGATTTTAAGAATGTGTCCTGGTTTTATTCCTGTTTTTAAGAAGAAAAAGTATAAACAAGATTAACTCAGGCTAGAAAAACAGATGGCTGCTGTTTTTGGAAAGTTAACTAGAAATGTATCTTTTCAAATAGTTAATGAAAAGTTAAAATAGATAGTAACATTTTACTCCTTCAAAGTACTACTTGTAGAGTGACACTCCTTGTACCCTTATCCAGCTTCTTTTGCCCTCACTCTCCACATTGTTGCCTACATTTTTAAGACTAAGCCATCCTTGTGCATTTCCAAGTCTTGCCAAACCCAGGCAGGCTGAAAAGCTTTGTTTCTAGAGTGTGAAGCTGCATTTTTTTCCATCAACGACCGGGAAATTCTTCTTCATTATATTATTAATTTACATCAGGTAAATTGAAACCTATTTTGTCATTTGAATGGACTTTTTGAGGTTTGGGAAACTTTGCCTTTAGGGGCAATTAAAAACATAAGAAGCTCGGTGATGCTCCCCAACAAAACTCAGATCAAAATGGGATGGAAATAAGAATCAGTATCTTTAAGGATGCCAAACTCTGTCTCTTCTTGGCTGGTCTCATCAGCTGCAGGTTGGAAATCATGGAAATCATTCCATGGGTAGGGTTACCCAAGTCATGGTTATGACAAGTGCTGCAACATAGAAGAGAACACAAAATGACTTATATATTTCTCTTTCTTCCCTACTTTTGCATTTCTGGAAAACTGTAGGCAGTAAGCCTTGCAGGGAAAACACTGAATATTTTATCTCTCTTTCAAAAAACAGTTGCCACTGGGAGTGGTTCAGTCTTCCTCCCACTGATTTATTTTTAATGAAGAATTTGAAAAATGACACAAACATGAACTTCCTTCAGAAACTGGTTCTGTAAAGAAAAAACAATGAACCAAAGATATATATCTATAAAAAGCTAGTAACTGAATACAAACCTACTAAAATTAAAAAAAGGCTGGAAACTTTCCACTCTGAAAGCCAAGGGTGAGTGT
Organism: Apus apus; assembly: GCF_020740795.1. NCBI lineage: Eukaryota > Metazoa > Chordata > Aves > Apodiformes > Apodidae > Apus > Apus apus. The sequence continues at coordinate 4,274,125 of NC_067285.1, forward strand.
GTAAATGCTGTTGTGGCTCTCATGGCACATGCAGATGACCCAGGGACTGTCATGGACTCCCTGGAGCTTCATCAAAAAAGGCAGATCATGGCCCATCACAGCCAAGAGTTCATACCAAGAAACCCAGCACAGCAAAGAGTCAACTGAAATACCTGAAATGTCATCAAGTGGTTTGATCTCATTTTTATAACCCAAAGCTGTCTCTGCAAGCTATAAACACGTGTATTAAACCAAGTAACACCTTTGCTAAAGGTTAACTGGTTAATGCTGGCTAATTACCAGCTGGTGAGATCAACTAGTCAATGGAACTGAGTGAGCATGATCCAAAATTACTATTTTTATTGTAGCATTTCAGTTTAATTGGTTTACTTTTTCAGTTTGTGTGTCAGAAAGCCTACAAGCAGAAGTTTATGATTAAGCAGCCATTGTTCCCTATTGCTTGATACCTGCTGTATGCTGCTAGATCATGATTTGGAGACCTGGTTATGTTAGATTCCTTCATACAGACTGAAGTCCCCTGTGATTAGCCCACTTGTCTATACAACTATTGTTTAAACCACTGAGAGACCCCGAGTGCCCAAGGGATCCTGTTATCATCAGTAGGCTTTAATTTGGTTTAATTTCATATTTAAAGCTTCTGTGACCTTTTCTCACATACAGATGATCAAAATGCTTTCACACACGGATGTATCGAATGCCATGTCCACCTAGGCTTGCTAATGAAGCTGTGTTGCTTTGCTGCTGCTGGCCCCTGGCTCTGTCAGCTGTCTGCTCTCCTTATTCGTGAGTTATAAATAGCCCAAGAGTGCATACTCACTGTCTGCTCACATTGAACAAACTGTGATTTTAATTCTCTCAAACAAGCCCATCTTCTGGCACAGGTCTGCCCTGAATGCTCAATCTTACCTGTTTTCCTTAATGTTCTTTTGGGTTTCTTACAGAGCTGAGAGATTCTTAAGCAAAATTTCCCAATCAGAAAATATTCCAACCATTAGCAAAGGGCTTTTCTGCCCTTTTAGCAAGCTGTTGGTTGCAAAGAAATCCCCCACACCATTTCTTATGTTCTGATTCGGTAACATTTTGTGTTCTCATCACACAAATGAAAGGCAGCAGTGTTTCTGACCCCATCATCCTGGCAGAGCTGGTACCAAGAAGCCATGAAACTCTCTCAAGGTCCTGCTGTAGTGAGCTCTCAGCAAACCAAAGGCAACAGGCACTCACTTCCAGCCTCAGGACAAAAATGTTTTACAGGTGAACTGAGGCAGAGGTAGGCTGAAGGCTAGATTAATTAGAAGATTAAATTACCTATAGAAGGATTTAGGTGGAATTTGGCACCTAAATCTCAAACAGCATGGTGAAAACCTTCTGCTCTCACAGCCCATACCATACCTGAGCATCTCCCAGTGTGACCAGGAAGGTCTCAGGTGACTACAAGGATGCAGAGAGCTGCATCTGCTCCTGGCTTCTCAGCATCTATTTCTTTTTCTTTCTGCTAAAGCTCAGTAAGGGCTCATGTGCTGAAAGGCATGGCCAGAGCACACCAGGCACCCTGCCCCACCAGTGGGTCACACCGTGTTGTGAAGTTGAGGAAAAGATCACTCCACCATTTTAGATGCAATAATGTCCAGGAAGAACAGTGGGCAGCAGTAGTTGCCACAGCAACGTGCATAAAAGCTGCCTCTTCTCTACCCTCATTTCAGGAAATTATGGTGGAATGACTCAAAGTTGGCCTCAGCTCAAAAGGGAGAATGGGTTCCCCAAAACCTCCGTTCTGCTGAACTGGTTTCTTGATGACTCATCTGGTCTCCACTGGTTTCCTGAAAAATATCTAAAAGGTACTTAAGTCTTCATCTTGGGATCACTGATCCTTCAGTGCTAAATCCAAAATCCAGATTATAGTGCCTTCTGTCCATCAGAGAATTGCCCTTCTGAAAATGGAGGAGGTGACAGCCCCAAGCACAGTCCTACCAAGTGCTGAGCTGCTCTTCTTCAGCAGGACCAGGGCAGGCTCTGGGATCCCCAACAGGACACTCAGGGAGACGTGCCCCCCCAGAGGACTGTCAGGACCACAAGCAAACCACAGAAGTACAGATATCTGCAGAATAAGTGATAGGCATGATTAGTGTGTGAAATGAGTTAGAATCAGCAAGTTCCTCAAAGAAATTACAGCCTCTGGGGAACTCATTTACTACGGCTGCCATGAGTAATAGTTCACTCCATGACTCCATGTTCTTCCATCTTCCCCTTCCCCTACGGTTACAGTGAGCATGAGAAAGATCAGCTTAAAATTGTCGTGTGTTTATACTGGCAGGAACTGGTGCTAATTTCATCATTTTTATTAAGACTCATGTGGCCTTTGTATTTTGTTCAGCCATGCTACCAGAAACCTCACTCAGAGGATTTTAGAGTCTCCATGGAAGCTTTTCCATGTGTTTGTGCACCTGGCTGGAACCATAACTCTTACTTATTTCCAAGAGGGGACATAGGCTGTGCACAAGAGAGATCCATTGGACTCCACAATTGCTTCCTGCCTGGACTTCAATAAAAATTGTTAGTGAATATTAGAGATTGCACAAAGAAACTCTATGCTGATTTTTTTTGCTGTGCAAACCTATAGGAATGATGGCATCTGCAAAGCTATTTTTGTATCCTCATGTACTGCAACATAGAAACTTGTACATATGTACTTGAAACACATTTGTTTCAAGTATCTTGCCATATGTTAACATGAAAACAAACATGTTTTTTTCTCAGGGGCATTACTGGAAAAGTGAAGCTCACTTCTTCCTCCCCTTTCCTTCTTATTTTCTATTTGCTGTTTTCTTACCTGCAGTTGTCAGCCTGTAATTGGATACATTTCTTAGAAATAATTGGTGTCAGATGTCATTTCTTGTGGCTAGTTTCTCTGGCTTTCTCTGAAGCAAGCTGTTTTCTACAATTTGCATTTATGAAGCAGCTTGATGCAGTAATTCCCATTTTCATACCCTCCTTTGCTTTCCTAATTTATTTTTTTCCACAGTGCTTGCTGCCTTGAGCTCTAAAAAAAAAAAAAATCTTCCATTATATTTGGGCCTTTCAAGGATTATCTCCAATCTCTAAAAACAGCTTTTCTGCACAACAATCCATCTCCTTTCCTTTTGATAGTTGTCTCCCTAAACAAGCTTTTGCAGTTTGTATTAAAGTCCTTCCCAAAAATTTGACTTCTTTTTTTTTTTTTCATTTTCTTCTTTAATGACACCCAGCACACAGAATTTTTTCTTATTACACTTTTGGGTTTCCATTCCTCACTGACTCTCTTTTTTCTCTGTTTTCTAACACAATTCTTCTTCTGGTGAAGCCTGGCACCTCATCCAGCAGGTTCTGTGAATGTTTTGAGTATTAATTCAGCCACAGGTAGCCTGTGCACCTTTGATTTAAAGACTGAGTTGTTTATTTCAGCCTACCCTTCAGAAAAGGAAAAGGTTCAGATTCTCAGCAAAACTTTTTGATATCTGAGAGGTAGTTTTGACCAAAACAAATGGTGCTTTACGTATTTTATTTTTACTGTCTATCCCAGGTTTATCAAAGGACTTCAGAGCCTCTCACACTTCAGCACAGATGAACAAGATGCCTATAGCACAAAAATTTCCCCTCATTAATGTGCTGAAGTGTTGGGCTGGGTTTTCTCAAGTTTTGAGTCACAACCAAAGAAGCCTCTTCGCCTTTAATCTCCAGTTCTTATAATCATTATTATTGTTGTTATTGCTTTTCTTTCCCCTTCATTTCAGACCTTTCAGTTTGTTGATCACTGCCCATAAAGGCAGCTGTGCTGCTTCTGGAACTGCAGTTTGTCATCTCTGTCAGCACTCAGCTCTGTATGTTGCCACTTCAGAAGCTCCACACCAGGATGCTGGGCAATATAAATGAGCCAGGCTGCATCAGGCTGCACACAGTTTATATTTAATCTTTTCTAATCAAAGGCATGATTTCTTACTCCCATTTTTCACAGGATGCATAATCACCATGTAACTCCTGGTTTACATGATTTACAGTGCACTCTAAATTTAGGTCATAGTAAGCACCAAGAGAAGCACAGCTTACATGGTCAATCTGATCAGACTAAATGGTTGTGTACACTTCATCACACTTTTCTTCTAAAGAGTACAAATAACATACCTATTAGCCTACCCAGAACCATTAGAAATTCATTGGGACAACTGGAGAGAAAAGCAGGGACATGCTGTTTATTGGCCTTGAAACAGAACTCCCATGGAGATCTCCTCTGGAGGTTATCAGACACAAACCTTTAATATTATATTCATTGTCTGGCTCAGGTCTCCACTGGTGTGAGGGTTCTCACTCACAGATGTTCACACAGCAGGTTTTCTGCTGCAAGAGTGTACTCCTATCTCTCCTGCTGTTTTTTTGTGGTCACCTAGACAAGTCATGCTTCCTTTTTGTTTTCCACCATGTGTCTCTGCAGTTTTGGAAATGGGACAGTCTCTTCACCAGGACCTGGAGGTGCTGCTGAAATCCTACCTTGGACCTGCCCTTCACCTGGACCTGGAGGTGCTGCTGAAATCCTACCTTGGAGGTGCTCCATGCCTTGAAACAGGTGTCTCAGCTTGGGACCTCAGGCAGGGACTTCCATGCCTATAACTCAGGGCACATCTCAGTTAGAACAAAGCCAGAGAATCCTTTGTCAGACCATCATAAGGCTACTCTGGGCTGGGAGTCAAAGTCTCAAGTCTCTCTGTCCCCACTGCAGATCATTGGACTGAAGGTGAAGGAAGGTATCTACATCCAGCTAAGGAGTGACACGTTTCTCACCAGTGGCACAGCACTGCCACTCTTTGGTGTCACGCAGGGGAAGATGAGCACTGGTAACACACCAGCTCTGCCTTTGCAGAGCCATTGATGTCAGTAGTACTAGTACTGTCTTTGTGGCTTCCCAGAGACAAGTATCAAGAGAACCCATTAAGTCACGCAACCCATCACCTTTGGTGCCACAAGCACTGAAAGCAATGTCTACACCACAGCAGTGGGTGCCATGTGGAAATCATATAAGTGCAGATCAGTCCAGGCTGGAAGGGGCATTAAAAGATCATTTGGTCCAACTTATCATGGGAATGGGAGCTTAGATGAGATCATCTATCGTCCTGCCCAAACCTATCTTGAAAACCTCCAGCGATGGAGACCACATCCCTGGGAAAAGTGCAGAAGGCAACCCCAGCTCGAGCTCATAAATCCATCAACAGAAGGGCTCTGCTCTGAAAGTGGTACCAGAGCTGAGAGTACCTTCATCCTTTGGGCACTGAAACAGTGCTCAGAAGCAGAAAGCGGAAGATACTGATGTGTCCTCAACTCAGAGACCAGACTGGGCTGTGATTTTATCCCTGCCAAAGAGCCTCATCCCACAGAGATGAAGGCAAAGCCCCTCTGCTCCGATCATAACCCATGTGCCAGCACACAGCTTGTCAGGAGTGTGTTGAAGCAGCATGACTGGTCTGATACTCCTCAAAGAGGACAAGATGAGGGCTGTAGCTCAGAGACTGTCAAGCACCAGCATCAGAAAGGACCTTGAGCTGTCATCCCCAAAACATCAGTCTTGATGCTGATTAACACTCCCAATAGTAGAGAGCATTTGCAAATGCCCAAGAAGATTTGGAAAGGATACAGAGTAATAATTAATAGCAGGGCTAATAATCAGGCTATGACTAGCTGGATTAATTGCCATTCCTCTGAATAACAGAGATGCCAGAACTCATCACTCTAATTACTTTGCTTTTGGCAAACAGAGAATCAAGGACCAGATCTGAGCAAACAAAGCTCATGACCAGCAATAAAACCTATCAGCTGCCATGACTTGGAAAGCTCACCTCTCCACGCATCAGTTTTGGAGCTATAAACCTGGCCTAACAATTACCTATTGTTGTTAAGAGGGTAAAAACCCAGGAGGTTAATACATGATGGCATCTAGCCTGTTTAATCTGCTTTTCATATGCCCATGGGCAATATAATGGAGAAGGACAGTCTGGTTGGTAAATAAAATCTCAGCATTCATAAAGAAAAGAGAACTCATAACTCTCCTGTTTTGTGGCTGTTTCTCTTCTTAGCTCATGCCAAGCACACCATTGCTGGACCTCAAAAGCCTCTTGTTTCTGAAAACAGTCATTTTCATGGGCTGCCCTCAAAAAGAGACTCTAATTGATGCTTCAGACATTGTGCTGGGTATGCTCCGTTTTCAGCCCTCTGGAAACTCACTGCAGCCACTGTCACCTCAGCTGCTGATGGTGGAGACATATTTGCATAGCCAGAGGATAAGGGGTGTCTAAAGTGTGTCTTAAATCTTCCAACTGATCTCGACAGCATATTGTTAAGTTTAACAACTGAACTAATTAACTATAAAAATCCAAAATCGTGGTATTTAATCAGGAGGTTATTTGATGCAAATAACTACTTAAGGGAATGATTCTGGACTATATACAAGCAATCTGACCAAAAGCCTCTGTGGGTAATAGAAATGTATGTTCAGTTGCTTTGGCCCAGTATTGCTGGGGAAAAAAAGACCCACACGTTGCTATTCCAAAAAAAAAAAAACCACACCAAAAATAAACCCCTGGTTTTCATGCATTTTTCTAGGGTGGAACATTTCTTTGTATTTGGAAATTCTCAGCCCAATCTATGTTTCATAAGGAGAGTGAAGGAGAAGATAAATAAGAAAGGTCTGACCTGATTTTTGTGAGTAAACAAGAACAGGTTCTGAATATTTGCTGGGGAAAAGTGTTGTCAGCAAGTCTGAATAATGAAGAAAGTTAAAAAAAAAAAACAAAAACCCAAACATTGGGTTTGTAACCAATCCTGGAAAATAATGAGGTAAAAACTGAGGAATATACTGTTAGTGCAATAATAAAGTCACAAAAGTGATCTGTTGAGTATCTTTATGTACTGTGGGTCAATAGTAGAGTTGTCAGCTGAAATTGTATGAGCAGATTCCATCTCTACTGCTGGTCCTACAGCCCTTACCTTTGCCACCCTCAGTGACCTACTCCTGATGCCAAATTCCACAGAAAAGCTCCCAGGCTGGTTCCCAAATCTGCCACTAAACATGGGGTCTGGGTAATTCTAGCTGTACACCCTTGGTATTTCCCAGCCATCAGAACCTTTAGGTGAATATGTATTTATGGCTGCAGCCATCCAGTTCTAAGAGATTTAAATTCTCTCGTTTTCATTGCTGCTGCAAGTTGCTGGAGAAATTCCCAGTGCTGAAAAAATCCCCCTTAGCCTATTGTAGCCATCACAAGTAATCACAGGAACACTCGTGTGGTTGTATCTCACTCTGTTATCCGCTCCTACGGAAGAAATAATTGCACAGAAGCAATAAAAAGCAGACAAAAAAATGGTAGGAGACCATAACCTCAGGAACACAGGGTGTATTGCTGTGAATGATCTATGAAATGAAAGCAGCCGTCGTGATTTTTTTGTGATGTTGTGGTGAAGTATAAAAGGTTTTGAAAACAAGTGTAATTGAGATAACTTTAAAAATCTCTTTTTATTTAAAATATATATATTTTTTAAGTATCTGTAATTCGATAAGATACTTTATACAGTGAATGTGTGTGCCCTGTGTGGAATCTGGGAGTAAAGACTGCCATTTTGGGAAAACTCTGTTAGAAGCTCCATGGGGAATCCTGGCAGCTTAAAGCAGCAGCTTGACTGAGGCAAGACATTGAAGAGTAGAGAAAAAATGCCATTTATTGAATCATCAGCCAAGTATTGATGAAACTTGACTCTACTTAGCTCATGCAGGCTGAAGCAGCTACAAACTTCACCACAGACCTTCCCTACCACGACTGTCCTGATATGTCCTTCAGGTCTGAATTGAGGAAGGGCAAAAGGCAGATTCAGCATTTTGGGAATACCCTTTAGAGAAAGATTTCCAGCTCCAAATCCATGGCACAAACCTGCCCTGGTGACTTCATCTTCCTTCATGAACATCTCTTTAGCATTTTCCCTCTCCTGGTAGGTGACCTGTTTTCTCCATACCTGCCTCATCTCTTTTCTTTAAAAGGAAGCATTAAATAATCATTCCCAGACTCCGAAAAGCATTTATGCACCTACCCCTGATTTAACCACACCACTGCATGCCCCTTCACCCCCTCCGTACCCTGGGAGCTGAAAGTTGGAGTGCAGAGAACATTTTTATTTTCCTTTAATCTACTCTATGGCATCTTGGCCTCAGTAGCACCTGTAACTCATCAAGCAGCAGCCTGTGATGGCAGTGGGAAGTAGCCTTTGGGCTTCCACAGCTCAATAAAACCTTTCAGGAGAAAAAAAAAGCAGGTTTTTCCTGAATTGTATTTATACCTTCTGGATAGCTGTGGGCAGAGCAGGCTCTCGGTCTGAGAGAACCAGCCATGCATTCAGCAGGACCTCCTGAACACAGGGGTCTGGACCAGTGTCAAGACAGCAGGAAAACTATCACGTAGGATTGTCAACTGTATGAGATTCAACAAAGCCAAGTGCTGGGTCCTGAACCCAGGTCACACCAACCCCATGCAATGCTACAGGCTTGGGGAAGAGTGGCTGGGAAGTGCCCAGAGGAAGAGGTTGACAGTGGCCAAATATGAGCCAGCGTGTGGCCAGGTGGCCAAGAAGGCCACCAGCATCCTGGCTTCTATCAACATCAGTGTGGCCAGCAGGAGCAGGGCACAGGGATCGTGCCCCTGTGCTGGGCACTGGTGAGTGGGCACCTTTAAACACGTGTTCAGTTTTGGGCCCCTCAATAGAAGGACATGGAGGGGCTGGAGCGTGTCCAGAGAAGGGCGGTGGAGCTGGGGAAGGGGCTGGGCACAGGTCTTACTAGGAGAGGCTGAGGGAGCCGGGGGGCCAGCCTGAAAAAAAGGAAGCTGAAGGGAGACCTCAAGGCTCTGCAGCTGCCTGAGAGGAGGTTGGAGCCAGGGTGGGAGTCGGTCTTTTCTCCCAAGTAACAAGTAACAGAATAAAGGGGAAAGGCCTCAAGTTGTGCCAGGGGAGGTTTAGATTAGGTATTAGGAGTAACTACGTCACCGAAAGGGTTGCCAGGCCCTGGCCCAGGCTGCCCAGGGCAGGGGGGGAGTCCCCATCCCTGGAGGGGCTTAAAAGCCATGTAGATGTGGTGCTGAGGGACACGGGGCAGCGGTGGCCTGGGCAGAGCTGGGGGAATGGTTGGACCTGACCATCTTAAAGGTTCTTTCCAACCCAAATGACTCTGTGATGCCACAACTAAGCTTTGCAGCCCGATGCCAGCAGAGCCTGAGCTCTTCCACCGGCAGCTGAAAAACCGTCCCGGCCGCAGCTCTGGGCCGCGGGAAAACACGGGCGGGGTTTGTCTCGTCCCGCTCCCAGGGCTCAGCTCAGCAGGTCTTGTGCGCCAGGCGGCTCCAAGCGCCGGGCGGTGCGGGGGATGCGCGGGGGGTGCGCGGGGGATGCTCGGGGGATGCGCGGGGGGTGAGCGGGGGACGCGCGGGGGATGCGCGGGGGGGGTGAGGGGGGGATGCTTGGGGGACGCGCGGAGGGTGCGCGGGGGGTGCGCGGGGGATGCGGGGGACGAGCGGGGGGTGCGCGGGGGGTGAGCGGCGGGGTGAGCGGGGGGTGCGCGGGGGATGCGCGGGGGGCACGCGGGGAGTGCGAGGGGGGCACGCGGGGAGTGCGAGGGGGACGCGCGGGGAGTGCGCGGCGGATGCTCGCGGGATGCGCGGGGGATGCGAGGAGGACGCGCGGGGGGTGCGCGGGGGATGCGCGGCGGATGCTCGGGGGATGCGCGGGGGGTGCGAGGAGGATGCGCGGGGGATGCGCGGGGGACGCGCGGGGGACGCGCGGGCGGGCAGCTCTGCGCGAGCGGCCCCAGGGCCCCCCCGCGTGGCCGCGGTGCGGGGAGCGCCAGAGGGACGAGGTGCGGGGGCTCTGGGGGGAGGGTTGGGGGGGGGGCTCGGCAGCCCAGCTGGAGCGGGGCCGGCGGCGGGACGGGCAGCAAGGGCAGGCGTTTCAGGCTGCGCTTCGAAAAAATGCTGGGGAAACCTGCGTGGCTGGACAGAGGTTGTAGAGGTGGGGGTCTCAGAATCACAGTCACATAATCACCCTGGTTGGAAAAGACCTTGAAGGTCACCAAGTCCAAGCATCACCTAAATCCACCTATTGTATCCTCATCTGCCCGTTCAGTGCTTAAATCATGTCCCTCAGCACCACATCTATATTTCTTTTAAACACTTCCAGGGAGGGTGACTCCACCACCTCCCTGGGCAGCCCTTCCCAGTGTCCAGCCACTCTTCTGGTAGAGAAATTCTTTGTAATATCTAGTCTAAAAAGTCTGAAAGGTCCCAGGAATAAAAGCAGCTCCCCAGGGATGCCTTTCCAGGTCTGTAGTCAAACACCCATCCTGTCTCCCTCATAAAACAGCAGCCACCTCTGAGGACTTGGGGCTGCAGCCCAGGAGCTTCAAACTCTGAGTTTCAGAGTGTAGAAAGACATCCTCCCCACTAACATAGCTAATGAAACATTACCAATTGCTAAGTAAACATTCCTAATTGCTAAGTCAACACTAATGACATAGAACATAACATTAGTAAACACTATTAACTGCCAAGTAGACATTCCTGACACGTTTGACACAATTAAAGCTATCAAACCCCTGAAAGCATGTTTCTCCTCTTCCAGCTGTCTGTGAGGTCTCCAGACACTCTCTGAGAAGCCTGGTGCACCTGCTTTCACCCCTTGAAAAACCATCTGATGGAATGGATGATCAGCTCTCCTGTAAGGCCAGCAGCTGCCAGCACAGCAGAGAACATGCTCCAATTAGTATTAGGGCCATGGGAAATTCATCTTCAGATCTTCCAAGGCAGTGAATCAACCCAGGGCTACACGTGAGGAGTTCAGAAAGGAGCTCTTCCACATTCCATTTAAATCACTAGAAAGAGATCTATTGCTTCATTGAACCCCTTAACCATGAGCCTGGATCTTGAACAAGGTCTTTAAGCTGGAGGAAAACAACCTTGTTTCCCTGCAAACAGGAAGAAAAATATGCTGATATAGGAGGTTTTGCAGTGGGTTTTCAGGACAGCCTAAAAGGGTCACATCATGGTGCAGTCAGTCTTTTAATTGTGCATCTCACCTCCCTGAGACCCTTCCTTCCTCCTGACTGAACTCTCCAAATAAACACTTTGCAAAGTTTAGGAAAGCTAGTATGACTAAATACAGCTCAGCTGAAAAGGGAGCTGCAGACTCATGCCTGCATTAGCAGGGGAAGATTTATTCCTGAAGCAGCAGCAACAACCACAGCAAAACTGATCTAGTAGTTATTTTAACTGCTGCTTGGCTTCAGCCCTGTTGATATATTGGTTATTTTTATATATGGTAGGCCATTTGTGTGACTGATTTTGCAATTCATGCTGCCTGCTGAAGGACATCCCTGGAAACAGACCTCATAGCTGTATTCTCAAGATGAAAGCAATTGGACAGAAGTACCTTTCTGAAAAGAGGGACCTCTATTACATTTATTTTTTTTTCTGAATTGCTTGCTCAAGCCAATTGGTTGGGTTATTGGAAGAAATGAAACAGGGAAAAATTGATAGGATTTAGGTGTCGGTGTGTGGCATTAAAGCCATTTCTTATCCTTAGCAAATGGTGACTGTTGGATCAAATTCCAGTATATGGCCAAAATATAGTTCAAGGGAGAAAATGATTATGCTTATCATGCTAGCACAGGGTTAGGGGAGGTGAATACAAGTGCATCAAGAAAGCACAACCAAATTACACAGGGTTGTTATTTTAGGCCGCCAGTTGCTCAGTCTCCCCTGCCCATGGAAGAAGGATATTGCAATAGCTGTAATTTCACAGATAAGTTGTATTTTAGAGGCATTTTAGGTGTCAATACAAAAAATCAGGAGCTGGGCAGGAAGATATCAAAGGCTGGCAACAGAAATAGACTTTACATTGGCAAGGAGGGTTGTTTAACTTTCCTTTTAATACTCTTCTAAGGTACAAAAATGTAACTAAAAGGTGTGCTAATGTGAGTGAAATCTTTGATTTAATTACATACAACCTGTCTGTTAATTATGTACACTTATGATTCCTCAAGGTATGTGGGTAGGAGTACAACAGCTTGCCAAAAATTTATGCCAGGGACACGACTGGGACTTGTACATCTTTCTGAACTTGGTCTGTATGAAGTTTTGAGGGATAACAGAGCCTGGTTCTTCTTGATATTCAATGTTTCTGGCCTTCCTCATTTCACATGAACAAAAAGAAATGCTGCTCTTCATCAGGGTGAATTTTGTTGATATTATTATCCCTTCCCTAGTAGATACTTGCAGGAGAGGCTGGGGGAAGAGCAAGACAATTTGCACTGAAATGTTTCAGGATACTCACAATTTTGGCAGTTGGTGACTTAGAGGCTTCCTGTGCCAAGCAGAGAGGTTATTTACTTAACTGACCAAATGGGATTTTCTTCCATGAATTTGTCCATTTACTTTTGGAACCCAGTCACACTGTTAAGAGTCCACTTGAGCCCACCTGAAGAAGGCTGAAGCAGAGGGGGAAATCATATCATAGAATCATAGAATGGTTTGGGTTGGAAGGGACCTTAAAGATCATCCAGTTCCAACCACCAGGGACACCTCCCACTAGATCAGGTTGCTCCAAACCCCATCCAACCTACTCTTGAATACTCTCAGGGATGAGGCTTTCACAGCTTTCCTGGGCAACCTGGGCCAGTGTCAAATCTCATGTACCAGCTGTGGCAGATGGGAGCTGGGGGCAAAGATCCCACAGAAACACTCTGTCTCCAACTTCTCTTCCTTTCCAGCAGCTCTGGTAGTTTGAGGCCTGACCTGATGATTTGTGGAGCTCTCAGATGCAGCAGCTATAAGGGTTTGAGGAAAGCTGAGCACATATAAAGAAATTAAACTTAAAGGTGGGCTGCTGGGTGTCATGAGGGAATGTCCATTGCTCTAATCCGTTCCAGCCCTAAAAGCTTACCAAGTGTAAATTTTCATCCGGGGGCAGATTTAATCTTGTGCATTTCTTAAATATCTTAGTCAAATTTCACTGAAATCACCTGGCGTTCCCGTGCCTTTCCCTGTGCCCTGGAGAATTCCCTTGCACAGCTGCTGCCCAGCCTTGCTCCTTGTTCCCAGAGCAGTGATTCCCTTCCACCTGGACAAAGCATCCCTGGGCTGCAGCTTCGCCTGGATTGCTTTATACTTTAGCAGGATACTCACAATGTTGGGAGGGATATAAAGGGAAATAATTTTGAATTAAAAGCTTGCTGTTAGTGATTTTTTTAGCTAAGGACAGAAGCTCTGTATTAAAAAAAAAAAAGAAGGTTGCTGGTGCAGTTCAGCATCCCCAGCGCAGTGCTCTCTGCTGGCTCTAGAGGGCTGCCTTAAACCGCTGAAAAACTGCCAGAGCAGTCGGTTTTCAGCACTTTTACCTCCGCTCCCAATTTCTGCAACATCATCAACCACTGCTGTATGAATTAGCTATTGTCATGAGCCAGCAGCAAAGGTCCTTTGGAAGGAGACTGTTGTCTGTGTCTCTAATCTCTGTTCTGTCCCATTCTGTATGGGTGGAACAGTGCTGGGCTGAAGGTTGATATTCAGTCTTCTTGACATTGTGCATTTAGGCTCAGACTAGTGCAAAAATGCAGGTGTATTATCTGGCTGGTTTTCATTCCACAGCCATCCAGAGTGAAGAGGATTAAATCAGGAGCTCTGAGTAGTTTTAACAACATCAATGCTATTCGGAAGCTGGTGCTTGTATGTGTTTGTAATACTCAGAGATCAAGAAATGAACACTCAGAGTTAAAATAAACAACTCTACCTGGTCCAAAATAATGCAGTGTTATGTTCTATTAAATGTCACTGCACAATAAAATACAAAACAGATGGATTGCATAATAGTGCATGTTCAACTTTCAATTGCCACATTTTAGAAGTTAAAACTAAGCTTTTCATTTTTAATTGCTTTTTTTTACAATAGATCTTTTGAGAAATATAAGTTTCAACAGATCAGATTTTTTATAAAAAGGAGTATGTATTAAGAAGAAAACATGAAACTATGTCAACCAGGAAGGACCTTTACTCCTAAAATGGTTTATGTTGAAAGCAATCTTGTTTTGTAAGTCTTATAACAATAAGGAACTGGCTCAGTTTTAAGATTAAAACAAACAAACAAACAAAACTAGTTCTTTTTTCAGTTATGGGAAATGCTTACAAATATTTTACAACCTTTTAACAATCTGCAGCAAACTCCAGTCTCTCTAGCCCTCAGATTAACACCTGATTCCTGATTCACAGGGAAAGCAAAATAAACTGCTGCACTTGTGTGGGAAACAAATCATTGTTCAAAACTTTGAAGATACTTGGAGGGTTCTTTTGAAATCAGCCAAAGGTACCTTGCTAGTGCAAAATCCCTTCATGGCTGGTTGGTTCCTCTTGAAAATCAGAAAATGCTTGTAGTAATATAGTATAGTTGGGAGAGGGGTGAAGGGGATGTTAAGAACCCTTGGCCCCCTCAGCTCTGGCTTGTAGACACCCAGGCTCAGTCACAGGTTATGGGTGCCCTCCAGCATCCATTCCCATTCCCAATTTCATCCAGGACCCCCTGCTCTTCAGGAGAGCAGTTCTATAGGAATAGATATCTGCTTTTCCACAGTTGGAGGCTTCCGCTGCTGAACTCTCCTGTGTGATCCCCAAGGAATGCCACGCACGCACACACCTGCCATGGTGGGCAACCCAGGCCTCTGGCTTGGCTACCTGAGCCCCTGCACAACCAGAGTGGGCTCATACTGAAAGGATCCACTCAGGCCAATAGGACAAAGCCACCCTGAAAGCCTGTGAATGAGAACCACCCCCCCCCCCCAACCTTGGAAGCCTACTGCTCACAGCTGCATTCAAACTCCATTCCAATAAAACCCTCATTCTTCTTCATTCCCCAGCTTCTTTCCACCAGGCAGCATCTTGGTTTCTCCTGGTTCAAGCATCAGACTGAATGAAGGGCATTTTCTTCCAGTGGTTGCTCAGCCTGGCCCCACCTGAGCCAAGCCCCTGGGACAGGATTAGCTTCGGTGCCTGAATGTCCCCTTGTCCCCATGGGCCAGGCTCTGAGGGTGGGGTGATTCTCA
Source organism: Apus apus (assembly GCF_020740795.1). Lineage (NCBI taxonomy): Eukaryota > Metazoa > Chordata > Aves > Apodiformes > Apodidae > Apus > Apus apus. The sequence continues at coordinate 4,289,264 of NC_067285.1, forward strand.
CCTGTGCTCCCTCCTTGGGGGTCAGGTTCAATCTCAGGGTGGTGAGGCCCAAACAGCGGCGTGGAAACACTTTGAGGACCTTAGCAGCTTTATAAAAAACAACAACAAAAGGCAATGCTTGAATAATAAATGTGTATGTGCAAGGTGAATGTGTCATATGATCTAGGCACGAACACATGAAATTAATTTGCAGCACTTCCATTTATTACACAGCATTTAACCAAGTGCCATCAGTGGGATGGTTTTCAAGGGCTAAAGGGGTTGCATTTGCTAAGCTGCTGGGGAAAATTATTCCAGAATAATCAAATGCATTTCCTGGCTTAACTGAACATGAGATATGATTTCTCTAAGTACTGTCACCAGTGTGAAAAATATATTATGGGATATATCAGCAAGAAACATCTTTAAAGAGGATTAAAGGTTTGGGGCTTTTTGTGTTGGGCTTTTTGTTGTTGGTTTTTTTTGTGAGGCAACAATATATTGAATTCTTTTGGAGTAATTAAACTTGAAACTGATCCAGATCTTTTTCTTTTTTTTTTTTTTTCTTTTTGGGTACAATGCTTCTTAGAGCTTATAGCTAATTGGCAGGTGAGCAAGTAGCACTGAACACCACTTGATGCTGTTACTGCCTAAGGGGGAGGCAGGAGCCTGTTGTACAGGAAGAAGCTGTTCAAACACACATAGAAGATGAGCCTAATGAATTTCCACCTGAGGAGATAATGCAAAGACTTAACCTCCCCCAAGAAAGAAGACCTTGGTGTTCCAGGCAACTTCTTTTTGAGAAAGTGTTTCAGAGATGACAGCAAAGCTTCCTTGTGGCAACTGAAGCACTAAAAAGCCTGTAGGTTGCTTTGCTACGTGGTTGAAATGACAGAATCAGACCACTTGACTTGCATTCAGACTTGGCTAATCCCCCTGGAGCTTTATCCCCTGTTTGTCATTAGCTGCCTGCTCCCCTGCTTGCCCTCCCTAACCAAAACAGCAACAAAACCTCCTTTGCATCAAAGAGAATTTTCTTTCAACTTTGATCACATTTCTTGTGGTGCTCCAGCCCGTTGCTAAGAGAAAATGTTGTCGTGAGGGATGGGCGAGTCATTATCCTAATGACTCTTGTTACACCCTGGTGAGAACAAGGCTCTCCCAGCACTCAGCTGAATTATATAGCAGGGAACGCTTTAATTGATAGAGCTCATGACAGCCCTGCTGGGTTTGGAGCTCCAAGACAGCCCAGCAACATCATCAGCACGTGATGCAGGAGCTCATGCCACCTGTGGCTGCTAAAGAGGGTGTTAAACATCCCCTGCCAGGCCAACACCGTGGAATTCCTTGCCCCAGGACACTTATTTCAGTGAACTTGGTAGGAGCCAGCAAGGAGCACAGAGGTTTGGAGCTTGTGCAATGCAACCTGAGCTGAAATATCTGCTCCTGCTTTGTCAGTGTTTCTCGCTTGGACCTGGGTGGGCAGAATCAATGGTCAAGGTAGGAGCACAACATTGCACCCTTGAAGTCATGCTATGGGGAAAGTAGGACCCCAGTCTTCTGGCTGTCAGGGTGTTGTTTCACTCCCTGACTCAGCCACATTTCTTGAGAGATGTTATTGATTAATCTGGAATCCCTTTTAAAAATTAAAATCAATAATGCAAAATACTAAAAATTACTCAGCAGACATATGTGTTTTCAGACCATATGAAGGTAGAAACCTTCAGAGCAGCCAAGCCATGGACCAGGCTTTTAGGAGAAAAAGGGGGGTGCAAAGCTTACAAGGAGGCCACCTCCTAGGACAAAATCAAAGCTAGGAACACAGAGGCAAAATGAGTGGGAATGATCACAGCACCTCTCAAATCCACATGTGTGGAAATGCTAATACAGGTCTCAGTGAGCTGTGATTCTATAGGCTGCTGAGGGAGGCATGGAAAGCCAGCAGACTGGGCTGCAAACCTTGGGAAAACAACAGGGAATGATGATTTTTTCAAAATTCAGTAACAGACTGACAGGTAAAAAAACCGTAAAAGGACAGCAGAATGGAACTGCAAGCCCAGCTCTGGCTTGCTGAGCATCCTGAGGGAAAGAGGCCCTGGGCTGACCTGCCCGTGCTGCTGCCTGCCTGCAGCTCCTGGGAGCAGGCAGGAGAGTAGTGGGCAGGTTCCTGCAGGAACAGGGTCAGAAGAGTGTGAATTAGCCTCTTGCCCAGGGGGCTGACTCTGATCTTGGAGTTTGATTAAGATGTAGAAGTCATGGAGAAAGTAATTTGAAGTTAGGGCTTTAGCACAGGAGCTTCAACAAGTTCTTAAGACAGGCTCATTTTTACTTTTGAGGTCTTACTTTTAGTGTAGTCTGGTTGTCATACCTAAAGAAAGAACTGATAGATCCAGTTCAGAGTTTTAGTTTATTTATCTGCCTTTTTCACAGAAACTGATAGAAACAAAACCAGCTGCTGTCCTAAAGAAAATCTCTGAGTAGATGAGGATTAAAATTCCATTTCTCCTGGCCTTATCCTGTGCAAAACAACCTCGCTTGACTTTTCCACAGTTGGCTGGTAATAACAACAAACTAAAGGCTATTTGTCTTCAAAAGGTAAGTAGCAGGAACTTTGCAAGAAAATGCTCTAATGCCTTGAAAGATAAAATGTGAAAGTTTTAAGGCTAGTTTATATACATATATATATATTAATTTAAAATGCAAGCTTGATTCTCTTTATTTGAGTGTAAATCAGAAGCAGCTCCTCTTAGTTTCTATAGATCTATATTGGAGTAAACCAGAATTAATTTCTACAAACCTACATTAGTCTCAGACATAGATGGTTGTAAGGGTCTTGAGTGTATGTGAAGAATTTCTTCCTGATGTCTAACCTAAATCTCCCCTCTTTTAAAACCATTATCCCTTGTCCTGTCACTGCCCTCTCTGGTGAAAATCCCCTCCCCAGCTTTCCTGGAGCCCCTTCAGGCACTGGAAGGTGCTCTAAGGTCTCCCTGGAGCCTTCTCTTCTCCAGGCTGAACACTCCAACTCTCCCAGCCTGTCTCCAGAGCAGAGCTGCTCCAGCCCAATGAGCATCCAGCCTTGTGATCTGTAGCAGCTGAGAAGTGGAAATTTGAGTCATTCTTCATACCTTAACACCCTAAAAGGCTGTGTTACCCAAGCAGGCTCCAAGCCAGCACGTCAACATGGAAAAGCAAGAAGTGGTCTCGCCAAAATTATGCTCCATTATTCAGTGTTGGGGCCACAACTTTTGTCAACATTTCTGAGACGTGCAGATGTCCTTTTATTTTGGTTCTGCATGGATTCAGGCTTTCTGGTTGCCTGACATTCAGTTCTGAGCTTGATTATGCTCTGAGAAACACCTGCATAAGCTTCGGAAAGACGAGAGGGAACTTAATCTATTACTACTTTCACCTGGAAAAAGAATGACAAGATATAGTACGTGCTAAAATAAGAGGCCTTTTTCTTACATTCCCAAGTATATAAGGAAAACTGTAGCCTACACCCTATCATCTCCTGGAGACATCATGAAAAATATAAATACATCAGCTTCTGAGACGATAATGCAAGAGCTGTAATAAATACATAAAGTGGTGTTGAGAATATCTGCACACACTTGAAAATATGCTTCTGTGTTTCCAAACTGCCTCTGTATTTCATAAAGACACCTGTCCTGAAAAAGCTTTATAATTTTCCAGACAGTACAAACAGAGTGATTTATCTTTCAGGGGAAGGAAAGAAGGGAAAGGATTATCTTTTTCACCTCCTGTGCTTTAAAGGTATCACATCCAGCTGGAGATGACATGATGTTTACATGGATCACTGCTTAGTCATTCGAGATTCAGCATGGCTGAAAGATGTCAAGTGCAGGGCAAACACCTGCCTGTGTCAAGGCAGCTGGAGTTACACACTGCGTTTGGGATGGGGAAAATGCAGGATGAAAGGGAGAAACTGAAATTAATGTGCTCGACATGATGGCTCTGCAACATAGCAAGGAAAGGGGAATATTCTTCCACCTGGAATTAGAGTTTTCCTGGCCTCAAATATTCAGGAGAGGCAGAGCTTTGCCCGGAGCGTCCACCGAGTGGTCCTCGCAGCTCCGAAAGTGACTTTGAAAGAGGATGTGCCATTGATCAAAGAGCCCTGGCTGCTTTTCATGTTCCATGGGGCTGCCTCCAGTTGATGGCTCCTGTGTGTGTGAGAGTGTAGTGAAGTCAGCAGAAGTCTCTCTGCTGGTATCTGCAGCCCTCGGGTTGGGCTTTCTCAGGTCCGGCTTTGGGGGAGTGTCAGGCAGGAGGAGAAGCAGCATCCTCCCCCCTGGAGGAAAAAAGAAAAAGTTGATGTGTGGGCTGGGTCTTTTTTTTTTTGAAGATGCAATGAAACTTGCCTGCATTATCAGGGTTCCCAAACCCTCCAGAAATGCTGCCTGAGGGATTCCTTTCGTGCTGGGGAGGCTGCTGCAAGGATGCAACCCGGGAGATTGCAGCTAAGTGGAGTGTACCCACAGGGACAGGTGGTCTTTATCCATTTCTCTCTGTCTGCTATCAGTCAAGCCTCAGACATTAAACTCTATCCCAGGCTAAAAAAGCCTTCTTTTTGCTTTGAAAGGTAAGGGATGACAGCTTTGTAGAACTGGCAGCCTTGGAGGTCCTTTAAAATATAGTTCACATAAATGCTTCTTTGGCTTTACAGCACTTGTGAAGTCAATCAAAAGAACAGGGCAGGGAAGACTGAAATTCTGCATCCAGCTATTTTCCTGGAGTTACAGCTATTGATTACAATTGCATTGACTACCAGACCATTTAATCTGATGAAATTGTTCTTGAATGACACTACTGCAACGGAGATGAAAGTGTAGCCAACTTGGAAGGAAAGTTTAAAAGTCAAGAGTTAGATTTTTTGGTGCAGATGTGTTTGTTCTCACATATTCTGTACTGACTATGTTGTGTTTAGCTGCATTCTTGCCAAAATTCTGTTATTTCACCAGGAGTAAGGCAAAAGGAGAATGATTAGTAGCTTTACTACTATTTCTATAAGTGTCCTCACATGCAATAAATGTATTAAACTATCGGGTCCTAATGCTGAGTCAATAACAAATTACAAATACAGCTCTCAAAGGCTCTGAGATAATTTTGTTACTTGTGACTTAATATGAAGATGAAGAGTTAATTATTTATACTGTGCGTGAGGTTCACTAAATGAGAGCTGTGATTTGCAAGATGAGATGAAGCCATAAATTAATGCTTTGTAAATATTGGTCTTTACTCAAAGCCAAAAAAAAAAGGTGTTTGTGGGGTGGAGCAGGGACAGATACCACCGAAACCCAGGAGGTCCAACTGCTTCAGGAGAGCCTCCCATCACTCAGAGCTACTTACACAAAGGAGCTGCACTTTATTCTGGGTGTCCTCGTGCCCTTGTCCCACCCTGAAGATAACAGCATGTCTGGATTTGGTCTCATTTCCAAACAAAACCGATGAGACTTTAGTTTACTTGCTGAAAGCCCACAGGATGTGGAAGGACACTGGTGTATCATGTCTGAACCTGACACAAAACCCAGAATCATTGCATTAGTCCTGTGGTTTTATTTTTAAATTAACACTGTCATTTCTTGGCTCATTTTTATCTGTCATTAGACCCAAAAAAGAGACAGAGCACTTGGTTCCACAAACCTTTTTACAAGTCACCTTCTCAAATTGGATCATTTTGATTAATTGCTTCAGCTAACAAGGGTCTTCAGAGCTAGCTTTAGAAAGGGGAGTTTTCTAGTCTGGACAAAGGTGCAAGAGATAACATGACTGCCCTCAGACAGCCCTTCATTGATTTGAAATTATGTTGCAATATTTCACTGCATTTCCTAGTAAAGGATCTCTTCTAATGAGGATGGTGCAGTTGTGCTGCTGCAGGGATGGACTGTTGCCTACCCTGTGCTCTCTCTGAGCCCTGGGAAACACCTGCACTCTCTTTCCCTGCAGCCCTTGCAGCTTTGACTCCTAATTATTCCTCACTTCCTTCTCAAATTCATTTCATCTTCTTTCCTATTTAAACCCTGAAACCCTGTCCCAGCCATCATTTGTAACCACAGCCACCCCAAAGCTCTTGGGTTACCTATTGCCTCTGTTGCTCCCATCTTCAACCACTTCACACTTTTGTTGCAGCACTTAACTGTGTCAATTGATGGGCTACAAGTCCAAGGGTTGGGTCTCATGGCTCGTGACAGCAAGAGTTTTGCTTTTGTGTCAGACAAAAGAATTGAGGTAACTGCTTGCTCCTATCACCTTACATGCCAACAGTGCCCCAGGTCTGGGAGACCTAGGGGTGAATTATTCATGGGGAGGGGGCCTGGGAGGGCACCTGCCTGGCTGGAGTGGGTCTTGGCATCCAAGCTTGTATAGGAGACACTGGGAAGTAATTCAGGAATGAGCAACACTTTTAACATAGTACAGATGAAAATGTCTTCGGCCAATGAAAGGTTAAGTAACAGGGATAAGTGAGTCACTCCATCTCCCTTCTTCCCCCCACCCCTTCCCCACACTGTAAGTTTAATAAGCCAAAATCAAAACCATCTAGGCCTGGAGCTTTTTAAGACTTAAGACTTTAAAATGTGAAGCACCTCATTATATCTGCCTATTTTCAATAAAAAGGGAACATAACTGGTGTCACGTCAATGTCTTATCAGTGATATTTGTTTGACTTCTGTTTCAAAAGTGCAGGGCTTGCTTTTTCTGGTGCTGGAATCAAACTCTTCTGAGTTGTACAGTATAAGAAGATGTATCAGTTTTCACCTGAGAACTTTAAAAAGGAGACCAGACTGTGTTTCACTCTGTAGAAATAAAGAACTATTGTACAGTACAGCATATAACACTTGCAACAAGGCCAATTGACTTCCTTCCTATTAATCAACTACTCTGTTTACCTTCTTACACAAACCATTTCAAAACCATTAAAACTAAGAGGATTAGCATCACATTTCTGGCAAAATGCACCTTAATTTCAGCAAATGCTACTTTCACTCTCCGAGGAGATTTAAAAAACCTTGAAAGAAACGGATCCTTTATTGTGGCAAATTCACTGAAAGAGGTATAAAATGTATCTCCAGTTTAAAAAAAGAGGGCAAGGTGCAGAGAAAGAGGAGTAGAAGAATACAGTTCTCTCAATCCAGTAAGAGTGGACTGCAAAAGAATTAAATTACCAAGAAGGAAAAAATTTCAAAGCAATCCTGAAATCTGAGTCAAATCCTGACAACGTGAAATAACTGTTCAGCTCTGGCGATGTGCAAAGAGTTCCTACTTTTGTAGCTTGTTTGTAGGAAACAGTTGGGAATGGTTCACCTGGGCTGCAAATAATACAAGCCACAGGTTTAAGGCTCAAATCTCCCCTTTTCATATGCCCCAGGAATTTGCATGGTACAGAGAAGCAGAAGTGCTCATGTCATTTATTTTAACTTAATTGTATTTAGCTGCCAGTCTCAATCATAAAAGTTTTGCATGGAATTTAATGAGGGAAAAGCATTGTTCCAAATAAATTCATGTCTGCTCCAAGAATAAACACCATGGAGCATCAGTTTAAATGTTTGCCTGGTGCAGCTGTAGTCATGCATCTCACTTGTCAAATGTGAGGTTTAAGAGATGTAACAAATAATCACATACCTGAAAAACAAAATCTACCATAAAAGCACAAGGAGCAGAAATAATGGAGACTTAACACCCAAAGGACTCATACACCAACACAAAAAGCACAAGGAAATTATATATAAGCAAAGATAACAGTGATGTTAAGAGAAATCCTCCACACAGGGAGATAAAAAGAAGAGAATTTAAATGTTTCCAGGAAGTTGTCATGGAGCATCCCATGGAATGAAAGTACATGGTGATGTCTTCATCCGGGCAACCAATAAACCATATTAAACAGCAATAATTCCACACATGATGAATAATGTTGCCAAGGATGCTGCAGAGCCCTCCATGCAGGGCTGGCAGGTGGGTTGCAGGACAAATCAGTGTTCCACACTGCACAAACATCATCAGGAGACACTTTGGGATGGCCCAGAGTGACAAAAATTACACACAAGAGTGGATTCATGTGTCTAATCTATGTACAAAGTTACCAGAGCTTAGGCATATTCAAAGAGATTAATTTCTGTTCTACCCTAATAATTCTAGCAGTGAATTTGCTACTTGGGCACTGAACAAGTGAGTAAAATCCCTCCTGCGAGTAAAAAAGGTAATTTAGAGCCCTGCAAGTCCCTGTTTCCTCCATGTGGTTACTAAATTCCATCTGCATTTTTGTCATTTGCTCATAATCATGAAAAAGAACTTTTTTACCCCCATTTTCATTAGATGGTTTGAGCCTGCTGAGCAGGTCAGAGAGTAAGAGGCACTATCCTGCCTTCTTTGTGCCATCCCTGAAAAACAGGGATTGGTGAGGTGAAGGGAAGAATCCACAGATAGTACCTTTTTTTATTAAGGAAGAGCATTACAAGTACTTTTAAAGCAAAACATTTTCAGGGAAGGAAATGTGTTGAAAGCAAAATTTTCAACAAATGCTTTTATTTTAACTATTTATTTATTTTTCAGCTGACTCACTCTTGGAAATAAGGCAGCAGGGATTCCAAAGGGAAGCTGGAGCTTGATGAGAGAAGAAGCCAACTAAGATACCACTAAAGTTCCAAGCCCACCCTACTGGCTGCCTCTCCAGGTATTCATCCTTGGGAGAGTTAATAGATGGGTATTACTCTGGGAATGCTGGCTTGGGATCAGGCTTGTTAAGGTGCTTAATTTTCCAGACAGACCTTGAAGATCAGTCTCTGGGGTCCGATGGCAATGGCCCCTTCTGTCTGACAAGACAAATGAGCCTTATAACTCTTGTCATATCATGTAGCTGGCATCAGGAAATTAAGATAAAACTTTTTTGCTGGCATTGCATTGTTATGGGTCTGAATGACTAAACTCCTTGTTGCTAAAAAAAAAAAAAGGCAAGCTGGGCTGGAGCTTTTTAGTTGAGCAAAGGACACAACCTCACCAAAAAACAGCTTGGAGGAGCTATTCTGTTGCTCCTGGAGCTTGGGGTAACAGGCATTAAAAGTGAATTCTTTATCTCCTATAACTAAAAACCAATCAATCTCCTGGGCTTGTTGATCCAAAAGAAAAACTGTATCTAAACACAGAGTCTTAATTCCAATTTAATCTGAGCAGTCTGACCAAAGTGAAGAATTCCTATGCTGGAACTTCTTAATGAAAAAAAAAAAAGTCTTAAAAAATTAACATGTGAACTTCTGCTAGAGAAAAAGCTTTTAATGCCAAATAATTTTAGTTCAGAGAATCATAGAATGGTTTGGCTTGGAAGGGACCTTTAAAGGTCATCTAGTCAAACCCTAATTATCATCAGAAAGCTTCCTGATCACAAAACACTTACACAGAGAGTATGAAAATAACTTTTTCACCCAGACTGAGCTGCTTCTCATCACTAGGTGGTAAACAATGAATATTGTTTTGCCATTGGGATGTTAGTCATAGAAGGTCTAGATTTTTTTCTCAATCTCTAATTCTAGTTCTCTAAAATTGAGAAAAATAACTGAGCAGTCAGCAGGATGATAATGCAAAACTCAAAACACTGCCAGGGTCTAAGCAGTGGTCCATGTCCTACCCCACCTCTCCAGTGCACCCTGTAGGCCTCCTCTGACATAAAAATACTGAGGATTTTACAAGCACCATCTTTTGAAAGCACCTTCTTTTCCCAGGCTACACTTTTCTTGCTACAGCCTTTGGAAAGGCAAGCTTAGAGCTACAGCTTCTCCTATTTGCAAAACCACAAAGAAAAATAGTGAGAGTTTTGGCATCATCTGCTGCATGGTCCTTTCACAAACGTGAGTGCATATTTCTTCTGCAGCAAAAGATGAGCTCCAGCATCTGGTGACCATTACCCAGCAACTGCTGCCCAAACTGGGAGCTTAGCCCTGCTAAGAGGGACCAGAGCCATGACAGCAGGGAGCTGCCTTTAGAGCCCACTCTGCCTTTTGCATTCAAAGCCTTTACAGTGCAGCTGCAAGCTGGGCACGAAGAAGGGGATAAAGAAGCCCAGCTTAAACTCTTGATTTTGTCAGAAGACTTAAAAGCCATTAAGCTCAGTCTTTTAAGCTAAGAGAAAGCCATGATAGATTCAGCAAGATATACTGTATATTAAGAGGTTCCTGATTTTTCCCAAATGATAACCTGCTGAAGGAAATGATGTCTTCTGCCACAGTACCTGGTTGTCTAATTGCAAACCATGCAACCTTATCCCCCCAGAGATTTACAGATAAAAAAACCTCACTGTCATCACCTCCACCCTCCCTGGCTCCTCTCTCTCTTGTACAGCAGGTAAGACAAGAAACAGGGACGGGGAGATTTAAATAGATAGAGAACATTTGAGAAACTGGACAATTAGGAACACCAGCACGGACACGCGTGCAGCAGGAATGTAACAAGTTAGTGACAGGAGGCTTTTCAACTGGAGACCAGTAAAATAAATAACAAATGGGACTTTGGAGAAACATGGTAGCCCTGAGTACTTCAGTTCAGGCCATCGATGAAAGCACCCATCTGGCTCAAGTTTTAAAAGTTACTTCTTTTAAAAAATAATAACAACAAACAAGGTGCAAGATGTGATGCTTCCCTGGATGTCAGAGCTCAACAGTGTGAGGAGGACCAGGATAACCTTCAGTGAGGGCTCTTCGGTTTACACATTTCTTTTGAGACTGCTAGAGGTTATTTTCCCTGCTGAAAAGGCTGACTCAAACCTGTCCTCAGGCCGATGCTTCTCTGTACAAAGCAGGTGGCAGAAGTTTAAGGAAGAAGTGCAGCTTCCCTGTAGGGGATGCAATCCCCAGAAATGGGTCTGCAAATGATGTCTTCTGGTGGTAGAGCTGTACAGGGACTGTTGCCCTTGCTGGTAATGACTGCCACAGAACACAGTCAGTCTTGCTGTAGCTGACTGGATAGATGGGGGCAGCTATTTTTGTGCTGAACTGACCATCTATAAAAATCCTTTGAAATCTTTTGGCATTTCTTAGTCCTGTCACTCCAGCTCTGACAACACACTCGAACCCTCATGGTCTTTTTCAGGCTGACTTTGCTGGTTTTGTGCTACTTCAAGTTTCATGAACCAGAGATGGAAAGCAAGCTTGTACAAAGCCCAGATGACCCCCACAGAGCTTGAGGAAGGCAATGCAAGATGGTGACAACAGCCTGGCTTTTGTCTCATCTTTCCTCTGCCCTTCTCTATCTCCTGATGAGCTAATATTACCCTCTTGTTCCATTCCTCTGCAGGCTCAGGGGAGAGTAGGATAGTAGTAGAAATAACAGAAATAACCCACTTTCATACATTTTCCTGGATTCCTCCCCAGGGTGCTCTGAGGAGCACTGCTTGGGGCAATGCAATCACAAGGTGGTGCTGCTCCTGGTTTTTCTTCCCTGCACCTTGGTCACTAATGGAGGAAATCCCAGTGTGCACATTCAAAGTGTTATCACCCCTGACATCTCACTCCACAGAATCCACACGCCCACAGCAGATTGTGAAGATCCACAACATAGATCCAAGGAGAACTTCTAGCCTGTCCTTGCTATAAATGTGACTCTATCTATACGACTTCTTCCTGTGCTTGGCACCATTATTGAGCACATCATTTTGGTTTGTTACTGCCTTGCAGAGCTGGGCTGACTTTGTATAAATATTTTCCCTGAGCTTTTCCAGTTTTGAAAGGCAGAAGTGGAAAGTGGAGATGAATTGAGAATGCACTCAGAGGCACCAGGCTGAAGTTCATAGAATCACAGAATGGTTTGGGTTGGAAGGGACATGAAAGATCATCTAGTTCCAACCCACCTACCATGGGCAGGGACACCTCCCACTAGACCAGGTTGCTCAGAGCCCCATCCAATGTGGCCTTCAGCACTTCCAGGGATGGGGCTTCCACAGCCTGTGATGAATTTCAGTCCAAGATTGCTCTTTCAGTCTGGAAATCAGGATCTGTTCCCTGCATTGCACAGAATCACAGAATCACAAGAGGAAATAGCCTCAAGTTGCACCAGGAGAGGTTTAGATTAGATATTAGAAGAAAATTCTTCACAGAAATGCTAATTAAACACTGGCACAGGCTGCCCAGGGAGTTGGTTGAATCACCAAACCTGGAGGTGTTTAAAAGATGTATAGATGTGTTGCTGAGGGACATGGTTTAGCACTGGACTCAGGAGAGTTGGGTTAGTGGTTGGTAGATTTAGGGTATGGTTGGACTCGATGATTGTTCTAACTAGATGGATGTTCTAACCAGAACAATTCTGTGATTCTGTGATCTCCATTGCTCTCCTCAGGTAGGAAGATTTCTCTCCACAATATCAGATGAGATCCACAACTCTTTGGCTACTTTAATGCCAGCAGCTGCTGCACATCCTTGCTCTGCACAGGAAGGGAACAGCTTCACTCTGGAGCTCCCCTTTGCTGCAGAGGGTGGCTGATGTCCTCAGCTGATCCAAAGATCAGCTCATAATTACCCTCAACTCTAAGGATGGATTGAACTCTGCCTCCTGTTCCTCTCAGCCCTGAATACTCTCCTCTGGCTGCACCATCAGGGCAGTTTTACATCCATTTCCTGCTACCAGAGGAAGGATGAAGGTGTAATAGGGGGTGAAGAACTTGCTGCCTAGTGCAGGACTGTATTAATTGAACACATTTTTATGGCTGTGGAAGTCTAAATGACTTTTCTGCCTCTAGGCTTTCTGAGCAGGATTGTATATTCAGGTGAATGAAATATAGGAGTGGGGCTGGGTGAACATTTAGTAAAACTAAAATCTTTAGCTAAATTTGCCATCTCTGACCTCTACACACATTTATTTGGTCTTGTTTTAGAAAACCATCATTTTGCTGGGCCTAGCATCAGGTTAGGAAGAGAGAGGGCAGAGAAAACTGGATGAGGGAAAAACAGGCCAAATTTCCTTTCTGCTGCTTCTTCTCTTCCTCCTTCCCTCCTGGAAAGCACATTTTTTAGGCTGATGGGCAAGGTGAGAAGGGATTTGGCAGGGCTGGGTAAATACACTTTCCTAAGCATTGGCTGTGCAGACAAGCTAAACTTTTCCTCCAAACACAGGCCATGAGGACACAAACAGTGGGAAGGTGGCAAAACAGATGTGGCTTTGCCCAGGTCACCTCATCCCTTTTTCCTCTCTCTTCTCAGTTGTTTTAGATGAAAAGTAAGTAAATAAAAGTAAAAGAAAAAAAAGAAAAAAAAGAAAGAAAAGAAAAGAAAAGAAAGAAAAGAAAAGAAAAGAAAAGAAAAGAAAAGAAAAGAAAAGAAAAGAAAAGAAAAGAAAAGAAAAGAGAAAAGAAAAGAAAAGAAAGAAAAGAAAAGAAAAGAAAAAAGAAAAGAAAAGAAAAGAAAAGAAAAGAAAAGAAAAGAAAAGAAAAGAAAAGAAAAGAAAAGAAAAGAAAAGAAAAGAAAAGAAAAGAAAAGAAAAGAAAAGAAAAGAAAGAGAGACAGGGGTTCTCTGTAGCCCTGTGACTGTAAAAAAAATGAGGCCCTGACCACAGACATGGAAATACCAACAACCAGCTCAGGAGCAATTCTTTGTTAGATTTACATGGGGAAAACACCCATCTAATTCCTAAAGATTTAGCAGCTCATTTCAGCTTTCTCCATATCACAAAGAAATCAGACTCCCAGCAACCTGTGGGTGCTGACCTGCCAGAATTAAAAAGAAAAAAAAAGACACCTGATCTGACCTATTTGCTGGCCAAAGAATCAAGACTCAAAAGAGACAATTTCTCTGTGTGTTGCCCAAGAAGGCTACAAACCCCAACTTCCCAGGCAAAAGGCCAGGGGGGTGAGGTATTAACATTTGCAAATGTGCCCCTCCCTTGTTATCTCACAGTCAGGCTTGCACAGCCTATTTAGTATCATTTGAGAGTTCACTGAGATGAAAATAATGACAAAAAATACTGTGACAAGATAAAGTACAGTGCTATAAAAATTCTCTACAGTGCTATAAAAATTAGATTCCTAGCAGAAAAGAGAATGAAGAGGTAATTTAGTAAAAGTGATGGATGAACCTCTGAAGGTTCAGAATTTTAGTTCAGTGCAGTCACTTATAAAAACCTGGGAAATTCAGGGGAATGGTCACCCACCATGATAGCAGGTCCCCTCTGTTCCTCACCCACATTAAAGCTGGGCATGAGAAGAACACAAGAAACAAAAGGCCATTACACTCTCTAATCTAGTGAGATTCCTGCTGGTAGTTAAATCAGCTCTTCTTTGACCTAAGCTGGTTCTCACATTTCCCATGGGCAGAGTGCATATATTTCTATCAGGAAGAATAGAGACACTTGCTGCAATGTGTCTGAGGTTGTTGGAGTATCACCTTTTGCATGTGTCTCCTTTTATGCAAGCAGCTTATGTGATAAATACCCCCTTTGACTGGTTAGTAGTTTAAAAAAGAGAATACTGTGGTAGTGAAATTATTGTCTGGCATTGCTAACTAAAAATATTGACTTGCATTTCACTAGTACTCTTGATCCCAAGATGTGAAAGTGCCTTACAAAGGACTAAATATCTTTGTTACCTTTTAGAACTGGATAAAGGGGAGTCCTAGTGAAATGAAATAATGAACCGTGGTCACAATGGGACTGGATGTTACAAACAGGGATAAAACCCAGATCTACCCAAGCCAGGATTTCATTCACATGAGGGAGGCTGCATCTATTTTATTGAATGTCAGGCAATGTTATCAGCATGTGGCCACATTTTCCCCAGGCATTTTGCATGAGCAGAAGAGTATGAAGTACAGACCTGGGAGCTGCACAAGCACCGGAGTCAGTTGGCTGAACTTCTTGTGCTAGAAGTTACACAAGAGTTGTAAAATCAAACTGCTCCAATAATTCACAGATCTTTAGCTTAATGAAGGCCCTCAGCCACTAAGAAACTGAGATCTGACACCCATCTCTACAAGGACAAGTTTTCAGTGTTAGCATTGCTTAGAATTTCTTATTACCTCAAACATACCTATATATATATATAGGTATATATCTCAGCCTGGTAATGTAGAAGCCACATTGACATGTTGACTTGACTTTTATTTACTTTTTGTAGTTTATTTATTTATTTTTCTTTATTTATTGTACACCCCTAACCACTGAGAGGCTTTACAGCTCCCCAGTGAATGGGAGAGGTTGAGTTTAAGCTTTTTGGATAGTTGCATGTGACCAGCTGTGTGGAGCACAACCCCAAACCACAACACTCCATGTAGGATGGTTGCAGTTCACTGTGAGCAACCAGCAATGCCCAAGAAAAGCTTTGGTGGTTTTTTAGCCCTGAAGTAAACACTTTGTGCTCTGTCCAGCTGGCTGGACATGCAAAATAAAACCTTTCTGTTCCTCACAGTAAGCAAACAGTGTCAGTTTACAACAACTGAAATGAATTGTATTTGTTGGAGTATTTAAAACATGCCCCTTGATAATATTTCTTAACTGTAGTTGATTTTACCTTGATTAAGCATAAGAAAATACTACGTACATTTAATCAAATATTTTTAATGTGTTTCATTAATGAGGATTTAAAGGTCCTGCACAAGGCTTTCTTTGGAGGAGTGACATGAAAGTATGCATTAAAAATCAGTATTCGTTCAAGCCCCGAGTCTCACCTGGCTGGCAGAAATGAGAGGCAGCTGCCTGGAATGTAGGAGAAAAGTGAAAGAACAATCATAAGCTGGCACAGAGCATTTGGTCACAGCCCTGGGGGGTGGCTGGAGTGGGTGGGAAAGGAGGTGTCAATGACTCAGGGCTCCTTCCCCTGCTGAGGACCGTGCTCAGGGCACATGCACATGATGTTCCCCCTGGTGCATTCATTTTAATGAAAAAAAATTATATTAAATTGCTTATGACCAGGGACATGGATTGACAAAACCTTTTCATTTTATATTTCTCCTCTCTTTTTTTTTTCACCTTCTGGTCCCACTACCAGTTAATTTCTTTCCAAAACTCTCTGTTAAGAGATAAGGCAGGTGACAGCAGTTAAAGGACCTAGAATGTAAAGACCAGATGGGATGACATGTTAGAGAGATGCTCTCGATCCATTCCTAGTGGTCAAAACTGTGTTACTCAAAAGTTGGAAAGCAGCTTATTGAGAGGCTTTTTAGGCAAACACATGGGGATTTTAGCTGTTGTTGGAGTCAAGAAACAGGGATATATTCCAGGAAACTGGCATTCTGCTTTAAGAAACACAAGCACAAAAGTGACAGGAGGAGAGGTTGTTTCTACAGTTCTGTTTCAACCCCAGCACTTGTTCCTCCTCACACCTCACATGGCTCATTCCAGGCATCATTTAAAACATTCAAACTGTACACTTTGCTCTAGCCAAGAGGTAAAATTTCAGAGCTTTGCTGTTAATGCCTTTAATTAATAAAGAATGGCAGTGGTAATTGGCTCATTCAGCAGCCAGGATGAAGATGGGTAACTCTGCTGTTCCTGAGTCATAATGAGAACTTCTGGAAGGTGCCAGCTGCTCCAGCACCCATCAGCTAGATATGGAAAATAAAAATAAGACGTGGAAAATTAAAAAAATGATAGTAGACAGTCTTGCAGATGTATCAAATATCTGAGAAGCAGCATATAGATGTACTGGTGCTCTCCAAAGAGGGTCCCACATTAGCACAGTTGTATTTCTCTGATATTTGACGTACCTGAGTTGGTTCAACTCTCCACGGTCTGTCATGGACCTGTGCAGACAAGTATATAAATATTTAATTTCTAGATCACTTGTGCCAAATGTCAGTTTTGGATACCAAATTACTCCCACAAGCAGACCCAACAGGTCAGTGTCACATCTAGGAGCTGAGCCCGGGGTCTGTGCTGATTGCTGTCATCCTCCTCTTCAGAGAGCAGTCCCGTAACCTCATCCCTGCAGATGATGAAACTGATGTTTTAAAGTCTCTCTGTTCTCAGCCAGCTGAAGATGAAGATTAGTAGTTAATCTGGACAGATAATGTGGCTTTTATTACATTTATGGCTGCATGTTGCTATTAGTGAATGGGCAGCTCTGTACCATACTTGGAGATACACAGTGACTGCAGCGATGGTTCAAGTTCAGGCTAGGTGCTCAGCAAGCACAGTGAACAGAGGCCATGCCTTTTATCCCAGGATTTTTATCATTTTATCAGGTCCTATTTATTTTCAAGCATCTGTTCAACCTTTCATGCAAGATGAAAACAATAGCTTCAGCTGCTTTCTACCTGAGCATTGGCAGAGCTCGAGCTGATACCCACATCAAAGCGCTCCGCATATTTATCATTCCTGATTCCCTAATAAGCAGGGATGTCTGACAGATGCACAAAAGCACCACAGTTTCCACTTGGACCTTACAATGGCAGCAATGACTTGAAACTAGGATTAAAGGCTCACTCAGGAAATACTGAGCATGTTCCTTGCTGGATAATTACAATCTCCAGGCAACTGGCACCGCTGGCAGTGCCAGGCTACGCCCGGCAGCTCGGGAGGAAAGAGGATGTGTTGGAAGCTGCTGCTGCTGCTCCTGCAGCTGTGTTCACTGTTGGTTTAGTGGGAACAGGAATACACTTATAATTCTTCTCCAGCACTTTATCAAGTGACACATAATCAGTTTGGCTTAAAATTTTTCAGACATGATAAAGATGTATTTCCTCGCGGGCAAGCCTAGCCTTATCCTGAGGAATAAGTCACTTTCTCATTTACCAGAAAGCAAATCTTGCTCTGCAGTTAAAGCTCATGTTTAAGGGAAAAAAACATACCGTAAATAAAGACAAACCCCCCTGAATTCAGCTATCAGGGTGCAATTCCTCAGTAGCTTGTTCAGGAATAACTTGCACCAGTGACAGCCCCAAAAGTAAGGAAGCAAGAATATGTAACAACTTGACATTATTTAACACATAGAAAAGGCTGTTAAAAGAACATTATCCAGCCTGCAGAGAGAGGCACCTAATCATCCTTACAAGTGTGTCAGATGCCATTATTTCTTTTTTTCTTAAAATTTTTGAACCATCACATACATTTTTTATTGAATATACTGCTTTATGCTGCGTGAGAGGAACCAAGAGGATTGGCCACAGGCTCCAATCACATTCAGTAACAAGAAAATTCAGAGCTTACTGGGAATTTTCAATTCCATTATGGAAGATTTGTACATGTACAGAGACAATACTTGCTTTATTCAAAGTAACAGAGCATACTGATTTTAAAAGGCAATTAAAATCATTTCAATTAACCTTAACTATTTTATTTTTTGTTGTTGATTTTAGTAAGTAAGAATCTCATTTAAGATTTTCAGATTTAGGCATAGATGCTTTATAAAGAAACTAATTTGTCTCAAATAAGTTTTTCGCTTGGGATTGGGCTGAAAAAAAACACTTTAAAAATGTAAAGCATCTTTAAAAGTGAACAGTATTCTCTTCACCAGGATGCAGTAGTTGCTTGCTTTGGGTTGTGTTGTGGATGCATCTGCAAATCAGTCAAATGATCCAATAGAGCCTTTAAATTGATCTTTTTAATGCATAATTTGGATTATGGGCTCATGCCTGGTGAAATGTATCTCAAACAACAGCAAAGCAGTATTAGCATGCTCATTTCTAGATCTTCTTGCAATGCAAGAGTACAGTGTGAGTCCCTAGAGGCTAAAATGGTTCTTTTCCAGAAAGCCATATATTTTTATGTTTAAATTATCCATAAAGACTGTCTCTGTTGAGAAGTTCAGCAAGACTGTTCTTAATGCTTCACTGCAGGGCTTTGGGCTGTGTGATGTAGTGCCAATCCTGCAGTAGGTCCCTGCTTCAGCTCTGCTTGACCTTTTTTGGGCTTCACATTGAGTGCCAGAATGTGATGCTGATTTACCTTCCCTTTTAGGACACAGCCTGGAGTCCCTTAGTCTGTTAGCAAAGGACTTAGTTACTCAAAGAGCAGTGCTCTAGAAGACCTTGAAATCGAAGGCTGGAACAAATCAGAGACCAGAGCTGGGATAAGCAGTGGACACCTCCAGCAGACACCAGGAAGCTTTCAGTCCATCCATGTGCAGATACTGGCCAAAGGGCCAGACCCCCTGTGTGATGCTCTGCCCTGTGCTGTGAGAAATAGAACCATGGAATCATAGAATGGTTTGGGTTGAAAGGGACATTTAAAAGTCCAACCCCCAACAGAATATTGTTAACAAACAGTGTTCTGGGTTAGGGCAAGCATGTAAAACCTGGGCACAGGCTGCCCTGTGGAAATCTTACTAAATATGCTCTTAAAATTAAAGCACATGCAAACCAAAAGGCACAACATTAAAATCAAAATCAAGCACATACATAATAAGACTCCTGTGGTGCAACTAGTGTCCAGGAACTTAAAAAGTATCTGTATGCTTCTATCTATATGTTTAACATTCAGTCTAATTTTAAGCACATACCAAAGATCTTGCTGGGTTCAGTCATCCTGACTTGCTCAAGGTCAACAAGCAATGTGACACCAGGACTCAGTAGGAGCCAAACCCTGGGGACCAGCTGCCAACCCCAATCCTCTGGCCACCCTTGCCTCCAACATGAGGCAACTGGAAGCAGTTATTCACTTGCTGCATTTGGTAAATGTTGTCCCCAGGTTTGGGTTTCTTTCTGGTAGTCTTAAACAGGAACTGAAGATCTCTGACTGTCTTGATAGCTGTTGTTTGTTTCCTTCCTACCTTGCTTAAACTTGCAATTCTAAACAGTTCTCTATCCTGCTTCCAAATTCCGACCTAATATTAAATTATTAAGGGAGGTGTTTTTGAAATATCTTGACATGTATCTCCCTAGCCAAATGACCTCAGGCACTGTTCCTAATTAATTTCATCAAGGAGAAAAAAGAAAGAAAAAAAAGAAGCTGGCAAGAGGTACCGGCACTGACCCTTCCCAAAGTCCTCCAGACTCTGCTGGGCTGCTTGGAGATGCATGAGAGGGAGGGAAGGTGGGACATTGCCCTGTGGCTTCACCTTCTTGTGTTACCACTCCCCACGATGGTGGGAGAGCACAGATACTTTGCTCCATCTGGCACCAGGTCCAAAGGCAGCACAACCCTTCCCAAACACCCGCCAGGGCAATAACCAAACTTGAAATAAAAAGCTCCTTTTCTTTTTTTCTTTTGACATTAAAAGCCACTGAAACAAAGGGTCTTTTTTTTTTTTTAACAATGTATTCTGAGAGAATGAGAGATTAAGTTTGAGGAGTCACTTCCAATCAGAAAGCCACCATTTAATTACAACACACAGGAAATTACAGAGTGAATGGCCGGGACAGTGATAAGAGACTGACACCGGAGGATGACAGGTACTGAAATCCGACCACTTCATCACAAAGCTACTTATCACAAGAGCCTGTCTGGAAGGCTGACAATCTGATTGTACTGTCAACTCAATTCATAATTAATATATTTATCAAATTAATTACTGAAAAAATCTCACTGGCGCTCGCCATAAAACAGTGGCTAAATTCATTGCCTGTTGGCTTCGTTTACTGCTAATAACTGTGCTGTCAATTTAATGAGGGCAGTGAGTGGGTCCTGTTTTAGCTGCATGACAGACAAATTGCCCTCTTATATAGAATGATACAGAGAATTTAAGAGAAGAAAAGAAATATGTCATTGTTTGGTGACAGCCACAATCGGAGCCTTGTCTCGGAAACTTAGCATCAGCTCTAACGTACATGAAAGGGAGGTTGGGAATTCCTTTGTCAGCTAAATAAATACTTTATGAAAACCTGAGTGATCCCTTCATCTGAAATGACCTCGTTGGCACCGCGTGGATCTCTCAAGAATTCCTTGTTTATTCCAAAGATCTGACAGGAGTCCGTTGTTCGACAGGAGGCAGGAATTCCCATGTGCAAACACAGCGTTGGTTCCCGGCACCCATTCTGCATGGGCAGACACCAAGCTGCCACAACTTGGACAGAGGACCCCTCAATTAGGCTTGATTAACAGCATGCACTAATTGAGGTGCTCCATTGCTGGTTTGGAGGGTACAGCCCAGCTCCAGTGAACAGCTAAAAGCTGCTCCATCCCCTTGCCAAGTGGGATGTTGGTAAGGAGAGAGTGATCCCTGCCTCCCAGGAAGGGATGCTGCTTCCTCAGGCAAGAAGTATCAGGGCTGAGCAGCAACTCAGCAGCCATCTGCAACACTTCCAGTTGTTAGATCAGGCCCTAGCCCCTGGTTTTAATGGGATTTCAAGTGCATCCAGCCTGTGGAAGCTGCCCTGCAATGGTGCAGGGCAAATCCGTCAATAAATTAATATCCCATCACAAAAGTCAGAACAAAAGTTGTGTGGTTGTTTTTTTTCTCTAATAACTACCAAACCAAGCTGTCAGAAAAAACAGTTTAATTTGGGCTCGTCCCATCTACCAGGTGAAGAGAGGAACCACCACAGTGTACGTTTACCCCATCAGTCAAAATCCTGTGCTGTAAAGCTCACCCTGACAAGAATTTTGTTGGCATAATGGCTTGATAAAAGTTTTTTCAGTGACAATATAAAAGCAGCACTAAATGAAAGCCTGGGTCATTTAGACAGGGTTTTAACTAGGTTTTTAAAACCTAGTGTTTCTTGTTTAATGAAGGAGATTGAATGAAATGTGGGCAAGTGGTAACACAGTGTGATTCTACTTCACAAAGGTTAAGTGGTAAAATTAATGCTGTGAAAAAATCTCCGTAGCAAGCATTCACATTAAGATGTAATATGTGTTATTAAGAATATAAACACCAATGATCTCTGGGGAAAAACATTTGAGGGAGAATAAAATCCTTGCAGGTTACTAAGCATGCCAAGTATACTCAAATCCTTTTCATTTGTTCCTGCCAAAAGTATTAAAATTCTTAAATCTAAGGAGAGGGAGCCTGGGGTGATTGAAAGGTTATTTTATAGTGAAGGAATTTCAGGATGTTTTCTGGAAATGTCTTAATTCTGTGTGATTAGCTCAGTCCAATAGTAATAAACAATTAAAATAGTTGACAGCTGTGGCAATGGGAGTTGAAAAAAGGACCATTCAGCACTGAAAGCTTGTTGCCTTAGTGCAAGTATAGGTGTACAGGTTTATATTTTGCCCTTATATTATTTTCACACCTCATCTGCCCATTCTGCAGTATCTTCCTAGCTGGTGTGACCAGCAGCTTGCATTTTCCAGCTGGTTTCTGCCTGTCTTTGGCTATGGACACTGGGAGGAGGACATGGTTATACCTACCCGCCCAGAACAACTCACTCCAGGCACCCCTGCCAGCCCTCTGTGACAAAGATTATGACATAAAATTCAGACTTGGGTTATTTTATGTTTTTCTCTTTTATCTAGGTCATACCTAGATCACAGACTGAGATTACAACTGCTGGCTGCTGCCCTGTCTACCCCTCTCCCCCCGCCCCATTTCTCCCCAGCTTTTTTCCCTGCTCTCCAGCCTCACATCCCCCCCCTGGCCCCCCCCAAGAATTCACCTTGCCCGGCTTCTTCAATGCTCTCCCTTGTCCATCAGTGGCTGCTGCAGCAGGAGGGAAAAAAAGCCAAGCAATTACACAGCTCTCCTCTGCTCTGCTTGGCAGCAAGAGGATTGCACTCCCAGGCTCCAGGGAGCTGCTGGCATTTACTGCTGAGAGCGTGGGGAGCATCAGGAGACACGACCCCAACCCCACGTCCACTTCTGACACCTCTGGGACAACTCTCACCTTCCTTTGCCCACTTGTAAAATTAAAATCATCCTCTTTCCCATCCCAGGACCTGATGTCATGTATCTTGAATGGATTAATGTTTGCAAAGCATTAGGAAGTGCTGGCAGAAAAAGACACTTTGGTTTCATTTTAGCACCTTATTTATCGGAGCAACTGGCCACCATCTGAATGAAGAAAGATAAAAGTGCAATTGTATCAGTATCAGGCAACCCTTGAAAAAATAAAAGGCAAGGCTCAGTTTGCACCATCCATCCCTAAGGGATAAGAGTATGTCTGCAGTAAATGAAGGGCTGTCCACAGATAATAAAAGTGATCAGCTCCTTAGAGTTATCTCGTCCAGTCATCTCCTGCGAAACATTGGGATCAGATATCCCTTACCTGAGTTATTTTATTTGGCATATAGCACTTTAGGCAAGATTTTCAGGAGGCAAATAGGAAATGAGAGTTGGAAAACATTAATTAAATGTGAATACAACAGCTTAATGGGTTTTATCTGCAGATGAACTGGAGATGACTCTTTGCCATTCACTTCTTAAAACTGCAAGAAGAGATAAAGGAAATGGAGCAAGAAAAGGCAACCAGGGAAAAGATGAAAGATTTGGAAGATTGACAAGACCAAAGTAATTTGATTTGTATTCAGGATGGACCAGTTCACAAATTTTATGTATTGCTGCTGTAGGGCTGCACATCAAAGATGAGTGAAATAACACTTGCTTCTTGCAACAGACACTTTTACAACTAAAACCATCCCCTTTGAAAACTCTTTTATAAAGAGCTTTGCTAGTCTTTTTATGCTGTTCCCTTTCCACATGCAAATTTTCATCATGTCCCACTGAAATGACCACCTTGGGTTTACACTAATGTTAGTTTGGAATAATTTAGCCTGAAAAATGCCAGATACATCCAGGAGGCTAAGAGAGTTTGGCTGAAAAGCTTCAAGAAGGTAAAAGCAAAGATCAATGATTTCAAGTAACAGGTCATTCAAAACATATTGGACTTGAAATGTGCTTTTGTTTAATTTTTTTTCACTTTGTAGTTCAAGCAGGACTTCCAGCTCCCAGCCAGCTTTTCCATAGCCCTGTGTCTTTGGGAGAGTCTTACGCTTCTCAAAACTTGTAGAAAATTATTCCACTTTCTGCAAGTAAATGGTCAAGCTAGTGAGAAAAAAATAGCATTTGTTTTAGTCACATAGTTCTTTTAAAATGGCAAATAGCCATTTTTTTGCCTGATGTAGGTGCATGTAGATGTGTTCACACTCATTCTGTTTGTTTGTAAATTGAAATAGTTGCTTTCCTTTTGCTTTTGCCCATCAGCACATGGTCCCTGTGTATGTAGAACAACTTGTATCTTTGGGCCATTATTATTTCTGCCTAAGGATTACACCTGTATATTATCTAAGGCCCAGTCACATCCTTAACACTTGAATCATAGAATCATAGAATGTCAGGTAGGAAGGGACCTCCAGGATCATCTAGTCCAACCTTTCCAGGTAACACTAGTTTATTTGAGATGGCTCATTTGGCTTTTTGCTCTCTAAATTGGACATGGCTGAGACATACAGTGGGTTTGGGGTTTTTTTGTTTGAGTTCCTCCCCCCTCCATTGTCTACACAAGGAAAAATCCCACAAATAAATGGGAAGTGATCTAAGAGTGTGTTTGTGAGTAACTGGAAATGTCACTGGATTAGCAGCCATCACTGTTGGCAGTTGTACCACAACAGGAAAGAGGCACCTTTAACCTGCCAATCCTGTGCCGTGCCTTTATTTTGAATTAGAAGTTAGTGACCAAAGTTACAGTCTAAGGCACATCATCATCTCCCCACCCACCTTCCCTCTCCCCTGCTGCTGCAAGGACGTGCAGTTGGGGATAGTTATCTATAGATGGCAATCTTCTTCTTAGCACAGAGCAGAGGTTGAAACCCGTCAGCTGTTCTTCCAGAAGAAAAAGCAACCACATCTATATGCATTATTTACAAGTCCTGAAAAGCAGTACTTTGCCCTGGGATTGTACAGGATACATTGCAGCTTGATTTTGGTCCAGGGGGATTGCTCTACAATTAACTGGTCCTGTATAATAATAGGAATTTATTAATGGCTGCTCAACAGCTCAGTTAAAATATCACATGAAAGATCCAGTGAGTTCTGGGCTAATTTAAGTGGGCAAGCACCATCATTTCCTCAGTGTGTCCTCATGTGCAGCACAGAAGAACATTGTGTCTCACACCTCACTCTTTTTTTAAAATTCATACTAATTTTTTAAATGGTTTTGCTAGACAAAAAATGAAAGTGGTGCCATTTTTCTGCAATGAAGAATTAAAGGATCCTCTGGCATTCACTTCACCTCCCCCCAGGTTACACCTGATAGAGGGGAAGGATACAGAGCTCCCCCCACAAAGAGCTATTTTGTGCTTCTCTCCATATGAGGAGGGAGGGGACATGGTGGGATGGATGGTGAGCATCCCACACCTCCCCCAGAGGTTCAGGAAGAGTCCCAAAGCACAGAAACCTGCCCACAGGAAGAGAGTAAGCAGTTATTAATAATAAAAATATGGTTCACATGGACCTGGTGACAAAAGTAGTTGTCTCTCTATCCAAGACTTTTACTCACAGGTAGTTCTCCAAAGGCATTCATGTTGAGAAGACACCAACCCAACTGCTGCAAGTAGCACAGTCAAAGGCTGGCTTTTTTATATTGAAATTAATTTCATATCAAAGAGTACACTACAGTGCTAATACATTTAGTAGACACATCACATACACCTCAAAGAGGTTTTGATATATAATTGAGATGGTTATGGCCTTCATCTAGCTCTGGACCTGTGCTACTACTGATAGATATGAAAATAACCAGCACTGACAATAGTAGCAGGTTATTGCTGGAACTCCTGTCCAATGAAGCCCCCTCCAGCTGGCAGGCTGGGGACACAAAATATTGATACAGCCAATTACCCAAAAGCTGGGTGATTAAATCCACAAAATATCTTGGCAGATATAAAGTTCTCACACACCTGAAGGACAGTACAGCTGATAGTAACAGTATTCTCACAGTACAACTGAAAAAGCACCTTTGCTGTAACACTGCACGACATTTTAGACTCATTTAACACGTGTGGAGGAGCTGCAGCGCTGTTGGGTTTGAAAGGAGTCCCAGAGTAGCCCATTTATTTAGAATTCACAAGCTAACACTTTCAGGGCCCACTTCTGATAACCTGCAAAATCTAAAACTCCTCATTAAATGCCAGATAAATTGACTGCCCTGAGGGCAGGATGGGTGAATGGGATACGTGAGCATGAGTCCAGTTTCCTGTAATTAATGAGATCTGAATAAGCAGAACCAATCCAGCCTGAGTGAGAATAAAATTACTGCACCTAGCAAAGTTCAAGCAAGAAATATGTGAACTTTAAAGTAGCTGAGCACAAATCAAGATGTTGAGTTTTTATAAAAAACTTTATAAGCTCCAAACCCTGGAGCTCAGTGTGCCTATATTTTTTTTCTTATGGGTTGGTAACTTAAGATTTAGAGAACAGCACATTTCAGGGGAGCCAATTCAGAAAGGCTCTGGAAATACTTTTAGGCACATAAGTAGTTCTGTCTCTGCTCAGCAGACATTTAAACACAAAGTCTTGCCCCACTGTGTTCAGTCAGATGTGAGAATGCAGTGCAGTTTAACTGCAAGGTGAAATATTTTGTTTCATCCAGATCTACTCTGCTTTTGTGAATTTAGGCATCTCTACCAAATCATTGGGTTTCTTTACTTTCACAGGAATTTTCTATGCAAAAAAAAAAAAAAATTATATTTTCATAGAAATGTTTGTAAATTTAGGGCATTGAAGTCAAGAATATCTCCCAAAGGTCACAGTGATATTGCATTGTCCAAAATGCCAGAAAAACATTCCTCTGCTTCCCTATCCTGTTCTGGGGAACATCCAGGGAAGTCTCATTGGTAGGAGGGGAGAGGAAGCCAGAGGCAAGAATAAAGAGTTTAACCACCTTAAGCTGGCTGGGTCAGCACAGAAATTTAAATTCATGGTCAGTTCCCCCAGATCTGGAACAAAATTCACTTTTCCCTTGTTCCTTCTGTTCCTTTGCAGCATAAGAAGTAGGAGCAGGAGGTGTTGAATAAGGGCTAAAGCAAGGAGGAGGTGGTCTCTTCTCCAGTAAAACCCAAACTGTGGTTCAAGCACTAGTTTAGCATCCTTGGCATGGCTTCTTGGGCTGTTGGCTTTTCAACATCAGTGCTGTAAGACCAGCCATGCTCCAGGTCCAGGGGTTGGGGAACTCTGAAATCAGAAATGGAGCCTCCTCACCCATGAGCTTTCTGCTTGCTTTTCCAGAAGCACCTATAGTATCTCTTTCTTCAAGAAAATTCATTAAATTTGCATTTGCTACGAAGAACAGACCATCATTGTAAAAGGGAAGACGAGGGTTCTTGTGTCATAAAACCCTAAAAATCAGGACCTGGATGCTTCTACAGCTTTTTGTTAAAATGCCTCAGTTTTGCCACTGACTTGAGGAAAAGCTGAAGTTCAGACAGGAGCTATTATATTGCCTTACCTCAGTTTCTTCATCTCTAAAATAACAACTGCAGCAAATGTTTGTTTCACCAGCAGGGAATGTGAGATTTTTGAATTTCAAGTTCTTTCTGAGGAAAACCATTCAGAATATTGTATATCTCCTCACTTAGTTGTGTGAAACAACCATTCTAGGTTAAAACACCTGGTGTTTGCATTTTCTATATATTGGTCAAGTGAAATTTCATTTCTTGCAGCTTTTAATTTTTCTTCTTGATACTTAAGCACTGCCATAAAGTATAATTGCAGCTCAGAGAAAATTCTGGACTCGAAATATATAGGATTTAAAGGAGGGTTTTTTGGAAGCAGCAGTGAAATTCATGTGTTGGCTGCGAACAGAAATATTGCCAGAGACTTTGCTCGGGGGAAAATCTGAAAGTTAACATAAATGCAACTTTAAAGAAATCACTTTTTTCTTTTTTTTCCTGAAAAGGCCCTTTCTCAAGAGACTATGGTCAACTTCAAGGGTGCCTTTATCAGACATTCCAGTGGGAAAAAACAGGAAGAAGAGCTGAACGTGGAAGGTAACACAATAGGAGCCTGCAGCAGTCACAGGAGTATCGGTTACGATAAATCAGGCTGTGCAACAAGGAGATTAAGATGTGGATTACCCACCACTTACTATGTGTCATAAAGAAAAGAATAGTTTCAGATGCCAGCTTGACTTAATCTGGTACCAGCAGTCTTTCCTTGAAAGGATTAATGGGCACTTTTTTCTACCTCGGCCTTTTTTAAAGGGTTTGTCGTAATAAAGGTTGAGAGGAGCAACAAGTAATGACAGAAACTTCAGCATGAACTATTAAAGGATTTGATAACAAATTATCCATTTCTGAGGCAAACCAAATCACCAGGAGTTGCATGCCTTGTTGAATTAAGGAAATGTGTTCCTCTTGAAGTTAGCCTTGGTGGTGATGGGGAGCCCTCCATCAGTTTCTGTAAATGTGAAGCCAGCTCAGAATGCACATTGATTCAAAGTGTGGGTCTAAGAGAGTATTTTTTAATCTTTAGCACAGGTTTGTGATACCATGACCATCTAGAAACAGCAGAAATTAAGACTGCCAGAAAGACCCAAAGGCTCCCTGCCCCATTAAGTGGTGATTTTTAATACCTCCTATTCCAGCAGGCCAGAAATTCTGGAATTACCCAAATTATATTAGTTTTGATGATTTATGGATTCTGGTTTTTAATGTGCCCATATTTCACAGAAATAGATGTATGAAAAAAAATAACAATTTTCACATTTTTGACAAATCAAAGAAAAATGTAAGCAACATGTATAATGGAACTTTCTTCTGTTTTCAAATCAACAAAAAACCCCTGGATCTTTTAAATCTTAACAAAAAGCTTATTTCAAGTTAAGCTTAAATTATGAAAGATGTTTGAATGATACTTTTTTGTATTTCTTTCATGCATAAGGGGCTGATTTATTAATATTTTTAGATTGCTTTTACAGAGTAAATTTTAAAAGTTTTTTACATTTCAAAATTTCAAAGCTGTACTTTCCATATGAATTTTTTTTTCCCTCCTAAAATGTACACAATACCTTTAAAGGAATAACTTCTTAAAACTACATTTGTAGTACCTGTTATCAGGAGCTGTTTGGCCTGTTAATTGTGACACTGGATATTTGACTGACAGTTTCTTGCTTATTGCCCATTTGTTTCAACAACATCCTGGCCCTGGATAGTCCCGTTTCAGGACAGTTTTCTGTCTCTATCTCTGGCTGAAAGCACTGGCTTGCTTAATTTTTTTCCTCTTGCTTATTTTGGGGTAAAACTATAATAGCATTCCCAGGCCACCCTCACATCCAAGCTTTCCCATTTTCAGTTTACAACTGTAAAAAAATACAAATAAGAAGACTGAGAGTAAATTTACCAAGTACCTCTCAAGGAGAATCTCAGCTTGAAAACATCAAGTCAGATCTAAGATGTTTTTGGCAGTCTGTTCTCTGTTATTTCTTTTATAACTGAAAATTATCTGCTTTCAGAAAAGCACAAAAATGAAAAAAAAAAATTTAAAGGCTTATTTTGAGATATTAAGTAAATGTTCATGGTTTTCTATAGTGTATAAATACTTCTCTTTTCAGATCTACAATTTGAGTCTATCCATTGGTAGATGAAATGTCAAATGCTGATTAATTGTTTAAATATGAAATCGAACCAATTGGTCTGAATATCAGAAATATTCTCAACATGTAGACAAGTCACAGGAAGACTCTTCTGCAAAGCAGATTTGAACTATGGGCATTAATGGCTCCATTAAGGAGTTTCCTCTCAGAAACCAAATTCTCATGAACATGCACAGGGTCCCATTGCCTGAAATTCTGGCCACTAAAGAAAACAAAGATAACTGTCAGTTGCTAAACACTATGATTTGCTTACTTGGACAGGTGTGATCTCATGATTCACCATTTAAAATGTCTTTCTCCACAGGTTAAGAGATTGCAGAGCAAATCTTTAGCACCAGGGAGCACAATGGGGCTATGACCTTTCATGTTAATTACAAATCAGGCCTAATATACACATAATGGTGCTAATGGATAATGGAATAGTCATGTTCTCCATTCTGAAAGCATGGGGAACAGTTACACCCCCATATTGAAGCAAGTGTGCTCTTTAGGATTACAGTTTGCATTTCCTTCAAAGCACAAACAGGTTTTAAAACCATTTCACAGCAAGTCATCCAATGCTCAGTGAAGGGTACAAGAGGTTCACTTTCTTCACTTATAATTGTAGACCCTTAAAATTAAGAAACCAAAACTGTTGTAATTATGGCACTGGTTACCATGATACCAGATTTCAAGAGCAGAG
Source organism: Apus apus (assembly GCF_020740795.1). NCBI lineage: Eukaryota > Metazoa > Chordata > Aves > Apodiformes > Apodidae > Apus > Apus apus. Next base: position 4,319,319 of record NC_067285.1, read on the forward strand.
GTATTTTAACACCATTTTCCAGGTGGCTTTTGTGCATTTGTGCAGGTTTTTGTCAGCAGTGAGCCTGACAACCTGCCTGTACACAGCTGCACGTGCACAAATGTCAGAGCTGATCTACCCTAGTCCACTTACACAGAGGGAAAGTGAGTGAAGACACCAGGCAACCATGAGAGAACATAGTAAAGTGGTGTGTATACATAGGTACATCCTGTCTATGTACCTATGTCCATTTACATACCCACTGCAGCATCAGTTCAACAAAATAGCTGAACAGCTGAGGACTGAGCAGGTTGTACCTGATGGGATCTGGTGGAGTTGGAGGTTGCTGGAGCAGCTATTGCTAAGTTGGAAACTGACATCACTAAGGTGCAGTCACGGTTGTGCTGCGAGAGATCTGCCACACACTCCTGTCCCCAGAAGATTAGTAAATAACCCAAATAAATGCTGGACTTTAACAGCTAGGCAGCTGGTCGGGTTTTCTCCAGCCCATTTATGATCAAAATTAAAACCTTCCATTTGGTCAGTCCATAAATATGCTCTAACGTGCTCCACTCTGACCTTTAGAAATGCCACTGTTAACTGGAGCACCCAGGGACATCTGAAGGATATTTGTTTTCATGGGTTGACTTGCAAAGGAGCTCGCCTCGGGTTTTTTTTAGCAGTTTCCCCAATGCACACATGCAAACTAGCCCAGATCTCATCTCATTGCGATTTCAAATGTACAGTTTTGTGCTGCCGCAGTAAAAGGGAACAAGCAAAACAACAAGCTCCTGTTCAGAGCTGGTTCAGGAGCTGGCTGGGCCGTGTCTCGCTGGCTGCTCTCTAACAAGCCCTTCATTCATTGTGGTTTCGTGCAGCTGAGCTGTTTCTACCTGAGCCAGTGTTACAGACCTTTAATCAAACAAATGTACAAGGAAGCTCAACTACTTAACTGCCGTGCTTGTTCTGCGGGCAGAGATAGCCAAACACAACAAAAAGAATTTCATCCCGCTCAAGACGAGTATATTTCCCTGCCGTTGTTCCCAACAAAGGGCAGCAGGTACAAATGGCTCCACTATCTGTGTCACTGAGAAGTGGAGAGCAATTTGTTTCTATTAAACAGGATGGTTCTACTTTTTATTTCGTTGGCTTCGCCTCCCAGCAGCCTGTGCCAATCACGGTCTTTAATCTGAACTGCCCTTGACCGATTCTGCTGTGCCACAGAAGAATTGTCCCTTTTTTTGTTGGGTTTTTTTCTTGCTCCCCCCTCCTTCTCCTTGCACAGGTAATTGTGAGAAAGCAAGTGAAAGCCCTGGGGTATTGAATTCAAAACACAGTCCTGCCATTCTCAGAAACATACAAAGAATAAACTTGAATGCGACATTGAGTCCTCCCAGACTGCACCTGCTGATGCTCTCCCATCCCCTCCAGTTCATGGTAGGGTCACCACGGGCTCTGCTTTACTCCGGTGGCAGGAGACCTACTATGTTTTCAGTTCACAGTAAGATTAGATCTACAATGTTTGACCCATCTAATTTATTTTTTGTGTGGTGAAGCAAGGAGAGCCAGGCACGCGGTTAAATGCCGACTGACTTCTTCCCCTGGAGAATGCTGCTGGTGTCTTTCAAGGACCATTGACATGGTGGCATTTTGAAAGGCTGTAGGTTGGGGCTGGTATCATTTAATGTGACCTCAACGTACAAGACTAAACTCTTCTGCATCTCTATAGCCTGCCCTGGATCCTCTCTTCTCAAGGGCCTAACCCTAATATAATCTATCCCATGTGCAAGTTCTGATGTACATGGTGTTTTGTTTTCTTTTTTGATGTAGGTTCCTTTGGGTTTGAAACCTGTCCTGAAAGCACTGCTAAGAGACATTTTGCTCAGTCTGAATTGCACTGTCTCATTGCCCTGCTTTGATATGGGGAGTTAAGGTTGCCAGGTGTTAAGAAGTCAGAAGGACACAAGCTAAAAATACTTCTTCCTGCACCAGCCTCCTTACATCAGTACTACTGAACAGGGAGGCACATTCTACTGAGTTTCACATTTCAATATTTTCATATTCAAGCACTTCATATTTCTGTAAGCTTTTGATACACCAACAGATGCCCCTATTTTCCAACATCTGCCTACATCTGGAAACGGCCTCTGTTTCTTCTCATCCAGAAAAGACTTTTCTTAAATATTTTCCTCTTTATAGCAGATAAAAATGTTGATTTGGTTCAATACAGAGATAAAAGCAGTTTCTACTGATCTCCCTCAGAGGCATTTTTTAATCACAGACTCCCAGAATGGTTTGGGTTAGAAGGGCCCTTTCAAGGCCATCTAGTCCAACCTCTCTGCAGTGAGCAGGAACAACTTCAACTGGATAAGGTTTTCTGCTCTTTTTACTGATACCAGGAATTGCACGAGCTCATGTCCCTCTGTTGTCTTTTCTTGCTCCCTTTTCTGAACAGGGACTTTGAAAATTCATTGGACACTCACCAATTTGGCACAGAAAATTTGCAGGCACACCTACTGTTTGTTGCCTCCATTTACACCTATCCAACCGACCTCCTGAGCTCTCTCACGGGCTTGTGCAGTGGTGCAAACATGCTCAAAAGCTCAAGATCTGGAGCTCTGAAATAGCCACAGCTCCCTTTGGAGACAGAATATGTACCAGAGGAAAATCAGAATTTTGAGCAGTCACCAAAAAAATATTCCATCATTTTTCATTTGGTTCTGGACATCTTGCAATAAATTAAGTTACCTGGCAGGTTCTGCTGCTGCCCCTGGGGACCTGGAATTAGATCTACTTTTTCTTGACCATATTGTCTCTGATTTTGAGATAAAAATCAGAGGCCTCTGACACACAATCAGGTTTCTGTGGAAGGGGAATAAAAGCTGCAGCTGCATAAGCTTCTTGTCTTTAAAACTGCTGCAGAAGATGTTCCAGTTTGAATTTTTTAGGGGGAAATTCAGGTTAGTTATAATTTTTTCTGAGTATTTTTATCTACCCCTAAGGCAAGAGATAAATGAAGTGTGATAATACTTTGGAGAGCTTAGGAACTATTTGTGGTGAATAATTTATTCGACAAATTTTGCCCTTATTTCAGTTCATGAATTATCTGTGAACTGACTGGTACTTTCACCAATTTATTCATAATTCAAAATTATTCAAGAAATGCTTCTGTCCAAACACATTTTCCTGTAGAGTTTGCCTATGAACAGATTATTGATTTAACTATTTATTAGCTGCAATGCATTACTTGGGGGGTGAGGGGAAATTGTTCCTTTTCAAAAGCCCTGTAACTCATCCTTAAACTGCATTTCAAAGGTTTCAGGGGAGTTTGCTGCCTTCATGGGGTCTGAATTCACTTCTGATCATTTTTGTTGTAGTTGTTCAGGTTGCTCTCTAATTGGGTGTTTGAAACAGATTTAAATGAACTAGCTTATGTACATAATTTATGCCTGTAATTAAAACAAATAGCAAATTTATAAAAGGAGCTATTCTGTTGATACAAATAAGACAACCAACAAAATAAGTATTGTCCTATGTCTAGGTCAAATTTACATATTATTTACATGCCTAGACAGAGGGTAGTTAAAATCTATTCTTAACTTATAGTGGTGTCCATGCATCTGTGCTTATTCTGAAAATAAAAATGTCTTAAAAAGGAGAATTGAAAGAAATTTAGTGCAACTACCTTCCTCTAACTTCAACTTAGTTTTCTACAGATCCAATGCCCTGATTTAATTTGATACAATTACAATAAAAGCCACAATCTAAGGCAAGTAAATGAATTTTGTGTCAAGAGTGAAATACAATCTGTTAAAATTGGTTTGAAAATACAATTTTAGGTCTAGTACAGCAAGTCCTGACATTTCAGATTAATCTGTCCTATAACAAAATTAATGATACTCAAAGTTGTTTAAGAATGGCTGTTAACTATACTTACCCATTCATCACGGGCTCTATCAGTCTCATCCAAGAAGTCACAAGGCTATTAAGTACAGAACATCAGTTCACTTTAAGGACATTCAGATTGTGATTGTTTGAGGGATCAAATTGCCTGGTAACAGAAAATAATAGTAAATAAAAGGCAAAATGCCCCTGGAAGTGTGTCCATGCAATCCTTGTGCATGTATGTTGCCATAGCAGATCCCCCTGCTTAAGAAAAATAAATGTTCAAAACCAGAGGTCACTTCTGGTGGCCACATCTGGGTCATCTTATCTGGATGATCTAACCTTTCAGGATTTCACATGGGGCAACATATTTCATGAGACTGAAGCTTGAAGTTCCTTTCTCTAGCCATGTAAAAGCCATGCAAAAGCCAATGCAAAGCCAGGTTCCTGGTGCTCCTGGCCCTCTTCTGTCCCAGTTGGAGGCTGGAAGGAGACAAGCTCAGGCTTCATCCTGGTGGGAGAGCCCAAGGGCAGTCCATTACTCTTTGCTTTGTTCCTCTTGTTAGCCTCAAGCATGAAGCAGTAATTGCAATTTGGGGTCGAAACTGGCCATAAAAAGCTTTGCAAGCAATCCAGGCAGTGCAGATAGCAGGTGTGTATGGGCTGATTTGCAGAACTAGAACTGCAAAGAGCCAGAGCAAGTATTGTTTTCTCCATTCTACTCTTACTTTTTCTAACTAAACCAAGAACTATTCCATTTTTATGTGAAGTGAAACAGTTTGCTTATGCCATATTGATTCTGGTATACCTCTGTGATAAGCTTATTTTGTTGTTTTGGGTTTTTTTAAAGGAAAAAGTAAAAGTAAATTTTTTCACTGAGGATGCAGGGAATCATATTCTCCTTTGGAAATAATTTAACAACTGGGAGACCAAGACACAGCTTCTCTCTGTCTTATTGAATTTAAATCCCTGAGCCCAGGTTCAATGGACACTGTTCTTCCCAGCATCTGACAGGCTGTGTGGCTCAGCACATGCCCAAATAATGTGATGCAGAAGGGAACAACACCTCATGTCCTGGTCAGTGAAGATATCGTCCCCAGTACAGATTAACTAGAATGTGTCTATAAAAGGGGGAAATGTTGGTTCAAAGACTCAAATATTAATTTTTCCCCTATAAGGGAGATTAGAGGCAGGTCACTTAAATTCTCCAGGAGTGCCTTGGGATAAAAAATGATGTTGCTCTTACTCCAGCCATTTAGGGACACTGCCCATGATGTCCCATTTGACAAAAGCTACCTGAATCTGTTAATTGCTGTAGATTAACTGAAGCAGTTTTCTTCAGAAAGTGGAGTATTCACTTCAACAAAGAGACAACCAGTCCTATGAGTATTAAAATTCCTCTCATGGGTCTAAAGAATTGGCTTGTTGTGAAACAAACCTTTAACCTGGTGAGGAAAACAACAATCCTATTTCCTTTGGCTGTGTTTCTCTTTTGGTTCCCATTACTTGGGTTTGCATAAATTATGGATTCTCTTTTCCTGCTGTTGTGAATGTGGAATACCATCACCCAGGTGGCTGGAACTGATAGAAGTGGCTCTCTCTGCCCCTGTATCTTGAGCTGAGCACTTGCCATGCTCAGACTCCATCTTCTCTTCCCCTCCCCACCCAGTGAGACCATTCTAGGATTTCCCACTGCCAAGCCTCCCAGCTCACACAGCTGAATTGCTTCTCCTTTCCTTTTGACACCGAAGGTGATATCCATTCCTCCAGGATAAAGTGCTACATTTGCTCACGTAATAGCCATACTTTTTGCCCAAATGTTGCCATTAAAAACTCAGCTTTGCCCATTAGGCTCTCCCTGGAGTCAGGCTGAAGAAAATTCAGGACTAAACCTAAGCTGTAATTACCAAACTGAATGTTCAGCCACTTACACATTTTTCACCCCCTCTCAGATTGCATTCCCCTGCACATTCCCTGTATTCTAATGCCTCTCCTGCAGCTTTTAGCTCGACTCAACCAGAGTAATTGGTGGCCTTCATTGCAGTCCAGGCAAGACTAAATGCGGACCTAACACCCTGTTACTGAAGTGATATGAAATCACTTCACCCCAAAAAGAAGAAAAAAAAAAAAAAGCCTGCCATCTGGCTTTGCCACATGGGCCTGTGGAAATGAAAAATTGCTTTTGATGCCTCTCTCTGTTCTTTTTATTTAAAAAAAAAAAAAAAAATTATAAATAAATAAGAGGAATGGGTGTATGACCATTACACAGATACTTTCTTTTCAAATCCAGAGGGATGAAGTGAAGAAATGCCAGCATGGTACCTGCCTGGGTATTCCACACAGAAGCAAAATGTGAGCTTTCCAAGGGTAAATGCTAGTTTTGGTGCTACAGAAAATGTGTGGAAATGATAACACCTCTTTTCAAAGTGAACAGTGTAATTACCCTCGGAAGACCATAGCCCAGGCAGCCCACAGGACAGAGGAATCCAGCTTGAGTCTCTTTTCTTCTGTTTTAATAAGAAGTACAAAATACAAATATGCACCTGGTACTCAGGCATAGAAGGAAGAAGGCAAGCAGGAGTTTTGTGCTTAAATCCACTTTGTGCTGTGCCAGGAGGGAAGAAGATATTAATGAAGGCCAAAAACTGCTGTGAACCATGAAGGCTTTCTTTTATGCTTTTGCCCTTGCATGTGATAGTCATGGTAGGTGCCTTGACTATAGTGATGAGCCTTACCTTGCTGTATGGATTTCTGTTCCCTGCCAAGCAAGCAGGAGCTGGGGATTGATGTAACCACAATGTTCCTGCTACAATACAAGCTAGGGGACACCTCTGAAGATACACAGGTTGTCTAAACACAAACCAGCCCACAACAAATGAATATTTGTTTCCACTTAGATGGTCTATCCATCACCAGGTTTAAGATGACAGTAGGGGCAATTTAAATGGTAGAAAATAAATAAATCCCATTTATTAGCGGCTGAATTATTCATGACTTTATTGGTATTAAATATTAACTATATAGAATGTTTCTATATCAGTTTTGGAAAGAGCATGGTAATTGGTTTGCAAGAAAATTGTTCCTAGTTAGATACACTCCTAAGTCACAGAGACTTCAGGATCTTTTATTATCATTTTAAAGTACAAAGATGCATGGAGATAAATTTACCTGGAAGGCAAGTAAGCATCAAAGGAAAGGACAAACAATAATCTTCTTAGCATAGTAAAATTCTTTTTTCTATTCCTGAAGCCTTTGTCAAACAGAATAGATATTTACAATGGTTTTTCCTATTTTACTTGATTATTTAAAAAGAATTAAACATTATTTACAGACATGCTGCAGAGGAAGACGTATATTTATTTACATGAGATTATAGATCCAGATAGAGTGATATCTTTCTGCCAAAGTGGTTGCTCTGAAGAACTTGGAAGGCATTTAAGACATTTGAGTTGAGGAAAGAAGTACTTTGAAACTTGTGAAAATTTAAGTTGACAAAGTGTAGTGCTTTCCACAGGAACTTATGGACACGGATTGTGAGAAACGGCTGGTGTTGTCAAGAAAAACTTTTAGAAGAGGTGCTGGGCAAAGTTGTTCATGAATGGAGATGAGCTCAGGGAGAGAAAGCAGCACTACCTGAAAGCAGTGAAAATGAATGTATTGATTTGGTCATGGCAGTCCCAGAGAAGGAAAGGACCTCAGGAAGCGGAGGGCATGTCACCAGACAGGGTGGGGAGCCCAGCCAGGGAGGAGAGGGCTAGCCTGTTCCCCTACATGCTCACAGACAGATACTTGCATCATAACTCGTCATTTCAACTACCACAAATCCAACTTATGGGGCAAAATCACTTTCTTGAGGCAATTCCTACTGTTTTCCCCACACATAAGATTTAACCGAAGTGATGAGAACACTCAGCACCAAGGCTGGGTTGCTGCCTTCCACAGGAGCTTCTCAAACCTTCACTGTAACTGCTGCTGCACTGCACACATGACACTGAATTCTGCAAAAGACAAAGGGTGATGTTACTTTTCTCGTCACGTTACAATCCAAAAGAAGCAGGATGATCACAAACCCCCTGATGACAACCCTTGGTGCTGCTCACCATTACATCAGCTCTCAGGGCCAAGGGAGCTCTCCTTTCCTTTGCAGAAATGTGAATATTTGGATCACTGTTCCACCTTCTCCTGCAAATTCTCACTGAGATTTTTCATTAGATGGCACATGAACCTTGTGAACTGTAAAATAAGCATGAGAACAGCTTGGCTGGCAATGTGCAGAGATCTTGGGACAGCCAGGGCCAGGGCTGTACCCTGAAACAAAACCAGATCTAATTTCTCTGCTGGTATGACACTTCTGCCTTTGTTTTCCTCTCAGTGTAAATCCCACCTGTCTGCTTCCTTATCCTTTTACAATCACCACCCACTGATGGATTTGCATTTTTAGTTTTCCTTCCACAGAGGAGACAAATAGAGCTGCTGATTTAAGTTTTGGTAACTCCCTTCCCTTTAATGCTTCCACAATTCCCTATTTCCACTAGGTAAGTACATCCCCCAAAGCAAAAAAAAAAAAAAAAAAGCCTGGAAAGGTTTTGCTGGGTCAGTACGTCACAGCTGGATGTGGTTCCTTATCTGAAAGTGGATTACATTTGTGGCTGTAACCTTAGATCTGGAGATCCTACAGGCAAGTGTCTTCATGAGGCTATTGATCACAGAATCACAGAATTAGAATAATCAAATTGTTTTGGTTGGAAAAGGCCTTTAGGATCAAGTCCAGCTGTTAACCCAGCCCTGCCAAGGCCACCACTGACCCATGTCCCTCAGCACCACATCTACATGACTTTTAAAACCCTCCAGGGATGGGGACTGCACCCCTGCCCTGGGCAGCTTGTGCCATGGCCTGGCAACCCTTTCAGGGAGAAAATTGTTCCCAATATCCAATCTAAACCCCCTCTGCCACAACTTGAGGCCGTTTCCTCTTGTCCTATCACTTGTTACTTGGGATGTAAAGAGTCAGATGGTCTCCCCTCAGCCTCCTTTTCTCCAGGCTGAACACTTCCCCCACTTCCCTCAGCTGCTCCTCGTTAGACTTCTGCTCCAGACCCTGAAGCTAAGGAGCTCTGCCAGACAACACCAGCTCAGGAAGAAGCATTTGGATTTAATTCATGATCCTTGCCCCAACTTCACACCAGTCTGACTGCACCCGAATCAAGCCTTCTGCGTGAGGCACGCTTCTACTGCTGAGGTTTGTGGCATGTTATGCAATTCCATCTTGTTGTATCCTTAACCTAAAATTTATGCTCTTAGTGGTTTGTGGTAATATTCAAAATTTGGGCAGGAACCGGGCTGAATTATTTAAGAAAACCTCGTGATAAACTGGTTTTCTTCAAAGCGGACAAGCATAAAATGTCTTGTCCAGCTGTAATTTGAACACAGCTGCTGTTCTGGATTGTCTCCTCCATCCCATGTTATGAGATAATGGAAAGAAAGCTTACATCTGTTTCAGTGAAATCTTTAACTGCTTTAATGAAGCCTTTAAAAATATCATACACCAATTTAAGCAGTTATGAGGATGGTCAAAAAGCTGACCCCAATATCAGAAGAATTAGGGGTTCAATGGGAATCTGTTTTCATTAAAGCTGCTATGAATTTAGTGAATATTGAAAACATTGAAGTCCAGCTGCACGATCATCTCAGTGACAGGGTTCCTCTCACAACAACTCAAACTCATCTCAGTTTGAAAGCACAAAATCAAATAAAAACACAGCATAAAATCTTGACATCAATTCAAGGAACCACAGTTACAGCCTCTGAGCCCAGATGTTAAAATGCAAGTGTTGATGTCAGCCATACAGGAATGGCACGGAGCTATTGTTATCACATGAGAACAATACATTTTAAGACAAGCTTAAAATAGCCTCATTTTAACAATATTCTTATTCTAATATCAAGGTTCACAATGAATTAGTTTGATCTGTCATTTTTCTTGCTCTGCAGAATTGTTCTGTTCCTGGAAGAGGAAACAAAGGCCTTTGTTTTTCCAAGTTATCCACGTCAAAAATATCGAAACTTCATAAAACATCTGGTTGTCTCTGTTCCACAAGATTCTTATTTGGTCACTGACTGAACTCTTATGCTCCAATTAATTAAATTAATGGCTATCTCATAAATTTAAAAAATATATATCCCATGTCCTTAAATCTCTGAATCCCAGCTGGGAACCTGAAAGGCGTGAAATACACAGTAATCATCTCACATCAACAGAAACTGATCTTACAGCTGTAATTACATGATAAATGTCTTTATGACACATGCCCACTATTTGGTCATGCCCTAGAGACAAATGCTAAGAGCCAAGCGAGCGGGGAGGGGGGGAGGAAAGGTGCCTGATATCCAATCCCTTCAGTGTGTTTGCAATTTCATTGGCTTTCTTTCAATGACCTGAGACTTCCAAGAGCATGATAGATATTTCCTAAATATTTTACGTTCAGGTAATTACAGTAGTATATGGATTTGCTAGTCAGCTTAGAGGAGGCCAATTAATTGCTGCAAATCATGGGATAAGGGATGAGCTTGCAGCAGGAGAAGGGTCACATCTTAATAAAATAGGCAGAGCTGGATGCATATGACTAAAGTCAGTCTCCTACAAGTGCACTGCAGATTGGCAACCTCTACAGCCTTTGTTTAAGCAAAACCTTCATGTGTTTGAGGTTCTACCTGTGTTAGGACCATAGAGATAGGCCTTAAATTTCTACATTTTACTGCTAGCCAAGCACCAGAGTGGAATAATTTTACATCAGTTCTTATTTTGGCAGAACACCCTTTATTTCATTACATTTTAGACAACATTTCAAAAGCACACGACCCACTTTTGATTTTTTTTATATTTTTTAATTAATCTGCTTCTTCTGTCCTGAGACATAAGCTGACACATCCCTTTAAAAAACACCTACAAAGGCATATTTGGGGTCATATTCCAAATATATTCCCCAAGGGTATCAGCAAAACCTCCATGGTGATCTAAAATGCACTTGGCTTACAAAGAAAATTGCAGGTCCTTAATATTTGAGTCTACTCTCCCGGACAGACCATGCCCAACAGATTGTTATCATCTGCACGTGAAACAGATGGAAAAGGTTTTCCAAGATGTTTATTTTATTTCCGACTTCTTGGTTTCTGATGTCTCTGAAGAAGGCAGTGTAAAGTAGGCCAGATACTTCTTTAATCTTGGAAAACCTTAAGCTGGGTGACACCAGAGTTCCCTTTGTTAACAATGTATTTTTGTGTGAAGTATATGTGGAGAAAATTGGAAGCAAGGCAGTTCTGCTGGGTAAAGATCAAACATGTGAGTCCTTAATGGTGCAGAGGGTCGAAATGTAGAAGCCCCCTCAGAAGCCAGTTTAATCCTTTCCAAACACTCATTCAAAGACTGAAGTTACTGGTGTCTTATCTGCTGAAGAAGTAAGGTCAGTAGTTTTAAGAAGTACTGCTGACATAGACACCTAAAGTTGTCAGGGCTTGCAAAGACCTTTCAAACTGAGAAGTGGGATGGAAATCTCTTTGAAAGTATGTTTTGATATCTCCCACAGATGACACGTGTATGTGTATTTCTCCCTGTCAGGTTATAAGCACGTGACCACATTTTGAAATACACCTGAGTTACAAAGGAGCTGAAGTGAAGCGTGCAGCACTGTAGTGATCATTTTGATTATTAAAATGATCTTGTTAGAGTGTCAGCATTGCACTCACATGGGTCTCTACTATTAATTTCCACATCACAGTCAGATGCTAATTTTCTCTGGGAAAGAAGGCAAAAAGGTGATTGTTACCTTCTTTAGCATGCCAGTAAAGCTGAACTGCACTGAAAAGCTATTCTGAGCCAGCTGTACCAAATCATATCAATGACATATTTTCGTGGCTTCATCTAGCTCATTGTCAAATATGCCTTGAAAATTGTGGGAGTTTTTTTTGAGCAGTTGTTCCTCTAAAACCATTAGCTCTTACTTACTGCCAGTAATCGATGATGCTTCTCAAGGTTAATGACAAAGATAACTTCCGTATTTCGACGTACACCTGACTTCTCCTATTGACTTCAAAGGTAATCTATCTGATGACTGAAGCTGGCATTCAGAAAGGAATACTAAAGAGTCAGGTTAATCATTAATCAGCAGAGAGATGTAATTATTTTGCTGTGAAATGCTATTCCATATAAAACTCCATTAAGAGTTCCCGCCTACTGGGTAGCGTGAACCCGAGCTCCTTTTTAACTTGGCTGGCTTAAAAATACACCAGTTACTTGTTTAAAAGAGACATATGCTTGTAGAGCTTTTTAAATTAAGGCTTTGAAAACAATTGGCTTATGCACCATGCTTATTCAGACCAAGCAGACAATAAAAAGTGAGAGGAACTCATTGTGCTGGTCACACGTTATCGTTTTATTGTGTGTCAAAGGCAGAAATGATAGAAATTAAAAGGCAGGCAAAGTACCCCGGCATAATCATCCTGTTTTTCAACAACCCCTTGGGCATTTGCATTCTATCATGTAAGGAAAATGTGGACACACCAGTCGTGCTGTGCAGGTAGGAATGCTGGGCAAAAAATGTAGTTCAAATTGTGCTTGGGGGAGTTATTGCCCACCCTGCCCTCATATGAGGCTAAACCACGACAGGGAGTTCCCCAGACTTGAACAAACGATGCTCATTCATTCAGTCAAATGTATCCACCCCCAGATTTTTTCATTTCTAAAAGGAATCTCATTACATTAAGAATAACAACAAAAGGTTTTGCCCCAGCCAAAGAGCCAGGAGGGTATCAGAGATAAAACCAAAGAGCCTCAGGTAGTCAGGCAAAGCCGACTGAACGCCTGAAATGGCACTTCACATAAGCTCTTGCTTAATGTTAAGCCTGTGAGGAGTTTTGCATGCTCAAGGTTAAAATAAGTGACAAATAGCATTGTAGAACAGGAGCTGGAATTCAGGAAAGAAACCGAGTGTGACAATGGGATCTATAATAATGTTGTAAAAATACATAGGTGCCATAAAATGCAAATTTGAGGTTTACAACAAACCGTGTGTCCGTACCATTTGTCTCAGCTTGGTGTTCTTTGTGGAAAGAGGAGTGTGTAGAGTGTATCAATTATTATACAACCTTAATCTCAAAGAGCTTTCTTAATATTAAATGCATAAATGAGGGGTTTTTTTCCACTAACAGTCTGTGGAAATGCTGCAGTTTTAATGCAAATGAGTCCCAAAGAGACAAAGAGAAAATAAATATTTGTTTTTCATTCAGTGATCCTGTTAGGTTTTATCTACTGTGACCCTCCCCTAGCCTTACCATCAGATATCCATGCAAAGAGGGTCATTAGAAATGAGCAGCTTTCTTGGAAATTAAAGATAGATTTGCCTGAAAATTTCCTTATCTCTTCACATTTCCATTTCTAACAATACCCATGCATTATTGCTAGGCTCACTAGTAAAATTCAAAAATGTCATTAATAAAAAGCTTGTTCACATATAAAGGATTTTAGTGGCTTGCTTTGCAAAGGGCAGTCTGCTTGTTTAGTGCCCAGCAGAATTGCTTCCTTTGGCCATCTGCTAAGCAGAGAAAAACCTTGAGTTCATGAAAGTGTTTTTTCTTTTACAAGCTACTGCAAACACTAAAACAGCATCTCAACATCTTATATATATATGATCTGTGTTATTCTCAGAGGTGAAGATGTAAAATGTGCTTGTCTTCATTTTACTGGCATCACCCTAAGTAATGAAACTCGTCTGCTTGTCTGGGCCAGTCCCTGAAGATGTTTGTGTCTGACCAGGGATGTCTATACCTTCCTCAGCCTTGCTTTGCTGTTTGCCCTGCCCCTGTGGAACAGCGGGGATACAAATTCTCCTGACTTCATACCAATCCTTTCAGGTGGCAACAGATTTGGGGTTTATCAAGGATGGGCTGATTCAGGCAAAGAGCCACCTTCCAGTAACAGCATTCTTGCAAATATTTAGACATTTTTCAACATTTCCATATCTTTAAACACAAATGTGTTCAAGATCAACAATTAAGTCCCATTAATACAGTTTTTGTCTGGAGTAGACACGTGAATGTGAGCTGAAGGTGCACTTGAGAAAGTGAACACTAATTAACAGCCAGCAGATGGTGAAAATCATTCCAGGCTCACAATGAGCCAAGCAGTATGAACACCTGAAATTATGAAATAATTATTTTTTTTATTTATTTAGAAATAGTCTGATATGAAGACAACCATGTAATTGGGCAACAGCTCTTATTTTTTTCAACAGGGCATTTTAATAACCCAGAGGACATTTTTTAATCATAAGTGCACAAGATTCCAGTGAGTTTTAACTATCTGGAAAGTTAGAAAGAGTATAATGGTTACAAGAATGAGATATTGGTGTGACTAAAAAAGACCTGACAACACGGAAATTATTTAAGATCCAATTTTATGTTAAACTACATCATCACCTAATTAACTGACATCCTTTAAAGTTCCCATATATTCATTTTAGACTCAAGGAGAATATCATTTCAAAGATGACCTACTGTATCTTTTCACATGTGAAGTGGCTGAATCACAGTGTTCTCACATGAAGTGCAAAAGCATCAGAGATTTTTGCTGCATTTGTGCACTGTGCTGGTATGTGGTGTAGAGCTTTGTGCCTCTGGAGATGCAGGAACGAGGAGTCTGCCAAAGACTCTCCTGCTCTGAAGGTCCCTGCCGCCTCCCAGGCAATTTTCCTTTGGGAGCCTGACAATATTAAAGGCAGGCTTGCCACTTCTTTTAGTGGGTTTCGGATGGCCAACAGAATCACAGAATCATTCTGGTTGGAAAAGACCTTTAAGATCATCAAGTTCAGCCATAACCTCACTCTACCAACCATTAACCTCGCTCTACCCAGTCCAGTGCTAAACCATGTCCATCAGCATCACATCTACACATCTTTTAAACACATCAAGGGATAATGATTCCACCACCTCCCTGGGCAGCCTGGAAGCAATAAAACAGCTTGAAAACACTGCCAACTTTTGAAAGTGTCCTTCCCAAGCACAAGGGCAGTACTAAAGAAAGGGCTCTTCTACAACTTCACCTTTCATTGCAAGGAGAAAATTGTCCTGCTGCAGCAAAGTCCAGAAGCATCTTTTTTTGTCAAGCACCAGACAGGCTCCCTGTGTGCTAGTCACCTTGCAGGCTAAGAGCCTCACAAGTAAAACATCCAGCAGGTTTTATGTCTCCCTCCTGAAATTATAAGACAACAAAGCCCACTCCTACCCCTGCTGAAGCCAAGGGGAGACAATTCCTTGACTTGATTGGGAACACGTTCAAGTAATGAATCAGGTGGGTTTGGTGGAAATTTGCAATTCAAAAGCTGCCATTAGAAAAGTAGCAGTTGAAACTGTGTTGCTGTGTTATGCCTCATGTAGATCAGTATCAAATTAAATTTCCCTATTGTACCTCTTATGTTGTTAACACAATGCAGGGAGTGTTGTTTGCCTCATCTCCATCCCTCTAACTGCAACATCCTTTTCAGTTTAAACTATACAGAAGTGAATAATAATTGAGGCCTTCTGTTTACCATCTTTAGAAGATTTAATTTATCCCAATAAACACTGTGAAGCAGACCTTTTGCATTTGCAATGACATATAATTTACTTGGAACAAACGCTTTGGGTTCAGTATAAAGACCATTCATCAGGCAAATCTGAATCAGAGGCAGCTTAGAAAAAGAATCCTTTGTCTAATTGTTTTCCATCACAAACAACATGTGGGAAAGAGATTTAGGCAATATTTTCAAACATTATAAGCTACATAATTATTGTCCTCTGCAAACCTGGTGATAGTTTTTGCAATCACAATTGCACTTTATCTGTCTAATCACCTATTCACTGTGACCAATTACAGACTTGGCATTGATGAGGAGGCATTTAATAATATTAAATACAAAACCCTAAATTTGAATAATGTTGAGTTTATGGCACAAACTAACAAAAGCCAGGAAATTCAAAGGCAGGGCTTATGCTCCATCCTTAATTCATGGCATTCTGCCTAGGCAGGAGAGCACACAGGAAGCACTGCAGAGATCTGCCCTACGCAGAGATCATTGCAGGGCTGAGTTACAAAGGAATAATAAAGTCTTGAGATTAATTTTTAATGTTTAGGCCTTTTGCAGATTTACCATGTAACTGCAACAATATTCTTGTCAGGTGTTATGTTTGCAGTGCTTTTTTGCTGTACAAACGTTTGGGGAAATGGAGTCAGATCCTGGTATTTTCCCCATCCATTTCATACTGCTCTCCCGGCACAAAAGAAAAGGTCAATAAAAACTGGGAATTCCTCCTCATTCTTGTCCTGATTCCTTCTGTTGATGCAGGTTTCTCTCTGCAAAAGTGTAGTGAGCATTGCTGTCAAAGAAAAGAATGAAACTGATCCACAGAAAGTCCTGCTTACTGGCAGAAATTACAGGAATTTTGAGGCTGCTCTAAATTTAACCAAGCTGGAATTTATTTCTAGGCACCCTGAGCAAAGAGGGATGGAAGGAGAGGGCAGAGTAACATCTCCTCTCCATCCTCCTGTCACCTGAAAATTGGTCACAATATTATTCCAAGTTTTCCTAGATCCCTATTGAATGCAATATACCAAAGTAAAGCAGAAAATATATTTTAGGCTTTGGGGTTTTTTTTTCTCAATAAAGGTGCATCCTATTCATAGCTACACAGTGTGCACAGACTCTTCTCATATTTTAGTTTCACTTAAAGAAATGTAGTGACTCTCAAAGAGGTATTTTGAGGAAGAAAAACCTGTTAGGATCCTGTTACTACTTTTGATGCCGTATATTTGTTATTCTGTAACCTGGAATGGCAGCTTCCCAGGCAGCAAGACCTCCCACTTCAATATGTATATTGCTGCAGTTTTTAAACTAGATTTTGCCTAGATAAAATATAATGGCTCCAAAACAGGCCTTATGGTGTATCATGTAAATCCTTATTTTGTGCATTACTGACCCCATGGACTCTAATGGGAGTCCGTTGGAGATGTTCAATCTATTGTATCCATCCAGCTGCCTCTGATGTGCTTGTTATTTGCCCTTTGCAGTTTTAGCCTGTTATGTGAGTCCAGCTGCTGACAACACATGCAAAAAAATCTTACAAACCATCAGATGCATAAATAGGAAAGTTAACCCCTTTTTTTTCTTTTAAACACGCATCTTTTGTGACTTTTTCCTCTAGTCACAATCATTATTTCTTTGACAGACACTTTGGCAGAAAAGAGAGGAAAAAAGGCAGGAGCAGTTATTGATTTTTCTGAGCCTCCAGCTTGGGAAGCATGAAATAGGAGGAGCCTCCCCCTAGACAGGAGGTGAACGAAGCCTGTCCTTGTCTGCCTACTGCAGCTCTGCTGGGAATGGCAGCAAAAGGGAGTCGCTGTTATTGTTCAGTGACACTACAAAAGTGGACCAGTTACTTCAGAAAGGTCGGTGGATGGGTCAGCAGAGAAGCATGGATAAGTCACTTGAGTGATGGAGATAAAGTTGCTGGCCCTCACCAAAAGAAGCTGGGGGTTCCCAAGCCCCCAAAGTACTAGCTAAAGCAGCCCCACGAGCAGCAGAGGCAGCACAGCCCATCCTTTTCGTTGCCCCTGCTCTGGTTTTAGTCCTAAAGCCCTGACTAACATGCTCAGCAGCAAAAAAAGAGTTGAAAGCTGCAGAAAGCAAGAAACTTCACTAGCAACACTTCAGCAAGCAAAGGGAGAGAGGGAGGAGACACCTCTGGGTTTATGATGGGAAGTAATCACCATTTTTATATCCAGAAAATAAATGTAAATTCGTTTTTAAAAATGATTACTGAGTATAACTCTAAGTAAAACATTATTTTTTAGCTGAGCTTATTTATAGAGGCTCTTATCTAGTTGATACAGCCTAAATTCTAAATGCCAACAGAGCTTGAGTGTCATAAATATGCGTATATTGGCATGTTTCACATTTATGCCAAAATATGTTAAAGAAGCCTTTATTTTCTTCTGAATCTTATGCTCATTTTGAAGACAGACCAAAAAAAAAAAACAAAAAACACAACCCTAGAGAAATCACAGATGACTTCTCATTCATGAGGCATGATTTACCATGGCTGTAATTCTTGACCTACAATTTCTGCAGACATTTCAGAGCTATCAAACAAGAGAAAAAAAGCAGTTCTGCACTTCTGGTGAATCAGTAGCAGAAGGGGAGAATTTTGCTTCCTCCAAACACAAATCACCCCATTGTATGAGAAATGCAATTAAATTAACAAATACATTCTATCTTCAAAAAAAATACATTCAAACATTTAATTTGCATAGAAACAGGCCGTGCTGTTCATTTTGAGACAAGAAAATCAAAAGTCATAGCTAGCAGCCACTCTTCTAAACCAGATTTTGAGCACAACCCCCCCAGGGCTGTTTCTACCAATTTTCCAATAAATCATGTAATGACTTTTAGAAAAGACAGATATTTAATTCTTGAATTAGAACTATAGGACCATAACCAAAGACTGACAGCCCTCTTTTTCTGCCACACTCCCATACAAACCCTTTCAGCTGATTGGCTGTGAAATAATGCAATAATTAGGCAATTAGATATTTGGGGGAACGTAGAATGAAGCACTGAGGGCTGACCTTTATTCCATAGATCAAAGTACACTGGAAGAATGGCCAAATATATCTTGTTTACAAGCCCTTATCAATTTTTTTCAACATTTCAAAATTAAGAATGAGAGGTTGTACCCCCCCCCCAGCTACTCAGACATTTGCAGTTTATATTAGGTACAATGAGGAAAAGTCACATTCTTTGTGCATAGAAAGCACCAGGTCTTTAATTACTTGTTCTACAGTTGCACATTTTGATTTAACATATAAAATATATTGAGTAGTAATAAGATAAGCACTATAAACAAAACATTTCCAAATAACTTTCCTATTACTGTTAATGCTGTTATTTGGAAGGCTGAGGAAAAAAAGATGAAAATTAATTATAAACAAAATTATAAACAAAATCAGCCAGTTTTGGAGATCCTCTCCTCTCTGAGTCCTTGCTTATCAGTAGAGAAAAGTATCTCTGGACACCCAAACTTACAAAGCAGATTTAATAATTTTTTTCTACTCTTCATGGTGAAAAATGTGAGCATTACACGGGGATGTAAAGGTGGGCTTGGGCCTGAGCCAGCATTCAGGAAGATGGAGGTCCAGCTTAACAGGTAACATATCTGAAATTCTGGGCTTAAGGTCTCCATGTTCTCTATGCTGGCACCAAACCAGTCACTCATAGGAAACTCACAGTTTGCACTGGGTGTAAACAAGCCAGGGAAACCTTCAGATGGTGGAGATGGGAGCTGCCAGGGGAGGAAAGAAAAGCATGGCATTGCAAAAATAATTTTATCCACTTCTTCAGCTGTTGGGGTGTATGTATTTAATTTTCATCCTGTCTGGAAGGAGAAGGGTTTGTGAATTTTTCAAGCAGTTGACTAGAAGTTTCAGCCTTTCCCCCTCAGTGGCTCCATTTGTCAGCAGGGACAAAGAGCTAATTAGAAGGTGCTTTCGTGGCCAATCCTTGGAAGAAGTCTAACTGTGGAGAAACTCCTCAGTCTGTAAAAGTTACGGCATAAAATTTTTACAACTTGCACAGCTGGAATCTGTGAAGGTGGAAGTTCCCTCTGAGCAGGATGTATAGTGAGATGCAAAGCCTCTTTAATGCATAATTTGTGAGTGAAGATCATTTTCTACTTGAAATCACGCAGTGCCTCTTTGGGGTTTTAAAAGAATATTGTGGCTCTAAAAGCAAGGAATGTGATTATCCGTGTGTTGTGCCAGTGGAAGCTGAGGAGAAAGGCTGGAAGCAGCAGATGCACTTCAAATATAACCATTCAGTATAAAAACCTGGTCTCAGAAATGACTCAGAGCCCGTTCTGTCTCTTTCCCCCACCCCCAAATAAAAAAACGGTTACGTTTGTAATTGGAGAACATCTTCTTACTCAAAGTTAGTGCTACTGGAGCCCCCACAGTGCTACTGCAGAACGTGGAAAATGAAATCCCTTTTATAGATGTGAATTTTCAACACTCAGAGATCGTCTTGGATGCAAATAAAAATATTCAGGCGTAATGTCTTTAAATTTGTATCGGATATTGCTGTTTTCTGATACCCACCAAGTGGCTGAAAACAGCCAGTGGTGTTCACAGGGCCAATGGAAATTTAGGAATTTCATTTAGAAATGTCACATGCCACAACTTGTCCATCAAGACTTTCAAAATGAAGGCAATCTAATGTTTAAATTCATAAGAATATACATGTATATGCATTTGCACATTTTATTCATAGTTGTATCAATACAGTATACACATATTGTATATATTATATAAACCTCAACTCAGAATAGACCTGCTGTAATCTCTGCTTCAATCCTGAGATACTAATGCCAAGGGGAACTTCTGAACTAACTTCACTGGGATTTGGGTTAGGTTTTGTAATAGTCTGAAGAGGAAGACAAAAATTGAGGTATGAGCAGCTCTATGTGACTACTAAAGCTTTAACAAATGAAACTTTGCTGCTTTCATGCACACATGAGCTTCATCCCTCTCTCCTGTGCATGTAACTCTTCCAGATGTCAAAGAACTTTTATGAGACTCCCTTGTCTTCCTATCACAGATGTGGTTTTTAAAAAATATACTCCTCCAGATAACTCATTTGGAAATGGATTGAACCGTTTTGTTCACTTAGATTCACATCAGAGGGAAAAATGAGTGAAAACTACGGATGTAAAAAATACTCATGTAAAATGGAAGGGATTGCACTTGGAATTGTTCTTTCTGAAGATCTAGGATATGTAAATTGGCATCCCAGATTCCCAGATCTCTAGTTACATGTCAGACTTGAAAATATTTATTTTTCAGGGCACTTCTTTTTGCTGTCCTGTCACTTCCCACTGGTTCCACCAATTGTGCAATTCCACCACAGTCCAGGCAGCTCATTGATCCCCAGGATAACATCTATTTATTGTTGATTTTTCTTAAGATTTGTTTTCTACTCTCTGCATCAACATTTTCCACTGGGTCAGACCAAGTGATCTACCCCACGGTTTTAGAGCCAATGCGGTGGAAGCAGCCGAGGACTGGAAGGGAGCAAGAATGTCACTTTGGGGATAGCATGAAGTCACATTGACCTAGGGTAACATTTTACTCTACTCTTAATGATTCAGAGCCCAGTAAAAGTCCAGCGCTTCAAAATTTGTACCTGGCTTTGCAGAGGGTCAGCTCTGAAAGGTCAGTAGCACCTGCAGGGGAAAATGTGCCATCACCTTCCCAGCCTCATGCATGCATGCAAAGGCTGAGTCATTTTGGGGGCTGAAATGGTTATTTATCCCTTGGTTATTAGGTCTTTGAGAAGGTCTATTAGAAGGCTTAGTCAGTCAACCTTCTAACAGTAAGGCCAGGGCTGTAGAGGGCTTTGCTATCAGTTTAAGGGTAAATTCCAGTTGCAGGTTAAATGTGTACAGAGCTTTCTTGCCTTGGTATCTTGTCAATAAAACATTTATGATCAAAACTAAATAAAAGAGGAATACTACCCACTTTTTTGGTTGTAGACAGAATGGATATCTCCACGTGTGCTCTAAGAAGAGAGGGAGGTTGAGCTTATAGAGACAGGATTTGGGGTTTATACCCAGTCATAGAAACTTATGAAGCTTCATTAACAAGTTAAAACAATATATCTCAGTACCAGGTGTAGGGAGAGTCTGTGTAACTACAATATCCATCACTTTCATTTTTAATTAGTATCAGGAACATACTAAAATTAAATAAATCAAGTTAACAAATCAGGAGGACGTATGCCCAGTTTAAGCTAAAGCTGCCATAAAAGCCCTTCTCCAGTATAGTACAAACAGCAAAATTATTGATTAACTTGTATTACTCCACAAGAAGAACAAATGATTGCTGATTAAAGCCATGCAGGTGATAAAGGAACTTAACCAACAAAAGCTGCCAGCTTTAGGTTAGGAAACAGCTGTGTCCCTAATTATGCAGTCTGATTTATACTCTATTAAATCAGTATATAAGTAACCCATTTCTCTGAAAGCATTTAAACCTCTTATATTCCACCAAACACAGCAATTTTATTTGAAATAAATGTATCCAGCTCTTTTGGGAACATATGGTATATTTCTCTCTTATTAATAATTCAGTTCAAATGAGCAAAAATTAGTTGGTGCAGTTACAGCTGATTTTGTCCTGAAAAGATCTGCATTAATTTTAGACGTTTTGTAAATTGGGCTATTAAATAAAAGCATTATATGTGAATTACCCTTTAAATTTTAAGCAAGTTGGTAGTTTAATGGTATTTTCTAGTCAGATTCATTTTCGATCTCTAAAAAATTATAGTCATTACAGTAAGACAAATTTTTGAAACCTGCTACTTCCATCCAATTACATATTGTACTAATAAGTAAACTAGAAAACTTTTATAATTCATTCTTTTTTCTTTTTTCTTTTTTTTTCTTGAGTCAGATGGCAGTTTCTCTTTATCTCTTGTGTAGATAAGAAGCTGACCTGAAGCCTCCTTCCTGGTGAGCTCCACCTCAAGGTGTCTCCATGGCTTCTGCTTCTCATCAGTACAACTTGTGCCAGTCATTGTTTCCACACGTCATTCCTGGTAAGTTCATGTGTTTTTCTGGGCTGGCAGAGCTATGCAGCAGGGAATTAAGAGGAAAGTGAGTGCATATTTTGTATGAAAGAAATTTCAGTATGCTACTGTGTTAGTCTAAGATGATCATCAGCTCCCTGTGATATATTCTCCTCTCCATGCCAGTGCATAACTTCTATTACATTAATGGGAGTTCTGTTCATGAATCAGGAATGCCCCTGTAAGTCTAAGTCCTGCTTCTATTGCAATGACCAAATTGGTTTAAAAATGTGTGGCAAAAGTGGAATATGATGTGATGATGTTCCCAGCTACCTACTACTCAGGTCTTCAATTTTTCCAAGGGCACAGAGAACCAGAAGTCTATGTCTAGGCTACAATTAACTAAGAAGTGTGAAACCTAAGTGGATTTCCAGGCAGCTCTTTTTAGTGTACTTATTTGATCCCTGTTTGTGGTCTCTGAGATGCTGCCACGGACAAGTTCGTTGCTAAATATTTTTATATTCATGTTTTGAATGCGAGTTGAGAACAAAGAAGCTTAACTCTTTTATTTTATGAACAAATTTGGACCTTTGAGCCAATGGCATCTTACAACGCATTGTAGAGTGTCAAAAAAGGCTTTTCTTTCCCATTGTCTGGCTTTAATTTTGTAGCTTAGGTTAGTTTGCTTCCTGCCCCACAACTAGCAGATACATATGCAAATTAAAGAGAACAGCCACTTAGATTTTCACGTGTAAGATACCTCAGAATATTATAGCATAAATCATTCTAATTTTAATAACTGCTTTGCTCACATATCTTCATTCCTGTCTGTACCTTTTTTGTTATATTATCTACCATTTTAGAAAGCTATCTAGCTTACTTACAGAGTTAAATTCAAATAGTCTAAAGGTTAATGTGAAACACTGGCAAGACATTATGAGCAGAGCAGTATATTTTAAAGGCGCTCAGCTGCTGGAATTACTGAGAGTGAATCCTCAATGTAACACCCCACTTCTGCACCCACAAAGCTTTCAAAAAAAATCCCCTCTCCTGCATGCTGATGAGGTTCTTCATGCCCTACCTCACTGTTAGTTGTTCTGTGAGAGATGATGGTGGTGAGACTCAAATTTATTATTTTTTTTTACTCTTTGTTTCATAAGAACCCACAGATTTGCACCTCGTTTGATCCCAAAGAGCATTCTGGTGGGGGTATCCCATAGCTTTCATTTAAGACTGGATCAAGGAGTCACAGGTGGCTTTTTCTTGGCTCCACTAGATCCTATGTCCCTCTGACACCCCAGTCTAGGTGTCCCTCCAGTAGCAGAGGACAGTCTTGGTTGGAAGGGGTTGCTCAGGAGCAAGTGACACTTGCGTAGGGTGCGGCACCAATGAAGGAGGTAGAGAAGAAAATGTTAGATGCAGTAAGATGTCAGGCTACCTGTAAGAGGTATGTCCATGCTCCAGTGGCCTCCTGTCATAGGACATGGCTCCATCTTGGTCCCATCCAGCAGTCATCCCCAGAAAAGTCTGCATATTGATAAGGAGCAGGGAGTGGGACAGTGGCATAAGTGGCCACATGCTTCTGGTGGTGTAAAGATCATCCATTCTCCATCCCCCAAGTTCTCAGGCATAACTTCACTTGATGAGCTGCTCAGAGGCCACCACAGTCCTGGATTTTACAACACTCAGACAAGAATCAAAATTATCTTTCCTGGATGTTTACATTCACTAAGCAACCAACTTAAAAAAAAACAGTTTCCAGCATTTTGTTGAGAGTACAATGAATAAAATCCTTATATTGGACAAGAACAACAGTTTTACCTGCATGGTCAAGTTCACCAAAAAAACAAGGGGGAATAAATCCAAGGGCCAATTAAGGAGTTTTTTCAGAGAAAAAAAAAATCAGCAAGATTTCCATAAAACGTAGAGAGAACATACATATTTATCTTACTCCAGAAAACTTAGAAGCATTGATGAAAAAAAGACATCTGGCATCCAATTACACCCAAACCAGCTGCACTGGGTGTTTAAATCCACCGATTGGTACTTTGTTGTTGTTGTTTTTTTCCCTTAAAATGAGGAGGCATTATTTTTCCATGACACATTAAATGCTCTTTGAAGAGATCCAGACCTTTTTTCCACTGCATGGTCCCTCCTAGCATTGGAAGGTGAAGGATGTTTCTCTCACACTCTCTCAGGTCACAGCCAGGGCTGTTGGTTGTGCAGATCTGAGGCTCAGCACCATTTAATGTTTCCCTCAAGAAGACAACATCAGGACTTTTTGCCATGTGACTTTTTATCAGGATATTTATATAAGCAACTGTAATGCCTGGGGATGAAAGGGAAAAGTGCATCACCTTATCTCTTCCACACCTTACCTGTTGTTCTGCTGCTGCTTCCACAATATCCCCCACCCCTCCAGCCCTCTCAGACAGAAATCTTCAGGTTAATAATGGCAAATACTGATAAGATGAAAAAGGCAATAAAATGTGTCCAAAGGGGCACTCTCTGATCTCTCAGCAATATTCCACTTCCACTGATCTCGAACACAGTCAATAATGACACAAAGAACCTGGCCCAGAGGGTGCAAAGTTGGTAGAGCTCCAGCACTTCATGTTAGGTCTCACCCTGAACAGGGCAAACAAAAAAACCAAGCGATCACGAGAGGTTTTCTTCTACCAAGTTTCAAGAGCAATAGAACAAGATTCATGATCCTTTTCAGTGCAATGAATGATTTGATCCTGTTCGCATATCCTCAACCTTTTGCTAGTTCTTCAGGAGAAAGATTGCATTTATGTCTTTTAATTGTTTTTATTTTTTTAACCACAGGATAAATAAGCAAATGGTGAATAGGTCATATCAACATGTGCAGCCAGGTGGACCTTTCCTTCTCTTAGGTTATTCAGAGAATCACAGAACGGTTTGGATTGGAAGGGACCTTAAAGATCATCTATTCCAACCCCCAAGGTTCCTCCAAGATCTTTTCAAGCTCCTAGGGGTGTAGGGCCTTTTGTCTGAGCAAGCAAAGACTCATGGAAGATCCGTGTAGAACAAACTCTAAGGTGGTGGTAACCCTGAGCAGATCTATTGCCCTTAAACTGCATCCATGCTGGGAAGGGGCTGATCCCATGCAAGGTGCTGTAAGGAAGATGCAGAGGTTGCTCCAGGGCTGGT